>NC_141027.1:53605000-54260000 GCF_052040795.2 Danio rerio
TCATGGCCCTTTTAAGTATAAAATTATTTAAATGGTTTAATTGCTTAAATCACAAGGCTACACATAGTAATTTGCACTAACAAAGTATGGTCGATTTTTCCTTTCATGACAATGAATCATTTTTAATAGGACTGGCAAAACTACCACATACTCTTAAGGCCATAGAGACACTTTTTGTCCATTTTTAAACAATACTTTCAAGATTTGAAATGTTTAATCAAAGTATATGATGAAAATATTTAAATGTGGGGTTTATTTACATATTTTACACAGTTTTTCTTATTTGCTCATTGTTGTCTATACAAAATTTTATTTTAGGCTTAATCTTAAACTAAATAATTTTAGAAAAAAGACAAGAACACTGTCAGTAGTAAATTAATAAAATATATGACTTCGTTTCACCTGAGGTATTTGAAAAACAACACTACATTTCTTAAAGTTTTTTAAGGTTGTTTATTTTGATAAATGTAACAGATTGCTTTTACCTGTACCTGCACAATAATACCTCAATCAAACATTTTTAGCAACTCTTTTGTATGAAATAAAATTTCCACCTTTGCTAAAAGTACTGGTAGGCTAAGTTTCACTTTACAATACAGCCAAATAAATCCGTTAGCATTGTCACCGGTCATGCATCAATCTAATTCTAAATACTTGATAGTTTTTTACGTTTTTTTAAAGTTTAGTCAAAGAGCAAAGATTAATAATTTCTACTTCTAAGAGATCGCGATTGTATAGTTTGAGTGCACACACGCGGTGACAAGATCATGAGAGGACTTGCAGTTCATTTGAAAAAGCTTATTCAAGAGCTAGCATATTCGCATTTAGCGATTAACGTACATGACTGCGCTCGTGTTATAATAAAGCACTCGCGACATTTGCAGAAATGAAAAATTGCGCAATACCTGCATTCCCGCGCCGCCATTCAGACTGTATAGTCGTCAAATAGTAAACAGGAACGAATAACTACAGATTTAAAAAAGTCTGTATAATGGCTATTTTGGGCTATTCTTAGATGATTATTAGATTTTTGCTGACCCAGATTTAGCCTTTTTTTAGCCAAGCTGTTTAAATTTTATGTCTATTAGACATTTATTAAACAAAATTTGTTTGCTGGGTTATTAGTAAAGATGTTTTGGTCGTTAAAAAAGAATTCAGACTCAACCAAATGTTGTTTGGCGTTATAGTCTTCGAATATTTTTCATATATGATATATTACATTATATTATTATACATTTCTTGCACAATAACTTTAGACAGCACAACAGCACAAAACTAAGAAATGTAAATTGAAATCTTCTGAAAAAGAGCTTTTACCCTATCAGCATGTAAATTACGTTTTGCAACACTGGAGTTTATATTTTTGATGTGTTTTTGATCAAATTGATGTAGCCTTGTTGAGCAACTTGCTGAGTTTTCCTTCAAAAATATTAAGAAAAACTGCAAGCCTAAACAGTGGTGTACATTGTATATTTGCATACAATAATATAAATAAAACATTTATTTTCTATTATGGGAGGGTCATAAGTTAGGAAATGCGAACAAGAAAGAACTGATTTCATACTGACTATAAATGAATGAAATTCCTGTAAAATATAGTTCACCGTAATGTTTTATTATTATTTTTCAAGGAATATTTAGAAAACATCTGGCCATTGAAAGTCTTGATAGTCTCCATATTTTTTAATAAAAGTTTCTAGAAATTTGATTGATGTGTTTTGACCCTTCAGATATCCGCAGCGTGTGATGGACAAGATAAATGAGATGGCTGAAGGAATCACCGTGATCGAGGCTCCTGAGCGAAAGACTAGAGATGAAATAATGGGAAAACTAAAAAGACCTGCAGTTTCAGGTAAATCTTTAGTTACATCATATTAATGTACACTTGTGGTCAAAGATATGTGCTGCTTCAGAAATTATTCTAATATACAGAACTGGTGCTTAAAAATAATTTAAATATATGTCATGTCTCTTAATTAAAACAATATGAAAAATTGCTTTATATTTTTGTTGGACATTAGAATTTACTGTATTGATTTACTGCTTGGTAACAATAAACAAAATACTGTCAGTTTTTCATCAATTTAATGTATTCATAATTAAAATAGAACAATGCTCAATATGTTGTTTCAGCATTGTCTGTTATTATGTCTGTAGCTTAAACAACGATTTATTTTATAAAATGAAAACCATTGAGAATTGTTATATGTTATTATGTTATATTAATATATATATATATATCATGTTGAATCATGTTGGTTTAAACTGCCATTAGTGATATATATATATATGTGTGTGTGTATATATATATATATATGTGTGTATATATATATGTGTGTGTATATATTTAGTTGAAGTCAGAATCATTAGCCCCCTTTGAATTTATTTCTTATTTTTTAAAATATTTTCCAAATAATGTTTAACAGAGCAAGGACATTTTCACAGTATGTCTGATAATATTTTTTCAGCTAGAATAAAAGCAGTTTTTAATATTTAAACACCATTTTATGGACAATTATTAGAACCTTTAAGCTATATTTTTTCTCGATAATCTACAGAACAAACCACTTTTATACAATAACTTGCCTAAATACCCTAACCTGCCTAGTTAACCTAATTAACATAATTAAGCCATTAAATGTCACTTTAAGCTGTATAGAAGTGTCTTGAAAAATATCAAGTAAAATATTATTTACTGTCATCATGGCAAAGATGAAATAAATCCGTTATTAGAAATGAGTTATTAAAACTTATGTTTAGAAATATGTTGACAAAACAATCTCTCTGTTATACAGAAATTAGGGGAAAATAAGCGGTCTAATAATTCAGGGGGCTAATAATTCTGACTTCAACTGTATATATATATATATATATATATATATATATATATATATATATATATATATATATATATATATTGTATATATTGAGTTTAATGCATTGTTGGAGAAACATTTTTCAAAACATTTCCTGAACTGTGTTGCATGAATCATGTTGGTTTAAACTGCCATTAGTGATGCCACGCTGGTAAAATTGAGTTATAACGTTTACTAAATAAAAGTTTGAGATTAAAATACTGTCTGATCATTTCTGTAAATAATGATTAAGGCATCAAAAGGCTGCTTTGCTGTTTTAATCTGTGGTAACTTGCTTTTCTCTTACACTATTCTGGAGTGTCTCCAGCATGTCATCAAATGCATGCTCTTGAAAACAAGGCTTTAAATCTAATAACAAACTAAAATGTGCAGAATTAAATGTTGATTTAGAATGAAAGATGTATATTGTACTTCATGTTAGTGTGCTAATTTTGTCACTTGCATGATTTGCTCAAAGGGACAGTTCATCCAAAATGAACATGAATCCTTTACCCACATTCAAATAGTTCTAAACTTTCTAAATACATTTCTTCTCTTGGATGTTGAAAAAAGCAGCTGTTGACTTCCATAGTAGGAGCCAAAAATACTATGGAATTCAATGGCTGTTTTTTGCCACCATTCTTTGTTTTATCTTCCATTTGTCTTTTTACTTGAAGAAAAAACAGGTTTGGAACAAGTGGAGCGTGAACAAATGATGAAACAATTAAAGTTTTTCTGTTACTGTCCCTTTAAGCCAGGGGTGTCGAACTAAGTTCCTATAGGGCCCTGCACAGTTTAGTTCCAACACACTGAAGCTGCGGTCACACTGCACTTTTCACCCCAAAGGCTTCCATTCAAGTGCATGCGAATGCGGCATAACGGAAATGCAAGCTTGTGCGACAAGTTTCGCAGTTCACTTCATTGGAAAGTTCAAGCTTGGTAAACTCTGACCTGCGAAATCGCATCACATGATTGTGTGAGACCAATTAAAGATCAAAACATGATGTCTCTGCATAGAAAGTTAACATATGAATCGCTCGCATTTTTTTTAATGTCTAATAATCTTATTTTATTCTGCCCCTTTAACAGTGACGTACAACAGAATTTCGCATGCACAAACTCTAGTGTGACCATGGCATTACCTGTAGATTTCAAACAAGCCTCAAGCTTCAGTGAGGTTCAATCTTGCATCCTGTTCTCATTAATCTGCCAAGTATGGTTCCACCTCTCTCTCTGTTCACCAGTCAGTTTTTATGTTTGAAGTGGGGCTGCACAATATATAGTTTCAGCATCGATATTGCAATGTACACATCTGCAAGAGTCACATCGCAAGATATGCAATGTTAAATCTGAATTGTAGTTGACACGGAGCCACCGAATTGTATTTAATTAGTGTATTTAAACAGAATTTTTTTTTTTTTAAAAACGTCTCGTTTTTAGTCCAGTTTTCTACATTTCAAAGCGAAAACAAGATTATTTCACTTACCACACTAATATTTTTTTTGAATATTTAGATATTTGGACTGGAAATTAAACAAAGCAAAGTAAGAAAAGCTGTTATTCATGTGATTATTTAATTTCTGTACGTGAATACTGTTAGGCTCCCGTAAAAGCTGTCTTATAGAGCTATTCAACTATCTTCTGAAACTGTATTCATATCACAATATATATTGCTATATTGTCTATTGTCTATTTATTTGCAAAGAAACTTAATTCTGGAGGCAAACCAGATAAAACAGTTCAGAACACATAAAAAAGTTCAGTTTAGCCATAATAAATTGAAAGTTTATCAGTTTCATGTATTTTAAGGCTTGTGACTGTGTAAGCAATTTATGCGAGTTAAAAAGCATTTGGGCACAAGGAAATATTACATTTTGTAGCTTTAACAGTTATTCATTTTATTTTGTTATTTATAGACTATACAATTTGATAGTACATTTAATTATTTTATTTCGGTTTCTAAATACTGTTAGACTACTTTACTTATAATGTTCCTCTACTTTATTTATCTGTATTATCAGCCTGATCTTACAAGGAAACGTAACTGTTTTGCATTTTGTAAGCTTAGTGGCTAGTTAATACAAATTTGTACCTGTTCAGTCATATGAAATGTGCAAATAAGATTGTGCGATTTCAAATGAATTAGCTGCCAAATCAAAAAGTTACAAATTGTAATGATATAGCATTGGTATTATCTATAATAAGTATATTTTTTCTGAAGATATGCTTCTCTACAAAATTATTATTCATTAATTCATTCATTCATTCATTTTCTTTTCGGCATTCGTCCCTTTATTAATCTGGGGTCGCCACAGCGGAATGAACCGCCAACTTATCTAGTACATGTTTTATGCAGCGGATGCCCTTCCAGCTGCAACTCATCACTGGGAAACACCCATACACATACTCATTCACACACACACTACAGACAATTTAGCTTACCCAATTCACCTGTAGCGCATGTGTTTGGACTGTGGGGGAAACCGGAGCACCCCAGGGAAACCAACACAGGGAGAACATGCCAACTGACCCAGTTGGGGCTCGAACCAGTGACCTTCTTGGTGTGACGTGACAGCACTATCCACTGTGCCACCGTGTCGCTCACAAAATTATCGATATAAAAAAAAAAATTCAATATAAAAGATGCTAGTTATTTCCAAATGGATTTATTGAAGTTATTTGGTGACATATCACAATATAAATTGCAGAAAATAAAAACATTGCAATGTACATTTTTCCAATATCGTGCAGCTCTAAGAGAATTTTAATGTGGCTGATTTAACCTATATATTTTTATTTTATTGAGGCCCAGTTAACAGTTAAATGCAGAATGATTTCCACTTTTATTTACCAGAAGCCTTTTTCTTCTATTTTGCAGCAGCTGATGCTGATTACCAGGGCAAGAAAACTAAACCCAATGAACCAGATGATAGAGCTCACTCAAAGTGTGTTGTACATCCAGCAACCAGTTCTCATAAATGCGGCCCTTCACCAGGAGCTCCTGCAGAGCACCAGCCCTTTTTTAATCGGCTCTACAAGGCCGTCGCCTGGAAGCTTGTGTCTGCTGGTGGCTTTGGCCCCAACCTGGAACACTTCGAGATCCTGCGCAGCTGCGTGGAGTCCTGCAAAGCCAGTCTCACCTGTGTGTTTGTTCCTCTTAAAGACATTCCTGACTTGCCAGCAGGACGAACACAGAGAGAAGGCCAGGTGTGTGAACTGCGCTGCTGCACTGTCTACATGGGGACGGGTTATGGGCGCGACGAGTCTGCTGCCAGGGCAATGGCCTCCAAGGAAGCGCTCAAAGTATTTCAAGGGCAAAAAGTGACGGTGAAAATTAGCCGCAGAAGGTTCAGAGGGCGAGACGTGGATGATTTGGTGCTGCTGGATGAACAATCCAGAAGCCAAGCTTTCCCTCCAGCTCTCAGCTGCCCGTTTCAGGAAGACGAGTAGAGCTTGGTTTCGCCCCAGTCTTGTGGAGCACAGTCATCGCTGCACTTCCAAAGAGCTTTAATTGTTTCAGTTGTGATCAGTCAGAATGGCGCTGTGGAGAAGAACCGATTAAAAGGTTAAATGGCAGTCAGTTTTGTAGCTTGTAAAAGGCTCTGTTTGCTCTGTTGTTTGGAATCTTGTTAATGGCTTGTGGTTGTGAAGTTATGATGGTTTAGATCAAAGCTTATTAAACATAACTGTAGTTTTGTCTGACCTTAAAAGATGTTGGTGGTTGAAAAAGCTGATATTTTAATCAGTTAAAGAAAGTTTGGATTCATTTCTAAAACACTGAAACTGTACAATGCTAATACAGAATTGCTTCAGAAGTTAACAGTGGTTGGATTTGTTCATGTCCATTATTCAAGACGATAATATTCACAAGAATTGATTCATGAACGGTAACAATTTTAATGGTTAGGAATAATAATGCATTTCATTACAATACAGTAACAGTAGAACAGTTTAAACGAGACCTAATTTTCAGCTTGAGATTTGATTAAACATATTGGATAGTTTTATTTATTAATACATGTCATAATTACTTTCTTGTTCATACATTGTGACAGGGTTTGGTTAAGTCTTTGCTGTTCTTGTAGACCTTTGGGCAGATTTTTGTCAGTGTCTAATAAAAACTGCCATCTGTTTCAAAGCAATGTTAAATGTTGACGCAGAACTTTCAATTAAGTCTAAATGTTTGGTTTACTACATCTCAGACTAATATTCAAAAAGGGATTAGTTTTAACATGGCGTCCAATCATATTCTTCTTTCAGAACACATGATGTTTTGTTTATCCATCAGTTTTGGTTTTGTTTTGTAGTGAGGTTTTAAAGTTAAAAATCTTTAAAAATCTGCTCGGTGCTCACCATATCTTCATCACAATAAATTTCATTAATGGATGTAGTTCACCCAAACATGAAAACTTCCTTTCCCCACCAGCCAATTCGAATGTTGTCACTTGATTGAATGGGGGTTATCAGTGGTTATCAGCTGATAGATACGGGCCAGTAGGGGCCTTCTGCACCTACTGGTAGGCTCAGAAGGTTGTTATCATTCATCCACATGGTACATTGGCTATAGATTACATACGGCTGTGGCTGGAAGTTAAAGAGAATTATTGATATTATATATTAAATTTCCGAAATAATTAATTATTTAATTAACGTCTACCCCTACCTTAACCCACAGTAATGTAAAAACAGATCTGGATCTGGAGTCTTCTCTATTAGTATAGCTGATTAACCATGTGAATGGATAATAACAGTCTTTTGAGCCCACCAGTAGGCACAGAAGGCCCCTACTGGCCCATGTCTATCAGCTGATATACTCTGATAATGCCATGGAGTGATAACATTCGAAGTGGCCACACTCAAGTGGTTCTAAACTAGAGAATTACTTCTTCTGTTGAACACAAACCACGATATTCTGAAGATTGGTAAAAAAGCAGCCACTGACATTTACAGTAGTAGTAACAAAAACATGATAGAAGTAAACCATTTATATAGCAGTTTCTACATAAACTGTTATTTATATAAATTTTTTTTCAGGTCTCATAATGTAAATAGTTACCCTTTTATCAAGCTACACTAAGAATGTTTTGAGTTCAGTAACATTAGTTTTAAAAGATGTGTGTGATTTTTCAACATGCTAGGCATTAAGAAGGTTAATAAAGGCTGTAAAATAAAATGTTCATTTTTAGTTCATGTTTATTTTTGTAATAATTGTATTTAGAAACTTGACTTCATAATACAGTGTTGCCTTAATTATTTTATGGATGCTTAATAATTTTCAGTTTGCCATGCATATGACTAAATATTTTACTGCCCACTGCAGCATTTTTAGTTGGAAAGATAATTGCGCAACCATTTGAAACTAATTTCATTATTTACCATCTTTTGGTTGCATATCTTATGACAGTAAAAAAAGATAGATGATGTTTTAAACTTTTGTTTCAGTATTTTTCTATTTAGTCTTTAGTTTTCTAAACTGTCTGTTTTGTAACCTATTTCATCAATCCCATCCATCTCTAAAAATGTACATATTTAAAAATTGAAAGATAATACAATTAAATCCATGCAAATATTGCAAAAAAATTTTTGGGTTTTTCCTCTTTTTAAAATTTGTATTAAATATTTTTCTAAAACATTAGTTTGGCTGTACTAGGTTTTGGACCGTTATAGTAAATTATGCTGTTAGATAAGCTCCAGATTTAGCTTGAATATTAAGTAATTAAATGTATATGCACAAATATAATATTGCTTTCTATTAAAAATAGGAATTTGAAAGAGAGATTTGTGAGGGCTGTTTTTATGCTCAGCACTGTAGACCGACAGATAGATAGATAGATAGATAGATAGATAGATAGATAGATAGATAGATAGATAGATAGATAGATAGATAGATAGATAGATAGATAGATGATGGATGGATGGATGGATGGATGGATGGATGGATGGATGGATGGATGGATGGATGGATGGATGGATGGATGGATGGATGGATGGATGCATGCATGCATGCATGGATGGATGGATGGATGGATGGATGGATGGATGGATGGATGGATAGATAGATAGATAGATACATAGATAGATAGATAGATAGATAGATAGATAGATAGATAGATAGATAGATAGATAGATAGATAGATAGATAGATAGATGCATGCTTGTGGCTGTGTTTTAAAATAATTTATTATTGTTGTTGTTTACTTCAATGACAAATCAATTCTCCTCCATGGGGCACGAAAACTCATTTCTCATCTGTCTGTAGACATGAAAGAGATTAGATTTTGCCTAAATGTTTTGTTCTTATCAATTATTTGGACATCTTTCCTATCAAGCATTTGAGCATGAAAGATAATGTTTGAATAGCATCTGTGGTCATATTTTAATCACATGAAACAGCAGATTATTTAATTTCTACCTAAAGCAAACCACAGCTTTATCACTTATCACGATTCTCTTTGCATCGCATTTTTACCGCATAACCAATTTGCTTCCTCTCCAGCAACCAGAACATAATTACACAATCTGATAAATACCTTTTAAATAACAATTTATAAAGCATTACGATATCTGAATATGAAATGCCTCGAAGAGCCACAAAGGTGGGACTGAGTTGTGTAAAATTTGGCCCATCAGTAACTATTTTTAAACTGAGATGTGCTTGACCCTTTTCTCAGTGCCAGCATGGAGCTTATGAAACGCATTTCCCATCTTTATATGTCTGTAAAATATTAACAAACATAAATGACCTTAACAAGCAGTGAAGGCGCACATTTGAGTGTCGCCTCTGATTGGCGTGTGTTTTTCTGCTTGGCTGAAGGATAGACTCATCCTCTCAGGCGGAGCTACATGGGACAAACTGTAATGCACTTTTCCTCAATCTCTCCAATGAGTCACAGCTTTTTTTTTTTTTTTTTTTTTTTTTACCAAACAGAATTATATCATAATTCGTTAGACCAAGCTGTTAAAATCATGCATGCTGAATTAATGAGGTATAAGAAAAACTGAAGAGAATTGCAATGGGAAACAGGTGATTACAAGAACACATAAATTAGCCTACCTCAATTTGTGTAGCCTATTAATGGATATAAAGACGCATAATTATCATTTTTTTAATTAAAATGCACAACTTTGACAGTTTTCTCCTGAAATTTTAGTATGTAAACAAATTTTACATTGTTTTTCATAACCACACTGTAAGTGTAGGCCCACACAACAACTTTGAGTCCCTGTCAAACATCGAAAAGCTGCCCATCTTACTGGGGGAATGCGTGTGCTACTGTGTTAGCAGCTCAGTTTGTGCGGTCCTGGCACCGCCAGAGGAATCAACAATGGCCCGCCTCACTGTATCCGGGAAACTATAACTTGTGGACTCACTTTTGATATTTACTTCATTAGGCCTACCGTCATTTCTTTATATTGTCTTCCATAATCTTTTTATATTTTTTAATAATCTATTATTTTATTTTTTTATTTATATCTGTGTTTTATCTGTATTATATTTTATATTCATATTTGTTTGCACTTCTGCCCTTTTTGCAGTAGTTTTTTGCAGTTTTGTCTTGTTTGTACGCAGCATCGCTGCACTGTTTTAGCAATACGAATGTACAGTTAATTGTCACGTCAAAAAAGAACCTAAAATGTGAAATATGTGCATTTAAAAGGCTATGAATATTATTGGAGTGTGTTTGGTCAGACTTCACTTTGACGGTCCGTTGGATTAATTTAAGTTACATTGCATCTATATGCCAACTAAATCTCATTAGATTAAAAGTGGACTGTTAGGTTGGTTTAAGGTTAGTGTAAGTTTAGATGTACTTGCAAAGTTTCTTAGTCAGTTAAATGTCTGTTGAAGAAGCAGTATGAACATTAAGCAGACAGTCTACTAATATTCAAATTGACCATCAAAATAAAGTGTTGTCTTATATTTTATTAGAAGTAGGCTATCCGTTGTAGCTATACTAGAAACAATATTTCCTTTATTTCTGTTTTTATACTTCAAAATGACATTTATTTCTATTACTTGCAGTTTCTTTGTTTGAGAAGTTTACTAAAAATTTCTGAATTTCTTTGTTCAGTGCAACAATTGAATTTATTTCGCATTTAGCTAAAATATTTCAGAATTTCAATACTTTACATTCGTTTTACTTTTTTTATTATTTAAATGTAATATTTTTTATTTAGGCTATTTGACTTCTTTACCCGTTCTTAAAAAGTGAAGTTTTGTCATTAATTTAGCATGCATACAGAACAGTTTTCATTCGTTAATTAAACGACAAACAAATCTTTATTATGCTCGAGAAAACACAGAAACTTCCTTAAAAAACAAAAGTCCACACAATTTATTGAGGATAGCCTACACATAAAGAGCAGCAAGGAACTAAACGAAACAATCTTCAAACGCATCTGATAGTATCATAGCACTTCATAATCATAAAAATAGAAATCACATAATGTATAAATATCTGTAATATCATGTTTCCAAGTTCCCAATCCATCTATTTTTTTTACAAACACTTCAACAAAAAGTAATTGCAAAACGCTCCACGTGGACAGTCGCACATTTTCCCGATCCTCGATCCTTTCCTGATGGCGCACTGCTCTCCGACGTCGCACTGGTGTGGAAAGAAAATCATAAATGGTAAAAACTCATTGTGAGGGTTTTGTAAATATGAAATAAACTCTTTAGAAATCAATCTGTAAGTCTAAAATCTCCTAAAGACTCTGTTTTGTTCTACTCACTGTAGGAACGCGCCCAAACTTCTTTTCCCACAGTGAGATCCGTTTGCTCTGCAGTTTCTCCAGCACATCATGTAAAGCCCCGAGCTGTGAACACGTTCAAGCCAGTTAATGCATTTAAGAGTAATTAAAATTCTCTATAACAGTGGAATAGCGTTTGTTTTTGCGATGCGCCGAGAATTAAGCAATACTTACGAGCTGCTTTTCGTTGGTCAGATTCGGGTCCTTTGGGTAAAACTCTCTCAAAGCTCTCGTTTCTAAGTCAGATTCGTTGTCAAAGTCCATTTCTGCAGCCTGTATGCAGGAGAGCAGCACAGCGCAAACCATCGCTGTCGACCAGATTTTGGAACTCTCCATGGTCATAGACTCACAGCCAAAAGCGAACCTGTCCTCCGCACTAAGATTCAAGTGAACACTCACTTCCCGCGGTCCAATCACTTTATATCTGCTCCACTGACACACTCACTTCGGTCCCTCTTTTGCTCCACCTTACACATTGATTTTTTTGTTTTTGTCTATGCGTAATAAAGACGCCGACGATGACTCATTTCGTAAAGCTGGGATGTTTGTATTCAAAACAAAACAGAAAGACGTCAGAGGGGACGTTAAAAATGATTAGATTGGTAATATTTGCTGATTATTATAAATTATTATTTGTTGTTTTTTAGACTGGTTAACATAAGTTGTTGTATGGTTGTATTGTTGTCAGAATGAAACAGATGCCAGATTCAGTTGCAAAAGGGGAGATGGAGCTTGTCACACTGGCAGGCTTTTTTCGATTATATATATACAGTCTACTTTTAATCTAATGAGATTTAGTTGGCATATAGATGCAATGTAACTTAAATTAATCCAACGGACCGTCAAAGTGTGTGTGTGTGTGTGTGTGTGTGTGTGTGTGTGTGTGTGTGTGTGTGTGTGTGTGTGTGTGTGTGTGTGTGTGTGTGTGTGTGTGTGTGTGTGTGTGTGTGTGTGTGTGTGTGTGTGTGTGTGTGTGTGTGTGTGTGTGTGTGTGTGTGTGTGTGTGTGTGTGTGTGTGTGTGTGTGTGTGTGTGTGTGTGTGTGTGTGTGTGTGTGTGTGTGTGTGTGTGTGTGTGAAGCAGTGGCGCAGTAGGTAGTGCTGTCGCTTCACAGCAAGAAGGTTGCTGGGTCGCTGGTTCGATCCTCGGCTCAGTTGGCGTTTCTGTGGAGTTTGCATGTTCTCCCTGCATTCGGGTGGGTTTCCTCCGGGTGCTCCGGTTTTCCTCACAGTCCAAAGACATGCGGGAAAGGTGAATTGGGTAGGCTAAATTTTTCTTAGTGTATGAGAGTGGGTGTGTGAATGAGTTTCCCATAGATGGGTTGCAGCTGGAAGGGCATCCGCTGTGTAAAAACTTGCTGGATAAGTTGGCGGTTCATTCCGCTGTGGCGACCCCGTATTAATAATTGTTTCAATCTCATCATCCCTCAAATGGTCAGCGTGTATCACAATGGAACCTGCCATTAAATATTTATTAATGGTGCTTTTTCTTTTTTTAAAACACATTTACAATCATGAAGCACACTAATAGAGAGACAGAGAGAGAGAGAGAGAGAGAGAGAGAGAGAGAGAGAGAGAGAAAGGGGGGATTAAACCACTTTAAGCAGGTTTGCTAGCTGGTTTGAACTGGTATATCAGACCCCTTTAGACCAGTTATATGACTGAATCTGGTTAAAGTGAGGTTTCAATAAATGAAACAAATAAGTAAAATCCCAAACTATGGCATTTAAAACTAATTTGTACAATGTTATTTATATATGCCACCATAGTCCACACTCAAAAATTATTTTGCTGCTTGTTCAAACTACCTGTTTGTTTGGGACAAGTTTTTGGGACAAATTAAATGTTTCATATTTAACCTACTTAAACTTGTGAAAACAATTGAGTTAACTTAACTGATTTCTGTTGAGACAATTTAAAGGAATTGTGTGGAACCCAGCATATTTTACAGTGCAGAGAACACATTTCATCACACCATTAAAATAAAATTTAAAATAAAATTTTAAATAATTAAAATAAAAAAAAAAATACTTGACTTTGATTTGAGGGTAAGTGACTTGAGACTTGACTTGTCTTTAAATGGAAGAATGGAAAATGAATTGAACTTATGATAATAAACAGAAATGAAACATCCGCACCACTATTGGCAAAGCCATGTCTGTGCCTTTAACCTTGCATAACTCAAACATCACCAAACTTGGCAGACAGTAGCCGAGCTCCACAAAGTGTCTATTTTGGCTGTAAAGACTTTAAATGAACAATAAAGATATGCCAGATTCAGAGTATGAACTATGACCTTAAATGTCATCCAACATTTCAGGAACAACAAGGAATGTATTTATAAAGATTACTCATGTAAATGTCATAATTTGTCCTTGGATGAATGTTAATGTTTTTGTTTTCTGGTTCAGACTGAATCAGAGGGGAAATGAGCCAGAGAAGATTTCCAAGTCAAAGAAGGTGGGAGCCACAAAGCCACACCTACCTGTTACATAATTGAAATAGACCAATGGTACATCAAAAATGTTTCCTATTATCCAAACTCCTACACTGTAAAAAAATGCAGTGTTCCACACAATTCTTTCATGTCAATCGCCTCACAGCAGAAAGGTCACTGGTTCGAGCCCAGGCTGGGTCAGTTGGCATTTCTTTGTGGAGTTTGCATGTTCTCCCCGCTTTGGCGTGGGTTTCCTCCAAGTGCTCCGGTTTCCCCCACAGTCCTAACACATGCTGTTTAGGTGAACTGAATAAACTAAAATGGCTGTTATATATGTGTGTGAATGCAAGAGTGTATGGGTGTTTTCCAGTTTTGGGTTGCAGCTGGAAGCATCCACTGCAAAAATGTGATGCATAAGTTGACGGTTCATTACGCTGTGGCGACCCCTGATTAATAAAGGAACTAAGCAGAAAAGAAAATGAATGAATGAAGTTGACTGAACTTAAAACAATTGAGTTGTGCCAAAAACATTCAGCTCATTTTAATTAAATATTTTGAACAACCAGCAAAAATCTTTTTTTAAGTGTAAAATAAGCTCCAAACAAACCTTGTTCTGTCTTGTTTAGGTTTGAAATAATGTTACAGCATTTCATTCTTCAGTTTCACAGCAATACGAGTTGTCCTACTTGCATTTTTGTGCTGCCTTTGAGCATCCAAAAAGAACTTGCAAGAAAAACACCCTGGACAAAACACCAGGACAAACGGAAATATACGGGATGATCATGTTTTGTCCTACAGACAAGACTGGCATAAATGAATACATTTTCTCTGGTCAACAAATACATTTAGCGCAGATGTTTACTCATTATTGTTATTCTAGGCACAGGAAGTTCTATTTTGTTGTTTCCTGCTGCTTAATGCAAAGCCAAGTCTCACTTTGATCCCGTCTCAGTTGCTTCATGAGGATCTTTTGTTGGTTAGAGGCAGGAATCAAAAAGCAGGTCCGTCTGACTGCTCTGTGGGCTGCATGACTCATATCATTCCAATTACCACATGTATTATTGCTTGTCAGAAACTTTCCCTCCGCACGGTTACCTGTTTATTAATACGACCACTGTCGGGGTACTTGTGCTCACCACTCACGTCAAATGAGCTCTGTTTTCATTTCCTTCCCAGAAAGAAATTATTCAATTTCGCAAAGGCAGATGTATAAAACCGTGCATGTCAGTGATTTAACACCAGCAAAATATTTCGCTTTTCATGGTCATTATTCACATAACATTTCTCCACACTGCTAAAATAAGGTCCTGAGGGTGTCATTCCTGTCAAAACAGTGTGGAACAGTTTTGAAGAGATGATTACTGGAAATGACAGGATTGCCATAGGGTGTCAAATTCAGACCAAGTGTGAGAATGGCTAAGAGGAACATAACCTAAAATACACACTGGCACTTACTGCAGGAACCTGAGCATGAGCATTGCTGCTGTCTCACACATGTATGCACGCACCATTCACAGTTTGATTTGACACTTTGTAAATGGTGATTTGGTGTAATCTTTCAATGTGGCAGAGGTTTACCACCTTACAACGATTTAAGTTGAGGCAAAAACACATCTTCAGGCAAACAGCCAAGCCGGATATAACAAACAATAACAAACCATCACCTTTAAGTCCATATTAAGATTATCTGCCTCCAGAAAAAAGCCTTCCTAAATGATGTTGTTTTATGCAGCAAAAGGAAGATGGGTTTTGTCCTTTGAAGGCAATTCTCAAAGACGATGCAGGAGCGCTGTGTGGGAGAGATCGGAATTCATTATCTTCCTGATTTATCTATGTATTCCTCCCAACTCGGAGATCCTGACACATTTGTCTTGGTTCAAAGATGTTTGTTTTCTCCTTTGCCTGGCATGTCGATGACCTCCCACCTTTCTTCTACCTTATAAATCCCCCAGAGAGAGTTAAGTTACTTGAGCTGGAAAGACCTTGTGTTGGGATTGATTTTGTGTGGGCGTGTGATTTCCCCTCTCCTTCAGGTGATCCAGTTAAGTGCATTACGGCCTTATTGCCTCGCTAATGGTGAAAAATTGTAAGTAAATTAAGATCTGACGTAATTGTGTCACATCTGTTTGGTGGACCTGCCATGAATTTTCTTTCACATACAATTTGCTTCTAGTAAATTTCCATCCTTCTGGAAGGAATTATTAGATATATTCAGCAGCATGTTTGTGTTTTTTAATTGATCAGTGTGAAAATAACTACTATAATGATCTATATTCATCTGGCTAGCTAAAATATGTTTGAAGTCATATTGTATAATAATATCATTAATGACTGAATATTTTCAGTGAGGTCTTTTGCTAGTTATTATTGCAAGTGACAATTATTTTTATAAATGAATCATTTATTAGTTTTTTTAACCTACACTTAGGAAAAATGGTTTTAAACAGTAACAAATGAGAGTTCTTTGGATTAACCTATTACCTAACCCAAAACACCCTCCTTTATTTATTAATATTTCATAAATCTTAGTATTACTATTAGTAATAACAATATTTATTACTATTATTATTGAGTTCATATGTTATTTAATAATAATAATAATTAAAAAAATAATAATAATGGCATCATGGGGGTGCAGCGTGTAGCACAATCGCCTTACAGCAAGAAGGTCACGGATTCGAGCCAGGCCTGGGTCAGTTGGCATTTCTGTGTGGGGTTTGCATGTTCTCCCCGTGTGGGTTTCCTCCGGGTGCTCCAGTTTCCCCCACAGTCCAGAGATATGCGGTATAGATAAATTGGGTTAGCTAAATTGTCCGTAGTGTATATGGATGTTTCCCAGTGATGGGTTGCAACTGGAAGGGAATCCACTGCGTAAAACATATGCTGGATAAGTTGGCAATTCATTCCGCTGTGGCGACCCCAGGACTAAGGAAAAAGAAAAGGAATTTATAATAATATTAATAATAATATTAAGTTTTAATAAGTCTGGGCTTGTATCTCGCAGGTTCTGCTGCGAATAACCTAGTATACATGGCCAACAGCATGTACCTGTCAGGGATCCACCCCCAGCCACACACCTTTAGACTCACACACAGAACAAAGCATCCAGTCAACAGTTCACATATCACAAACTTACCTGACTCATTGCCTCATTGTTTCCATTGTTTGCTGTTGTCTTCCCTGAATGTCTCCTGTGCTTCCTATGTTCCTCATTACAGACTCTTCTAGAGTCTATATTACTATCTTTCTTTGCACACCATTTAACAACCCTTGCAAAAAAAAAAAAAACATTTTGAACTTTTTCTGGCTAAGAAAAGCTGGCTGAGAAAAGCTTATTCGACCACTATTGGAAGTGGTGTTAATGAGGCCAGCAGAGGGTGCTCAACCTGTGGTCTGTGTGAGTCCTAATGCCCCAGTAAAAGTTAAGGGGACACTATACTGTCAGTGGACACCGTCTTTGGGATAAGACGTTAAACTGAGGTCCTGACTCTCTGTTGTCATTAAAAATCCCATGGCACTTCTTGTGAAAGAGCAGAGGTGTAAACCCGGTGTCCTGGCCAAAGTCCCTCTATCGGCTCTAACGATCATGGCCTCCCAATCATCCCCTTCCACCGAATTGGCTCTATCGCTGTCTCTTATAACTGGTGTGTGGTGAGCGCACTGGCGCCGTTGTCCTGCCGTCGCATCATCCAAGTGGATGCTGTACACTGGTGGTGGTGTGGAGAGACCTCCAACCCAACCCATTGGAGATATCAATATCTTGTTTTTCAAACTACAACACCAACATATTTAGAAACCCATTCTTTCTCTTGTGGTATTGCTTAGTTAAATATGATTTATAAAACAATGATTTAAAAAAATCATGCAGATTTAAGAGCTTTAGCATAGCAACAGGGGGACTTGATGACTCGGAGAGAGGAAGAGCAGCATCTGAACTGTCAATTACTCAGAGAGCTGTAACACTTTACCACAGCACCAGAGGTCCCTTGTTAGTGGCATTTGTCATTTGTCAACATTAAACACAGACTCCCCATTATGTCAGAAGGAGGGATTCAATACTCAGAACCACAACAGTCGCACTCCAGACAGCCTTAACTTCCTAAAAACCCAAAACAGAGCTGATAAATGGGACCCGAGTCAGTTAATCAAGCTGTGAAGTGGCCAGTGGGTGATGTTAGATGGCATGGTGAGAGACACAGAATCAGGTCATTTCATTTGCGATTATCTCTTGTGTCAGTGACAGCAACGCTCCAGTCCAATGAGTGCATCAGTCACTGTTGTTGTAACTAACAACAACAGATTTGCTTGTTAGTGTGGTTCTTTAACAGTTGCATCTATCATTGTCCAAATTAACCACACTCACGGGGTAAATATTCTGTGGCCTTTTGCTCTACCTTCTGTCATTACAAACCCATAAAAAATTGGAACACACACAAAAAAAAAATTGATAAAATCTGAGTGATTTCTGTCTGTTCTCTGAAGGAACTCACAGGCATACTGTAGTGATCAACACGAGTTGAATCTAAAAATCTTGGTCAAGCGCACATTGTCTGTCATTGAACTGACTCGAGGGCTGATACTATCATGATAACAGAGCGGCAATTGACTTTAATATCTGCACCAAATTCTTTGGCTACAGATGTTCTGTACTCTTCAGCCAACTTAATAAATGATTTAATAAACTAACAACGGGGCTTTACAGGATTTTCAGCGGAAAAACTCAACTAATTGCCCCGCAAGACTTAAATGACTTCCCTACATGCGTCATGTGGTCGTCATGGGGACATCCTGCCAGATGTACAATTTTGTAGAGACAAAGAGAAATTAATGTATACGAATAAAAGACAATATCTTAAAAAGTTAGAACTAAGGCAGATGTATCTTTGAATAACATGCAATAGTTTTTCTCATACGCTGTATTTATTCCAACCAGGTTAATCAATGTGTTGTTTTAACCCTTATAGCAAATTAAAATGATCTGTATGTGTCTAAAATGTATGTTATCTAGTATTGAAATAAGGTTAGTGAAATTTGCAATACATTGGTGTAAATAAAAAACTAGTTGTACAAACAGTATTCGTCTTGTAACATTTGGTGTAATATATTTACACACTTAAAACGTGAAATCTACATGCAGTCTGTTAATGATTGAACCTTACTACAATGGTACGGGGTGTGGCCCGCCCTTTATGGCAACTGTTCATTGGAAGACAGTGCCATGGTGATGGACTAAACCAGGGGCCTCATGTCTCAATGCTGTGTACGCACAAAAACTGTAATATCTCAGCACTTTATCGCATCCTCCAACCCACCAGGGGGCGCACATGTTGCCCTACACTCCTCAACATTAGATGGCAGTAGTGACTCTTGTTCCTCTAAACTCTCCTGTAATCAGCGTAACCACCACCACCTGTTCTTTGCTCTATATAAGACTGCTTTGTATTCTGCTCTATGTTCAGTTCCGAACTAAACCTCTTGCTGCCTCGTCCAGTTTTCAGTTAAGTTGTTCTCAAGACTTTTTGCTTGTTCTCAAGACTTGTTTGCTATTTTGCTGTTTGATTGTTATGAGACCCTCGTGTCTATTTTCTTTTGTATGTATTTTCAGGAAGCTCGGCTTTCCTATTTTTGTTGTACTTTTTCAACCCTGGCTGTAGAGAGATATTATCTCTCCCTTTTGTCAAATTTACCTCAGTAAAGACTATATTTTTTTCTTTTGAAATTCATCAGTTGTGGACTAACTTTGTTCGTCCTCTGCTCTTGGGTCACCAGTTGCTGACTTAGCTCATCTAGTAAGAACTACTGCTAACCACACCGTAGACCTGGGTTCGATCCCCACTCAGATCATTACAGCAGGACTGAACCATGGAAAACCGCCCAGCAGAGAAGGCTGCACCAGTCTCAAATGTGGATCGCATTCTTGCAGCACTTTCAGAACAAGCCACCGCTATTCAGCAGCATGACCAAACTTTATCCGAAATTCTTTGCCTCTTGAATCCCCACTCTCAGACTACAATGGCCCAGGTAGTTACGCCACAGTCTGTTCCCTTGTCAACACCTGAGCCCAAGTTGCCCCCTCCCCAGCGCTTTGATGGCAGTTTCGAGAACTGCAGGGGATTCATTACTCAATGTACTTTGATCTTTCAACTACAACCTAGTTGTTTTCCTACTGACTGCAGTAAGGTGGCATATATAATTACACTCCTCACGGGCAAGGCTCTGGATTGGGCCTCAGCCTTGTGAGATAAGAAGTCCCCTGTAACCACTAATCTCCAGCTCTTCCTAGCAGAGATGAAGAGAGTGTTCCTCCATTCAGCAGACAGTGGAGAGGCAGGACGCCGTCTCCTAAGACTATCTCAGGGGTCCCGCAGTGCCGCTGAGTTTGCCATTGAGTTCCGTACTCTGGCCACCGAGAGTGGGTGGGGCCAATCTGCACTTAGAGCGATCTTTCACAATGCATTGTCTCCCAAGCTCAAGGATGAACTGGCATTCAGAGACTCCCCATCAGACCTTGAGTCCCTCATTGGTTTAGCCATTCGGGTGGACAACCGCCTTAAGGAGCGGCAAACAGAGAGAGAGCAGGACCCAATTATGACCCGTCATGACAATGTTGTTTATCCCACACTGGATCCTGAGGAACCCATGCAATTAGGGGCTACAAGGATCTGGCTCTCTGAAAGAACCCGACGAATGAAGGAGAAGTGCTGCATTTATTGTGGGAAGCCGGGTCATTTCCGGGCAACATGTCCAGAGTTGTCGGGAAAAGTCAGATCTCGTTCCGGTGTAGGGGCCCCGGGGCGAGAGGATGTGTGATTCCCTGTCCCATTTTCTCTGGTTTGACCATCCAGGCAGTCATCTCTCTCCAACAACCCCACGAGGTGGAGATCTTCATTGACTCAGGTGCGGCAGGAAACTTTATGGACCTCAAGTGTGCTCAAGATCTTTCCTGTGATCTCCTAACCCTGCAAAACCCCCTTAAAGTCTCAGCAGTAGACGGCAATCCGCTAGGCTTAGGCCACATCCACCAATGCACCACAGCTCTCCAAGTGAGAATTGGAGATCATGAAGAAAACCTTCAGTTTCACATCATTCATTCCCCCAAGATCCCCATAATCCTGGGACACCGCTGATTAGTAACCCATAACCCACTTATTGATTGGTCTAAAGGAGTTATAGTAAGTTGGAGATGTAAGGGCTCCAGTTTGAACACCATGTTTGGTCAGTCAACCAAGGGTTCAACTCATTGCCCTCTTCCCCTTGAGACTCAGCCAGAACCCCCCAGGCACACCAAGGCCATCCCCCTGGACATCATGACTATTCCCAAGCCACAGATTGTTCCCAAGTCGCTCAATACTCCCCCCGAGATATCCCGAGTTCCCCCCTGAATACTCTGACTTAGCTGAAGTCTTCAGTAAGACTCGAGCAGCCTCACAGCCCCCTCACAGGCCGTATGATTGCCCCATTGATCTATTACCTGGAACCTGCCCACCCCGCGGAAAGTTGTATTCGCTCTCTGGGCCTGAAAGAGCTGCTATGGAGAAGTATGTACATGAGTCCCTAGATAGTGGTTTTATCCGCCCCTCCACGTCACCAGCCGGGGCAGGATTTTTTTTTTGTTGGTAAGAAAGATGGTTCCCTTAGACCCTGCATTGACTACAGAGGTCTCAACAGCATTACAGTCAAGAATCGCTACCCTCTTCCCCTAATGACAACAGCCTTCGAGATCCTACAAGGAGCTACCATCTTTACCAAGCTGGATCTCCGTAGTGCATACCATCTAGTCAGGATCAGGCAAGGGGATGAGTGGAAGACCGCGTTTAACACTCCCACTGGCCACTGTGAGTACCAAGTTATGCCCTTTGGATTAGCCAATGCGCCAGCTGTCTTCCAGTCATTTATTAATGATGTACTACGAGAGATGCTTAACATCTTTGTTTTCGTCTATTTGGACGACATTCTCATCTTCTCTCATAACCCCGAGGAACATGTGATACATGTTCGGAAGGTACTGATTGAACCTCTCAAACATGGGCTTTTCGTAAAGCTAGAGAAGAGTGAATTTCATGTCTCCTCTGTCTCTTTCCTTGGATTTATTGTTTCAAAGGGCAGCTTACAGATGGATCCCAGCAAGACTAGGGCAGTGTTGGACTGGCCACAGCCCACCTCTATCAAAGAGGTGCAGCGCTTCCTAGGGTTTGCAAATTTTTATAGGAGGTTTATAAGGAACTTCAGTTCTATTGCCGAACCACTAACTTCCCTGACCAAGAAGGCGAATACCCCTTTCACCTGGAACGATAAGGCCAGTACAGCCTTTAACACCCTCAAACATAGATTCACTTCAGCACCTATCCTCACTTTACCAGATCCTGAGTTGCCTTTTATCCTGGAGGTGGATGAATCAGATATAGGGGTTGGAGCAGTTCTATCCCAAAGAAGTAAAGCAGACAACAAACTTCATCCATGTGCCTTCTATTCCCATAGACTTACGCCGACTCAGGCCAACTATGACATTGGAAACCGCGAACTACTGGCTATTAAGTTAGCTTTGGAGAAGTGGAGGCACTGGCTTGAGGGAGCATCTCACCCCTTCCTCATTTGGACTGATCACCAGAACCTCACTTACATACAAAATGCCAAGAGATTGAATGCTAGACAAGCTAGATGGTCACTGTTCTTTAACCGTTTCAAATTCACACTTTCCTTCCGCCCAGGGTCCAAAAACATCAAGCCTGACGCTCTCTCAAGACAGTTTGAACCTTCTGAGAAGCCATGCTGCCCGGAACCCATCGTGCCTGGCTCCAGAATTGTGGCTCCAATACTGTGGGATCTGGAGTCCTCAATCAGAAAGGCACATCAACATCACCCTGATCCAGGTAATGGACCATCTGGGAGCTTATTTGTCCCTAACTCTATGCGTTCTGATGTCTTACAGTGGGCACATTCCTCCTCCCCCTCAGGACACCTTGGTATGAACAGAACCTACAAATTGATTTTGAGGAAGTTCTGGTGGCCAATGATGCGAAAAGATGTGCAAGAGTTTGTTTCTAGTTGCCCCACCTGTGCTCAGAGCAAAGAACCCCGAACTCGACCCCAGGGACTTCTTCACCCACTATCCATCCCGAGTCGCCCCTGGTCCCATATTTCTCTTGATTTTATTACAGGATTGCCTCCGTCTCAGGGAAATATGGTAATCCTTGTGGTGGTGGACAGGTTCTCTAAGATGTGTCACTTGTTACCATTACCAAAGCTTCCCACTGCGAACCAGACAGCTGAACTACTAATGAGACATGTCTTTAAGATGCATGGCTTCCCACAGGATATAGTCTCTGATCGGGGTCCCCAGTTCTCATCCAGGTTTTGGAAAGCTTTTGGGCGGCTCATTGGCTCATCGATCAGTCTGTCCTCTGGCTACCACCCCCAGTCTAATGGGCAGACAGAAAGGGTAAACCAGGAAGTAGAAAAGGCGCTAAGGTGCCTGGCAGGAGACAATCTTTCCAGCTGGACCTCCCATTTAGTTTGGGTAGAATTTGCTCACAATACTTTACATCACTCTTCCATTAACATGTCTCCTTTTGAATGTGTCTATGGCTTTCCCCCTCTTCTGTTTCCTGGTCGGGATCCACAGGTGGAAGTGCCAGCTGCCACCCGGTTTATTCACCGTTGCCGGCGTTCCTGGCAGAAAGCTCGTACTTCCCTGAGAAAGGCTGTCCACAATCAGCAGAAACAGGCCAACAGACATCGCAGGGCAGGACCCTCCCTCCGAACTGGCCAAAGAGTATGGCTCTCGACCCGAAACCTTCCTTTGCAGGTAGAGTCACGTAAGTTGGCTCCACGCTATGTTGGTCCTTTTAAGATTATTAAGAAGATCAATCCTGTATCCAACGGCTTCTACTACCCAGTGCCCTGAAAATACATCCGACATTTCATGTTTCTCAGCTAAAACCTGTTCTTTTCTCCATCCTGCATCCCAACAGAGCACCCACACCTGCTTTACGCATTGTTGATGGCCACCCTGCTTTCACGGACCGCAGACTACTTAAGTGTTGCCAGGTACGAGGGAGGACACAGTACTTGGTCGACTGGGAGGGGTTTGGTCCGAAGGAGCGCACCTGGGCCTCAGCTAAAGACATTTTGGACCCTTCCCTCATCAAGGAATTCCACCAGGCACAAAGAGAGCACAAAGGGAACGTCAGGAGACGTTCTTAGAGGAGGGGCTACTGTAATATCTTAGCACTTTATCGCATCCTCCAACCCACCAGGGGGCGCACATGTTGCCCTATACTCCTCAACATTAGATGGCAGTAGTGACTCTTGTTCCTCTAAACTCTCCTGTAATCAGCGTAACCACCACCACCTGTTCTTTGCTCTATATAAGACTGCTTTGTATTCTGCTCTATGTTCAGTTCCGAACTAAACCTCTTGCTGCCTCGTCCAGTTTTCAGTTAAGTTGTTCTCAAGACTTTTTGCTTGTTCTCAAGACTTGTTTGCTATTTTGCTGTTTGATTGTTATGAGACCCTCGTGTCTATTTTATTTTGTATGTATTTTCAGGAAGCTCGGCTTTCCTATTTTTGTTGTACTTTTTCAACCCTGGCTGTAGAGAGATATTATCTCTCCCTTTTGTCAAATTTACCTCAGTAAAGACTATATTTTTTTCTTTTGAAATTCATCAGTTGTGGACTAACTTTGTTCCTCCTCTGCTCTTGGGTCACCAGTTGCTAACTTAGTTAATCTAGTAAGAACTACTGCTAACCACACCGTAGACCTGGGTTCGATCCCCACTCAGATCATTACAAAAACTTTGCGTATGGCAGATTTCACGCTCACGTTTGGATTTACTAACGATGAAATGAACGTGGGTCCATGCCAACTTCATTGCTTGCGTATGTGCATTTCATTTCAATTGGAGCGATCTACTGCACACACATTGCTATAAAGGCGTCATCTGAAGATGAATTTGCAAACTTG
Source organism: Danio rerio (assembly GCF_052040795.2). Lineage (NCBI taxonomy): Eukaryota > Metazoa > Chordata > Actinopteri > Cypriniformes > Danionidae > Danio > Danio rerio. The sequence continues at coordinate 53,630,008 of NC_141027.1, forward strand.
AATCAGAAATTCCAGAATTTCCGTTCAGAATTTCCATTCAATAAATGTGCAAATAAAATAAGATGCACAGACATATTACTGATTCCTACTTGTATTCCTCGTGATGAAGAGTTGGCAAAACCTGATATGTAGCAGGGGAAAAAAAGAATGAGTTCATCAGACGCTGGATTCGAACTGAGTTCATGCTCAACGTGTCAAAACATTTTGCCATTTGTTTAACGAGCTACGCCTCTCACGCTGTTAAAGACGCTACAAAATTTTACACCTTTACATTGCACTATTACTCTTTTAACCAATCAGATGTTCAGACCCAACTGTGTTAACCACATCAGCTAAACTCTCCCACCTTTTGTTATTCATTCCGGAGGACAAACTTGCAAATAACACCATTTTTCTCCTGTCTACCTCCGAAAGCAGCACCTCCAATTCACATTCTGTTCAAAGTTTCTCTTTTTGCTTGCTTTTGCCATTGCTTTTTCGTTGGGTTTTGCCAAAGTAGAGTCATTAGCATATTCATAGGGGAGGGGGCAGAAAGGGGTTTTGCGCTCGTGCATGTTGCGCTTAGTTTCACGTTCATTCGGATGTACAAAGAGAATATGCGCAGCACATTTACAGCTTTGTGCGTACACAATGTTTTAGTATGATTTCAACGCAAATCTTCGTACACAAGGCCCCAGGTCACTTAAAAACAACCTGCAACAAATAAATGTTGCTTTTTTGCATTAGACACTGCGCCGCCACGCGATTGGGTCACCACAAACTTTCCATGAAAACCTCTTAAGTTTCTGGACCGCCGAAATCACACGAACTTCCACATGCCGACTCTCAGCAGTCTGCCACCTTGGTAACCCAGAATGACCCACTCTCAAGCGGGTGACCCAGAGACTACATCAAAGCCACCAGCCAATCAGGAGTATGATTCCTCAAGGCCAGCCCGACAAGGCAAACTCAGGACTACCAGTAAAAAGGCACAAGTAACACAAACTAATGTTGTCTCTTGCTGATCTGGTGCAGATTGATCTTAAGCAGTTAAAGATAAGCCATTGCTCTGCTTTTGTGGTTTCTCAGATGTTATTCTAAGATCTTGTAAGAAGTATTAGAATTAATTTGAGACGGTTGTTAACTCATTTTGCATCCTCTGAACTGCCTCTGTGTGTTTATGTGAATGTGTGTGTGCGTTGATTCACTGTTTGCTTATTACATAGTTAGTTTCATGTATCGTAGTGTAGCTCAATAAATCTTTGAACTATCTCAAGAACTGTGTTCTTGTTTATGTGTCTTGAGCTGTAGATCTTGTTACCTTGCTAACAGTTGACCCAATACTGTGTTATGTTGTTATCGTTAGCCACAGAAATAATATAAACAAGATTGGTAAAATGATTGGTAAAATCGTCTTCTATTTGCTGGACAAATAGTAGATAAAGTGTGAATCTTTTAATGTGATTCAATCTGACTCAATTGAGTTTAATCAATGATTCGAATCTTTAATATCCGATTTGTTAAAATGAGCTAATGAATATCTGATCTATCTTATAATCTAGGTTGATCCCCTACACCTCTAAAATGTCCTGTTTACACCTGTTTATGTAGATTTGATAACAAGTGAACAACACAACACTTTTTTGATTTTTTTTTTGTCCAAGAAATGAAATATCAGGGAATTTTGGGTATGCAAATTTAAATTTTAGTTTTCATTTATTAAAATGTAAATTTTCTATTGTACCAGACAAAAGTCTTGACGCCTATCCAAGTTTTAGGAACAACAAATGATAAGTTGACTTATTGTTGATTGATTGGTATCAGAAGTGGCTTATGTAAAAGGCAAAGGCCTCTGGATTACGCTTATTTTACCTAAACAAAATATAATCATCCCTTGATTTTTAATTAGTGCTGATTGAAAAAGCATAATGCAGTAGGGGGAGGGGCAGTGTTTAAAAAAAACACTCCCATACGTAATATTTCATGAAAGTTATAGGTTGAAGCACAGCTTGGAAAAAAGTTCAAATACACAAACAAACATGCTTACTTGATGCAAGACAACAAATAATGTTCATTCTTGCATTTTATCCACATTTTTGTACAGTTTTGTAAAAAAAAATATATATATTTTTTTTCTTTTGTCAACCCAAATTTGGGTGAGCTTTGGTTTGATTGGGGCACCATGGTGGCTCAGTGGTTTGCACTGTTGCCTCATAGCAATAATTGAAATAATTAAACTGTTTGATTTTATGGATTTTTGGATCAGTTTAGAAATGTTTTAAAACATCAGAATTTGAGATTATCGGGTGAACAAAAATCCCTAATTTTATTGAAAATAACTAATTTGGGTCCTGGGGATGAACAAATGAGCAAATGATGAGAGAAATTGGATGTGAAATGAATGAAACCTTAAGAAAGCATTTTTAAAAACCAAGAAAAATAATTCTTATAGCTGTTTATATGCAAGCTGGATAGGAATTTACAGCAGCATGAGTCTATTTGTACTGAATGTGACCTGCCTCACCTCTATCAGAATCACTGGCTGGAGAGCAAATGAGACGGTGAAGCATAAAGGAGCAGTTGGACAGTTTCAGCATCTAGATGAGGCAAACAATGATAATCAAGAGCCAAACAGGAAAAGCAGATGCGGAAGAGCTTGTTTGATTGCAAAGTCTGTCTTTGTCCTGTCATACCTAAGAAGAAGATTAAAGGGGAAAAGGTACATAGAGCAAAGCAAAGGGTACAATATGCTTTTTAAATAACACTGCGCAACACTCTGTCCCTGCATGTTTGGTAGGGGATCTTGCTTGCAGGTGTAATCATCTGTCTTTTTAATATTTTTTTCATGCTTCCTGTTTAGGCTGATAAATAATTAAACCTTCACATTTAAATCTTTACCCCTGATGCATCAGAATAGCAGTGCAGCAAATGAGGAGTAAATAAGAATCACTGTCCTTAATAGAACTGACATGTGTCTTTCCAAAACGTTTGCTTTTGAATGACATTACACATTGTTATTATTTGTTGTGCCCAATCATTAAAATTTAGGCTTAAAGACAGAAAGTGAAGCTTCTCTACATCTGCTCTGTTCTGCTTGGGGCTAAAAGCATCAGTTTTGCATTCACAAAATAGTTGGAAAGGCTGTCCACACACACCGGGGTCCGCAGTCTGAGTTGTTGTGCGTCATTGAGAGGTAATTAGGGGTCTCTGAAAAATCTGCCTCAAATCTTCCCTGCCTACAAAGCTTTATTTGTTCTGATGAGGAGTTGCTTATCTCCATAATTGCACTGCATAACTATCATGTGTGTGGTGTTAAGCTTTATAATATTGCTTAATGACTCCACTTCCATTCCACCCACTCTCTTCAAATCCCTTTTTAGACAAAAGCTTCAGATCTTCAAGCTAACGCCAACATAACCGAATAAATCAGGCAGCTGAGGACAGTAAATGCCACCATTTTCAAAGGAAGAACTTTTAGGTGACTGCTAGAGTGAGATATTAAGAAAGGAATTCTTCAACCCAAGAAAACTGCTGTGTCAGAGCCCTTTTAATTCTCAAACTTGCTTAATGAAACGCAGAATCACTGAAACATATATAATTTTATGATAATATTTATGATAATTTTCAATGATGATGTTTTAAAACTGCCAAGTGGATAATTTTGTTATAGTGATTACAATAAATTTATAAAAGACATCATAAATCTCAACCATGCTTAAAATAAAGCTGCAAAAATTCTAAATGAAATGTTTTTGAAATGATCCCGAGAAACAAGCCAAACAATCCACCAAGCTATACATTTGTCACAAAGCAGTCAGACAAGTAACCCAAACCCAGAATTGTCCACCAGACTGCCAGACAGAGAGGTGTGATTGGTCACTCCAGAGAACACATTTGTACTATAGGGCTGTGTTTTACACCGTTGCATTTGGTGCTTTGTATTACACTTGTTGATGTAGGTTTGAAGGTTTGGATGCAGCTGGTTGTCTATGGGCTTGTCACTGTGACGTCTGTGCACTGTACACATCAGCTCTGACCCTGCTCTGTGATTTCACATGGCCTACTGTTGCGTGGCTGAGATGCTGTTGTTCCCAGTTTCTTTTACTTTGCTATAAAACCACTAACAATTGACTGCAGAAAATTTAGTTGTGAGGAAGTTAGACAAATGAATTTATTTTACAAGTGTCATTCTGTCATTGCATTATGCTTGTATTCACTGAGCTTCTGAGAGCCACTTATTGTTCCACAAATGTTTGTAGAAGCGGCTGTATTGTAGTCCAATTTTTTTATGACCTTCACTTACTAACCTCCCTTGGATATGTGTCATTGATTTTATGACACAAGTGTCCACTACTGGCAGAGCATGTGAATGGGTTTAAATGCATCAAACCCTTGAGCACTTGGGAACCACACTTTTGTGACATTACATTAACATTTCATTGTGGGGCATATAGGTCCTAGAGTAGATTTGAAGCAGCCTCACTCCCTCTGTCAAAATTGAGGGATTGAGGGTATGCCAATGTAATTTTCAATCATGCAGTTGAAGTGGAATGCACTTCAAAATGTGGTTGGAGATTTCCCTAAGGGAACAAGTGAAGGGGCAAGGAAATTTTCACAGTATGTCTGATAATATTTTTTCTTCTGAAGAAAGTCTTATTTGTTTTATTTTGACTAGGATAAAAGCAGTTTTGAATTAAAAAAAAAAACTATTTTTGGGACAAAATTATTAGCCCCTTTAAGCTAATTTTTTCGATAGTCTACAGAACAAACCATTGTTATACAATAACTTGCCTAATTACCCTAACCTGCCTAGTTCACCTAATTAACGTAGTTAGCCTTTAAATGCCACTTTAAGCTGTATAGAAGTGTCTTGAAAAATATCAAGTAAAATATTATTTACTGTCAGCATGGCAAAGATAAAATAAATCAGTTATTAGAAATAGGTTTTTAAAACGTTAATGCTAAAATGTGCTGAAACATTCTTCCCTCCATTAAAAAGAAATTTGGGGAAAAAATAAACAGGGGTGATAATAATTCTGACTTCAACTGTATATATATATATATATATATATATATATATATATATATATATATATATATATATATATATATATATATAAAATTAGATTCAACTTTATTGTTGTTGGGTATTGCCCAATTTAGAATACCAGTTCTTTAAATGTTGCTGACCACTTCAGCACTCTGGTTAAGGAGTAGGAGTCAGGAGATAATTTCAATCTTTTATTTATGAGCAGGGAGGTAGTTTCCTGTAATAAACAATAAGTATACATAAATAATAAAATATCAAACACGAAAATATATATATATATATGTACTGACACAATAAATATCCCAAACCAAACAACACAGTATTTGCAGCTCTCTTAAAGTGCAGTCAATAGACTAATGTATGCTGAATGTAAACATAATATAAATAGACATCAATGACTAAAGCTGCATTATATAAAGGGCATGTGACAGCATAAGGCATAACAAATGTAGAATATAGTAAACTGAATCATAATAAAACAAACGAGATCTCAATGATGACATCGGGATTAGCCGCGATGCTGATGGTAGCAGCACTTTCACTTTTGGTTTACACGGAAACTAATGCTCGCGGCTCGCGGTCATTAACAACATCACGCACTTAATATCAAGCATACAAGGGTAATTACAAACATGATATGAAGGAACAAACTCACTTGGCAATAACTTTACCCCGCACTTCACAATATCTCACGGATAGCAATCGCGTCTCACTCAGATGAGTCAGTACATTCAACTTCTCATATATGGACTCAAATATGCATCCTCCGGAAGTTACATCCTACATTCATAATATAAGCCCTTTACAGAACACTCAGTAAATCGTGTTACAGCCATAGTATAAAGAATTCAGAACAGCCGCCCCCACATTTGAACAGCAAATGTGCAAGTCAAGAGAATTCTTTAGGAGTCTTTACTGTCATCTTGAAAGGCTGGCAACTGAATAAGCCGGGCTACTGGCCTAGTGTACACTTTACCTTGAACATTTATGTTTGCAGATCTTACACAACCATCATCACTGATAACAGTCTCGGCCACTTTGCCAATGGGCCACTGAGCCCTGGGCAATTGTGGGTCAACAATCAAAACCACTGAACCCACTTTTAGATTGTCGGATGAAGTTTGCCACTTTTGGCGGGTTTGTAGTGTGGGCAAGTAATTCCTTGTAAACTGAGTCCAGAACTGATCCACAAGATTTTGACAATGGCGCCATCTGCGCCGTCCCATTTCCCCTGAAGCATAAGTCACTTGTGGGAGTGACGCATCCCGCCGCCCCATGAGGAGAAGGTTTGGTGTAATAGGATCTGGATCTGCAACATCCGTGGAGGCATATCCAAGTGGTTTTGAGTTCAAAATGCCCTCTACCTCTACTAATACGGTAGTGAGGACATCTTCTGAGACAGACTGGCCACCAACTGCTGCCCGTAGAGCAGTCTTTATGGAACGAACCTCTCGTTCCCAAGTGCCACCGAAATGCGGTGCATGAGGAGGGTTGAACTTAAATGTGATCTGATGATCAGCTAGCCACTCTTTTAATGGGGATTCCATGGCAGCAAAGGCTTCTCTTAGCTCTCGATCAGCCCCACGGAAGTTTGTACCACAATCTGACCTAAGCTCCTTTGGTCTGCCACGTCTGGCTATGAATCGTCGCAAAGCGAGCAAGAAGGCATCCACATCCATGGAGTTGAGGAGCTCAATGTGAACCGCTCTTGTTGTGAGACATTTAAAAATGACTCCCCAACGTTTCTTCACTCGTCTGCCTATTTTTACCTGATATGGACCAAAACAGTCTACTCCAGTAGAGTAAAATGGTGGGCAAAGAATCCTGAGCCGCTCTGGTGGGAGGTCTGCCATTTTTGGTACTTTAGGCTGAGCTCTCCATCGTTGGCATGATGAACATTTAAGCTGGTGATGTTTAACAGCTTGCCGCCCCCTCAAGATCCAATATTGTCTCCGAAGTTCGGCGTATACTCTTTCTGTACCTGGGTGGAGCAGGCGCTCATCAAACTCTTTGATGAGAAGCTTTGTGGTTGGATGCTGTGGGTCTAATACTATAGGGTGAGTTTCCTCAGCATTTAGGCTTTCCAGCCTTCGTAATCGTCCTCCGACTCTGATTACCTCCATTACCGGATCCCACTCGAGAGCAAGACATCTTAATCGACTGTGATTTGGTACAGGTTTGTGCATTTTGAGGGCTGCGGTCTCCTCGGGAAAGCTTTGAGCCTGACACCCTTTTATTAATTCCAATTCTGCTGTGCGATGGTCCATGAGTTGAGTATCTGGTTGACTACCTGTCGCCTTTCCATCGGCCTGTCGAGTCGCTTCCACTAACTCTTTCCATGTATGGAAATGAGTGGCATCGGGGAAAGTATGATCTGGCACCGCAGTCATTAGACAACAGATGTCGGCACCCTTTAAATCTGGTAATCCTTCTGACCTTGATGGTTCAGGTCTTTTCGGCCAGTGCTCAGGACCCAGGTTTAGGAATGAGGGTCCCTGACTCCAGCGCCCAGGAATGGTAAAACTTTGGAGTGGTTTACCCTTGGTGATATCATCTGCTGGGTTTTGCTGTGTGTCAACATAGCGCCAAGTACTATGCTCAGTCAGATCCTGGATTTCTGAGACCCGTGTTCCAACAAAAACTTTAAATCGACATGAATCGGACTGGAGCCACTCTAGCACAGTTGTAGAATCAGTCCATAAAACTATCTGCTGGATTTTAAGGGTGATCTCCTCCTTCAGGAGCTTTGCCAGCTGTGCACCTGCTAGTGCAGCACATAACTCCAGTCGAGGTATGGATTGTTGCCTTTTAGGTGCAATTCTTGATCTGGCCATGACAAAGGTTGAATGAATAACATCTGCATACTCCACCAAGTAAGCCACAGCCCCATAAGCCCGTTCGGATGCGTCACAGAACACATGTAGTTCGTACTGTTGTTGTGCATCATGGGGAATAGATGAGTAGCAACGAGGTATGGTTATATCGCTGAGATGTTTTAACTCATTCTCCCATGTGTCCCAGGCCCTGCTGAGATCTTGTGGTAAATTTGGGTCGTCCCAATCTCGCTTTTTAGACCACAACTGTTGAATGAGCACCTTGGCTCGTGTGGTAAAGGGCACAATGAAGCCCAGTGGATCATACTGTGTGGCTAGTATTTGATACGCTGTTCTCATTGTCAGGGTAGCATGTTCTATTGGACGATAGTGGTATCCCAGTGTATCAGCAGCACAGTTCCACCTGAGGCCCAGAGTTGGTTCCATTGGATCAGTTCTATTTTGTGCAAGCCACTGTTCTGCAGCTGAAGATCTTGCCTCAGTGGGTAGATGTGAGATCACTGCGGGCTGGTTGCTAGCCCATTGTCTAAGGTCAAAGCCACCTGTAGCTAGTAGGCTGCGCAGTTGATCAACGGACACCCTGGCTTCCGATGTAGTGGGAAAACTCGCTAGATAATTGTCCACATAGAAGCTTTGCTGGATTGTCTGTAAAGCACTTGGGTAGCTCTCTTGATTATTGCGAGCATGCTGCTGCACAGCAAAAATGGCACAACATGGGCTACTGGTTGTACCAAATGGCAAAACCTGCCATTCATATACATCTGGACAATTCTCATATTGCAGATCTCGCCAAATGAAGCGGAGAAGAGGTCTGTCCTCAGGTAACAAGCGAACCTGATGGAACATTCCCCTGATATCTGCACTTACAGCCACATTGTATTGACGAAATCTTAAAAGAACGCCCAATAATGATGGACCAAGTGCAGGCCCTGGAAGAAGTTGATCGTTCAGAGACTGACCTTGAGACCTGAATGAGCAATTGAAGACCAGTCTTGGTTTATCATTGTGACACACCAGGTGGTGGGGTATGTACCAGGCCTCTTTAGACTGGCTGATTTCTTCTGGACGAATTTTAGTGACATAGCCTGCTTTAATGAGCTTCTCAATCTCACGAGAGTAGATGGTTGCTTTCTCAGGGTCTCTCTGGAGTTTCCTCTCAATACTTCTCAAAGTAGGCATGACGGATCGAGTCGTACTCGATAGTGTAGGAGCCCCAGGTTTGCGCAGGAGAGGGGTGGCATACCGCTGGACACCCTCCACATTAATTGTCTGTGTTTTGCACTCAAGAAGTTTGATTGCTTCTTGGTCTTCCCTGGATCGAACCACCAGTTTCTCATTTCGATAAGGCAAGATGTCCAGTTGCCATAACTTTTCAACACTGCGATAAAGCAAGTCATTGGGACAGGAGGCCGCTGTAAAAAGACACTGCTGTACTGAATTGTGGATTGGTGTGCTCTTCTCTGCTCCTTGTAATGCCCATCCGAGGGCTGTGTGTATTGCAACTGGGCCACCTTTGACTCCTTGGTGGACTGGCTTATCGGCTGTGATAAGATGAACATGATCTGATCCGATCAGTACTAGTGGGCGTACGTTGTGGAAGGACTGTAGAGGGAGCCCTCTAAGGTGAGCATACAGCTTTTGAAGTCTCTGTACTGGATATGATTGCTCAACTAGATCCAAACCGGAAGCTGTGAAGGCGTCAAGTATCTGGAAACGTTTATTGGGTTCGCCTTTTGGGGAAATTTCCAGATTAATCTTGGATCCAGAAAGATGGGTAACATCTGCTCGCACTGTGCGTAAAGTCAGTACTTCAGGTTCACCTTTCAACTGAAGCATCTGTGCAGCCATTGGTAAGACAATGGTTCGTTGCGCTCCATCATCTAGTATAGCATAGGTTTCTACTGATTTGAACTTGCCATGTAGCAACACTGGAACCACTTTAAGAAGCACTCTACAGGTCACACTGGCAGGGGTGAGGTAAATACGACTCTCTGGCGTACCTGATGTGTTTGGTTGATCATTAGATGCTATACGATGGAGCACCTGTAGATGTATTCTACCACAGTCACTGCATGGCTTTTTGAGGTTGCACATCTCTGGTGCATGAAATCGTGCACATTTCCAGCATCGCCTTCCATCTGAAATCCACTTATGGAGCTCTGCGACTGACTGCTCTTTGATATTGTCGCAGCGTGTAATGTAATGTTCTTTACTATTGCAGAACAGACATTGTACCTTAAATGGCTTCCTTTGTTTGTTCTCTTTAGGATGGGTAGGAAGAGCAGTCTCATTTGGGGCCGCACCCTGATAAAGTACTAAACTTGTCCCCTTTGTTCTGGCTTGAGTTTTCTCCTTTCCAATACTTGAAGGCCTTTCATGTTGATAGCGTTGCATTAGTCGATTAGACAGCCGCTGCTGTTGTGCTTTGACTTGTAGCCACCCAGCGAAGTCTTGCAGATTATAAGGGTTCAAATTTAAGGCATTAAGTTTACCCTGCTGTTGTAGGAACTCAATGAAGCCATCTCGAAGGTATTTTGGTAGCTTGCTAAGCAAGCGGTCCACATGCGAGCAACAGTTAAGCTCCATCCCTCTGGGTCCCTCTAGTGACAGCAGCATACTGACCAGAAGATGAACTCTCAAAGCGAAACTCTGAAAGCTATGACCATCATTGGGCTTTACATCTGGTGATGTAAGGATGGCTGCTATTTCACTTTGAGCCAGTTGATGGGGCTGACCATACTGTAATTGAAGTGCTTGCATAGCTGCTGAATAGGGATATGGATGATGCCTACATGACTGCCCTATCATCTGAGCTTCAGGAAGTTTAAGATGCTCCAATAGTACATGGTATTTGTACTTTTCTGTTAGTTCAGGGTAAGGTTCAAGCAAATTGTCCAATGCTAGCTTCATATTAGCAAAATCTCGTTCACTGTCGTTTGTGAAGTCTGGAATTTTTGGTTTTGGGGGGCTGTATAGGGCACGTTGAGGTATACTACCATTGGGTGGTGCTGCTACCTGAGCTGTGACCAACTGTGGTGCGACTGCAGCCGTGCTCACTGAAGGCATTGGGCCTGAGAACATATTTTGGGGAAGTAATGTTGATGACATCATTGCTTGATACGGAGGGGCAAGATTGTGTGAATTGGGTGCATTCACCAACTGCATTTGTGAGTATGGTGTTGCAATATAGCCATAAGGTGCCATAGAACGTGGATAGACTGGTTTTGGCGAAATCACCTGTGGTTCAAGGGGGTGGAATGATCGTTCTGAATGAGCAGTGCTAGCTTGTTCCTGCCTAGGGAGAGGTCTGGGAGCCCGAGAGGACATGGGCTCATATAGCTGTGACTGTGGCGGATGGGGGACAGGAGATGCCATGCCAGATGAGGGAGGGGAACACAATAAACCTGTAGTTTGTGGACGACTCTGATTGACTGATTCATAAGCAGCATTATGGCTCCCCACCGTTGGTCTAGAAACCATAGCTGACATCTGATGTGACGACTTCTCTGGTCCCATTGATAAGCCTGCAGCAACTTGGTGCTCTGATTGTGGTACTGTGTCCCATGAGGGTAAGGGTGGAGGACTTGATGGATTAGAAGGTGCAGGAGAAGACTGTACTGGTTCATTGTTCATATTTCCCTGTTCCTCCCTTATGAAAGACGTAATGTGCTCCATCATCTCCTCTCTGCGCTGTTTCCGTTTCTTGAGCTGCTCTAATTTCCTGAGAAGACTGTGCATTTCAGCATTTTCTTCTCTGTCCTTCTCGTTTATGGTTTCCATTAATTTAGTTAATGAGTCCATACTCAATAAGTCTGCTTGACTTGGACTGGGTGTGACCAGATGTCTACCTTGACTGGAGGTTACATCTGCTTGACTCGAATACACTGCGGCTGCTGCGCCTTTTGGCTCCTCCATTACACTTTGAACCGTACTAGAGGTGAGGGCAGGTCGGTGATGGGAGTCAAGGACATAATCCTCTAGATACCTGGGGGCTTGACATTGTCGTAATGGTCTGGCATGAGAAGGAGATGTTGGATTGCCATCTGCTGACATTCTGAAGCAGTCAGTGCTCCTGCTCGAAGGACCATTTGTTGGGTATTGCCCAATTTAGAATACCAGTTCTTTAAATGTTGCTGACCACTTCAGCACTCTGGTTAAGGAGTAGGAGTCAGGAGATAATTTCAATCTTTTTTTTTTATGAGCAGGGAGGTAGTTTCCTGTAATAAACAATAAGTATACATAAATAATAAAATATCAAACACGAAAATATATATATATATATATGTACTGACACAATAAATATCCCAAACCAAACAACACAGTATTTGCAGCTCTCTTAAAGTGCAGTCAATAGACTAATGTATGCTGAATGTAAACATAATATAAATAGACATCAATGACTAAAGCTGCATTATATAAAGGGCATGTGACAGCATAAGGCATAACAAATGTAGAATATAGTAAACTGAATCATAATAAAACAAACGAGATCTCAATGATGACATCGGGATTAGCCGCGATGCTGATGGTAGCAGCACTTTCACTTTTGGTTTACACGGAAACTAATGCTCGCGGCTCGCGGTCATTAACAACATCACGCACTTAATATCAAGCATACAAGGGTAATTACAAACATGATATGAAGGAACAAACTCACTTGGCAATAACTTTACCCCGCACTTCACAATATCTCACGGATAGCAATCGCGTCTCACTCAGATGAGTCAGTACATTCAACTTCTCATATATGGACTCAAATATGCATCCTCCGGAAGTTACATCCTACATTCATAATATAAGCCCTTTACAGAACACTCAGTAAATCGTGTTACAGCCATAGTATAAAGAATTCAGAACAATTGTCATTACATATATACAAGTACAATTGCAATACAGTGCAATAGCAGCAAGTGGATACTGGTACAGTTATAAAAAAGTTTTAAAAAAGTTATAAAAAAAAACTATGGTGATATTTACAGATGGATCTACTATGAACATTATATACAGGTTGTATAAGCTAATAAACAGAGATTTACAATAAAATAATATACGTACAGCTTGCTATTAATTACAAATGTCCATGTGCAGTGGGTATGTACAGTTCAAATAAGTGAATCAGTGCAATGTAATGCAATGAATATGTGAAAATTTTTAATGTGCAAATGTTAATCAGTGCAGTGATTGTGAGGAGTATAAGCTAGAGGAAAGTGGGGGGTGTATTGGGAGGGCAAAAGAGTCAATGAGGGGCAGAGTTTAAGAGGGAGACAGCTCTGGGGAAAAAGCTATTCCTCAGTCTGCTGGTTTTTGTCCGGGAGAACCTGAAGCGCCTGCCAGAAGGCAGGAGAGAAAACAGTCTGTGAGCAGGGTGAGAGGTGTCCTTAAGAATACTGCGTACTCAGCGCAGACAGTGTTTCTTCTGGATGTCCTCTATGGCTGGCAGTATGATCCCTGTGATGCGTTGGGCAGTTTTCACCACCCGCTGCAGTGCCTTATGCTCAGCAACAGAGCAGCTTCCATACCAGACTGTGACGCAGTTGGTCAGGATGCTTTCTATTGTGCAGCAGTAGAAGTTCACCAAGAGGGCTGATGAAAGCGGGTTCTTCTTAAGTTGCCTTAGAAAAAATAGGCGCTGGTGAGCCTTCCTGACCAGGCTTGAGGTGTTGGTGGTCCAGGAAAGGACCTTTGAGATGTGGGTCATATATACCACAAATAATAACTTGACTTTTAGTTGATTATTCGGAAAAGTAACAGAAGGTAGACTTTTTTTGATGAATCTGTTGAACTGCATCCCAGTCATCACAAAAACTGCAGAAGACTTATTGGAACCCACATGGACCCAAGATTCTCACAAAAATCAGTCAAGTTTGGTGAAGGAAAAATCATGGTTTGGGGTTACATTCTTTATGGAGGTGTGCGAGAGATCTGCAAAGTGAATGGCAACTCAAAAGCCAGCCAAGACATTTGTGCTACCCATTACATTACAAACCAAAGGAAAGGGCAAATTCTTCAGCAGGATAGCGGCCCTTCTTATGCTTCAGCCTCCACATCTAACAATATTGAGAATGTCTAGGGTAAAAAAGGAGGAGACATTCAAGATGAATCCAAAGAATCATGATGAACTCTGGGAGTCTTGCAAGAATGCTTTCTTTGCCATTCCAGATGACTTTATGAATAAGTTTATGAATAAGAGTCATTGCAGAGATGTATGGATGCAGTCCTCCAAGCTCGTGGGAGTCATACACAATATTGATTATTTTTTCACTGCACCCTGACTTTATATACTATACTGGACATTATTTCTGTTAAGTGACGAGACTTTTGTTTGGCAAATTCAGACCTTACTATACTAATTAAATAATTAAAAATCAAGGCATTATCGTATTTTATTTAGCTAAAATAAGCGTAATCTAGAAGGACTATGACTTTCATATAAGCCACTTCTGATACCAAAGTCAAGTTACTTGTTGTTCCTAAAACCTGGATAGGTGACAAGACAGTCAGGTAGTAAAATGGAATAAGAAGGTTTTAAAGAAAGCTTTGATTTAATCTTTAAACTACTGCTGACATACACTACTTAAAAAGTGATTTAGAAAATTTTTCTTTTGCATAAAATAACTAAAAAGATTCTATATATAAAGATTCCAAATTCCAACAAATTAAAAAATAACTAACTAACTAACTAACTAACTAACTAACTAACTGAATCAATCAATCAGTCAGTCAGTCAATCAATCAATGTATGCTATAATGACAATTTTTCCATTTGAAATTTGGAAAAAAGTAGCCAGATCTTTACAGAATACAACAATTAACATGCTATGCAATCCTATACATCCAGAATAACAGGATTTTTTTTAGCCTTAAACATAACATATACACAGAATTTTTTCACAGTAGCCTATTTATACTTGTATGGTGCCTTTGGATAAAAATAAAATCTAAAATAACCACATTATAGCATTTATTATTAGTGTGTCCTCCATTAAATATAGCAAATAATATAGAGGTTTCCTTCATGCATAAAATAATAGACCAACAAGAGAAATTCTCTGACCCAGCAAATCCAGTGGACGGGGGAGAAGTTACATAAGGATGTCTGTGGCGTATTTTTAAACATCTTCATAAATAAATTCCTCAAGTAAAACAGCAATGGGACGTTTTAGGTGTTTAGTTTTCTCTGACAAAGCCAGGCTCTGAAAGCAAAGTTCTGTCATCTTTACAAGCAGCAGACAGAAAGAAATGAGGACGTTAGATTGGTTTATGACCTGCAGGACCCAAAGAGGACAGAATGAAGAGTGTCAGCCTTTAGATGGAATGCACAAATCTCTGTAAATGACTCAAGGAAGCTCTTCATTAACGTACCACATGAGTGTCACGTCAGCCAACACTAAATGGAGTTTTCTCCATCCAATGAGTATTTAAAAAAAAAAGCACTTCTTTATTTTACCAGCCTCCTCCACCGGCTCCACAGAAAGTGTAATTACACAGCATAAATAATTAAAGAAGTGAGCAGCTGATTATTGCAGACTTAATGACTCACTCAGTCTCTCGCTAACTGCTTCTCTCCAATGAGGAATGAATGATCAAGCCATTGGAAGAGAGATGGCTTTGGTGGTGACGAGAACGTCTCGCTTCTGATGTGTTTGCCATTTCATAATTATATGTTTTATGGAATTCTGAGCCGGATATCAGATCGCAGGCTTATTTGCCCTACGCTCCTTTAATGACATTTTTGGGACGGAAAAAAAAAATTAGATGAAAATTCGGCTGATTTGAATAGGCTACAGTTCCTTTGATCGACTCTTATTAAGGGTCAGACAAAAGCTCATTATATTGTGAGCTTATAGGCTCTTCAATGTCTTTGGGTTGAAATTATTGATGAGATTTATGGTATTGGAGAACATTCTAATCTGGCCTAATAAATGAACTTCATTGCAATAGAGTTTTGCAAAAAGCAAACAATGCCATCTAGTGTTCAATGAAAATAACAAAATGGATAAAAATTACAACATAATGTGCAGCCTTAATTCAAAGTAATGTTTCCTGTTGATTTATAAATATTATGAACTAAATTAGGAAAATTCCATTGACAACTTTAATGTAAAATAGTTGGGTACATTTACCTTCGGCCCACGACTCTCAATGATATTTGGGTTTTGGCCTTTCATACGGAAAAGTTTGGACACCCCTGTTCAAATTGGAACAAGTTTTATTAGATCATGAAAATGTTCTTTAGACTTAGGAAAAATAAACAGTTTTTTAGCACAGAGGACTAAGAAACTCTTTAAGGGATCAAAATGGTTCTTCACTTTCAAAAATAAGTTGCTAAATAAAATAGAAATAAAATACAGTGTAACCATTTTATATTAACCTTTCTCCACTGACGCCAATAAAGAGCCATATTTATAAGTGGTTTCTTTCATCACTGTTCATTAAACTGTGCACTGCTGAACAAACCTAAACAACATCAACAACAACAAAATGATAACAGCTGCAGAAAACTACACATTAAGTAAATCATGTATTCAAACAACAATAATTCCAGCCAAATAAAGATGATCATGGCCTAGCCATAAAGCTGACGCAGGCAGTAATGGACATCAAAAGAAGAAAGGGTCAGTAAAGTTTATACAGACAGAACACTTGCTGCTGCCATGTGCATTTCATAATTTAAGAATGACATTACTTTAAAAAACCTTCCCACTTCATTCCACATGTCTGAAAAACTATCAGGAAAAGATCAAATGCAGGCGTTACTTAGGGTGGAGAGTCTTCAGGCATTTGTCACAGCAGGACTCAAATGAGTTGAACATCTCAGATTACTTCTGCAATTACTTCTCTGATCTTTATATTCAACAGAACATTTTGAGTTAGAGTGCTCTTAATGTTCATTACTGTCTCCTTGAACATTTTATTTTAATTTGAGGCTGTAGAGAAAGTAACATTTCCAATGTGTAATGTGGCAATTAATTAATCTAATTCATCATAATTATATCAAACACACAACATATTTTGGGGAATTCAAGATAAAATGCATTACACAAGGCTTAAGTTATAACTGCACAACATAAATTATGAAACATGAAAGATTATTTGAGAAATTTTGCAGTATATTTTGGTCAAAAAATAAAAATAATAAATAATAAATAAAAAAAAAATTGTTTGGTTACCAACGTTCTTCATCATTTCCTTCATGTTTTATGATAGAAAGAAACACATTCAGGTTTCACGAGTATGAGTTATCGATGACAGAAATTAGATTTTTTGGTGAAATGTTCTGTTAATTTTTATGAATATGCAAAAAATATACTTTTTATTGAATAATAACATTTAAGTTGTCACCTTGGAACTATAAAGTTCTATCTGACATTATTGTCAAAATTGAGTTATTGACATCTTATTAAATGACAACTTATTTACATTATGGGATATTTTTCTATAAGTTGTTTACATTTAAAGACTTGTAGAAAAATGTTACACACATACTGTTTGCTATGGAATGCAAAAATAATCAGAATGCAGACAGAACCTTATAACTCCAAGGTGATCAAGTGGGTGTCAGTAAATGTCTGAGTAATTCATTTTGTTCAAATGAATGATTAATTTAGGAAGGGCAATGAACAGATCATTGAATCATGGAATTCCCTGTGTGTGGTCTTCTAAAGCCATTTGTGGGTTTGGCGCTCCACCTACCGGACATTAAAGGCACTGCACTATATGTACAATTAAGATTCACTTTCGTTTTCCTTCAGTGCATACAGTCAAGGACAACTCACGCACGCGGTTCTTTCGGTGCCTGATTAAAACGTGGAAACCTTGGAAATATATGTCCGTAAGTCTACAATTTGATTAAACAGCAATTGTATGTTCAAAGGTTGCATGTTAAAGAGTCATTACTGGTTTATTAGATTTATTATTCCTGTATTTGCTCTCCAATCACATGTTCATAATTAGTCAGACAAGTTCATAATGCTGAGTGGCGTTACAAATATGTTAATTTGCTGACATTTGATACAAAATGTGTTTTATTTAATAGATTTCCTTATGTGTGTACAAGATTTGTGTAAAAAAGAACTATGTACATTAGTAGTAGAATAATGTCTAGCTGATTGAACTGAACATGTTGGGAATATCATTGTCATGTGAATAAGATTGTATTCTTATTTTTCCTTTTCCTTTTGTTGTAGTTTTACAAACAGAATAGAAGATATTGTGAAGAACAATACCCAGTAAAGTCACTCAAGTTATCCAACTGCTTTCTGGTGTTCTTTTCTGGAGTACGCTATCTGTTAAACCCTTTGCTAAGGAAAACGCAATTGGTTGGGACAGAATAGTAAAAGGACATTGATACAGCGGGTGGAAACAACGCAATCACACACCCATGGTGACCTTTGCAGTGTACAGCTTATTAGAAGCTCACAAATTATGGAGTCACACTGTAATGAAGAGGGAAAGACTCAAGTCTTTGAAATAAGATCCGAAGCTTCTATGTCAAAGTCATCTCGGAGATCAAGTAGGTCATCAGCCAGTGTGGCAGCGACCCGAGCGAGAGCTAAAGCTGAAGCAGCAAGAGCTAAAGCATCATACGCAGAAAAAGAGGCAGCTATGATGAAGAAAAAAGCAGAGGTTGAAGCAGATCTATTTGTACTACAATCGCAGAAAGACGCAACTGCAGCAGCTGCTGAAGCAGCAATTTATGAGGCAGCAGCTGACATTGAAGAGGGTAATATAGATGAGCTGCTCAGTGATACACGCTCAATTCAATTTCAGCGTACTAGGGAGTACGTTCAGAAGCATGCTACTGAACAGCATGAGCAGCAGTTAATTGATACCCTGATACAACAGCCATCCTCTAGGAGTGCTGAAACACTTCATCAAGAGGCAATGGTGACTTCTCGATCAGAAAATCCATCATATAGGGTGAAGGAGTTGGAAATCAAGCAAGAGAAAATTAATAACCGGAAAGATAAAGTTCACGAATATCGCTCTACCTTTCAAACATCTCCTACTCCCAGCGTTAAAGCTCCCATGTTTAGTTTGCCCTACACATCGGATTTAGCTAATTACATGGTGAGGAAAGAGATGGTGAGTTCTGGTCTCACAAAGTTTGACGATTGTCCAGAAAACTACTGGGCTTGGAAATCTTCCTTTCAAGATGTTACAAAGGACCTTGATTTAACAGCCAGAGAAGAGCTTGACCTACTTGCAAAATGGCTCGGGCCAGAGTCATCTATACAAGCCAAACGCATCAGATCTGTGCATGCACACTATCCTATAGCAGGCGTACGCATGCTTTGGCAACGTTTGGAAGAGTGCTATGGAAGCCCTGAAGTAATTGAGAATGCGTTGTTGAGTAAACTGGAAAGGTTCCCTAGGATTGCTAACAGAGACAGTCACAGACTCAGAGAGCTAGGAGATATACTTTTGGAATTAGAATCAGCAAAGTCAAGTGGACATTTACAGGGGTTAGCAATTCTTGACACAGCAAGGGGAGTCAATCCCATCCTTGGAAAACTTCCCTTTAACTTGCAAGAGAGATGGATCACTTATGGAGCGAAGGTCAAACAGGATCTACAAGTGACTTTCCCCCCATTTGGCTTCTTTGTCCAATTTGTTTGTGAACAAGCTAAGATAAGAAATGACCCTAGTTTTGCTTTACCAATGCATGTTCATCCTATGCAAGAGAAATGTCCACAATTTAACAAAATACCTGTGTCAGTGAGGAAAACTGAAGTGTTAGCCACAGTTTCAAATTCCAAAAACAAGCTATGTTCTGAACAAAAGATGCTGGAACCTAGTGTGCAATGTCCAATTCACAACAAGCCGCATCCATTGTCAAAATGCCGCGGATTTAGAGCAAAGTCTCTAGATGAGAGAAAGACATACCTCAAAGGTCTGTCTATCTGTTTCAGATGTTGTGGTTCAACTAAACACATAGCAAACACATGTGAGTTAGCTGTTAAATGTAGAGAATGTAACAGCGATCGTCATCTCTCCGCAATGCACCCAGGGCCTGCTCCCTGGATAGAGCAAACTGTAGTTACCGAGCAAGAGCAAGGCGAGGAGTTGGCTACAGACATGTTATCAGATGTTACCTCTAAGTGCACAGAAATCTGCAGTGGAGCTCCCAGACCAAAATCATGTTCGAAAATCTGCTTGGTGGATGTTTATCCATTCGATTGTCCTGATAAAGCAGAGAGAATGTATGTGGTACTCGATGACCAGAGTAATCGGTCCTTAGCGAAGTCTGCCTTTTTCAAGTTGTTTGGAATCAACACAAATTCTTACCCTTATACTCTACGCACATGTGGTGGTACAGCAAAGACAATGGGTAGAAGAGCAGACAACTTCATTGTCAGGTCACTTGATGGAAATACTGAGGTGTCACTTCCAACGCTCTTGGAATGTAATATGTTGCCTGAGGATCGAGATGAAATTCCAACACCTGAAGTAGCGCGGTACTTCTCTCATCTCAAGACAGTGGCCGACAAGCTACCTCCCTTTGATGAAAATGCTCCAATTCTTCTCCTTCTTGGAAGGGACATTTTAAGTGTGCATAAAGTAAGGGAGCAGTACAATGGACCTGGTGACATGCCGTATGCTCAGCGTCTTGACTTAGGCTGGGTTATTGTAGGAGAAATGTGTCTGGGAGGAGTGCATAAGTCAAATTCTGCAAATGTGTACAAGACAAACATTCTGCAAAATGGACGTGCCTCTTTTTTCCCATCCTGCTCCAAAAGAATTCAGGTTAAAGAACAATTTGGTACTCCTGTTCATCAATATCAGTCCTGTCTACCTTGTCATTCAGTTATAAGCTCTTGTACAGACCACCTTGGTATCGGAGTTTTCCAAAGGACACCCAGTGATAATAAGCTCTCATTGTCTGTTGAAGATGAAATCTTTCTTGATGTCATGAACAAGGAAATGCACTTGGATGAATCAAACCACTGGGTAGCTCCCTTGCCGTTCCGTTTACCGCACAAGCCATTACCAAATAACCGAGACCAAGCATTAAAGCGTCTTAATATTCTGCAACGTACACTACAAAAAAAACCTGAGATGGGTGAACATTTTGTGGAGTTCATGCAGAACATGTTCATCAACAAGCATGCAGAACTTGCTCCCCCACTCCTGCCTGATGAAGAATGCTGGTATTTACCGATATTTGGTGTGTACCACCCTTTGAAACCTGGGAAGATTAGGGTGGTGTTCGATTCCAGCGCTCAGTGTAAAGGCATTTCTTTAAATGACACACTTCTTCGTGGCCCAGACCTGAACAACAAGTTACTTGGGGTCTTGATGCGTTTCCGGAAGGAACAAGTCGCAGTAACAGCTGATGTAGAACAAATGTTCTACTGCTTTAAGGTTAGGGAAGATCACCAAAACTTTCTGAGATTCTTGTGGTTTAAAGACAATGATCTCTCTAAGGAAATCACAGAGTACAGAATGTCAGTGCATGTTTTTGGGAACAGCCCATCTCCAGCTGTGGCAATTTATGGATTGAGACGGGCAGCAGATTGGGGAGAAGAAGAGTATGGTGAAGAGGCCAAACAGTTCATCCATAGAAATTTTTATGTGGACGATGGTCTGATCTCTGTCTCTAGTGCAGCTGAGGCCATCAGTCTTCTGAAAAACACCAAAAACATGTTGTCTGAGTCTAACATTAGGCTTCACAAGATTTCGTCAAATAGCCATCAAGTTATGGAAGCATTTCCTGCATCTGATAGAGCTAATGACCTAAAGGATCTGGATCTAACCGTCGATCCCCTACCTCTTCAACGAAGCTTGGGGGTGAGCTGGAGTTTAGAGACCGATTGTTTAACATTTCAAGTATCACCAGTTAATAGACCATTCACTCGACGAGGCATACTTTCAACAGTTAACAGTCTCTATGATCCTTTGGGGTTTGTAGCTCCTGTCACTATACAGGGCAAAGCCTTAGTAAGAGAGCTGTCATCAGACCAAGTTGACTGGGACACACCACTCCCAACAGATAAGGAAACCCAATGGAAGGTTTGGACAAATTCATTAGCAGACCTTAAGAAAGTTCAGATTCCCAGACCCTACATACCCATCTCTATGTCCCAAACTTCTGAGAGAGAGGTGATCATTTTTTCTGATGCGTCTACACTGGCCATTGCTGCGGTTGCCTATCTCAGAGTTGCATCTATAGAGGGTCAGTGTCATGTTGGGTTCATCATGGCTAAGTCAAAATTGGCACCATATCCTGCTCAGACAGTGCCACGTTTAGAACTGTGTGCGGCAGTCCTAGCTGTTGAACTGGCAGAACTAATTACTGAAGAGCTGGATATGGAATTGACAACAGTAAAATTTTACACTGATAGTAAGATTGTCTTGGGATACATCTACAATACCTCTCGAAGATTCTATGTGTATGTTGCAAACCGAGTGGCACGAATTAGAAGCTCGACAAAACCTGAACACTGGCATCACATTAGTTCAGAGCTGAACCCAGCAGATCTTGGAACTAGGTTTGTTCCAGCAGATATCCTTCCTCACACCAATTGGTTCTGCGGTCCAGAATTCCTGTGTAAGCCTGACCTCGGAGCTAAGGAGGATTCATTTGACCTGGTAGAACCAGGGAAGGATCAGGAAATCCGTCCTCAAGTGACAACATTGGTCACTAATGTAACAGATCAATCTCTTGGATCACACAGGTTCAAACGCTTTTCAGAATGGACATCACTTGTAAGAAGTATAGCAAATCTCATTCATATTGTGCAATCCTTTTCTGATATGAAATGTACACTAGATTGCAAAGGCTGGCACTTGTGCCAGAAAAGTCATCAGGTTGACTGGACACAAGCGAAAACTGTTATAATACAGTGTGTGCAGCAAGAACATTACAGTGAGGAACTCAAAAAGTTGAGAAAGAGAGAAGAAATCTCACAACAAAGTTCTCTCAAAAAGCTAGCTCCCTTTGTAGATGGTGATGGGCTAATTAGAGTTGGAGGCCGTTTGCAATTGGCAGAACTGTCAGAACAAGAAAAGCACCCATTAGTAATCCCAGCATGCCAACATGTCTCTACATTATTGGCCAGACACTACCATGAGCGGGTGGCTCACCAAGGTCGTCATTTAACTGCTGGAGCAATACGATCAGCTGGTCTCTGGATTGTAAAGGGAACAAGACTAATTAACAGTGTGATTCATCAGTGTGTTACATGCAGAAAGTTGAGAGGAAGAATAGAAGAGCAAAGAATGTCAGACCTACCCATGGACAGAGTGACAGTAGATCCACCTTTCACGTACGTGGGTCTAGATGTTTTTGGGCCATGGAGCATAATGTCACGCCGTACAAGAGGTGGCAGTGCAGAAAGTAAAAGATGGGCTGTCATTTTCTCCTGTCTGAGCACAAGGGCAGTCCATCTGGAGGTCATTGAGTCAATGTCAACTTCCAGTTTTATTAATGCCCTCAGACGGTTCTTGGCAGTTCGTGGACCAGTTAAACATTTGAGATCAGACAGAGGAACTAATTTCATTGGTGCATGTCGAGAACTAAACATCAAGACTGATGATCCAGAGCTTAAGGGATATTTGCAAGAGCAAGGTTGTACATGGTCATTTAACGTTCCCCACTCTTCCCATATGGGAGGAGCTTGGGAAAGGATGATCAACACAGCACGATGCATTCTTGATGGCCTGCTGTTGAAAAGCAGCTGCACACGTCTTACTCATGAAGTTTTGACTACACTCATGTCTGAAGTTATGGCAATAATGAATGCTAGACCGTTAATTCCTATTTCTTCTGACCCTGACACATTTGAAGTTCTATCTCCTTCGATGCTCCTCACACAAAAGGCAAGTACTGTACCAGCTCCTCTTGGGGACTTTGATATAAAGGACCTTTACAAGAAAGAATGGAGAAAGGTTCAATGTCTAGCAGATGCTTTCTGGACATCATGGAAAAGGGATTATCTTGCAACTTTACAGGTCCGAAGAAAGTGGACAGAGGAAAAACAAAACCTCAGAGAAGGGGATGTTGTCTTGCTCAAGGACTCTAATGTGAAACGAAATGATTGGCCTATTGGGCTTATTGTGAAAACCATGGCCAGCAGTGATGATAGAGTGAGAAAGGTAGAAGTAAAGATAGTTAAAGAAGGTGTGGCGAAGGTATATCTAAGGCCTATCTCAGAAGTAGTGCTTCTCCTGCCGAAGAAGCCATAAAGGGATAAATAGTGGTATAATAGGTTGTTATACCAGGCGAGGAGTGTGTGGTCTTCTAAAGCCATTTGTGGGTTTGGCGCTCCACCTACCGGACATTAAAGGCACTGCACTATATGTACAATTAAGATTCACTTTCGTTTTCCTTCAGTGCATACAGTCAAGGACAACTCACGCACGCGGTTCTTTCGGTGCCTGATTAAAACGTGGAAACCTTGGAAATATATGTCCGTAAGTCTACAATTTGATTAAACAGCAATTGTATGTTCAAAGGTTGCATGTTAAAGAGTCATTACTGGTTTATTAGATTTATTATTCCTGTATTTGCTCTCCAATCACATGTTCATAATTAGTCAGACAAGTTCATAATGCTGAGTGGCGTTACAAATATGTTAATTTGCTGACATTTGATACAAAATGTGTTTTATTTAATAGATTTCCTTATGTGTGTACAAGATTTGTGTAAAAAAGAACTATGTACATTAGTAGTAGAATAATGTCTAGCTGATTGAACTGAACATGTTGGGAATATCATTGTCATGTGAATAAGATTGTATTCTTATTTTTCCTTTTCCTTTTGTTGTAGTTTTACAAACAGAATAGAAGATATTGTGAAGAACAATACCCAGTAAAGTCACTCAAGTTATCCAACTGCTTTCTGGTGTTCTTTTCTGGAGTACGCTATCTGTTAAACCCTTTGCTAAGGAAAACGCAATTGGTTGGGACAGAATACCCTGATTCATTCAAAACATGGATGAATTCAGTAATGAAACAGTATTTTTTTTCCTTATTATTTTGCTATTATGTTAGTAATGTTGTATTTAAAGTTTTTTTTTTGATGATTTCCAACATTCTATCGATTAAATAACTTTGCATCTAGTTTGTCAACTTACCGTTTATTAGTAGACTGTCAGTTTAATATTTAAATAAACATTTATATAGATTGTACCATTGCAGACATTTAACTTACTAACGGTAACTTTGCAGCTGTGTCAACTCATTCTACTAAACAACCTTGCAGTAATTCTCGAATGGGAGTTAAACTGGATGTGCATAATTAATAATAGTTATTTACACTTGACGCCTGTCAGACTGTGTGAACAAGTTATATAAGCCATGAGACTCTATGGAATCCTAGATGTCATTAATGTCAAACTGACTGAAAGTCAAGATTCATTAAAATAGACAGAAGACTGTTCAAGATCATCCATGATTCAATCCATGTGTCATGGATTCAATCCATGACACATTCAAAAACAGTGAGCTAAATTCACACACCAAACTGAAATGGAGGCTACAAAACTGAAAAAAATAATAATCTAGTGGTAATTTACCACATGGCTTGGAAAAAACAACAACAATAAAGTTAAACAAAATTTAAGTGTGTTTTAAGAGAAATTTAAAAGAAAGTTTTGTTTCTGTTGGTTGTTGAATTGATGACTGTGCTATAGAAGAAATACTGCAGGCCTGTTCTTAAAAACTACTGACAAAAAACTACTGCAAATTTACTTCAACTGATGTGCAAATGGCATCATTAAAAGATCAATAACGTAGAATAAACTAAATGCACTTAAATTATTATTATTATTATTATTATTATTATTATTATTTGAGATGTAATCTAATCTTCATCATGCAAAATTTGAGAGAAATTAGGTTGTGGCTATAATACCATTCAACTACAACAGTCGTTTACAAAAAATTTGCCACTTCACAAACAAACAATAAATAAATGAAAAGAGTTTTGCAATGGACATTCCTAGTCTTTCACAGACATCACTAGTCTCTAACTGGACATTAGTCCCTCACTGGCATCTCTAGTCTCTCACAGACATCACTAGTCTCTCACAGAACATCAATAGCCTCTCACTGGACATCACCAGTCTCTTACACAACATCACTAGTCTCTCACTGGACATTGCCGGCGAGCTAGAAAAACACCGCTGCCCTCAGTAATCTTGAGCAACGTGGGGTCACTGGCACCAAAGATGGATGAACTCATCACGAAGACTTGTTTTGAACATCGGAAGTCTAACCTTATGATGCTTACAGAAAGCTGGCTTCATGTGGGAATTCAGGACTCGTTACTGGAACTGGATGGACATACATTGGTGTGCGAAGACCGCTCTAGCGAGTCCAGTAAAAAGTGTGAAGGAGGCATTTGTATGTACATATGTGATAGTTGGTGTAAGCAATATATACACAAGCTATGCACCCCTGATATTGAACTGCTCTGTGTGACACTTAGACCTCACTATTTACTGAGAGAGTACAGCCATGTCTTTATATGTGCAGTGTATATTCAACCTAATGGTAATGCAGGTAAAGCTACTGCGTGCATTGCTGAATGTGCACATGAGCAGCTTCAGCTTTACCCAGAGCCCCTATTTTCTTCCTGGGCGATTTTAATCACTGCAAACTAGAAACTGTGTAAGGGGGCTTTGAGCAATATGTGCGATGTGACACCAGAAAAAAAAAGTTTTGGATAAATGTTGTGGTAATTTTAAAAATGCATATTTAGTGAAGTCAAAGTTCTTTTTTCCAACTCAGATCATAATGTTGTACATCTGTGTCCCGGTGACCATTATGGACCCAGCAAGTACATCAGAGATTCAGGAGATTCTGTCCCGCAGCGTCACTCATATGGACCATCAAGAGCAACAGATGAAGGTCACCAGCCAGGCCATTCAGGCTCTTGTGAACCAGGTCTCCGGGCTTACCACCCAAGTACAGCCTCTCAGTTCGGGTCTCAGCGCTGGATCCATTCTGCCACCTCCTCCCGTCGATACACCAGCCACTCCTGTTTTTAATGAGAATCGCTCCATCGAACTACGACTACCTCCACCGCAGAGTTACGCGGGCGAACCTTTTATGCTGAGCCTTCCTAGCAAAATGTTCACTTTACATCGCACTCCAGCCCTCGTCTTTCCCCACCGAGGGGAGCAAGGTGGCATTTTTGATCAATCTGCTGACAGGTAAGGCGGCATTATGGGAAACCACGGTATGGGAGAAGAAACATCCTTGTTGCAACACCTTCAAAGCCTTTTCGGAGGAACTCAAGGTTGTGTTTGATCAAGCGGCTTCGGGCAGAGAGGCGTCCAGAAAACTTGCAGAGCTCCGTCAAGAGGATCAGAGTGTGGCTGAGTATTCCATTGATTTTCGTACGCTGGCAGCGGAGTGTGGCTGGAACAGCGAGGCACAGTGAGACATGTTTTTTCATGGACTGGCGGATCACATTAAGGATGAGATCTACGCGTTGGAACTGCCCAAAACACTTGAGGGTCTTATTGATCTGGCCGTAAGAGTGGACATTCATCTACAACGCAGAGGTTTCCACAAGGAGCCCCGCCTTCAGCGCCTGGCTTCGCAGACCAGTTTCACAGAGGCAACGCCCCCTGAGCTGGAGCCTAAGCCCATGCAGATGGGAAGTTTTCATCTTTCTTCGGAGGAGAGACATCGTCGAAGCACTGGGGGATTGTGTATGTACTGTGGAGTTGCGGGTCATTATGTGGCTTTATGTCCGGCCAAAACCAATAAGCCATCTATGGGTAAGAGTTTATTGGTGGGTGAAATTATGGCTAAAAAAGACTCTCCCAATATGACATTCTTACCTATAAAACTGTGCCTTAATTCCATTTCTCACACATGCCACGTGCTCATTGATTCCGGAGCTGAGGGAAATTTTATTGATTTTAAATTAGCGAACAGTCTGAAAATCCCTGTTTCTCCTCTTTCCTCACCTATCGCGATGCACGCTCTTAGTGGACTGTCTCTTCTGACCATCACACACATTACTGCTCCCATAAGACTCATTACCTCTGGAAATCACACAGAACTCATTACATTTTTTTCTCACAGACACTTTTGATACTCCTGTCACTCTGGGACATCCGTGATTGGTGTTACATACCTCACATTAATTGGGGTCATAATGCAGTTTTTTCTTGGAGTGAGCTGTCATGAATCTTGTTTATTGTCTGCTTGTTCTACTGTTCCTTGTTCTGTGTTTCAGGAGGAGCAGGTGGATCTATCAAACGTGCCCCAAGAATACCATGACCTGAAGAGAGTGTTCAGTAAGTCCAGGGCTGCTTCTCTACCTCCTCACCGTCACTATAACTGTGCTATAGACTTATTGCCAGGTACGTCTCCACCTAAGGGCAAGTTATATTCGCTGTCTATTCCAGAGAGGGAGGCCATGGAGAAATATATTTCTGATTCTCTAGCAGCAAAGATCATCCGCCTGTCTTCTTCACCGGCGGGGGCGGGATTTTTTTTTGTGAAAAAGAAGGATGGTTCCCTTCATCCGTGCATAGACTATCGAGGGCTAAACAGCATCACGGTTAAGAATACTTATCCTTTGCCGTTGATGTCTTCAGCCTTTGAACCTCTGCAGGGGGCGAACTTTTTCACAAAACTAGATCTCCGCAATGCTTATCATTTGGTTCGCATAAGACCCGGGCATGAGTGGAAAACAGCGTTTAACACCCCTAGAGGGCATTTTGAGTACTGCGTTCTGCCCTTCGGCCTTTCCAACGCTCCGGCTGTTTTCCAGGCATTCGTCAATGACGTGCTGAGAGATATGATAGATCAGTTTATCTATGTTTACCTGGATGTCATACTGATTTTTTCTCATACTCTCCAGGAACATGTTCAGCATGTCGGGCGAGTGTTGCAGAGGCTGTTAGAGAATGGTCTTTATGTCAAGGTGGAGAAATGCAATTTTCATGCACTCGGTATTGCAAGCATATTAAAATAAGGTCATTTCCAATTTAGTTTCTAATTACACTATCAAGTCTTTTTAAAGAAAACAGCTGCTTTAGAACTTCAAATGTACAACAACCTTATAGTTTTATATGTCTTAACAATAAAAATGAAAAAAATAAAAAGTTAATCTCTGGTGGGGATCAAACACGGGTCGGCAGTTTGATAACACAACGCTCTGACTGCTAGACCACAAGACCACAATGGTACTGCTATGCTTGAAAAACCGGAATGATATTTCATCATTCTGCAGGCTACATTCTGCTCATAAGGCTGCGAGACAATAAATAAGAAGAGCGGAGCTGCGGCAAAATAATGGATAAAAAAAAGTGAGGCTATGGTTAAATAATTAAATAAATGAAAAAAGTGCGACTGCTGTTTTCTCCGTTTGCCATGCTGGAGAGAAACAGTCTGCGCAAATGAAGCGCAGAGTTGGTGTCATTGACTACAGCTCTCATCTGATTGGCTGAAAGGTATGAGTTACCCTGCCTCTGGCAGGAAAGTCTCAATAATACACACACGTATCCAGGGGTAGTCGTACGTGAAAAAGGATTTGCACATTCTCATTCAGGATAAACTCGCAAGTTTTAAACATTCAAAACTTTTTGTACCCTCTTATACATTTGCAAATGGTGTTTTGCATTTGTGAAACGTATTTTATGAAAATGTATTTTTATTTTGAGCACATGAAAATTTTTTGTGAATATAAATAAATATTCTACGCACATTAATTTGATTTTATGCACGTGAATTTGGCTACTCATGTGTACATAGTGTTTTTTTGCATGAATTTCTTTTGAGACTAAACTGATTCCATACGTAAGAGGTCTGGGTCGGAGTTATCCTGTCCCAGCACTCTGCCTTGGACAGCAAGATCCACCCCTGCGCGTATTTTTCTCATCGTTTATCTACTGCAGAAAGAAATTACGACATTGGTAATCGAGAGTTGTTAGCCGTCAAGCTTGCGTTGGAGGTGTGGTGACATTGGTTAGAAGGCTCGGGGGGTACCTTTTATCGTCTCTATCGATCACAAAAATCTTGAATACATCTACATGGGCATTATTTTTCGGACAATTTAATTTCACAATCTCGTACAGACCAGGTTCTAAGAACATCAAGCCTGACGCGTTATCCCGTCTTTTTGATTCTTCGGATCGTACGTCATCACCCGATCCGGTGCTCCCTCAGAGGGTTTTTGTGGCGAACATTTCTTGGGAGAGCGAGTCGAGGGTCTGTGTCACCCTGGATGGGGTAACGCCCCCGATCTGATGCCCACCGAGTCGGTTATTCGTGCCAGAGGATCTAGGCTCTGACGTTATGCGGTGGGGTCATTCCTCCAAAGTAGCCTGTCATCTGGGGGTGAGTCGCACATTATTTGTTATTAAACAACGATTCTGGTGGCCAGTTATGGCTCGTGATGTGCGTGATTTTGTTTTGGCTTGCTCGGTCTGTGGTGTTTCTAAGTCTTCCAATTACCCACCGGCTGGACTTCTTTAACCGCTGTCAGTGCCTTCGAGACCCTGGTCCCCAGGGCCGGAGTGGGACTCCTTTTCAGCCCTGGAGTTTCAAGCCTCAGACCGGCCCACCTCACTTCATGACTGACTTTTTTAAAATAAGGTCATTTCCAATTCAGTTTCTAATTACACTATCACATCTTTTTTTTAAAAAAACAGCTGCTTTAGAACTTCAAATGTTCAACAACCCTAACAGTATTATATGTCTTAACAATAAAAATTAAATTATTTAGACGAGGATCAAACCCATGATGTTAGCGTTGTAACATAATGTGCTAACCACTGGACCACAACAGCTGTACACTGTGGCATGACACATCTGAGTTATATCATCATTAACCTGCAGGCTGCATCTTGCTCACAAGACTGCGAGAAAATAGATAAAAAGAGCAGAGCTGCGGTAAAATAATGAATAAGAAGACTGTGGTCAAGTAAATAAATAAATTAATTAAAAAAAGTGTGACTGCTGAGAGCAACAGATTCTGGAGCTAGGGACACCGGCCCTCGCGCCCAAAAAACGGACCGGCCCACCGGGAATTCTCCCAGTTCTCCCGATTAGCCAATCCGGGCCTGCTGGTCCCACATCTCGCTAGATTTTGTTACGCGTCTTCCATCCTCTAACGGCAACACGGTAGTTTTAACCGTGGTGGACCGGTTCTCGAAGGCTGCTCATTTTGTCCCTCTGCCCAAATTACTGACAGCCAGAGAGACAGCGGTTGCTGTCATTAATCACGTCTTTCGCATTCATGGCCTCCCGACGAACATGGTTTCTGACAGGGGGCCTCAGTTTGTCTATAAATTCTGGAGAGAATTCTGTCGTTTATTGGGGGCCACTGTTAGTCTTTCTTCTGGTTTTCATCCCCAGTGTAACGGTCAGACTGAGAGAGCCAATCAGGATCTTGAGCGCACATTGTGATGTTTGGTCTCGCAGAATCCCTCTTCCTGGAGTCAACAACTTTCGTAGGGGGAGTATACACATAATTCGTTACCAGTGTCGGCTACGGGACTCTCTCCGTTTCAGTGTAGTCTAGGTTACAGGCCACCAGTTTTTCCCAGACTGGAATCCGAAGTCGAGAGGTGCTGCTGCACTTGGAATAGGGCCAGACAGACCCTCCTCAAGGTGGGGGCGCTTACCAAGGCTAAAGTCGATCGCCACTGGTCTAAGCCTCCCGTTTATGTTGTCGGTCAAAAAGTGTGGCTTTCTTCTTAGAACATTCCTCTCCGCACCGTTTGTAATAAGTTAGCTCCTAAATTTATTGGCCCTTTTATTGTCACTAAAATTATTAGTCCTGTGGCAATTTATCTCAAATTACCTCCAGCATACAGGAGAATTCATCCCGTGTTCCATGTATCTAAATTAAAGCCCGTTTTTCATGCGGCAATTAATCCGCATACACCAGTCCCCCCCACCCCCGCCGCGTCTCGTAGATGAGGAGACTGCTTATTCGGTTAAGCGCATTCTGGACTCTAGACGGAGGGGACGAGGATTTCAGTACTTGGTGGACTGGGAAGGTTGCGGTCTGGCGGAGAGAAGTTGGGTCCCTGCTGGGGACATACTGGATCATTCCCTTATTGATGATTACTATCGCCAGGAGGCGTTCCTAGGGGAGAGGGTAATGTCACGGTTGTGGATCTATCTGCTCTTCTATGATGTGTCTGCGTATGTATGATTGTTTATTTTTATTCGCAGTGCGGGTATGCTAGTGTGTGTGCGTTTGTCTCTGTGTATGTGTGGGAGTCGCGTGTCTGTCAGTTGTTGTTTTCATGTCATCAGCTGGGCGGTCACATGATCGCTGTCAGCTGCAAGCCATTGCTTAGCACCGCTCAGCTGATAATCAGCGCACCGCAGGTGTAGCACATTACTACTCTTCTTGTTGAGTTTGCTGGTGGTGAGCGCGCTGGTTGAAGTTCTTGCCGAAGAACATTTGATTCCCTCTGTTGACGTCCACGTTGTATATTTGATCCTCTCTGTTGACGTCCACGTTGAACATTTAATTCGCTCTATTGACGGCGATTTACTATTGTTCCAGTTTCATCCTCCTCTTGTGATCATCTTACTTCCAGTCACTCATAATCTCATTATTGTTGTTCATCTCTCCTGTTGTAAAATAAACTTTTTACTTGCATTTGGGTCCCCTAGTCTTCATTGTGTGTTGTGACAATCTGATTTCATCCTATAGGTCAGTCCTAAAGTGCAAAACTGTTGATATATGGACAGAAGATTTTATTGAAGTACTTAAGGGCTGTTTTTCATGCACAGATTGGTCCATATTGCACTGCAAAGATCCAATTTAGCAAATACCTTAGCAGAACGAAGCTGTTCCGAAGCTGAGGGCACTAGAGGGAGTGGATATGGAAATTTCACAGTTTGTTCAGGCCTCTATAATTGATGCAGGGTCGATGTGAACCATCTTTTTTTTTTACTAAAAAGAAACCTGCAGAGGCTGGAGAGGTTGACGGAACTATGAATCACATGACTGATGAGGAGCAAGTTGAGAGCCTCTGGTTTTGCTGAATGCTTCAAGGAGGTCAGAGTATTCAGAAGGGATAATGTGGCTGTCAGAAAGGGTTAAATTAACTGATGCCGCTTGAATTTTATGTGGTTTAGGGAGGCTGATGAAAGTTTTGAAACATGTATTTTATGGAGCTAGATTTGTTTCTTTATTATTCAATCAAAATTTTTTTGTTTTAAATAAAAATTAAGAAAAATGTTCTATTATGCAGTTCCCACAATTTTCATTGCACACTCATTAATTTTGTTCTGAATGCTGGGTTATTATTGTGTCTTTATTATTCAAACAAACATTTGAAGTTTTTGACCAAAATTAGGTACAATGCAATTAAAAAATAAAAGATTTCAAATAATTAAAAAAACATTTATTTAAAAAAATTCACACTGCAAAAAATAAACTTTTGTCATTTTATGCAGTTACCACTAGATTAATTCATTGTGTGCTCATTTATTTTGCTTTTAGTTTTGTTTCATTTTTGCGGATCTAAAATCTTTGCTTTTGAGTTGAAAAGTTTTGCGAGTTGAAAACTGCAGCTCTGTGGGTGGGATCTTCTGAAACACCTTATTCTATTGGTCAATCTTGAATGAGGTCACAGGTTGGCCACACCCATTACATTTTCGCGCTGTTGGAATGGACTGCCTTCCGTGACAGGAGCGACCTATGGCGAGCAACAGTTCTTCTTTAAGGTAAGTTAACTAAAACTGTATAATAACTTGTATATTACCATCCACATTTCCCCTGGGTAGCTTGCTGGGGGCAGGGACCCTTTAGGGGGAGAGCAAAGGGCCCTCTGGGGCCCAGACTGTAATACCTGTGAGAGAGGTTGGCCCCTGGGTGGCTTGCTGGGGGCACGGACCCTTTAGGTGGAAAGCAAAGGGCCTTCTGCGGCCCAGACTGCAAGTCATGGGAGAGAGGTTGGCCCCTGGGTAGCTTGCTGGGGCCAGGGACCCCTTAGGTGGAGAGCAAGGGGCCCTATGGGGCCCAGACTGCAAGTCCTAGTAGAGAGATTGGCCCCTGGGTAGATTGCTGGGAGCAGGGACCCCTTAGGTGGAGGGCAAGGGGCCCTATGGGGCCCAGACTGCAAGTCCAGGGAGAGAGATTGGCCCCTAGGTAGCTTTCTGGGGGCAGAGACCCTTTAGGTGGAGGGCAAGGGGCCCTCTGGGACCCACACTGCAAGTCCTAGGAGAGAGGTTGGCCCCTAGGTAGCTTGCTGGGGTCAGGGACCCTTTAGGTGGAGAGCAAGGGGCGCTATGGGGCACAGACTGCAAGTCCTGGGAGAGAGGTTGGCAATGGGTAGCTTGCTGGGGGCAGGGACCCTTAGGTGCAGGGCAAGGGGACCTATGGGACCCAGACAGCAAGTGCTGGGAGAGAGTTTGGCCCCTGGGAAGCTTGCTGGGGGCACGGACCCTTTAGGTGGAAAGCAAAGGGCCTTCTGCGGCCCAGACTGCAAGTCTTGGGAGAAGGTTGGCCCCTGGGTAGCTTGCTGGGGCCAGGGACCCCTTAGGTGGAGAGCAAGGGACCCTATGGGGCCCAGACTGCAAGTCCTAGTAGAGAGGTTGGCCCCTGGGTAGATTGCTGGGAGCAGGGACCCCTTAGGTGGAGGGCAAGGGGCCCTATGGGGCCCAGACTGCAATACCTGTGAGAGAGGTTGGCCCCTGGGTGGCTTGCTGGGGGCACGGACCCTTTAGGTGGAAAGCAAAGGGCCTTCTGCGGCCCAGACTGCAAGTCCTGGGAGAAGATTGGCCCCTGGGTAGCTTGCTGGGGGCAGGGACCCCTTAGGTGGAGGGCAAGGGGCCCTATGGGGCCCAGACTGCAAGTCCTAGTAGAGAGGTTGGCCCCTGGTTAGCTTGCTGGGAGCAGGGACCCCTTAGGTGGAGTGCAAGGGGCCCTATGGGGCCCAGACTGCAAGTCCAGGGATAAACAATGGCCCATGGGTAGCTTGCTGGGGACAGAACTCTTTATGTGGAGGGCAAGGGGCTCTATGAGCCCATACTGCAAGTACTGGGAGAGAGATTGGACCCTGGGTAGCTTGCTGGGGGCAGGGACCCTTTAGGTTTGAGGGCAAGGGGCCCTATGGGGCTCAGACTGCAAATCCAGGGATAAACCGTAGCCCATGGGTAGCTTGCCAATGTCAGGGAGCCTTTAGGTAGAGTGCAAGGGGCCCTCTGGGGCCCAGACTACAAGGCCAGGGATAAAGGGTGGCCCATGGGTTGCTTGCTGGGGGCAGGGACCCCTTAGGTTAAGGGCAAGGGACCCTATGGGGCCCAGACTGCAAGTCCAGGGATAAAGGGTGGCACATGGGTAGCTTGCTGGGGGCAGGGACTCTTTATGTGGAGGGCTAAGAGCTCTATGGGGCCCAGACTGCAAGTCCTGGGAGAGGGGTTTGAATCTGGGTAGCTTGCTTGGGGTCAGGTTCCCTTTAGGTGGAGGGCAAGGGGCCCTATGGGGCCCAGACTGCAAGTCCAGGGAGAGAGGTTGGCCCCTGGGTAGCTTTCTGGGGGCAGGGACCCTTTAGGTGGAGGGCAAGGGGCCCTCTGGGACCCACACTGCAAGTCCTAGGAGAGAGGTTGGCCCCTAGGTAGCTTGCTGGGGTCAGGGACCCTTTAGGTGGAGAGCAAGGGGCCCTATGGGGCACAGACTGCAAGTCCTGGGAGAGAGGTTGGTAATGGGTAGCTTGCTGGGGGCAGGGACCCTTAGGTGCAGGGCAAAGGGACCTATGGGGCCCAGACGGCAAGTGCTGGGAGAGAGTTTGGCCCCTGGGAAGCTTTCTGGGGGCAGGGACGCCTTAGGGTGAGGGCAAGGGGCCCTATGGGGCCCAGACTGCAAGTCATGGGAGAGAGGTTGGCCCCTTGGTCTCCTACTGGGAGCAGGGACCCCTTAGGTGGAGGGCAAGGGGCCCTATGGGGCCCAGACTGCAAGTCCTGTAATAAAGGATGGCTCCTGAGTAGCTTGCTGGGGGCAGAGACCTTTTACGTGGAAGGCAAGGGACCCTCTGGGGCCCAGACTGCAAGTCCTGGGAATGAGGTTGGCCTCTGGGTAGCTTGCAGGGGGCTGGTACCCCTTAGGTGGAGGGCAAGGGACCCTCTGGGGCCCAGACTGCAAGTCCTGGGAGTGAGGTTGGTCCAGGGGTAGCTTGCTGGGGGCAGGGACCCTTTAGGTGGAGGGCAAGGGGCCTTAAGGAGTCCAGATTGCAAGTAATGGGAGAGAGATTGGCCCCATGGTTGCTTGCTGATGATAAGCGAACCCTTAGGTGGAGGGGAAAGAGACCCTCTGGGGCCCATACTGCAAATCCTGGGATAAAGGGTGGCCCATGGGTCGCTTGCTGGGGGCAGGGACCCTTTAGGTGGAGGGCAAGGGGCCCATATGGGGCCCAGGCTGCAAGTCAGGGAATAAAGAATGGCCCCTGGGTAGCTTTCTGGGGGCAGGGACCCTTTAGATGGAGGGCAAGGGGCCCTCTGGGACCCACACTGAAAGTCCTGGGAGAGAGGTTGGCCCCTGGGTAGCTTGCTGGGAGCAGGGACCCCTTAGGTGGAGTGCAAGGGGCCCTATGGGGCCCAGACTGCAAGTCCAGGGATAAACAATGGCCCATGGGTAGCTTGCTGAGGACAGAACTCTTTATGTGGAGGGCAAGGGGCTCTATGAGCCCATACTGCAAGTCCTGGGAGAGAGATTGGACCCTGGGTAGCTTGCTGGGGGCAGGGACCCTTTAGGTTTGAGGGCAAGGGGCCCTATGGGGCTCAGACTGCAAATCCAGGGATAAACGGTAGCCCATGGGTAGCTTGCCAATGTCAGGGAGCCTTTAGGTAGAGTGCAAGGGGCCCTATGGGGCACAGACTGCAAGTCCTGGGAGAGAGGTTGGCAATGGGTAGCTTGCTGGGGGCAAGAACCCTTTAGGTTAAGGGCAAGGGACCCTATGGGGCCAGGCTGCAAGTCAGGGAATAAAGGATGGCCTCTGGGTAGCTTGCTGGGGGCAGGGACCCTTTAGGCGGAGGGCAAGGGGCCCATATGGGGCCCAGACTGCAAGTTTTGAAATAAAGGGTTCCCCTTGGGTAGCTCGCTGGGGGCAGGGACCCCTTAGGTAGAGGGCAAGGGACCCTCTGAGGCCCCGACTGCAAGTCTTGGGAATGAGGTTGGCCCCTGGGTAGCTTGCAGGGGGCAGGGACCCATTATGTGGAGTGCAAGGGACCCTCTGGGGCCCAGACTGCAAGTCCAGGAATAAAGGCTGGCCCATGGATAGCTTTATGGGGGCAGGGACCCTTTAGGTGGAGGGCAAGGGCCTTTTGGGGCCCAAACTGCAAGTCCTGAGATAAAGGGTGGCCCATGGGTAGCTAGCTGGGGGCAAAGACCCTTTAGGTGGAGCACAAAGGCCCTCTGTTGCCCAAAATGCAAGTTCAGAGAGAGAGGTTGGCTCCTGGGTAGCTTGCTGGGGGCAGGGACCTTTAGGTGGAGGGCAAGGGGACCTATGGGGCCCAGACTGCAAGCCCAGGGAGAGAGGTTGGCCCCTAGGTAGCTTCCCGGGTTCAGAGACCCCTTTGTGGAGGGCAAGGGAGCCCTCTGGGTCCCAGACGACAAGTCCAGGGAGAGAGGTTGGCCCCTGGGAAGCTTGCTGGGGTCAGTGACCCCTTAGGTGGAGGGCAAGGGGGCCCAGACTGCAAGTCCAGGGAGAAACGTAAGCTCATGGGATTTTTGCTGGGGTCAGAGTCCCCTAGGTGGAAGGCAAGGGGGCCCTCTGGGGCCCAGACTGTAAGTCCAGGGAGAGAGGTTGGCCCCTGGGTAGCTTGCTAGGGTCAGAGACCCCTCAGGTCCCGGGCAAGGGAGCCTTCTGGGGCCCAGACTGCTGGAATAAGGAGAAAGGTTCGCCACTGGGTAGCTTGCTGGGGTCAAAGACCCCTAGGTGGAGGGTAAGCGGGCCCTCTCTGGCCCAGATTGCAAGTCCAGAGAGAGAGATGGACCCCTGGGTAGCTTGCCGGAGTCAGTGACCCCTAGGTTAAGGGGAAAGGGGGCTCTCTGGGGCCCAGACTGCAAGTTCAGGGAGATAGGTTGGCCCCTGGGTAGCTTGCCGAGGTCAGGGACACCTTTGGTGGAGGGCAGGGGGGCCCACTGGGGCACAGAATGCTAGTCCAAAGAAAGAGGTGGACCCCTGGGTAGCTTGCTGGGGTCAGAGACCCCTAGGTGGAGGGCAAGGAGGCTCTCTGGGACCCAGACTGCAAGTACAGAGTAGGAGGTGTGCCACTGGGTAGCTTGCTGGGGTCAGAAACGTCTAGTTGGAAGGCAAGTGGGTCGTCTAGGGTCCAGATTGCAAGTCCAGGGGGAGAGGTGGGCCCTTGGGTAGCTTGCTGGGGTCTAAGACTCCTAGGTGGAAGCCAAGGGGGCCCTCTGGTTCCCAGACTGTAAGTCCAGGGAGAGTGGTGGGCCCCTGGGTAGTTTGCTGGGGTCAGAGACCACTAGTTGGATGGCAAGGGGGCACTCTGGGGCCCAGACTGCAAGTACAGAGAAGAAGGTGGGCCCCTGGGTAGCTTGCTGGGGTCTGTGACCCCTAGGTGGATGGCAAGGGGTCCTCTGGGGCCCAGAATGCAAGTCCAGGGAAAGTGGTGGACCCCTGGGTAGCTTCCAGGGTTCAGAGACCCCTATGTGGAGGGCAAGGGAGCCCTCCTGGTCCCAGACGACAAGTCCAGGGAGAGAGGTTGGCCCCTGGGTAGCTAGCTGGGGTCAGTGACCCCTTAGGTGGAGGGCAAAGGGGGCCCAGACTGCAAGTCCAAGAAGAAAGATAAGCTCCTGGGATTCCTGCTGGGGTCAGTGTCCCCTAGGTGGAAGGCAAGGGGGCCCACTAGGGCCCAGACTGCAAGTACAGAGTAGGAAGTGTGCCACTGGGTAGCTTGCTGGGGTCAGAAACGTCTAGTTGGAAGGCAAGTGGGTCGTCTAGGGTCCAGATTGCAAGTCCAGGGAGAGAGGTGGGCACCTGGGTAGCTTGCTGGGGTCAGAGACTCCTAAGTGGAAGGCAAGTTGGCCTTCTGGGGCCCAGACTGCAATTTCAGGGAGATAGGTTGGCCCCTGGGTAGCTTGCCGAGGTCAGGGACACCTTTGGTGGAGGGCAGGGGGGCCCACTGGAGCCCAGGCTGCTAGTCCAAAGAGAGAGGTGGACCCCTGGGTAGCTTGCTGGGGTCAGAGACCCCTAAGTGGAGGGCAAGGGGGCTCTCTGGGACCCAGACTGCAAGTACAGAGTAGGAGGTGTGCCACAGGGTAGCTTGCTGGGGTCAAAAACGTCTAGTTGGAAGGCAAGTGGGTCGTCTAGGGTCCAGATTGCAAGTCCAGGGGGAGAGGTGGGCCCTTGGGTAGCTTGCTGGGGTCTAAGACTCCTAGGTGGAAGCCAAGGGGGCCCTTTGGGTCCCAGACTGCAAGTCCAGGGAGAGTGGTGGGCCCCTGGGTAACTTGCTGGGGTCAGAGACCCCTAGGTGGAAGGAATGGGGAACCTCTGGGGCCCAGACCGCAAGTCCAGGGAGAGAGGTGGGCCTCTGGGTTGCTTGCTGGGGTCAGAGACCACTAGTTGGATGGCAAAGGGGCACTCTGGGGCCCAGTCTGCAAGTACAGAGAAGAAGGTGGGCCCCTGGGTAGCTTGCTGGGGTCTGTGACCCCTAGGTGGATGGCAAGGGGTCCTCTGGGGCCCAGACTGCAAGTCCAGGGAGAGTGGTGGACCCCTGGGTAGCTTCCTGGGTTCAGAGACCCCTATGTGGAGGGCAAGGGAGCCCTCCTGGTCCCAGACGACAAGTCCAGGGAGAGAGGTTGGCCCTTGGGTAGCTAGCTGGGGTCAGTGACCCCTTAGGTGGAGGGCAAAGGGGCCCAGACTGCAAGTCCAGGGAGAAAGGTAAGCTCCTGGGATTCCTGCTGGGGTCAGAGTCCCCTAGGTGGAAGGCAAGGGGGCCCACTAGGGCCCAGACTGCAAGTATAGGGAGAGAGGTTGGCCTCTGGGTAGCTTGCTGGGGTCAGAGACCCCTTAGGTGACGGGCAAGGGGACCTTCTGAGGCCCAGACTGCTAGACCAAGGAGAAAGGTCTGCCCCTGGGTAGCTTGCTGGGGTCAAAGACCCCTGGGTGGAGGGCTAAGAGGCAGTCTGGGGCCCAGACTGCAAATTCAGGGAGAGTGGTGGGCCTCTGGGTAGCTTGCTGGGCTTAGAGACCCCTAGGTGGAGGGCAAGGGGGCCCGCTGTGGCCCAGACTGCAATTCCATGGAGAGAGGTGGGAACCTGGGTAGCTAGCTGGGGTCAGGGACCCTTTAGTTGTAGGGCAAGGGGGCCCACTGGGGCCGAGACTGCAAGTCCAGGGAGAGAAGGTGACCCTTGGGTAGCTTGCTGGGGTCAGGGACCCCTAGGTTGAGGGCAAGGGGGCTCTCTGGGGCACAGACTGCAAGTACAGAGAAGGAGGTGGGCCCCTGGGTAGCTTGCTGGTGTCTGAGACCCCATGGTGGAGGGAAAGGGGGCCCTCTAGGCAACAGACTGCAAGTCCAGGGAGAGAGGGTGAAACCTGGGTAGCTTGCTGGGGTCAGTGACCCCTAGGTGGAGAGTAAGAGGGCCCTCTGAGGCCCAGAGTGCAAGTTCAGGGAGAGTGTTGAGCCCCTATGTACCTTGCTGGGGCCAGACACCCCCAGGTGGAAGGCAAGGGGAACCTCTGGGGCCCAGACAACAAGTCCAGGGAGAGAGGTTGGCCCCTGAGTTGTTTGCTGGGGTCAGTGACCCCTTAGGTAGAGAACAAGGCCCACTAGGGGCCACACTGTATGTCCAGGGAGAGATGTGGGCCCCTGGGTAGCTTGCTAGCGTTAAAGACCACTAGTTGAATGGCAAGGTTGTAGTCATGTAGAATAGCAAGGCCCCTTAGTCTTAGGCCCCTAGGAGGAGGGCCAGGGGCACCCTGGGGCCTCTACTGCAAGTCCAGGGAGAGATGTGGACCCCTGGGTAGCTTGCTGGGGCCAGAGGCCCCTGGGTGGAGGGCAGGGGGGCACCCTGGGGCCTATACTGCAAGTCCAGGGAGAGAGGTGGACACCTGGGTAACTTGCTGGGGTCAGAGGCCCCAGGGTGGAGGGCTAAGGGGCACCCTGAGGCCTCTACTGCAAGTCCAGGGAGAGAGGTGGACCCCTGGGTAGCTTGCTGGGGTCAGAGGCCCTTGGGTTGAGGGCCAGGGTCCACGCTGGGGACTCTACTGCAGGTCCAGGGAGAGATGTGGACCCCTGGGTAGCTTGCTGGGGTCAGAAGACCCTGGGTGGAGTGCAAGGGGGCACCCTGGGGCCTATACTGCAAGTCCAGGGAAAGAGGTGGACCCCTGGGTAGCTTGCTGGTGTCAGAGGCACCTAGGTGGAAGGCCAAGGGGCACCCTGGGTCCTATACTGCAAGTCCAAGGAGAGTGGAGGACCCCTGGGTAGCTTGCTGTGGTCAGAGGTCCCTAGGTGGAGGGCCAGGGGGCACCGTCGGAACTCTACTGCAAGTCCAGGGAGAGAGGTGGACCCCCTGCTAGCTTGCTGGGGTCAGAGAATCTAGGTGGAGGGCCAGGTAGAACTCTGGTTCCTCTACTGCAAGTCCTTGGAGAGAGGTGGACCCCTGGGTAGCTTGCTGGGGTCAGAGGCCCCTAGGCGGAGGGCCAGAAGGCACCCTGGGGCCTCTACTGCAAGTCCAGGGAGAGAGGTGGACCCCTAGGTAGCTTGCTGGGGTCAGAGGCCCCTAGGTGGAGAGCCAGGGGGAACCATGGGGCCTATACTGCAAGTGCAGTTAAAGAGGTGGACCCCTGGGTAGCTTGCTGGGTTTAAAGGACCCTAGGTGGAGGGCCAGGGGGCACCCTGGGGCCTATCTTGCAAGTCAAGGAAGAGAAGTGGACGCGTGGGTAGCTTGCTGGGGTCAAAAACCCCTAGGTGGAGGGTCAGGGCGCACCCTGGGGCCTCTACTGCAAGTCCAGGGAGAGAGGTGGACGCCTAGGTAGCTTTCTGAGGTCAGAAGAACCTAGGTGGAGTGCCAAGTGGCACCCTGGGGCCTCCACTGCAAGTCCAGGGAGAGAGGTGGACCCCTGGGTAGCTTGCTGGGGTCAGAGGCCCCTGGGTGGAGGGCAAGGGGGCACCTTGGGGCCTATACTGCAAATCCAGGGAGAGAGGTTGACCCCTGGGTAGCTTGCGGGGGACAGAGGCCCCTGGGCGGAGGGCAAGAGGGCACTCTTGGGGCCTCTACTACAAGTCCTTGGAGAGAGGAGGACCCCTGATTAGTTTTCTGGGGTCAGAGGCCCTTAGGTGGAGGGCCAGGGGGCACCCTGAGGCCTCTATTGCAAGTCCAGGGAGAGAGGTGGACCCCTGGGTAGCTTGCTGGGGTCAAAGGACCCTAGGTGGAGGGCCAGGGGGCACCCTGGGGCCTATCTTGCAAGTTCAGGGAGAGAGGTGGACCCCTGGGTAGCTTGCTGAGGTCAGAGGCCCCTAGGCGGAGGGTCAGGGGGCACCTTGATACCTATATTGCAAGCCCAAGAAGAGAGAGGTGGACCCCTGGTAGCTTGGGTCAGAGGCCCCTAAGTGGAGGGCAAGGGGGCATCCTGGGGCCTCTACTGCAAGTCCAGGGAGAGAAGTGGACCCCCGGGTAGCTTGCTGGGGTCAGAAGCCCCTTTGTGGAGGGCAAGGGGGCGCCCTGGGACCTAAACTGCAAGTCCAGGGAGAGAGGTGGTCCCCTGGGTAGCTTCCTGGGATCAGAGGCCCCTAAGTGAAGGGCCAGGGGGCACCCTGGGGCCTATACTGCAAGTTCAGTGAGTGAGGTGGAACCCTGGGTAGCTTGCTGGGGTCAGAGGGCCATAGGTGGACGGCCAGCGGGCACCCTGGAGCCTCTACTGCAAGTCCAGGGAGAAAGGTGGACCCCTGGGTAGCTTGCTGGGGTAAAAGGCTCCTGGGTGGAGGGCCAGGGGGCTCCCTGGGGCCTCTACTGCTTGTCCAGGGAGAGAGGTGGACCACTGGGTAGCTTGCTGGGGTCAGAGGCCCCTAGGTGGAGGGCCAAGGGGCACCCTGGGGCCTATCCTGCAAGTCCAGGGAGAGAGGTGGACCTCTGGGTAGCTTGCTGGGGTCAGAGGCCCCTAGGTGGAGGGCCAGGGGGCACCCTGGGGCCTATACTGAGAGTCCAGGGAGAGAGGTGGACCCCTGGGTGGCTTGCTGGGCTCAGAGGCCCCTATGTGGAGTGCCAGGGGGCACGCTGGGGCCTATCCTGCATGTCCTTGGAGAGAGGTGGACCCCTGGGTAGCTTGCTGGGGTCAGAGGCCCCTAGGTGGAGGGCCAAGGGGCACCCTTGGGCCTATACCTCAAGTCCAGGGAGACAGGTGGACCCCTGGGTAGCTTGTTGGGGTCAGAGGCCCCTTTGTGGAGGGCAAGGGGCACCCTGGGGCCTATACTGCCAGATTAGGGAGAGAGGTGGACCCCTGGGTAGCTTGCTGGGGTCAGAGGCCCCTAGGTGGAGGGCCAGTGGGGCTACCTGGGGCCTCTACTGCAAGTCCAGAGAGAGAGAGAGAGAGCTGGACCTCTGGGTAGCTTGCTGGGGTCAGAGGCCCCTTGATGGAGGATCAGGGGGCACCCTTGGGGCTTATACGGCAAGTCCAGGGAGAGAGATGGACCCCTGGGTAGCTTGCTGGGGTCAGAGGCCCCTAGGTGGAGGGCAAGGGGGCACCCTGGGGCCTATCTTGCAAGTCCAGGGAGAGAGGTGGACCCCTGGGTAGCTTGCTGGGGTCAGAGGCCCCTAGGTGGAGGGCCAGGGGGCACCCTGGGGCCTATTTTGGAAGTCCAGGGAGAGAGGTGGACCCCTGGGTAGCTTGCTGGGGTCAGAGGCCCCTAGGTGGAGGGCCAAGGGGCACCCTGGGGCCTCTACTGCAAGTCCAGGGAGAGAGTTGGACCCCTGTGTAGCTTCCTGGGGACAGAGGCCCCTAGGTGGAGGTCCAGGGGGCACCCTGGGACCTATCCTGCAAGTCCATGGAGAGAGGTGGACCCCTGCGTAGCTTGCTGAGGTCAGAGGCCCCTAAGTGGAGGGTCAGGGGGCACCTTGATGCCTATTTTGCAAGTCCAAAAAGAGAGAGGTGGACCCCTGGTAGCTTGCTGGGGTAAGAGGCTCCTATGTGGAGGGCAAGGGGGCACCCTGGAGCATATACTGCAAGTCCAGGGATAGAGGTGGACCCCTGGGTAGCTTGCTGGGGTCAGAGGCCCCTAGGTGGAGGGCAAGGGGGCACCCTGGGGCTTATACTGCCAGTTTAGGGAGAGATGTGGACCCCTGGGTAGCTTGCTGGGATCAGAGGCCCCTAGGTGGAGGGCCAGGAGGCACCATGAGGCCTCTACTGCAAGTCCAGGGAGAGAGGTGGACCCCTGGGTAGCTTGTTGGGGTCAGAGGCCCCTTTGTGGAGGGCAAGGGGCACCCTGGGGCCTATACTGCCAGTTTAGGGAAAGAGGTGGACCCCTGGGTAGCTTGCTGGGGTCAGAGGCCCCTAGGTGGAGGGCCAGTGGGGCTACCTGGCGCCTCTACTGCAAGTCCAGAGAGAGAGAGAGCTGGACCTCTGGGTAGCTTGCTGGGGTCAGAGGCCCCTTGATGGAGGATCAGGGGGCACCCTTGGGGCTTATACGGCAAGTCCAGGGAGAGAGGTGGACCCCTGGGTAGCTTGCTGGGGTCAGAGGCCCCTAGGTGGAGGGCCAAGGGGCACCCTGGGGCCTCTACTGCAAGTCCAGGGAGAGAGGTGAACCCCTGGGTAGCTTGCTGGGGTCAGAGGCCCCTAGGTGGAGGGCCAAGGGGCACCCTGGAGCCTATCCTGCAAGTCCAGGGAGAGAGGTGGACCTCTGGGTAGCTTGCTGGGGTCAGAGGCCCCTAGGTGGAGGGCCAGGGGGCACCCTGGGGCCTATACTGAGAGTCCAGGGAGAGAGGTGGACCCCTGGGTGGCTTGCTGGGCTCAGAGGCCCCTATGTGGAGTGCCAGGGGGCACGCTGGGGCCTATCCTGCATGTCCTTGG
Organism: Danio rerio; assembly: GCF_052040795.2. Lineage (NCBI taxonomy): Eukaryota > Metazoa > Chordata > Actinopteri > Cypriniformes > Danionidae > Danio > Danio rerio. The sequence continues at coordinate 53,674,830 of NC_141027.1, forward strand.
AGAGAGGTGGACCCCTGGTAGCTTGCTGGGGTAAGAGGCTCCTATGTGGAGGGCAAGGGGGCACCCTGGAGCATATACTGCAAGTCCAGGGATAGAGGTGGACCCCTGGGTAGCTTGCTGGGGTCAGAGGCCCCTAGGTGGAGGGCAAGGGGACACCCTGGGGCTTATACTGCCAGTTTAGGGAGAGATGTGGACCCCTGGGTAGCTTGCTGGGATCAGAGGCCCCTAGGTGGAGGGCCAGGAGGCACCATGAGGCCTCTACTGCAAGTCCAGGGAGAGAGGTGGACCCCTGGGTAGCTTGTTGGGGTCAGAGGCCCCTTTGTGGAGGGCAAGGGGCACCCTGGGGCCTATACTGCCAGTTTAGGGAGAGAGGTGGACCCCTGGGTAGCTTGCTGGGATCAGAGGCCCCTAGGTGGAGGGCCAGTGGGGCTACCTGGGGCCTCTACTGCAAGTCCAGAGAGAGAGAGAGCTGGACCTCTGGGTAGCTTGCTGGGGTCAGAGGCCCCTTGATGGAGGATCAGGGGGCACCCTTGGGGCTTATACGGCAAGTCCAGGGAGAGAGGTGGACCCCTGGGTAGCTTGCTGGGGTCAGAGGCCCCTAGGTGGAGGGCCAAGGGGCACCCTGGGGCCTCTACTGCAAGTCCAGGGAGAGAGGTGAACCCCTGGGTAGCTTGCTGGGGTCAGAGGCCCCTAGGTGGAGGGCCAAGGGGCACCCTGGAGCCTATCCTGCAAGTCCAGGGAGAGAGGTGGACCTCTGGGTAGCTTGCTGGGGTCAGAGGCCCCTAGGTGGAGGGCCAGGGGGCACCCTGGGGCCTATACTGAGAGTCCAGGGAGAGAGGTGGACCCCTGGGTGGCTTGCTGGGCTCAGAGGCCCCTATGTGGAGTGCCAGGGGGCACGCTGGGGCCTATCCTGCATGTCCTTGGAGAGAGGTGGACCCCTGGGTAGCTTGCTGGGGTCAGAGGCCCCTAGGTGGAGGGCCAAGGGGCACCCTTGGGCCTATACCTCAAGTCCAGGGAGACAGGTGGACCCCTGGGTAGCTTGTTGGGGTCAGAGGCCCCTTTGTGGAGGGCAAGGGGCACCCTGGGGCCTATACTGCCAGTTTAGGGAGAGAGGTGGACCCCTGGGTAGCTTGCTGGGGTCAGAGGCCCCTAGGTGGAGGGCCAGTGGGGCTACCTGGGGCCTCTACTGCAAGTCCAGAGAGAGAGAGAGAGCTGGACCTCTGGGTAGCTTGCTGGGGTCAGAGGCCCCTTGATGGAGGATCAGGGGGCACCCTTGGGGCTTATACGGCAAGTCCAGGGAGAGAGATGGACCCCTGGGTAGCTTGCTGGGGTCAGAGGCCCCTAGGTGGAGGGTCAGGGGGCACCTTGATGCCTATTTTGCAAATCCAAAAAGAGAGAGGTGGACCCCTGGTAGCTTGCTGGGGTAAGAGGCTCCTATGTGGAGGGCAAGCGGGCACCCTGGAGCATATACTGCAAGTCCAGCGATAGAGGTGGACCCCTGGGTAGCTTGCTGGGGTCAGGGGCCCCTAGGTGGAGGGCAAGGGGGCACCCTGGGGCTTATACTGCCAGTTTAGGGAGAGATGTGGACCCCTGGGTAGCTTGCTGGGGTCAGAGGCCCCTAGGTGGAGGGCCAGGAGGCACCATGAGGCCTCTACTGCAAGTCCAGGGAGAGAGGTGGACCCCTGGGTAGCTTGCTGGGGTCAGGGGCCCCTAGGTGGAGGGCAAGGGGGCACCCTGGGGCCTATACTGCCAGTTTAGGGGGAGATGTGGACCCCAGGGTAGCAAGCTGGGGTCAGAGGCCCCTAGGTCGAGGGCCAGGAGGCACCATGAGGCCTCTACTGCAAGTCCAGGGAGAGAGGTGGACCCCTGGGTAGCTTGCTGGGGTCAGAGGCCCCTAGGTGGAGAGCCAGGGGGCACCCTGGGGCCTATACTGCAAGTGCAGGGAGAGAGGTGGACTTCTGGGTAGCTTGCTGGCTTCAAAGGACCCTAGGTGGAGGGCCAGGGGGCACCCTGGGGCCTCTCTTGCAAGTCCAGGAAGAGAGGTGGACCCGTGGGTAGCTTGCTGTGGTCAAAAACCCCTAGGTGGATGGCCAGGGGGCACCCTGGGGCCTCTACTGCAAGTCCAGGGAGAGAGGTGGACCCCTAGGTAGCTTGCTGGGGGCAGAAGAACCTAAGTGGAGGGCTAAGTGGCACCCTGGGGCCTCCACTGCAAGTCCAGGGAGAGAGGTGGACCCCTGCGTAGCTTGCTGGGGTCAGAGGCCCCTGGGTGGAGGGCAAGGGGGCATCCTGGGGCCTTTACTGCAAATCCAGGGTGAGAGGTTGACCCCTGGGTAGCTTGCGGGGGACAGAGGCCCCTGGGTGGAGGGCAAGAGGGCACACTGGAGCCTAAACTGCAAGTCAAGGGAGAAAGGTGGACCCCTGGGTAGCTTGCTGGGGTCAAAAGCCCCTAGGTGGAGGGCCAGGGGGCACCTTGGGGCCTGTACTGTCAGTTTAGGGAGAGAGGTGGACCCCTGGGTAGCTTGCTGGGGTCAGAGGCCCCTAGGTGGAGGGCAAGGGGGCACCCTGGAGCCTATACTGCAGGTCCAGGGAGAGAGGTGGACCCCTGGGTAGCTTGCTGGGGTCAGAGGCCCCTAGGTGAAGGGCCAGGGGGCACCCTGGGGCCTATACTGTAAGTTCAGGGAGAGAGGTGGACTCCTACGTAGCTTGCTGGGGTCAGAAGAACCTAGGTGAAGGGCCAAGTGGCACCCTGGGGCCTCCACTGCAAGTCCAGGGAGAGAAGTGGATCCCTGGGTAACTTACTGGGGTCAGAGGCCCCTATGTGGAGTGCCAGGGGGCACGCTTTGGCCTATCCTGCATGTCCATGGAGAGAGGTGGACCCCTTGGGTAGCTTGCGGGGGTCAGAGGCCCCTAGATGTAGGGCCAAGGGGCACCCTGGTGCCTATACTGCCAGTTTAGGGAGAGAGGTGGACTCTTGGGTAGCTTGCTGGGGTCAGAGGCCCCTAGGTGGAGGGCCAGGGGGGCACCCTGGGGCCTCTACTGCAAGTCCAGAGAGAGAGAGAGAGCTGGACCCCTGGGTAGCTTGCTGGGGTCAGAGGCCTCTTGATGGAGGATCAGGGGGCACCCTTGGGGCTTATACGGCAAGTCCAGGGAGAGATGTGGACCCCTGGGTTGCTTGCTGGGGTCAGAGGCCCCTAGGTGGAGGTTCAGGGGACACCCTGGGGCCTCTACTGCAAGTCCAGGGAGAGAGGTGGACCCCTAGGTAGCTTGCTGGGGTCAAAGGACCCTAGGTGGAGGGCCAGGGGGCACCCTGGGGCCTATCTTACAAGTCCAGGAAGAGAGGTGGACCCGTGGGTAGCTTGCTGGGGTCAAAAACCCCTAGGTGGAGGGCCAGGGGGCACCCTGGGGCCTCTACTGCAAGTCCAAGGAGAGAGGTGGAACCCTAGGTAGCTTGCTGGGGTCACAGGCCCCTGGGTGGAGGGCAAGGGGGCACCCTGGGGCCAATACTGCAACTCCAGTCAGAAAGGTTGTCCCCTGGGTAGCTTGCTGGGGACAGAGGCCCCTAGGTTGAGGGCAAGAGGGCACCCTGGGGCCTATCTTGCAAGTCCAGGGAGAGAGGTGGACCCATGGGTAGCTTGCTGGGGACAGAGGCCCCTAGGTGGAAGGCCAAGGGGCACCCTGGGGCCTCTACTGCAAGTCCAGGGAGAGAGGTTGACCCCAGGGTAGCTTCCTGGGGTCAGAGGCCCCTAGGTGGAGGGCCAGGGGGCACCCTGGGGCCTATCATGGAAGTCCAGGGAGAGAGGGTGACCCCTGGGTAGCTTGCTGGGGTAAGAGGCCCCTAGGTGGAGGGAAAAGGGGCACCTTGGGGCCTCTACTGCAAGTCTAGGGAGAGAGGTGGACCCCTGGGTAGCTTGCTGGGGTCAGAGGCCCCTAGGTGAAGGGCCAGGGGGCCCCCTGGGGCCTCTACTGCAAGTTCAGGGAGAGAGGTGGACTCCTATGTAGCTTGCTGGGGTCAGAAGAACCTAGGTGAAGGGCCAAGTGGCACCCTGGGGCCTCCACTGCAAGTCCAGGGAGAGAAGTGGACTCCTGGGTAACTTACTGGGGTCAGAGGCCCCTATGTGGAGAGCCAGGGGGCACGCTGGGGCCTATCCTGCATGTCCATGGAGAGAGGTGGACCCCTTGGGTAGCTTGCGGGGGTAAGGGGCCCCTAGGTGTAGGGCCAAGGGGCATTCTTGGGCCTATACTGCAAGTCCAGGGAGACAGGTGGACCCTTGGGTAGCTTGCTGGGGTCAGAGGCCCCTTTGCGGAGGGCAAGGGGGCACCCTGGTGCCTATACTGCCAGTTTAGGGAGAGAGGTGGACTCTTGGGTAGCTTGCTGGGGTCAGAGGCCCCTAGGTGGTTGGCCAGGGGGGCACCCTGGGGCCTCTACTGCAAGTCCAGAGAGAGAGAGAGAGCTGGACCCCTGGGTAGCTTGCTGGGGTCAGAGGCCTCTTGATGGAGGAACAGAGGGCACCCTTGGGGCTTATACGGCAAGTCCAGGGTGAGAGGTGGACTCCTGGGTAGCTTGCTGGGGTCAGAGGCCTCTAGGTGGAGGGCAAGGGGGCACCCTGGAGCCTATACTGCAAGTGCAGGGAGAGAGGTGGACCCCTGGGTAGCTTGCTGGGGTCAAAAGCCCCTAGGTGGAGGGCCAGGGGGCACCTTGGGGCCTGTACTGTCAGTTTAGGGAGAGAGGTGAACCCCTGGGTAGCTTGCTGGGGGTCAGAGGCCCCTAGGTGGAGAGCCAGGGGGCACCCTGGGGCCTATACTGCAAGTGCAGGGACAGAGGTGGTTCCCTGGGTAGCTTGCTGGGGTCAAAGGACCCTAGGTGGAGGGCCAGGGGACACTCTGGGGCCTCTACTGCAAGTCCTCGGAGATAGGTTGACCCCTGGGTAGCTTGCTGGGGTCAGAGGCCCCTAGGTGGAGGTTCAGGGGACACACTGGGGCCTCTACTGCAAGTCCAGGGAGAGAGGTGGACCCTTAGGTAGCTTGCTGGGGTCAAAGGACCCTAGGTGGAGGGCCAGGGGGCACCCTGGGGCCTATCTTACAAGTCCAAGGAGAGAGGTGGAACAATAGGTAGCTTGCTGGGGTCAGAGGCCCCTGGGTGGAGGGCAAGGGGGCACCCTGGGGCCAATACTGCAAATCCAGTCAGAGAGGTTGACCCCTGGGTAGCTTGCGGGGGACAAAGGCCCCTAGGTTGAGGGCAAGAGGGCACCTTGGGGCCTCTACTGCAAGTCCAGGGAGAGAGGTGGACCCCTGTGTAGCTTCCTGGGGACAGACGCCCCTAGGTGGCGGGCCAGGGGCTACCCTGGGGCCTATCCTGCAAGTCCAGGGAGAGAGGTGGACCCCTGGGTAGCTTGCTGAGGTCAGAGGCCCCTAGGTGGAGGTTCAGGGGGCACCTTGATGCCTATATTGCAAGTCTAAGAAGAGAGAGGTGGACCCCCTGCTAGCTTGCTGGGGTCAGAGAATCTAGGTGGAGGGCCAGGTAGAACTCTGGTTCCTCTACTGCAAGTCCTTGGAGAGAGGTGGACCCCTGCTAGCTTGCTGGGGTCAGAGAATCTAGGTGGAGGGCCAGGTAGAACTCTGGTTCCTCTACTGCAAGTCCTTGGAGAAAGGTGGACCCCTGGGTAGCTTGCTGGGTTCAGAGGCCCCTGGTTGGAGGGCCAGGGGGCAACGTGGGGCCTTTTCTGCAAGTCCAGGGAGAGAGGTGGACCCCTGGGTAGCTTGCTGGGGTCAGAGGCCCCTAGGTGGAGTGCCAGGGGGCACCCCTGGGCCTCTACTGCAAGTCGAGGGAGAGATGTGGTCCCCTAAGTAGCTTGCTGGTGTCAGAACCCCTAGGTGGAGGGCCAGGGGGGCACCCTGGGGCCTATACTGCCAGTTTAGGGAGAGAGGTGGACCCCTGGGTAGCTTGCTGGTGTCAGAGGCCCCTTGGTGGAGGGCAAAGGGGGCACCCTGGTGCCTCTGCTGCAAGTCCAGGGAGAGAGGCGGATCCCTGAGGAGCTTGCTGGGGTCAGAGGCCCCTGGGTGGAGCGCCAGGGGGAAGCCCTGGGCCTCCACTGCAAGTCCAGGGAGAGATGTGGTCCCCTGGGTAGCTTGCTGGGGTCAGAAGCCCCTAGGTGGAGGGCCAGGGGGGCTCCTTTGGGCCTATGCTGCAAGTCCAGGAAGAGAAGTGAACCCCTGGGTAGCTTGCTGGGGTCAGAAGACCCTAGTAGGAAAGCCAAGGGGCACCCTGGGGCCCATACTGCAAGTCCAGGGAGAGAGGTGGACCCCTGGGTAGCTTGCTGGGGTCAGAGGCCCCTAGGTGGAGGGCCAAGGGGCACCCTGGGGCCTATATTGCAAGTACGGGGAGAGAGTTGGACCCCTGGGTAGCTTGCTGGGGTCAGAGGCCCCTGGGTGGTGGCAAGGGGCACCCTGGGGCCTATACTGCAAGTCCAGGGAGAGAGTTGGACCTCTGGGTAGCTTGCTGGGGTCAGAAGCCCTTAGGTGGAGGGCCAGGGGGGGCACCCTGGGGCCTATGCTGCAAGTCCAGGGAGAGAGGTGGACCCTGGATAGCTTGCTGGGGTCAGCGGCCCCTGGGTGGAGGGCCAGGTTGCACCCTGGGGCATATCCTGCAAGTTTAGGAAGAGAGGTGGACCCCTGGGTAGCTTGCTGGGATCAAAGGCCCCTAGGTGGAGGGCCAGGGGGGCACCCTGGGGCCTCTAGTGCAAGTCCAGAGAGAGAGCTGGACCTCTGGGTAGCTTGCTGGGGTCAGAGGCTTTTAGGTTGAGGATCAGGGGTCACCCTTGGGGCCCATACGGCAAAACCAGGGAGAGATGTGGTCCCCTGGGTAGCTTGCTGGGGTCAGAAGCCCCTAGATGGAGGGCCAGGGGGGCTCCCTTGGGCCTATGCTGCAAGTCCAGGAAGAGAAGTGAACCCCTGGGTAGCTTGCTGGGGTCAGAAGACCCTAGGTGGAAGGCCAAGGGGCACCCTGGGGCCCATACTGCAAGTCCAGGGAGAGAGGTGGACCCCTGGGTAGCTTGCTGGGGTCAGAGGCCCCTAGGTGGAGGGCCAAGGGGCACCCTGGGGCCTATATTGCAAGTACGGGGAGAGAGTTGGACCCCTGGGTAGCTTGCTGGGGTCAGAGGCCCCTGGGTGGTGGCAAGGGGCACCCTGGGGCCTATACTGCAAGTCCAGGGAGAGAGTTGGACCTCTGGGTAGCTTGCTGGGGTCAGAAGCCCTTAGGTGGAGGGCCAGGGGGGGCACCCTGGGGCCTATGCTGCAAGTCCAGGGAGAGAGGTGGACCCTGGATATCTTGCTGGGGTCAGAGGCCCCTGGGTGGAGGGCCAGGTTGCACCCTGGGGCATATCCTGCAAGTTTAGGAAGAGAGGTGGACCCTTGGGTAGCTTGCTGGGATCAGAGGCCCCTAGGTGCAGGGCCAGGGGGGCACCCTGGGGCCTCTAGTGCAAGTCCAGAGAGAGAGCTGGACCTCTGGGTAGCTTGCTGGGGTCAGAGGCTCTTAGGTTGAGGATCAGGGGTCACCCTTGGGGCCCATACGGCAAGTTCAGGGAGAGAGATGGACCCCTGGGTAGCTTCCTGAGGTCAGAGGCCCCTAGGTGGAGGGCCAAGGGGCACCCTGGGGCTTATACTGCAAGTCTAGGGAGAGAGGTGGACTCCTGGGTAGCTTTCTGGGGTCAGAGGCCCCTAGGTGGAGGGCCAAGGGGCACCCTGAGGCTTACACTGCAAGTCTAGGGAGAGAGGTGGACCCCTGGGTAGCTTGCTGGGTTCAGAGGCCCCTGGTTGGAGGGCCAGGGGGCAACGTGGGGCCTTTTCTGCAAGTCCAGGGAGAGAGGTGGACCCCTGGGTAGCTTGCTGGGGTCAGAGGCCCCTAGGTGGAGTGCCAGGGGGCACCCCTGGGCCTCTACTGCAAGTCGAGGGAGAGATGTGGTCCCCTAAGTAGCTTGCTGGTGTCAGAACCCCTAGGTGGAGGGCCAGGGGGGCACCCTGGGGCCTATACTGCCAGTTTAGGGAGAGAGGTGGACCCCTGGGTAGCTTGCTGGTGTCAGAGGCCCCTTGGTGGAGGGCAAAGGGGGCACCCTGGTGCCTCTGCTGCAAGTCCAGGGAGAGAGGCGGATCCCTGAGGAGCTTGCTGGGGTCAGAGGCCCCTGGGTGGAGCGCCAGGGGGAAGCCCTGGGCCTCCACTGCAAGTCCAGGGAGAGATGTGGTCCCCTGGGTAGCTTGCTGGGGTCAGAAGCCCCTAGGTGGAGGGCCAGGGGGGCTCCCTTGGGCCTCTGCTGCAAGTCCAGGAAGAGAAGTGAACCCCTGGGTAGCTTGCTGGGGTCAGAAGACCCTAGGTGGAAGGCCAATGGGCACCCTGGGGCCCATACTGCAAGTCCAGGGAGAGAGGTGGACCCCTGGGTAGCTTGCTGGGGTCAGAGGCCCCTAGGTGGAGGGCCAAGGGGCACCCTGGGGCCTATATTGCAAGTACGGGGAGAGAGTTGGACCCCTGGGTAGCTTGCTGGGGTCAGAGGCCCCTGGGTGGTGGCAAGGGGCACCCTGGGGCCTACACTGCAAGTCCAGGGAGAGAGTTGGACCTCTGGGTAGCTTGCTGGGGTCAGAAGCCCTTAGGTGGAGGGCCAGGGGGGGCACCCTGGGGCCTATGCTGCAAGTCCAGGGAGAGAGGTGGACCCTGGATAGCTTGCTGGGGTCAGAGGCCCCTGGGTGGAGGGCCAGGTTGCACCCTGGGGCATATCCTGCAAGTTTAGGAAGAGAGGTGGACCCCTGGGTAGCTTGCTGGGATCAGAGGCCCCTAGGTGGAGGGCCAGGGGGGCACCCTGGGGCCTCTAGTGCAAGTCCAGAGAGAGAGCTGGACCTCTGGGTAGCTTGCTGGGGTCAGAGGCTTTTAGGTTGAGGATCAGGGGTCACCCTTGGGGCCCATACGGCAAAACCAGGGAGAGATGTGGTCCCCTGGGTAGCTTGCTGGGGTCAGAAGCCCCTAGGTGGAGGGCCAGGGGGGCTCCCTTGGGCCTATGCTGCAAGTCCAGGAAGAGAAGTGAACCCCTGGGTAGCTTGCTGGGGTCAGAAGACCCTAGGTGGAAGGCCAAGGGGCACCCTGGGGCCCATACTGCAAGTCCAGGGAGAGAGGTGGACCCCTGGGTAGCTTGCTGGGGTCAGAGGCCCCTGGGTGGAGGGCCAAGGGGCACCCTGGGGCCTATATTGCAAGTACGGGGAGAGAGTTGGACCCCTGGGTAGCTTGCTGGGGTCAGAGGCCCCTGGGTGGTGGCAAGGGGCACCCTGGGGCCTATACTGCAAGTCCAGGGAGAGAGTTGGACCTCTGGGTAGCTTGCTGGGGTCAGAAGCCCTTAGGTGGAGGGCCAGGGGGGGCACCCTGGGGCCTATGCTGCAAGTCCAGGGAGAGAGGTGGACCCTGGATAGCTTGCTGGTGTCAAAGGCCCCTGGGTGGAGGACAAGGGGCCACCCTGGTGCCTCTGCTGCAAGTCCAGGGAGAGAGGCGGACCCCTGGGGAGCTTGATGGGGTCAGATGCCTTGGGCGGAGGGCAAGGGGGCACTCTGTAGCCTATACTGCAAGTCCAGTTAGAGACGTGGACCCCTGGGTAGCTTGCTGGGGTCAGAGGCCCCTGAGTGGAGGGCAAGGGGACACCATGGGGCCTAAACTGCAAGTCCAGGGAGAGAGGTGGACCCCTGGGTAGCCTGCGGGGGACAGAGGCCCCTGGGTGGAGGGCAAGGGGACACCATGGGGCCTATACTGCAAGTCTAGTTAGAGAGGTGGACCCCTGGGTAACTTACTGGGGTCAGAGGCTCCTAGGTGGATTGCCAAGGGGCACCCTGGGGCCTATCTTGCAAGTCCAGGGAGAGATGTGGACCCCTGGGTAGCTTGCTGGGGTCAGAGGCCCCTAGGTGGAGGGCCAGGGGGGCACCCTGGGGCCTATGCTGCAAGTCCAGGAAGAGATGTGGTCCCCTGGGTAGCTTGCTGGGTCAGAAGCCCCGAGGTGGAGGGCCAGGGGAGCACCCTGGGGCCTATACTGCCAGTTTAGGGAAAGAGGTGGACCCCTGGGTAGCTTGCTAGTTTCAAAAGCCCCTGGGTGGAGGGCCAGGGGGCACCTTGGGGCCTCTGCTGCAAGTCCAGGGAGAGATGTGGTCCTCTGGGTAGCTTGCTGGGGTCAGAAGCCCCTAGGTGGATGGCCAGGGGGGCACCCTGGGGCTATGCTGCAAGTCCAGGAAGAGAGGTGGACCCCTGGGTAGCTTGCTGGGGTCAGAGGCCCCTAGGTGAAAGGCCAAGGGGCACCCTGGGGCCCATACTGCAAGTCCAGGGAGAGAGGTGGACCCTTGGTAGCTTGCTGGGGTCAGAGGCCCCTAGTTGGAGGGCCAGGGGGCACCCTGGGGCCTATACTGCAAGTCCAAGGAGAGAGGTGGACCCCTGGATAGCTTGCTGGAGTCAGAGGCCCCTAGGTGAAAGGCCAAGGGGCACCCTGGGGCCCATACTGCAAGTCCAGGGAGAGAGGCGGACCCCTGGGGAGCTTGCTGGAGTCAGAGGCCCCTAGGTGGAGCGCCAGGGGGCAGCCCTGGGCCTCCACTGCAAGTCCAAGGAGAGATGTGGTCCACTGGGTAGCTTGCTGGGGTCAGAAGCCCCTAGGTGGAGGGCTAGGGGGGCACCCTGGGGCTATGCTGCAAGTCCAGGAAGAGAGGTGGACCCCTGGGTAGCTTGCTGGGGTCATAGGCCCCTGGGTAGAGGGCCAGTTGATACCGTGGGGCCTATTCTGCAAGTCCAGGAAGAGAGGAGGACCCCTGGGTAGCTTTGCTGGTTTCAGAGGCCCCTGGGTGGAGGGCAAGGGGGCACCCTGTTGCCTATACTGCATGTCCAGGGAGAGAGCTGGACCCCTGGGTAGCTTCCTGGGGTCAGAGGCCCCTAGGTGGAGGGCCAAGGGGCACCCTTTGGCTTATACTGCAAGTTTAGGGAGAGAGGTGGACCCCTAGGTAGCTTGCTGGGTTCAGAGGCCCCTGGGTGGAGGGGCAAGGGGCACCCTGGGCCTCTACTGCAAGTCCAAGGAGAGAGGTGGACCCCTGGGTAGCTTGCTGGGGTCAGAGGCCCGTAGGTGGAGCGACAGGGGGCACCCCTGGGCCTCTACTGCAAGTCCAGGGAGAGAGGTGGACCCCTGGGTAGCTTGCTCGTGTCAAAAGCCTCTAGGTGGAGCGCCAGGGGGCACCCGTGGGCCTCTAATGCAAGTCAGGGAGAGAGGTGGACCCCTGGGTAGCTTGCTGGTGTCAGAGGCCCCTAGGTGGAGGGTCTGGGGGCACCCTGGAGCCTATACTGCAAGTCCAGGGAGAGATGTGGTTCACTGGGTAGCTTTCTGGGGTCAAAGGCCCCTGGGTGGAGGGCCCGGGGGCACCCTAGGGCTTATCCTGCAAGTCCAGGATGAGAGGTGGACCCCTGAGTAGCTTGCTGGGTTCAGAGGCCCCTAGGTGGAGTGCCAGGAGGCAGCCTGGGGCCTATACTGCAAGTAAAAAGAGAGAGGTGGACCCCTGGGTAGCTTGCTGGGGTCAGAGGCCCCTAGGTGGAGGGCCAGGGGGGTACCCTGGGGCCTATGCTGCAAGTCCCGGAAGAGATGTGGTCCCCAGGGTAGCTTGCTGGGGTCAGAAGCCCCGAGGTGGAGGGCAAGGGGAGCACCCTGGGGCCTATACTGCCAGTAAAGGGAAAGAGGTGGACCCCTGGGTAGCTTGCTGGGGTCAGAGGCTCCTGGGTGGAGGGCCAGGGGGCACCCTGGGGCCTCTGTTGCAAGTCCAGGGAGAGAGAAGAACCTCTGGGTAGCTTGCTGGGGTCAGAGGCCCCTAGGTGGAGCGCCAAGGGGCACCCCTGGGTATCTACTGCAAGTCCACGGAGAGATGTGGTCCCCTGGGTAGCTTGCTGGGGTCAAAAGCCCCGAGGTGGAGGGCCAGGGGAGCACACTGGGGCCTATACTGCCAGTTTAGGGAAAGAGGTTGACCTCTGGGTAGCTTGCTGGGGTCAGAGGCCCCTAGGTGGAGGGTCAGGGGGCACCTTGGGGCCTATAAGGCAAGTCCAGGGAGAGAGGTGGACCCCAGGGTAGCTTGCTGGTGTCAAACACCACTAGGTGGAGGGCCAAGGGCACCTTGGGGCCTATCCTGCAAGTCCAGGAGGAGAGGTGGACCCCTGGGTAGATTGCTGGGGTCAGAGGCCCCTGGGTGGGGGGCAAGGGGGCACCCTGGGGCCTATACTGCAAGTCCAGGGAGAGAGTTGGACCTCTGGGTAGCTTGCTGGGGTCAGAAATCCCTATGTGGAGGGCCAGTGGGGAACACTGGGGCCTATATTGCAAGTACAGGGAGAGAGTTGGACCCCTGGGTAGCTTGCTGGAGTCAGAGGCCCCTGGGTGGAGGGCAAGGGGGAACCCAGGGGCCTCTGCTGCAAGTCCAGGGAGAGAGGCAGACCCTTGGGGAGCTTGCTGGGGTTAGAGGCCCCTAGGTGGAGCGCCAGGGGGCAGCCCTGGGCCTCCACTGCAAGTCCAGGGAGAAAGGTGGTCCCCTGGGTAGCTTGCTGGGGTCAGAAGCCCCTAGGTGGAGGGCCAGGGGGGGCACCCTGGGGCCTATGCTGCAAGTCCAGGGAGAGAGGTGGACCCTGGGTAGCTTGCTGGGGTCAGAGGCCCCTGGGTGCAGGGCCAGGGGGCACCCTGGGGCCTATTCTGCAAGTCCAGGAAGAGAGGTGGACCCCTGAGTAGCTTGCTGGGGTCAGAGGCCCCTAGGTGGAGGGCCAAGGGGCACCCTGGGGCCTATATTGCAAGTACGGGGAGAGAGGTGGACCCCTGGGTAGCTTGCTGGTATCAGAGGCCCCTGGCTGGAGGGCAAGGGGGCACCCTACTGCCTATACTGCAAGTCCAGGGAGAGAGTTGGACCCCTGGGTAGCTCGCTGGGGTCAGAGGCCCCTAGGTGGAGGGCCAGGGGCACCCTGGGGCCTCTATTGCAAGTCCCTGGAGAGAGGTGGACCCCTGGGTAGTTTGCTGGGGTCAGAGGCCCCTAGGTGGAGCGCCAGGGGGCACCCCTGAGCCTATACTTCCAGTTTAGGGAGAGAGGTGGACCCCTGGGTAGCTTGCTGGGGTCAGAGGCCCCTAGGTAGAGTGTCAGGGGGCACCTTGGGGCCTATACGGCAAGTCCAGGGAGAGAGGTGGACCCCTGGGTAGCTTGCTGGGGTCAGAGGCCCCTAGGTGGACGGTCATGGGACACCTTGGGGCCTATACGGCAAGTCCAGGGAGAGAGGTGGACCCCTGGGTAGCTTGCTGGGGTAAGAGGCTCCTATGTGGAGGGCAAGGGGGCACCCTGGGACCTATACTGCAAGTCCAAGGAGAGAGGTGGACCCCTGGGTAGCTTGCTGGGGTCAAAGGCCCCTAGGTGGAGTTCCAGCGGGCACCCTGGGGCCTATCCTGCAAGTACAGGAAGAGAGGTGGACCCCTGGGTAGCTTGCTGGGGTCAGAGGCCCCTAGGTGGAGGGCAAGGGGGCACCCTGGAGCCTATACTGCAAGTCCAGGGAGAGAGGTGGACTTCTGGGTAGCTTGCTAGGGTCAAAAGCCCCTAGGTGGAGGGCCACGGGGCACCTTGGGTCCTATACTGCCAGTTTAGGGAGAGAGGTGGACCCCTGGGTAGCTTGCTCGGGTCTGAGGCCCCTAGGTGGACGGCAAGGGGGCACCCTGGAGCATATAATGCAAGTCCAGGGAGAGAGGTGGACCCCTGGGTATCTTGCTGGGGTCAAAAGCCCCTAGGTGGAGGGCCAGGGGGGCATCCAGCTGCCTATACTGCCAGTTTAGGGAGAGAGGTGGACCCCTGGGTAGCTTGCTGGGGTCAGAGGCCCCTTGGTTTAGAGCCATGGGGGTACTATGGGGCCTCTACTGCAAGTCCATAGAGACAGAGCTGGACCCCTGGGTAGCTTGCTGGGGTCAGAGGCCCCTAGATGGAGGATCAGGGGGCACCCTTGGGGCTTATACGGCAAGTCAAGTGAGAGAGGTGGACCCTTGGGTAGCTTGCTGGTGTCAAAGGCCCCTGGGTGGAGGGCAAGGGGGCACCCTGGTGCCTCTGCTGCAAGTCCAGGGAGAGAGGCGGACCCCTGGGGAGCTTGCTGGGGTCAGATGCCCCTGGGCGGAGGGCAAGGGGGCACTCTGGAGCCTATACTGCAAGTCCAGTTAGAGAGGTGGACCCCTGGGTAACCTACTGGGGTCAGAGGCCCCTAGGTGGAGGGCAAGGGGGCACCCTGGGGCCTATACTGCAAGTCCAGGGAGAGAGGTGGACCCCTGGGTAGCTTGCTGGGGTCAGAGGCCCCTAGGTGGAGGGTCAGGGGGCTTCCTGGGGCTTCTAGTGCAAGTCCAGAGAGAGAGCTGGACCCTTGGGTAGCTTGCTGGGGTCAGAGGCCCCTAGGTGGAGGATCAGGGGTCACCCTTGGGGCCTATACGGCAAGTCCAGGGAGAGAGGTGGACTCCTGGGTAGCTTGCTGGGGTCAGAGCCCCCGAGGTGGATGTCAAGGGGGACACCCTGGAGCCTATACTGCAAGTCCAGGGAGAGATGTTGACCTGTGGGTAGCTTAATGGGGTCAGAAGCCCCAAGGTGGAGGGCCAAGGGGCACCGTGGGGCCTCCACTGCAAGTCCAAAGAGAGACGTGGACCCCTGGGTAGCTTGCTGGGGTCAGAGGCCCCTGAGTGGAGGGCAAGGGGACACCATGGGGCCTAAACTGCAAATCCAGGGAGAGAAATTGACCCCTCGGTAGCTTGCGGGGGACAGAGGCCCCTGGGTGGAGAGCAAGGGGGCACCCTGGACCCTATACTGCAAGTCTAGTTAGAGAGGTGGACCCCTGGGTAACTTACTGGGGTCAGAGGGCCCTAGGTGGAGGGCCAAGGGGCACCCTGGGGCCTATCTTGCAAGTCCAGGGAGAGATGTGGACCCCTGGGTAGCTTGCTGGGGTCAGAGGCCCCTAGGTGGATGGCCAAGGGGCACCCTGGGGCCTCTACTGCAAGTCCAAGGAGAAAGGTGGACCCCTGGGTAGCTTCCTGGTGACAAAGGCCCCTAGGTGGAGGGCCAGGGGGCACCCTGGGGCCTATACTGCAAGTCCAGGGAGAGAGTTGGACCCCTGGGTAGCTTGCTGGGGTCAGAAACTCCTTGGTGGAGGGCCAGAGGGGCACACTGGGGCCTATATTGCAAGTACAGTTAGAGAGTTGGACCCTTGGGTAGCTTGCTGGTGTCAAAGGCCCCTAAGTGGAGGGCAAGGGGGCACCTTGGTGCCTCTGCTGCAAGTCCAGGGAGAGAGGCGGACCCCTGGGGAGCTTGCTGGGGTCAGATGCCCCAGGGCGGAGGGCAAGGGGGCACTCTGGAGCCCATACTGCAAGTCCAGTTAGAGAGGTGGACCCCTGGGTAACCTACTGGGGTCAAAGGCCCCTAGGTGGGGGGCCAGGGGGCACCCTGGGGCCTATATTGCAAGTCCAGGGAGAGAGGTGGACCCCTGGGAAGCTTGCTGGGGTCAGAGGCCCCTAGGTGGAGGGCCACGGGGGCACCCTGGGGCCTATGCTGCAAGTCCAGGAAGAGAGGTGAACCCCTGGGTAGCTTGCTGATGTCAGAGGACCCTAGGTGGAAGGCCAAGGGGCACCCTGGGGCCCATACTGCAAGTCCAGGGAGAGAGGTGGACCCCTGGGTAGCTTGCTGGTGTCAGAGGCCCCTGGGTGGAGGGCAAGGGGGCACTCTGGGGCCTCTGCTGCAAGTCCAGGGAGAGAGGCGGACCCCTGGGGAGCTTGCTGGAGTCAGAGGCCCCTAGGTGGAGCGCCAGGGGGCAGCCCTGGGCCTCCACTGCAAGTCCAAGGAGAGATGTGGTCCTCTGGGTAGCTTGCTGGGGTCAGAAGCCCCTAGGTGGAGGGCCAGGGGGGCACCCTGGGGCTATGCTGCAAGTCCAGGAAGAGAGGTGGACCCCTGGGTAGCTTGCTGGGGTCAAAGGCCCCTAGGTGAAAGGCCAAGGGGCACCCTGGGGCCCATACTGCAAGTCCAGGGAGAGAGGTGGACCCCTGGGTAGCTTGCTGGGGTCAAAGGCCCCTGGGTGGAGGGCCAGTTGGTACCGTAGGGCCTTTTCTGCAAGTCCAGGAAGAGAGGAGGACCCCTGGGTAGCTTGCTGGTTTCAGAGGCCCCTAGGTGGAGGGCCAAGGGGCACCCTGGGGCCTATATTGCAAGTACGGGCAGAGAGGTGGACCCCTGGGTAGCTTGCTGGTGTCAGAGGCCCCTGGGTGTAGGGCAAGGGGGCACCCTGTTGCCTATACTGCATGTCCAGGGAGAGAGCTGGACCCCTGGGTAGCTTCCTGGGGTCAGAGGCCCCTGGGTGGAGGGGCAGGGGGCACCCTGGGCCTCTACTGCAAGTCCAGGGAGAGAGGTGGACCCCTGGGTAGCTTGCTGGGGTCAGAGGCCCATAGGTGGAGCGCCAGGGGGCACCCCTGGGCCTCTACTGCAAGTCCAGGGAGAGAAGTGGACCCCTGGGTAGCTTGCTGGTGTCAGAGGCCTCTAGGTGGAGCGCCAGGGGGCACCCGTGGGCCTTTACTGCAAGTCCAGGGAGAGAGGTGGACCCCTGGGTAGCTTGCTGGTGTCAGAGGCCCCTAGGTGGAGGGTCTGGGGGCACCCTGGAGCCTATACTGCAAGTCCAGGGAGAGATGTGGACCACTGGGTAGCTTGCTGGGGTCAAAGGCCCCTGGGTGGAGGGCCAGGGGGCACCCTAGGGCTTATCCTGCAAGTCCAGGATGAGAGGTGGACCCCTGAGTAGCTTGCTGGGTTCAGAGGCCCCTAGGTGGAGGGCCAGGGGGGCACCCTGGGGCCTCTAGTGCAAGTCCAGAGAGAGAGCTGGACCCCTGGGTAGCTTGCTGGGGTCAGAGGCCCCTAGGTGGAGGATCAGGGATCACCCTTGGGGCCTTTACGGCAAGTCCAGGGAGAGAGGTAGACCCCTGGGTAGCTTGCTGGGGTCAGAAGCCCCGAGGTGGAGGGCCAGGGGAGCACCCTGGGGCCTATACTGCCAGTTTAGGTAAAGAGGTGGACCCCTGGGTAGCTTGCTGGGTTCAGAGGCCCCTAGGTGGAGGGTCACGTGGCACCTTGGGGCCTATACGGCAAGTCCAGGGAGAGAGGTGGACCCCAGGGTAGCTTGCTGGTGTCAAACACCCCTAGGTGGACGGCCAAGGGCACCCTGGGGCCTATCCTGCAAGTCCAGGAGGAGAGGTGGACCCCTGGGTAGCTTGCTGGGGTCAGAGGCCCCTGGGTGGTGGCAAGGGGGCACCCTGGGGCCTATACTGCAAGTCCAGGGAGAGAGGTGGACCCCTGGGTAGCTTGCTGGGGTCAGAGGCCCCTGGGTGGAGGGCCAGGGGGCACCCTGGGGCCTATCTTGCAAGTCCAGGGAGAGAGGTGGACCACTGGGTAGCTTGCTAGGGTTAGAGGTCCCTAGGTGGAGGGCCAAGGGGCACCCTGGGTTCTCTAATGCAAGTCCAGGGAAAGAGGTGGACCCCTGGGTAGCTTCCTGGTGACAAAGGCCCCTAGGTAGAGGGCAAGGGGGCACCCTGGGGGCTATACTGCAAGTCCAGGGAGAGAGTTGGACCCCTGGGTAGCTTGCTGTGTTCAGAAACCCCTAGGTGGAGGGCCAGAGGGGCACACTGGGGCCTATATTGCAAGTACAGGGAGAGAGGCGGATCCCTGAGGAGCTTGCTGGGGTCAGAGGCCCCTAGGTGGAGGGCCAGGGGGCACCCTGGCTCCTATCCTGCAAGTACAGGAAAAGAGGTGGACCCCTGGGTAGCTTGCTGGGGTCAGAGGCCCCTAGGTGGAGGGCAAGGGGGCACCCTGGAGCGTATACTGCAAGTCCAGGGAGAGAGGTAGACCCCTGGGTAGCTTGCTAGGGTCAAAAGCCCCTGGGTGGAGGGCCAGGGGGCACCTTGGGGCCTATACTGCCAGTTTAGGGAGAGAGGTGGACCCGTGGTTAGCTTGCTGGGGTCAGATACCCCTAGGTGGAGCGCCAGGGGGCACCTTGGGGCCTCTACTGTAAGTCCAGGGAGACAGGTTTACCCCTAGGTAGCTTGCTGGGGTCAGAAGCCCATAGGTGGAGGGCCAAGTGGCACCCTGGGGCCTCCACTGCAAGTCCAGGGAGAGAGGTGGACCCCTGAGTAGCTTGCTGGGGTCAGAGGCCCCTGGGTGGATGGTAAAGGGGCACCCTGGGGCCTATACTGCAAATCCAGGGAGAGAGGTTGACCCCTGGGTAGTTTGCTTTGGTCAGAGGCCCCTAGGTGGAGAGCAAGGGGGCACCTTGGGGCCTTCACTACAAGTCCAGGGAGAGAGGTGGACCCCTGGGTAGCTTGCTGGGGTCAGAGGCCCCGATGTGGAGGTAAAGGGGGGCACCCTGGGGCCTATACAGCATGTCCAAGGAGAGAGGTTGACCCCTGGGTAGCTTGCTGGGGTCAGAGGCCCTTAGGTGGAGGGCAAGGGGGCACCCTGGGGCCTACACTGCAAGTCCAGGGAGAGAGGTGGACCCCTGGGTAACTTGCTGGGGTCAGAGGCCCCTAAGTGGAGGGCCAGGGGGCACCCTGGGGAGTATCCTGAAAGTCCAGGGAGAGGTGGACTCCAGGGTAGCTTGCTGGGGTAAGAGGCCCCTGGGTTAATGGCCAGGGGGCACCCTGGGGCCAATACTGCAAGTCCAGGGAGAGAGGTGGACCCCTGGGTAGCTTGCTGGGGTCAGAGGCCCCTAGGTGGAGGGCCAGGGGGCACCCTGGGGCCTATACTGCAAGTCCAGGGAGAGAGGTGGACCCCTGGGTAGCTTGCTTTGGTCAGAGGCCCCTAGGTGGAGAGCAAGGGGGCACCTTGGGGCCTCTACTATAAGTCCAGGGAGAGAGGTGGACCCCTGGGTAGCTTGCTGGGGTCAGAGGCCCCGATGTGGAGGTCAAGGGGGGCACCCTGGGGCCTATACAGCATGTCCAAGGAGAGAGGTGGACCCCTGGGTAGCTTGCTGGGGTTAGAGGCCCCTAGGTGGAGGGCAAGGGGGCACCCTGGGGCCTATACTGCAAGTCCAGGGAGAGAGGTGGACTCTGGGTAACTTGCTGGGGTCAGACGCCCCTAGTTGGAGGGCCAGGGGGCACCCTGGGGCCTCTACTGCTTGTCCAGGGAGAGAAGTGGACCCCTCGGTAGCTTGCTGGGGTCAGAAGCCTTTAGGTGGAGGGCAAGTGGGGCACCCTGGAGCCTATACTGCAAGTCCAGGGAGAGATTTGAACCCCTGGGTAACTTGCTGGGGTCAGAGGCCCCTATGTGGAGGGCCAGGGGACACCCTGGGCCCTATCTTGCAAGTCCAGGGAGAGGTGGACCCCAGGGTAGCTTGCTGGGGTCAGAGACCCCTAGGTGTAGGGCCAAGGGGGCACCCTGGAGCCTATACTGCAAGTCCAGGGAGAGATGTGGACCACTGGGTAGCTTGCTGGGGTCAAAGGCGCCTAGGTGGAGGGCCAGGGGGCACCCTGGGGCCTATCCTGCAAGTCCAGGAAGAGAGGTGGACCCCTGGGTAGCTTGCTGGGGTCAGAGACCCCTAGGTGGAGGGCCAAGGGGCACCCTGGGGCCTCTACTGCAAGTCCAGGGAGAGAGGTGGACCCCTGGGTAGCTTGCTGGGGTCAGAGGCCCCTAGGTGGAGGGCCAGGGGGGTTCCCAGGGGCCTATACTGCCGGTTTAGGGAGAGAGGTGGACCCCTGGGTAAGTTGCTTGGGTCAGAGGCACCTAGGTGGAGGGCCAGGGGGCACCCCGGGGCCTCTACTGCAAGTCCAGAGAGAGCTGAACCCCTGGGTAGCTTGCTGGGAACAGAGGCCCCTAGGTGGAGTGTCAGGGGGCACCATGAGGCCTATACAGCAAGTCCAGGGAGAGAGGTGGAACACTGGGTGGCTTGCTGGGGTCAAAGGCCCCTAGGTGGAGGGCAAGGGGGCACCCTGGGGCCTATACTGCCAGTTTAGGGAAAGAGGTCGACCCCTGCGTAGCTTGCTGGGTTCAAAGGCCCCTAGTTGGAGGGCAAGAAGGCACCCTGGGGCCTATACTGCAAGACCAGGGAGAGAGGTGGACCCCTGGGTAGCTTGCTGGGGTCAGAAGCATCTAGGTGGAGGGCCTGAGGGCACCTTGGGGAATCTATTGCAACTCCAGGGAGAGAGGTGGACCCCTCGGTAGCTTGCTGGGGTCAGAGGCCCCTAGGTGGAGGGTCAAGGGGCACCCTGGGGCCTATACGGCAAGTCCAGGGAGAGAGGTGGACCCCTGGGTAGCTTGCTGGGGTCAGAGGCCCCTAGGTGGAGGGCAAGGGGAGCACCCTGGGGCCTATCCTGCAAGTCCAGGGAGAGAGGAGGACCCCTGGGTAGCTTGCTGGGGTCAGAGGCCCCTAGTTGGAGGGCCAAGGGGCAACCTGGGGCCTAAACTGCAAGTCAAGGCAGAGAGGTGGACCCCTGGGTAGCTTGCTGGGGTCAGAGGCCCCTAGTTGGAGGGCCAAGGGGCAACCTGGGGCCTAAACTGCAAGTCCAGGCAGAGAGGTGGACCCCTGGGTAGCTTGCTGGGGTCAGAGGACCCTAGGTTAAGGGCAAGGGGGCACCCTGGGGAATATACTGCAAGTGCAGGGAGAGAGGTGGACCCCTGGGTAACTTGCTGGGGTCAGAGGCCCCTAGGTGGAGGGCAAGGGGGCACCCTGGGGCCTATCCTGCATGTCGAGGGAGAGGTGAACTCCTGGGTAGCTTGCTGGGGTCAGAGGCCCCTGGGTTAATGGCCAGGGGGCCAGGGTGCACATGGCCAGGGGGGCACACTGGGACCTATATTGCAAGAACAGGGAGAGAGGTGGACCCCAGGGTAGCTTGCTGGTGTCAGAGACCCCTAGGTGGAGGGCCAGTGGGCACCCTGGGGCCTATACTGCAAGTCCAGGGAGAGAGGTGGACCCCTGCGTAACTTGCTGGTGTCAGAGGCCCCTAGGTGGAGGGCAAGGGGGCACCCTGGGGCCTATCCTGCAAGTCCAGGGAGAGGTGGACTCCTGGGTAGCTTGCTGGGGTCAGAGGCCCCTGGGAGTAATGTCAAGAGGGGCACCCTGGGGCCAATACTGCAAGTCCAGGGAGAGAGGTGGACCCCAGGGTAGCTTGCTGGGGTCAGAGGCCCCTTGGTGGAGCGCCAGGGGGCACCTTGGGGCCTCTACTGCAAGTCCAGGGAGAGATGTGGACCCCTGGGTAGCTTGCTGGGGTCAGAGGCCCCTAGGTGGAGAGCCAGTGGCCACCCTGGGGCTTATACTAAAAGTGCAGGGAGAGAGGTGGACCCCTGGGTAGCTTGCTGGGGTCAAATGACCCTAGGTGGAGGGCCAGGGGGCACTCTGGGGCCTCTACTGCAAGTTTACGAAGAGAGGTTGACCCCTGGGTAGCTTGCTGGGGTCAGAGCTTCTAGGTGGAGGGCCAGGGGGTACTCTGGGGCCTCTACTGCAAGTCCTTGGAGAGAGGTGGACCCCTGGGTAGCTTGCTAAGGTCAAAGGCCCCTAGGTGGAGGGCAAGGGGGCACCTTGATGCCTATATTGCAAGTCCAAGAAGAGAGTGGTGGACCCCTGGTACCTTGCTGGTGTCAGAGGCTCCTAGGTGGAGGGCCAGTGGGCACCCTGGGGCCTATACTGCAAGTCCAGTTAGAGAGGTGGACCCCTGGGTAGCTTGCTTTGGTCAGAGGCCCCTAGGTGGAGGGCAAGGGGGCATCCTGGGGCCTCTACTGCAAGTCCAGGGAGAGAGGTGGACCCCTGGGTAGCTTGCTGGGGTCAGAAGCCCGTTTGTGGAGGGCCATTGGCACCCTGGGGCCTCTACTGCAAGTTCATTGAGAGATGTTGACCCCTGGGTAGCATGCTGGGGTCAGAGGCCCCTGGTTGGATTGCAAGGGGGCGCCCTGGGGCCTAAACTGCAAGTCCAGGGAGAGAGGTGGACCCCTGTGTAGATCCCTGGGGTCAGAGACCCCTAGGTGAAGGACCAGGGGGCACCCTGGGGCCAATACTGCAAGTGCAGGGAGAGAGGTCGACCTGTGGGTAGCTTGCTGGGGTCAGATGCCCGTAGGTGGGGGTCCATGGAGCACCTTTGGGCCTCTACTGTAAGTCCAGGGAGAGAGGTGGACCCCTAGGTAGCTTGCTGGGGTCAGAAGCCCCTAGGTGGATGGTAAAGGGGCACCCTGGTGCATATATTGCAAATCCAGGGAGAGAGGTGGACCCCTTGGTAGCTTGCTGGGGTCAGAGGCCCCTAGGTGGAGGGCCAGGGGGCACCCTGAGGCCGCTACTGCAAGTCCAGGGAGAGATGTGGACCCATAGGTAGCTTGCTGGGGTCAGAGGCCCCTAGGTGGAGAGCCAGCGGGCACCCTGGGGCTTATACTGAAAGTGCAGGGAGAGAGGTGGACCCCTGGGTAGCTTGCTGGGGTCAAAGGACCCTAGGTGGAGGGCCAGGGGGCACTCTGGGGCCTCTACTGCAAGTTTACGAAGAGAGGTTGACCCCTGGGTAGCTTGCTGGGGTCAGAGCTTCTAGGTGGAGGGCCAGGGGGTACTCTGGGGCCTCTACTGCAAGTCCTTGGAGAGAGGTGGACCCCTGGGTAGCTTGCTGAGGTCAAAGGCCCCTAGGTGGTGTTCCAGGGGGCACCTTGATGCCTATATTGCAAGTCCAAGAAGAGAGAGGTGGACCCCTGGTACCTTGCTGGTGTCAGAGGCTCCTAGGTGGAGGGCCAGAGGGCACCCTGGGGCCTATACTGCAAGTCCAGTTAGAGAGGTGGACCCCTGGGTAGCTTGCTTTGGTCAGAGGCCCCTAAGTGGAGGGCAAGGGGGCATCCTGGGGCCTCTACTGCAAGTCCAGGGAGAGAGGTGGACCCCCGGGTAGCTTGCTGGGGTCAGAAGCCCCTTTGTGGAGGGCCAGTGGCTACCTGGGGCCTCTACTGCAAGTTCATTGAGAGATGTTGACCCCTGGGTAGCATGCTGGGGTCAGAGGCCCCTGGTATGATTGCAAGGGGGCGCCCTGTGGCCTAAACTGCAAGTCCAGGGAGAGAGGTGGACCCCTGTGTAGATCCCTGGGGTCAGAGACCCCTAGGTGAAGGACCAGGGGGCACCCTGGGGCCAATACTGCAAGTGCAGGGAGAGAGGTGGACCTGTGGGTAGATTGCTGGGGTCAGATGCCCGTAGGTGGGGTTCCATGGAGCACCTTGGGGCCTCTACTGTAAGTCCAGGGAGAGAGGTGGACCCCTAGGTAGCTTGCTGGGGTCAGAAGCCCCTAGGTGGATGGTAAAGGGGCACCCTGGTGCATATACTGCAAATCCAGGGAGAGAGGTGGACCCCTTGGTAGCTTGCTGGGGTCAGAGGCCCCTAGGTGGAGGGCCAGGGGGCACCTTGAGGCCGCTACTGCAAGTCCAGGGAGAGATGTGGACCCCTGGGTAGCTTGCTGGGGTCAGAGGCCCCTAGGTGGAGAGCCATGGGGCACCCTGGAGCTTATACTGAAAGTGCAGGGAGAGAGGTGGACCCCTGGGTAGCTTGCTGGGGTCAAAGGACCCTAGGTGGAGGGCCAGGGGCACTCTGGGGCCTCTACTGCAAGTTTACGAAGAGAGGTTGACCCCTGGGTAGCTTGCTGGGGTCAGAAGCCCCTAGGTGGAGGGCCAAGTGGCACCCTTGGGCCTCCACTGCAAGTCCAGTGAGAGAGGTGGACCCCTGGGTAGCTAGCTGGGGTCAGAGGCCCCTAGGTGGACATCAAGTGGGCACCCTGAGGCCTATCCTGCAAGTTCAGGAAGAGAGGTGGACCCCTGGGTAGCTTGCTGGGGTCAAAGGCCCCTAGGTGGAGGTCAAGGGGGCACCCTGAGGAATATGCTGCAAGTTCAGGAAGAGAGGTGGACCCCTGGGTAGCTTGCTGGGGTCAGAGGCCCCTGAGTGGAGGGCAAGGGGGCAACCAGGGGCCTCTACTGCAAGTCCAGGGAGAGAGGTGGACCCCTGGGTAGCTTGCTGGGGTCAGTGGCCCCTAGGTGGACGGTCAGGGGACACCTTGGGGCCTATACGACAAGTCCAGGGAGAGAGGTGGACCCCTGGGTAGCTTGCTGGGGTCAAAGGCTCCTATATGGAGGGCAAGGGGGGCACCCTAGGGCCTATACTGCAAGTCCAAGGAGAGAAGTGGACCCCTGGGTAGCTTGCTGGGGTCAAAGGCCCCTAGGTGGAGGGCCAGGGGGGCACGCTGGGACCTATATTGCAAGGACAGGGAGAGAGGTGGAACCCAGGGTGTCTTGCTGGTGTCAGAGGCCCCTAGGTGGAGGGCCAGTGGGCACCCTGGGGCCTATTCTGCAAGTCCAGGAAGAGAGGAGGACCCCTGGGTAGCTTGCTGGTTTCAGAGGCCCCTGGGTGGAGGGCAAGGGGGCACCCTGTTGCCTATACTGCATGTCCAGGGAGAGAGCTGGACCCCTGGGTAGCTTCCTGGGGTCAGAGGCCCCTAGGTGGAGGGCCAAGGGGCACCCTTTGGCTTATACTGCAAGTTTAGGGAGAGAGGTGGACCCCTAGGTAGCTTGCTGGGTTCAGAGGCCCCTGGGTGGAGGGGCAAGGGGCACCCTGGGCCTCTACTGCAAGTCCAAGGAGAGAGGTGGACCCCTGGGTAGCTTGCTGGGGTCAGAGGCCCGTAGGTGGAGCGACAGGGGGCACCCCTGGGCCTCTACTGCAAGTCCAGGGAGAGAGGTGGACCCCTGGGTAGCTTGCTCGTGTCAAAAGCCTCTAGGTGGAGCGCCAGGGGGCACCCGTGGGCCTCTAATGCAAGTCAGGGAGAGAGGTGGACCCCTGGGTAGCTTGCTGGTGTCAGAGGCCCCTAGGTGGAGGGTCTGTGGGCACCCTGGAGCCTATACTGCAAGTCCAGGGAGAGATGTGGTTCACTGGGTAGCTTTCTGGGGTCAAAGGCCCCTGGGTGGAGGGCCAGGGGGCACCCTAGGGCTTATCCTGCAAGTCCAGGATGCGAGGTGGACCCCTGAGTAGCTTGCTGGGTTCAGAGGCCCCTATGTGGAGTGCCAGGAGGCAGCCTGGGGCCTATACTGCAAGTAAAAAGAGAGAGGTGGACCCCTGGGTAGCTTGCTGGGGTCAGAGGCCCCTAGGTGGAGGGCCAGGGGGGTACCCTGGGGCCTATGCTGCAAGTCCCGGAAGAGATGTGGTCCCCAGGGTAGCTTGCTGGGGTCAGAAGCCCCGAGGTGGAGGGCAAGGGGAGCACCCTGGGGCCTATACTGCCAGTTTAGGGAAAGAGGTGGACCCCTGGGTAGCTTGCTGGGGTCAGAGGCTCCTGAGTGGAGGGCCAGGGGGCACCCTGGGGCCTCTGTTGCAAGTCCAGGGAGAGAGAAGAACCTCTGGGTAGCTTGCTGGGGTCAGAGGCCCCTAGGTGGAGCGCCAAGGGGCACCCCTGGGTATCTACTGCAAGTCCACGGAGAGATGTGGTCCCCTGGGTAGCTTGCTGGGGTCAAAAGCCCCGAGGTGGAGGGCCAGGGGAGCACACTGGGGCCTATACTGCCAGTTTAGGGAAAGAGGTTGACCTCTGGGTAGCTTGCTGGGGTCAGAGGCCCCTAGGTGGAGGGTCAGGGGGCACCTTGGGGCCTATAAGGCAAGTCCAGGGAGAGAGGTGGACCCCAGGGTAGCTTGCTGGTGTCAAACACCCCTAGGTGGAGGGCCAAGGGCACCCTGGGGCCTATCCTGCAAGTCCAGGAGGAGAGGTGGACCCCTGGGTAGATTGCTGGGGTCAGAGGCCCCTGGGTGGGGGGCAAGGGGGCACCCTGGGGCCTATACTGCAAGTCCAGGGAGAGAGTTGGACCTCTGGGTAGCTTGCTGGGGTCAGAAATCCATATGTGGAGGGCCAGTGGGGAACACTGGGGCCTATATTGCAAGTACAGGGAGAGAGTTGGACCCCTGGGTAGCTTGCTGGAGTCAGAGGCCCCTGGGTGGAGGGCAAGGGGGAACCCAGGGGCCTCTGCTGCAAGTCCAGGGAGAGAGGCAGACCCTTGGGGAGCTTGCTGGGGTTAGAGGCCCCTAGGTGGAGCGCCAGGGGGCAGCCCTGGGCCTCCACTGCAAGTCCAGGGAGAAAGGTGGTCCCCTGGGTAGCTTGCTGGGGTCAGAAGCCCCTAGGTGGAGGGCCAGGGGGGGCACCCTGGGGCCTATGCTGCAAGTCCAGGGAGAGAGGTGGACCCTGGGTAGCTTGCTGGGGTCAGAGGCCCCTGGGTGCAGGGCCAGGGGGCACCCTGGGGCCTATTCTGCAAGTCCAGGAAGAGAGGTGGACCCCTGAGTAGCTTGCTGGGGTCAGAGGCCCCTAGGTGGAGGGCCAAGGGGCACCCTGGGGCCTATATTGCAAGTACGGGGAGAGAGGTGGACCCCTGGGTAGCTTGCTGGTATCAGAGGCCCCTGGCTGGAGGGCAAGGGGGCACCCTACTGCCTATACTGCAAGTCCAGGGAGAGAGTTGGACCCCTGGGTAGCTCGCTGGGGTCAGAGGCCCCTAGGTGGAGGGCCAGGGGCACCCTGGGGCCTCTATTGCAAGTCCCTGGAGAGAGGTGGACCCCTGGGTAGCTTGCTGGGGTCAGAGGCCCCTAGGTGGAGCGCCAGGGGGCACCCCTGAGCCTATACTGCCAGTTTAGGGAGAGAGGTGGACCCCTGGGTAGCTTGCTGGGGTCAGAGGCCCATAGGTAGAGTGTCAGGGGGCACCTTGGGGCCTATACGGCAAGTCCAGGGAGAGAGGTGGACCCCTGGGTAGCTTGCTGGGGTCAGAGGCCCCTAGGTGGACGGTCATGGGACACCTTGGGGCCTATACGGCAAGTCCAGGGAGAGAGGTGGACCCCTGGGTAGCTTGCTGGGGTAAGAGGCTCCTATGTGGAGGGCAAGGGGGCACCCTGGGACCTATACTGCAAGTCCAAGGAGAGAGGTGGACCCCTGGGTAGCTTGCTGGGGTCAAAGGCCCCTAGGTGGAGTTCCAGCGGGCACCCTGGGGCCTATCCTGCAAGTACAGGAAGAGAGGTGGACCCCTGGGTAGCTTGCTGGGGTCAGAGGCCCCTAGGTGGAGGGCAAGGGGGCACCCTGGAGCCTATACTGCAAGTCCAGGGAGAGAGGTGGACTTCTGGGTAGCTTGCTAGGGTCAAAAGCCCCTAGGTGGAGGGCCACGGGGCACCTTGGGTCCTATACTGCCAGTTTAGGGAGAGAGGTGGACCCCTGGGTAGCTTGCTCGGGTCTGAGGCCCCTAGGTGGAGGGCAAGGGGGCACCCTGGAGCATATACTGCAAGTCCAGGGAGAGAGGTGGACCCCTGGGTATCTTGCTGGGGTCAAAAGCCCCTAGGTGGAGGGCCAGGGGGGCATCCAGCTGCCTATACTGCCAGTTTAGGGAGAGAGGTGGACCCCTGGGTAGCTTGCTGGGGTCAGAGGCCCCTTGGTTTAGAGCCATGGGGGTACTATGGGGCCTCTACTGCAAGTCCATAGAGAGAGAGCTGGACCCCTGGGTAGCTTGCTGGGGTCAGAGGCCCCTAGATGGAGGATCAGGGGGCACCCTTGGGGCTTATACGGCAAGTCAAGTGAGAGAGGTGGACCTTTGGGTAGCTTGCTGGTGTCAAAGGCCCCTGGGTGGAGGGCAAGGGGGCACCCTGGTGCCTCTGCTGCAAGTCCAGGGAGAGAGGCGGACCCCTGGGAAGCTTGCTGGGGTCAGATGCCCCTGGGCGGAGGGCAAGGGGGCACTCTGGAGCCTATACTGCAAGTCCAGTTAGAGAGGTGGACCCCTGGGTAACCTACTGGGGTCAGAGGCCCCTAGGTGGAGGGCAAGGGGGCACCCTGGGGCCTATACTGCAAGTCCAGGGAGAGAGGTGGACCCCTGGGTAGCTTGCTGGGGTCAGAGGCCCCTAGGTGGAGGGTCAGGGGGCTTCCTGGGGCCTCTAGTGCAAGTCCAGAGAGAGAGCTGGACCCCTGGGTAGCTTGCTGGGGTCAGAGGCCCCTAGGTGGAGGATCAGGGGTCACCCTTGGGGCCTATACGGCAAGTCCAGGGAGAGAGGTGGACTCCTGGGTAGCTTGCTGGGGTCAGAGGCCCCGAGGTGGATGGCAAGGGGGACACCCTGGAGCCTATACTGCAAGTCCAGGGAGAGATGTTGACCTGTGGGTAGCTTAATGGGGTCAGAAGCCCCAAGGTGGAGGGCCAAGGGGCACCGTGGGGCCTCCACTGCAAGTCCAAAGAGAGACGTGGACCCCTGGGTAGCTTGCTGGGGTCAGAGGCCCCTGAGTGGAGGGCAAGGGGACACCATGGGGCCTAAACTGCAAATCCAGGGAGAGAAATTGACCCCTCGGTAGCTTGCGGGGGACAGAGGCCCCTGGGTGGAGAGCAAGGGGGCACCCTGGACCCTATACTGCAAGTCTAGTTAGAGAGGTGGACCCCTGGGTAACTTACTGGGGTCAGAGGGCCCTAGGTGGAGGGCCAAGGGGCACCCTGGGGCCTATCTTGCAAGTCCAGGGAGAGATGTGGACCCCTGGGTAGCTTGCTGGGGTCAGAGGCCCCTAGGTGGAGGGCCAAGGGGCACCCTGGGGCCTCTACTGCAAGTCCAAGGAGAAAGGTGGACCCCTGGGTAGCTTCCTGGTGACAAAGGCCCCTAGGTGGAGGGCCAGGGGGCACCCTGGGGCCTATACTGCAAGTCCAGGGAGAGAGTTGGACCCCTGGGTAGCTTGCTGGGGTCAGAAACCCCTTGGTGGAGGGCCAGAGGGGCACACTGGGGCCTATATTGCAAGTACAGTTAGAGAGTTGGACCCTTGGGTAGCTTGCTGGTGTCAAAGGCCCCTAAGTGGAGGGCAAGGGGGCACCCTGGTGCCTCTGCTGCAAGTCCAGGGAGAGAGGCAGACCCCTGGGGAGCTTGCTGGGGTCAGATGCCCCAGGGCGGAGGGCAAGGGGGCACTCTGGAGCCCATACTGCAAGTCCAGTTAGAGAGGTGGACCCCTGGGTAACCTACTGGGGTCAAAGGCCCCTAGGTGGGGGGCCAGGGGGCACCCTGGGGCCTATATTGCAAGTCCAGGGAGAGAGGTGGACCCCTGGGAAGCTTGCTGGGGTCAGAGGCCCCTAGGTGGAGGGCCACGGGGGCACCCTGGGGCCTATGCTGCAAGTCCAGGAAGAGAGGTGAACCCCTGGGTAGCTTGCTGATGTCAGAGGACCCTAGGTGGAAGGCCAAGGGGCACCCTGGGGCCCATACTGCAAGTCCAGGGAGAGAGGCGGACCCCTGGGGAGCTTGCTGGAGTCAGAGGCCCCTAGGTGGAGCGCCAGGGGGCAGCCCTGGGCCTCCACTGCAAGTCCAAGGAGAGATGTGGTCCTCTGGGTAGCTTGCTGGGGTCAGAAGCCCCTAGGTGGAGGGCCAGGGGGGCACCCTGGGGCTATGCTGCAAGTCCAGGAAGAGAGGTGGACCCCTGGGTAGCTTGCTGGGGTCAAAGGCCCCTAGGTGAAAGGCCAAGGGGCACCCTGGGGCCCATACTGCAAGTCCAGGGAGAGAGGTGGACCCCTGGGTAGCTTGCTGGGGTCAAAGGCCCCTGGGTGGAGGGCCAGTTGGTACCGTGGGGCCTTTTCTGCAAGTCCAGGAAGAGAGGAGGACCCCTGGGTAGCTTGCTGGTTTCAGAGGCCCCTAGGTGGAGGGCCAAGGGGCACCCTGGGGCCTATATTGCAAGTACGGGCAGAGAGGTGGACCCCTGGGTAGCTTGCTGGTGTCAGAGGCCCCTGGGTGGAGGGCAAGGGGGCACCCTGTTGCCTATACTGCATGTCCAGGGAGAGAGCTGGACCCCTGGGTAGCTTCCTGGGGTCAGAGGCCCCTGGGTGGAGGAGCAGGGGGCACCCTGGGCCTCTACTGCAAGTCCAGGGAGAGAGGTGGACCCCTGGGTAGCTTGCTGGGGTCAGAGGCCCATAGGTGGAGCGCCAGGGGGCACCCCTGGGCCTCTACTGCAAGTCCAGGGAGAGAAGTGGACCCCTGGGTAGCTTGCTGGTGTCAGAGGCCTCTAGGTGGAGCGCCAGGGGGCACCCGTGGGCCTTTACTGCAAGTCCAGGGAGAGAGGTGGACCCCTGGGTAGCTTGCTGGTGTCAGAGGCCCCTAGGTGGAGGGTCTGGGGGCACCCTGGAGCCTATACTGCAAGTCCAGGGAGAGATGTGGACCACTGGGTAGCTTGCTGGGGTCAAAGGCCCCTGGGTGGAGGGCCAGGGGGCACCCTAGGGCTTATCCTGCAAGTCCAGGATGAGAGGTGGACCCCTGAGTAGCTTGCTGGGTTCAGAGGCCCCTAGGTGGAGGGCCAGGGGGGCACCCTGGGGCCTCTAGTGCAAGTCCAGAGAGAGAGCTGGACCCCTGGGTAGCTTGCTGGGGTCAGAGGCCCCTAGGTGGAGGATCAGGGATCACCCTTGGGGCCTTTACGGCAAGTCCAGGGAGAGAGGTAGACCCCTGGGTAGCTTGCTGGGGTCAGAAGCCCCGAGGTGGAGGGCCAGGGGAGCGCCCTGGGGCCTATACTGCCAGTTTAGGTAAAGAGGTGGACCCCTGGGTAGCTTGCTGGGTTCAGAGGCCCCTAGGTGGAGGGTCACGTGGCACCTTGGGGCCTATACGGCAAGTCCAGGGAGAGAGGTGGACCCCATGGTAGCTTGCTGGTGTCAAACACCCCTAGGTGGACGGCCAAGGGCACCCTGGGGCCTATCCTGCAAGTCCAGGAGGACAGGTGGACCCCTGGGTAGCTTGCTGGGGTCAGAGGCCCCTGGGTGGTGGCAAGGGGGCACCCTGGGGCCTATACTGCAAGTCCAGGGAGAGAGGTGGACCCCTGGGTAGCTTGCTGGGGTCAGAGGCCCCTGGGTGGAGGGCCAGGGGGCACCCTGGGGCCTATCTTGCAAGTCCAGGGAGAGAGGTGGACCACTGGGTAGCTTGCTAGGGTTAGAGGTCCCTAGGTGGAGGGCCAAGGGGCACCCTGGGTTCTCTAATGCAAGTCCAGGGAAAAAGGTGGACCCCTGGGTAGCTTCCTGGTGACAAAGGCCCCTAGGTAGAGGGCAAGGGGGCACCCTGGGGGCTATACTGCAAGTCCAGGGAGAGAGTTGGACCCCTGGGTAGCTTGCTGTGTTCAGAAACCCCTAGGTGGAGGGCCAGAGGGGCACACTGGGGCCTATATTGCAAGTACAGGGAGAGAGGCGGATCTCTGAGGAGCTTGCTGGGGTCAGAGGCCCCTAGGTGGAGGGCCAGGGGGCACCCTGGCTCCTATCCTGCAAGTACAGGAAAAGAGGTGGACCCCTGGGTAGCTTGCTGGGGTCAGAGACCCCTAGGTGGAGGGCAAGGGGGCACCCTGGAGCGTATACTGCAAGTCCAGGGAGAGAGGTAGACCCCTGGGTAGCTTGCTAGGGTCAAAAGCCCCTGGGTGGAGGGCCAGGGGGCACCTTGGGGCCTATACTGCCAGTTTAGGGAGAGAGGTGGACCCGTGGTTAGCTTGCTGGGGTCAGATACCCCTAGGTGGAGCGCCAGGGGGCACCTTGGGGCCTCTACTGTAAGTCCAGGGAGACAGGTTTACCCCTAGGTAGCTTGCTGGGGTCAGAAGCCCATAGGTGGAGGGCCAAGTGGCACCCTGGGGCCTCCACTGCAAGTCCAGGGAGAGAGGTGGACCCCTGGGTAGCTTGCTGGGGTCAGAGGCCCCTGGGTGGATGGTAAAGGGGCACCCTGGGGCCTATACTGCAAATCCAGGGAGAGAGGTTGACCCCTGGGTAGTTTGCTTTGGTCAGAGGCCCCTAGATGGAGAGCAATGGGGCACCTTGGGGCCTTCACTACAAGTCCAGGGAGAGAGGTGGACCCCTGGGTAGCTTGCTGGGGTCAGAGGCCCCGATGTGGAGGTAAAGGGGGGC
The DNA here is from genome assembly GCF_052040795.2 of Danio rerio. Taxonomy (NCBI): domain Eukaryota; kingdom Metazoa; phylum Chordata; class Actinopteri; order Cypriniformes; family Danionidae; genus Danio; species Danio rerio. Next base: position 53,706,714 of record NC_141027.1, read on the forward strand.
ACCCTGGGGCCTATACAGCATGTCCAAGGAGAGAGGTTGACCCCTGGGTAGCTTGCTGGGGTCAGAGGCCCTTAGGTGGAGGGCAAGGGGGCACCCTGGGGCCTACACTGCAAGTCCAGGGAGAGAGGTGGACCCCTGGGTAACTTGCTGGGGTCAGAGGCCCCTAAGTGGAGGGCCAGGGGGCACCCTGGGGAGTATCCTGAAAGTCCAGGGAGAGGTGGACTCCAGGGTAGCTTGCTGGGGTAAGAGGCCCCTGGGTTAATGGCCAGGGGGCACCCTGGAGCCAATACTGCAAGTCCAGGGAGAGAGGTGGACCCCTGGGTAGCTTGCTGGGGTCAGAGGCCCCTAGGTGGAGGGCCAGGGGGCACCCTGGGGCCTATACTGCAAGTCCAGGGAGAGAGGTGGACCCCTGGGTAGCTTGCTTTGGTCAGAGGCCCCTAGGTGGAGAGCAAGGGGGCACCTTGGGGCCTCTACTATAAGTCCAGGGAGAGAGGTGGACCCCTGGGTAGCTTGCTGGGGTCAGAGGCCCCGATGTGGAGGTCAAGGGGGGCACCCTGGGGCCTATACAGCATGTCCAAGGAGAGAGGTGGACCCCTGGGTAGCTTGCTGGGGTTAGAGGCCCCTAGGTGGAGGGCAAGGGGGCACCCTGGGGCCTATACTGCAAGTCCAGGGAGAGAGGTGGACTCTGGGTAACTTGCTGGGGTCAGACGCCCCTAGGTGGAGGGCCAGGGGGCACCCTGGGGCCTCTACTGCTTGTCCAGGGAGAGAAGTGGACCCCTCGGTAGCTTGCTGGGGTCAGAAGCCTTTAGGTGGAGGGCAAGTGGGGCACCCTGGAGCCTATACTGCAAGTCCAGGGAGAGATTTGAACCCCTGGGTAACTTGCTGGGGTCAGAGGCCCCTAGGTGGAGGGCCATAGGACACCCTGGGCCCTATCTTGCAAGTCCAGGGAGAGGTGGACCCCAGGGTAGCTTGCTGGGGTCAGAGACCCCTAGGTGGAGGGCCAAGGGGGCACCCTGGAGCCTATACTGCAAGTCCAGGGAGAGATGTGGACCACTGGGTAGCTTGCTGGGGTCAAAGGCGCCTAGGTGGAGGGCCAGGGGGCACCCTGGGGCCTATCCTGCAAGTCCAGGAAGAGAGGTGGACCCCTGGGTAGCTTGCTGGGGTCAGAGACCCCTAGGTGGAGGGCCAAGGGGCACCCTGGGGCCTCTACTGCAAGTCCAGGGAGAGAGGTGGACCCCTGGGTAGCTTGCTGGGGTCAGAGGCCCCTAGGTGGAGGGCCAGGGGGGTTCCCAGGGGCCTATACTGCCGGTTTAGGGAGAGAGGTGGACCCCTGGGTAAGTTGCTTGGGTCAGAGGCACCTAGGTGGAGGGCCAGGGGGCACCCTGGGGCCTCTACTGCAAGTCCAGAGAGAGCTGAACCCCTGGGTAGCTTGCTGGGAACAGAGGCCCCTAGGTGGAGTGTCAGGGGGCACCATGAGGCCTATACAGCAAGTCCAGGGAGAGAGGTGGAACACTGGGTAGCTTGCTGGGGTCAAAGGCCCCTAGGTGGAGGGCAAGGGGGCACCCTGGGGCCTATACTGCCAGTTTAGGGAAAGAGGTCGACCCCTGCGTAGCTTGCTGGGTTCAAAGGCCCCTAGTTGGAGGGCAAGAAGGCACCCTGGGGCCTATACTGCAAGACCAGGGAGAGAGGTGGACCCCTGGGTAGCTTGCTGGGGTCAGAAGCATCTAGGTGGAGGGCCTGAGGGCACCTTGGGGAATCTATTGCAACTCCAGGGAGAGAGGTGGACCCCTCGGTAGCTTGCTGGGGTCAGAGGCCCCTAGGTGGAGGGTCAAGGGGCACCCTGGGGCCTATACGGCAAGTCCAGGGAGAGAGGTGGACCCCTGGGTAGCTTGCTGGGGTGAGAGGCCCCTAGGTGGAGGGCAAGGGGAGCACCCTGGGGCCTATCCTGCAAGTCCAGGGAGAGAGGAGGACCCCTGGGTAGCTTGCTGGGGTCAGAGGCCCCTAGTTGGAGGGCCAAGGGGCAACCTGGGGCCTAAACTGCAAGTCCAGGCAGAGAGGTGGACCCCTGGGTAGCTTGCTGGGGTCAGAGGCCCCTAGTTGGAGGGCCAAGGGGCAACCTGTGGCCTAAACTGCAAGTCCAGGCAGAGAGGTGGACCCCTGGGTAGCTTGCTGGGGTCAGAGGACCCTAGGTTAAGGGCAAGGGGGCACCCTGGGGAATATACTGCAAGTGCAGGGAGAGAGGTGGACCCCTGGGTAACTTGCTGGGGTCAGAGGCCCCTAGGTGGAGGGCCAGGGGGCACCCTGGGGCCTATCCTGCATGTCGAGGGAGAGGTGAACTCCTGGGTAGCTTGCTGGGGTCAGAGGCCCCTGGGTTAATGGCCAGGGGGCCAGGGGGGAACATGGCCAGGGGGGCACACTGGGACCTATATTGCAAGAACAGGGAGAGAGGTGGACCCCAGGGTAGCTTGCTGGTGTCAGAGACCCCTAGGTGGAGGGCCAGTGAGCACCCTGGGGCCTATACTGCAAGTCCAGGGAGAGAGGTGGACTTCTGGGTAGCTTGCTAGGGTCAAAAGCCCCTAGGTGGAGGGCCACGGGGCACCTTGGGTCCTATACTGCCAGTTTAGGGAGAGAGGTGGACCCCTGGGTAGCTTGCTCGGGTCTGAGGCCCCTAGGTGGAGGGCAAGGGGGCACCCTGGAGCATATACTGCAAGTCCAGGGAGAGAGGTGGACCCCTGGGTATCTTGCTGGGGTCAAAAGCCCCTAGGTGGAGGGCCAGGGGGGCATCCAGCTGCCTATACTGCCAGTTTAGGGAGAGAGGTGGACCCCTGGGTAGCTTGCTGGGGTCAGAGGCCCCTTGGTTTAGAGCCATGGGGGTACTATGGGGCCTCTACTGCAAGTCCATAGAGAGAGAGCTGGACCCCTGGGTAGCTTGCTGGGGTCAGAGGCCCCTAGATGGAGGATCAGGGGGCACCCTTGGGGCTTATACGGCAAGTCAAGTGAGAGAGGTGGACCTTTGGGTAGCTTGCTGGTGTCAAAGGCCCCTGGGTGGAGGGCAAGGGGGCACCCTGGTGCCTCTGCTGCAAGTCCAGGGAGAGAGGCGGACCCCTGGGAAGCTTGCTGGGGTCAGATGCCCCTGGGCGGAGGGCAAGGGGGCACTCTGGAGCCTATACTGCAAGTCCAGTTAGAGAGGTGGACCCCTGGGTAACCTACTGGGGTCAGAGGCCCCTAGGTGGAGGGCAAGGGGGCACCCTGGGGCCTATACTGCAAGTCCAGGGAGAGAGGTGGACCCCTGGGTAGCTTGCTGGGGTCAGAGGCCCCTAGGTGGAGGGTCAGGGGGCTTCCTGGGGCCTCTAGTGCAAGTCCAGAGAGAGAGCTGGACCCCTGGGTAGCTTGCTGGGGTCAGAGGCCCCTAGGTGGAGGATCAGGGGTCACCCTTGGGGCCTATACGGCAAGTCCAGGGAGAGAGGTGGACTCCTGGGTAGCTTGCTGGGGTCAGAGGCCCCGAGGTGGATGGCAAGGGGGACACCCTGGAGCCTATACTGCAAGTCCAGGGAGAGATGTTGACCTGTGGGTAGCTTAATGGGGTCAGAAGCCCCAAGGTGGAGGGCCAAGGGGCACCGTGGGGCCTCCACTGCAAGTCCAAAGAGAGACGTGGACCCCTGGGTAGCTTGCTGGGGTCAGAGGCCCCTGAGTGGAGGGCAAGGGGACACCATGGGGCCTAAACTGCAAATCCAGGGAGAGAAATTGACCCCTCGGTAGCTTGCGGGGGACAGAGGCCCCTGGGTGGAGAGCAAGGGGGCACCCTGGACCCTATACTGCAAGTCTAGTTAGAGAGGTGGACCCCTGGGTAACTTACTGGGGTCAGAGGGCCCTAGGTGGAGGGCCAAGGGGCACCCTGGGGCCTATCTTGCAAGTCCAGGGAGAGATGTGGACCCCTGGGTAGCTTGCTGGGGTCAGAGGCCCCTAGGTGGAGGGCCAAGGGGCACCCTGGGGCCTCTACTGCAAGTCCAAGGAGAAAGGTGGACCCCTGGGTAGCTTCCTGGTGACAAAGGCCCCTAGGTGGAGGGCCAGGGGGCACCCTGGGGCCTATACTGCAAGTCCAGGGAGAGAGTTGGACCCCTGGGTAGCTTGCTGGGGTCAGAAACCCCTTGGTGGAGGGCCAGAGGGGCACACTGGGGCCTATATTGCAAGTACAGTTAGAGAGTTGGACCCTTGGGTAGCTTGCTGGTGTCAAAGGCCCCTAAGTGGAGGGCAAGGGGGCACCCTGGTGCCTCTGCTGCAAGTCCAGGGAGAGAGGCGGACCCCTGGGGAGCTTGCTGGGGTCAGATGCCCCAGGGCGGAGGGCAAGGGGGCACTCTGGAGCCCATACTGCAAGTCCAGTTAGAGAGGTGGACCCCTGGGTAACCTACTGGGGTCAAAGGCCCCTAGGTGGGGGGCCAGGGGGCACCCTGGGGCCTATATTGCAAGTCCAGGGAGAGAGGTGGACCCCTGGGAAGCTTGCTGGGGTCAGAGGCCCCTAGGTGGAGGGCCACGGGGGCACCCTGGGGCCTATGCTGCAAGTCCAGGAAGAGAGGTGAACCCCTGGGTAGCTTGCTGATGTCAGAGGACCCTAGGTGGAAGGCCAAGGGGCACCCTGGGGCCCATACTGCAAGTCCAGGGAGAGAGGCGGACCCCTGGGGAGCTTGCTGGAGTCAGAGGCCCCTAGGTGGAGCGCCAGGGGGCAGCCCTGGGCCTCCACTGCAAGTCCAAGGAGAGATGTGGTCCTCTGGGTAGCTTGCTGGGGTCAGAAGCCCCTAGGTGGAGGGCCAGGGGGGCACCCTGGGGCTATGCTGCAAGTCCAGGAAGAGAGGTGGACCCCTGGGTAGCTTGCTGGGGTCAAAGGCCCCTAGGTGAAAGGCCAAGGGGCACCCTGGGGCCCATACTGCAAGTCCAGGGAGAGAGGTGGACCCCTGGGTAGCTTGCTGGGGTCAAAGGCCCCTGGGTGGAGGGCCAGTTGGTACCGTGGGGCCTTTTCTGCAAGTCCAGGAAGAGAGGAGGACCCCTGGGTAGCTTGCTGGTTTCAGAGGCCCCTAGGTGGAGGGCCAAGGGGCACCCTGGGGCCTATATTGCAAGTACGGGCAGAGAGGTGGACCCCTGGGTAGCTTGCTGGTGTCAGAGGCCCCTGGGTGGAGGGCAAGGGGGCACCCTGTTGCCTATACTGCATGTCCAGGGAGAGAGCTGGACCCCTGGGTAGCTTCCTGGGGTCAGAGGCCCCTGGGTGGAGGAGCAGGGGGCACCCTGGGCCTCTACTGCAAGTCCAGGGAGAGAGGTGGACCCCTGGGTAGCTTGCTGGGGTCAGAGGCCCATAGGTGGAGCGCCAGGGGGCACCCCTGGGCCTCTACTGCAAGTCCAGGGAGAGAAGTGGACCCCTGGGTAGCTTGCTGGTGTCAGAGGCCTCTAGGTGGAGCGCCAGGGGGCACCCGTGGGCCTTTACTGCAAGTCCAGGGAGAGAGGTGGACCCCTGGGTAGCTTGCTGGTGTCAGAGGCCCCTAGGTGGAGGGTCTGGGGGCACCCTGGAGCCTATACTGCAAGTCCAGGGAGAGATGTGGACCACTGGGTAGCTTGCTGGGGTCAAAGGCCCCTGGGTGGAGGGCCAGGGGGCACCCTAGGGCTTATCCTGCAAGTCCAGGATGAGAGGTGGACCCCTGAGTAGCTTGCTGGGTTCAGAGGCCCCTAGGTGGAGGGCCAGGGGGGCACCCTGGGGCCTCTAGTGCAAGTCCAGAGAGAGAGCTGGACCCCTGGGTAGCTTGCTGGGGTCAGAGGCCCCTAGGTGGAGGATCAGGGATCACCCTTGGGGCCTTTACGGCAAGTCCAGGGAGAGAGGTAGACCCCTGGGTAGCTTGCTGGGGTCAGAAGCCCCGAGGTGGAGGGCCAGGGGAGCGCCCTGGGGCCTATACTGCCAGTTTAGGTAAAGAGGTGGACCCCTGGGTAGCTTGCTGGGTTCAGAGGCCCCTAGGTGGAGGGTCACGTGGCACCTTGGGGCCTATACGGCAAGTCCAGGGAGAGAGGTGGACCCCATGGTAGCTTGCTGGTGTCAAACACCCCTAGGTGGACGGCCAAGGGCACCCTGGGGCCTATCCTGCAAGTCCAGGAGGACAGGTGGACCCCTGGGTAGCTTGCTGGGGTCAGAGGCCCCTGGGTGGTGGCAAGGGGGCACCCTGGGGCCTATACTGCAAGTCCAGGGAGAGAGGTGGACCCCTGGGTAGCTTGCTGGGGTCAGAGGCCCCTGGGTGGAGGGCCAGGGGGCACCCTGGGGCCTATCTTGCAAGTCCAGGGAGAGAGGTGGACCACTGGGTAGCTTGCTAGGGTTAGAGGTCCCTAGGTGGAGGGCCAAGGGGCACCCTGGGTTCTCTAATGCAAGTCCAGGGAAAAAGGTGGACCCCTGGGTAGCTTCCTGGTGACAAAGGCCCCTAGGTAGAGGGCAAGGGGGCACCCTGGGGGCTATACTGCAAGTCCAGGGAGAGAGTTGGACCCCTGGGTAGCTTGCTGTGTTCAGAAACCCCTAGGTGGAGGGCCAGAGGGGCACACTGGGGCCTATATTGCAAGTACAGGGAGAGAGGCGGATCTCTGAGGAGCTTGCTGGGGTCAGAGGCCCCTAGGTGGAGGGCCAGGGGGCACCCTGGCTCCTATCCTGCAAGTACAGGAAAAGAGGTGGACCCCTGGGTAGCTTGCTGGGGTCAGAGACCCCTAGGTGGAGGGCAAGGGGGCACCCTGGAGCGTATACTGCAAGTCCAGGGAGAGAGGTAGACCCCTGGGTAGCTTGCTAGGGTCAAAAGCCCCTGGGTGGAGGGCCAGGGGGCACCTTGGGGCCTATACTGCCAGTTTAGGGAGAGAGGTGGACCCGTGGTTAGCTTGCTGGGGTCAGATACCCCTAGGTGGAGCGCCAGGGGGCACCTTGGGGCCTCTACTGTAAGTCCAGGGAGACAGGTTTACCCCTAGGTAGCTTGCTGGGGTCAGAAGCCCATAGGTGGAGGGCCAAGTGGCACCCTGGGGCCTCCACTGCAAGTCCAGGGAGAGAGGTGGACCCCTGGGTAGCTTGCTGGGGTCAGAGGCCCCTGGGTGGATGGTAAAGGGGCACCCTGGGGCCTATACTGCAAATCCAGGGAGAGAGGTTGACCCCTGGGTAGTTTGCTTTGGTCAGAGGCCCCTAGATGGAGAGCAATGGGGCACCTTGGGGCCTTCACTACAAGTCCAGGGAGAGAGGTGGACCCCTGGGTAGCTTGCTGGGGTCAGAGGCCCCGATGTGGAGGTAAAGGGGGGCACCCTGGGGCCTATACAGCATGTCCAAGGAGAGAGGTTGACCCCTGGGTAGCTTGCTGGGGTCAGAGGCCCTTAGGTGGAGGGCAAGGGGGCACCCTGGGGCCTACACTGCAAGTCCAGGGAGAGAGGTGGACCCCTGGGTAACTTGCTGGGGTCAGAGGCCCCTAAGTGGAGGGCCAGGGGGCACCCTGGGGAGTATCCTGAAAGTCCAGGGAGAGGTGGACTCCAGGGTAGCTTGCTGGGGTAAGAGGCCCCTGGGTTAATGGCCAGGGGGCACCCTGGAGCCAATACTGCAAGTCCAGGGAGAGAGGTGGACCCCTGGGTAGCTTGCTGGGGTCAGAGGCCCCTAGGTGGAGGGCCAGGGGGCACCCTGGGGCCTATACTGCAAGTCCAGGGAGAGAGGTGGACCCCTGGGTAGCTTGCTTTGGTCAGAGGCCCCTAGGTGGAGAGCAAGGGGGCACCTTGGGGCCTCTACTATAAGTCCAGGGAGAGAGGTGGACCCCTGGGTAGCTTGCTGGGGTCAGAGGCCCCGATGTGGAGGTCAAGGGGGGCACCCTGGGGCCTATACAGCATGTCCAAGGAGAGAGGTGGACCCCTGGGTAGCTTGCTGGGGTTAGAGGCCCCTAGGTGGAGGGCAAGGGGGCACCCTGGGGCCTATACTGCAAGTCCAGGGAGAGAGGTGGACTCTGGGTAACTTGCTGGGGTCAGACGCCCCTAGGTGGAGGGCCAGGGGGCACCCTGGGGCCTCTACTGCTTGTCCAGGGAGAGAAGTGGACCCCTCGGTAGCTTGCTGGGGTCAGAAGCCTTTAGGTGGAGGGCAAGTGGGGCACCCTGGAGCCTATACTGCAAGTCCAGGGAGAGATTTGAACCCCTGGGTAACTTGCTGGGGTCAGAGGCCCCTAGGTGGAGGGCCATAGGACACCCTGGGCCCTATCTTGCAAGTCCAGGGAGAGGTGGACCCCAGGGTAGCTTGCTGGGGTCAGAGACCCCTAGGTGGAGGGCCAAGGGGGCACCCTGGAGCCTATACTGCAAGTCCAGGGAGAGATGTGGACCACTGGGTAGCTTGCTGGGGTCAAAGGCGCCTAGGTGGAGGGCCAGGGGGCACCCTGGGGCCTATCCTGCAAGTCCAGGAAGAGAGGTGGACCCCTGGGTAGCTTGCTGGGGTCAGAGACCCCTAGGTGGAGGGCCAAGGGGCACCCTGGGGCCTCTACTGCAAGTCCAGGGAGAGAGGTGGACCCCTGGGTAGCTTGCTGGGGTCAGAGGCCCCTAGGTGGAGGGCCAGGGGGGTTCCCAGGGGCCTATACTGCCGGTTTAGGGAGAGAGGTGGACCCCTGGGTAAGTTGCTTGGGTCAGAGGCACCTAGGTGGAGGGCCAGGGGGCACCCTGGGGCCTCTACTGCAAGTCCAGAGAGAGCTGAACCCCTGGGTAGCTTGCTGGGAACAGAGGCCCCTAGGTGGAGTGTCAGGGGGCACCATGAGGCCTATACAGCAAGTCCAGGGAGAGAGGTGGAACACTGGGTAGCTTGCTGGGGTCAAAGGCCCCTAGGTGGAGGGCAAGGGGGCACCCTGGGGCCTATACTGCCAGTTTAGGGAAAGAGGTCGACCCCTGCGTAGCTTGCTGGGTTCAAAGGCCCCTAGTTGGAGGGCAAGAAGGCACCCTGGGGCCTATACTGCAAGACCAGGGAGAGAGGTGGACCCCTGGGTAGCTTGCTGGGGTCAGAAGCATCTAGGTGGAGGGCCTGAGGGCACCTTGGGGAATCTATTGCAACTCCAGGGAGAGAGGTGGACCCCTCGGTAGCTTGCTGGGGTCAGAGGCCCCTAGGTGGAGGGTCAAGGGGCACCCTGGGGCCTATACGGCAAGTCCAGGGAGAGAGGTGGACCCCTGGGTAGCTTGCTGGGGTGAGAGGCCCCTAGGTGGAGGGCAAGGGGAGCACCCTGGGGCCTATCCTGCAAGTCCAGGGAGAGAGGAGGACCCCTGGGTAGCTTGCTGGGGTCAGAGGCCCCTAGTTGGAGGGCCAAGGGGCAACCTGGGGCCTAAACTGCAAGTCCAGGCAGAGAGGTGGACCCCTGGGTAGCTTGCTGGGGTCAGAGGCCCCTAGTTGGAGGGCCAAGGGGCAACCTGTGGCCTAAACTGCAAGTCCAGGCAGAGAGGTGGACCCCTGGGTAGCTTGCTGGGGTCAGAGGACCCTAGGTTAAGGGCAAGGGGGCACCCTGGGGAATATACTGCAAGTGCAGGGAGAGAGGTGGACCCCTGGGTAACTTGCTGGGGTCAGAGGCCCCTAGGTGGAGGGCCAGGGGGCACCCTGGGGCCTATCCTGCATGTCGAGGGAGAGGTGAACTCCTGGGTAGCTTGCTGGGGTCAGAGGCCCCTGGGTTAATGGCCAGGGGGCCAGGGGGGAACATGGCCAGGGGGGCACACTGGGACCTATATTGCAAGAACAGGGAGAGAGGTGGACCCCAGGGTAGCTTGCTGGTGTCAGAGACCCCTAGGTGGAGGGCCAGTGAGCACCCTGGGGCCTATACTGCAAGTCCAGGGAGAGAGGTGGACCCCTGCGTAACTTGCTGGTGTCAGAGGCCCCTAGGTGGAGGGCAAGGGGGCACCCTGGGGCCTATCCTGCAAGTCCAGGGAGAGGTGGACTCCTGGGTAGCTTGCTTGGGTCAGAGGCCCCTGGGTTAATGTCAAGAGGGGCACCCTGGGGCCAATACTGCAAGTCCAGGGAGAGAGGTGGAAACCAGGGTAGCTTGCTGGGGTCAGAGGCCCCTTGGTGGAGCGCCAGGGGGCACCTTGGGGCCTCTACTGCAAGTCCAGGGAGAGATGTGGACCCCTGGGTAGCTTGCTGGGGTCAGAGGCCCCTAGGTGGAGAGCCAGTGGCCACCCTGGGGCTTATACTAAAAGTGCAGGGAGAGAGGTGGACCCCTGGGTAGCTTGCTGGGGTCAAATGACCCTAGGTGGAGGGCCAGGGGGCACTCTGGGGCCTCTACTGCAAGTTTACGAAGAGAGGTTGACCCCTGGGTAGCTTGCTGGGGTCAGAGCTTCTAGGTGGAGGGCCGGGGGGTACTCTGGGGCCTCTACTGCAAGTCCTTGGAGAGAGGTGGACCCCTGGGTAGCTTGCTGAGGTCAAAGGCCCCTAGGTGGAGGGCCAGGGGGCACCTTGATGCCTATATTGCAAGTCCAAGAAGAGAGTGGTGGACCCCTGGTACCTTGCTGGTGTCAGAGGCTCCTAGGTGGAGGGCCAGTGGGCACCCTGGGGCCTATACTGCAAGTCCAGTTAGAGAGGTGGACCCCTGGGTAGCTTGCTTTGGTCAGAGGCCCCTAGGTGGAGGGCAAGGGGGCATCCTGGGGCCTCTACTGCAAGTCCAGGGAGAGAGGTGGACCCCTGGGTAGCTTGCTGGGGTCAGAAGCCCGTTTGTGGAGGGCCATTGGCACCCTGGGGCCTCTACTGCAAGTTCATTGAGAGATGTTGACCCCTGGGTATCATGCTGGGGTCAGAGGCCCCTGGTTGGATTGCAAGGGGGCGCCCTGGGGCCTAAACTGCAAGTCCAGGGAGAGAGGTGGACCCCTGTGTAGATCCCTGGGGTCAGAGACCCCTAGGTGAAGGACCAGGGGGCACCCTGGGGCCAATACTGCAAGTGCAGGGAGAGAGGTCGACCTGTGGGTAGCTTGCTGGGGTCAGATGCCCGTAGGTGGGGGTCCATGGAGCACCTTGGGGCCTCTACTGTAAGTCCAGGGAGAGAGGTGGACCCCTAGGTAGCTTGCTGGGGTCAGAAGCCCCTAGGTGGATGGTAAAGGGGCACCCTGGTGCATATATTGCAAATCCAGGGAGAGAGGTGGACCCCTTGGTAGCTTGCTGGGGTCAGAGGCCCCTAGGTGGAGGGCCAGGGGGCACCCTGAGGCCGCTACTGCAAGTCCAGGGAGAGATGTGGACCCATAGGTAGCTTGCTGGGGTCAGAGGCCCCTAGGTGGAGAGCCAGGGGGCACCCTGGGGCTTATACTGAAAGTGCAGGGAGAGAGGTGGACCCCTGGGTAGCTTGCTGGGGTCAAAGGACCCTAGGTGGAGGGCCAGGGGGCACTCTGGGGCCTCTACTGCAAGTTTACGAAGAGAGGTTGACCCCTGGGTAGCTTGCTGGGGTCAGAGCTTCTAGGTGGAGGGCCAGGGGGTACTCTGGGGCCTCTACTGCAAGTCCTTGGAGAGAGGTGGACCCCTGGGTAGCTTGCTGAGGTCAAAGGCCCCTAGGTGGTGTTCAAGGGGGCACCTTGATGCCTATATTGCAAGTCCAAGAAGAGAGAGGTGGACCCCTGGTACCTTGCTGGTGTCAGAGGCTCCTAGGTGGAGGGCCAGAGGGCACCCTGGGGCCTATACTGCAAGTCCAGTTAGAGAGGTGGACCCCTGGGTAGCTTGCTTTGGTCAGAGGCCCCTAAGTGGAGGGCAAGGGGGCATCCTGGGGCCTCTACTGCAAGTCCAGGGAGAGAGGTGGACCCCCGGGTAGCTTGCTGGGGTCAGAAGCCCCTTTGTGGAGGGCCAGTGGCTACCTGGGGCCTCTACTGCAAGTTCATTGAGAGATGTTGACCCCTGGGTAGCATGCTGGGGTCAGAGGCCCCTGGTATGATTGCAAGGGGGCGCCCTGGGGCCTAAACTGCAAGTCCAGGGAGAGAGGTGGACCCCTGTGTAGATCCCTGGGGTCAGAGACCCCTAGGTGAAGGACCAGGAGGCACCCTGGGGCCAATACTGCAAGTGCAGGGAGAGAGGTGGACCTGTGGGTAGATTGCTGGGGTCAGATGCCCGTAGGTGGGGTTCCATGGAGCACCTTGGGGCCTCTACTGTAAGTCCAGGGAGAGAGGTGGACCCCTAGGTAGCTTGCTGGGGTCAGAAGCCCCTAGGTGGATGGTAAAGGGGCACCCTGGTGCATATACTGCAAATCCAGGGAGAGAGGTGGACCCCTTGGTAGCTTGCTGGGGTCAGAGGCCCCTAGGTGGAGGGCCAGGGGGCACCCTGAGGCCGCTACTGCAAGTCCAGGGAGAGATGTGGACCCCTGGGTAGCTTGCTGGGGTCAGAGGCCCCTAGGTGGAGAGCCATGGGGCACCCTGGGGCTTATACTGAAAGTGCAGGGAGAGAGGTGGACCCCTGGGTAGCTTGCTGGGGTCAAAGGACCCTAGGTGGAGGGCCAGGGGGCACTCTGGGGCCTCTACTGCAAGTTTACGAAGAGAGGTTGACCCCTGGGTAGCTTGCTGGGGTCAGAAGCCCCTAGGTGGAGGGCCAAGTGGCACCCTTGGGCCTCCACTGCAAGTCCAGTGAGAGAGGTGGACCCCTGGGTAGCTAGCTGGGGTCAGAGGCCCCTAGGTGGACGTCAAGTGGGCACCCTGAGGCCTATCCTGCAAGTTCAGGAAGAGAGGTGGACCCCTGGGTAGCTTGCTGGGGTCAAAGGCCCCTAGGTGGAGGTCAAGGGGGCACCCTGAGGCCTATGCTTCAAGTTCAGGAAGAGAGGTGGACCCCTGGGTAGCTTGCTGGGGTCAGAGGCCCCTGAGTGGAGGGCAAGGGGGCAACCAGGGGCCTCTACTGCAAGTCCAGGGAGAGAGGTGGACCCCTGGGTAGCTTGCTGGGGTCAGTGGCCCCTAGGTGGACGGTCAGGGGACACCTTGGGGCCTATACGACAAGTCCAGGGAGAGAGGTGGACCCCTGGGTAGCTTGCTGGGGTCAAAGGCTCCTATATGGAGGGCAAGGGGGGCACCCTAGGGCCTATACTGCAAGTCCAAGGAGAGAAGTGGACCCCTGGGTAGCTTGCTGGGGTCAAAGGCCCCTAGGTGGAGGGCCAGGGGGGCACACTGGGACCTATATTGCAAGGACAGGGAGAGAGGTGGACCCCAGGGTGTCTTGCTGGTGTCAGAGGCCCCTAGGTGGAGGGCCAGTGGGCACCCTGGGGCCTATACTGCAAGTCCAGGGAGAGGGGTGGACCCCTGGGTAGCTTGCTAGGGTCAGAGGTCCCTAGGTGGAGGGCCAAGGGGCACCCTAGGTTCTCTAATGCAAGTCCAGGGAAAAAGGTGGACCCCTGGGTAGCTTCCTGGTGACAAAGGCCCCTAGTTGGAGGGCAAGGGGGCACCCTGGGGCCTAAACTGCAAGTCCAGGGAGAGAGGTGGACCACTGGTTAGCTTGCTGGGGTCAGAGGCCCCTAGGTGGAGGGCCAGGGGGCACCCTGGGGCCTATCTTGCAAGTCCAGGGTGAGGTTGACCCCTGGGTAGCTTGCTGGGGTTAGACGCCCCTGGGTGAATGGCAAGGGGGCACCCTGGAGCCTATACTATAAGTCCAGGGAGAGATGTGATCAGAGGCCCCTAGGTGGAGAGCCAGGGGGCACCATGGGGCCTATATTGCAAGTGCAGGGAGAGAGGTGGACCCCTGGGTAGCTTGCTGGGGTCAAAGGACCCTAGGTGGAGGGCCAGGGGGTACTCTGGGGGCTCTACTGCAAGTCCTTGGAGAGAAGTGGACCCCTGGGTAGCTTGCTGGGGTCAGAGACCCCTGTGTGGATGGCCAGGGGGCACTCTGGGGCCTTTACTGCAAGTCCTTGGAGAAAGGTGTACCCCTGGGTAGCTTGCTGGGGTCAGAGGCCCCTAGGTGGAGGGCAAGGGGGCACCCTGGGGCCTATAATACAAGTCCAGGGAGAGAAGTTGACCCCTGGGTAGCTGGCTGGGGTCAGAAGCCCCTAGGTGGAGGGCCAGAGGGGCACCCTGGGGCCTATACTGCAAGTCCAGGGAGAGAGTTTGACCCCTGGTTAGCTTTCAGGGGTCAAAAGCCTCTAGGTGGAGGGCTAGGGGGCACCCTGGGGCCTATACTGCCAGTTTAGGAAGAGAGGTGGACCCCTGGGTAGCTTGCTGGGGTCAGAGGCCCCTAGGTGGAGGGCCAGGGGGGCACACTGGGACCTATATTGCAAGGACAGGGAGAGAGGTGGACCCCAGGGTGTCTTGCTGGTGTCAGAGGCCCCTAGGTGGAGGGCCAGTGGGCACCCTGGGGCCTATACTGCAAGTCCAGGGAGAGGGGTGGACCCCTGGGTAGCTTGCTAGGGTCAGAGGCCCCTGGGTGGAGGATCAGGGGGCACCCTTGGGGCTTTTACGGCAAGTCCAGGGAGAGAGGTGGACCCCTGGGTAGCTTGCTGGGGTCAGAGACCCCAAGGTGGAGGTCAAGGGGGGCCCAGTGGAGCCTATACTGCAAGTCCAGAGAGAGATGTGGACCCCTGGGTAGCATGCTGGGGTCAAAGGCCCAAAGGTGGAGGGCCAGGGGGCACCCTGGGGCCTATCCTGCAAGTTCAGGAAGAGAGGTGGACCCCTGGTTAGCTTGCTGGGGTCAGAGGCCCCTAGGTGGAGGGCCAGGGGACACCATGGGGCCTATACTGCAAGTCCAGGGAGAGAGGTGGACCCCTGGGTAGCTTGCTGAGGTCAGAGGCCCCTGGGTGGAGGGCAAGTGGGCTCCCTGGGGCCTATACTGCAAGTCCAGGGAGAGAGGTGGACCCCTGGGTAGCTTGCTGGGGACAAAGGACCCGAGGTGGAGGGCCACGGGGTACTCTGGGGCCTCTACTGTAAGTCCTTGGAGAGAGGTGGAACCCTGGGTAGCTTGCTGGGGTCAGAGACCCCTAGGTGGAGGGCAAGGGGGCACCCTGGGGCCTATAATACAAGTCCAGGGAGAGAAGTTGACCCCTGGGTAGGTGGCTGGGGTCAGAAGCCCCTAGGTGGAGGGCCAGGGGGGCAAAATTTGGCCTATACTGCAAGTTCATGGAGAGAGGTGGACCCCTGGGTAGCTTGCTGGGGTCAGAGGCCCCTAGTTGGAGGGCCAGGCTGCACCCTGGGGCCTCTACTGCAAGTCCAGAGATAAAGCTGGACACCTGGGTAGCTTACTGGGGTCAGAGGCCCCTAGGTGGAGGGCAAGGGGGCACCCTGGTTCCTATACTGCAAGTCCAAGGAGAGAGGTGGACCCCTGGGTAGCTTGCTGATGTCAAGGGCCCCTAAGTGGAGGGCTAGGGCGCACCCTGGGGCCTATCCTGCAAGTTCAGGAAGAGAGGTGGACCCCTGGGTAGCTCACTGGGGTCAGAGGCCCCTAGGTGGAGGGCCAGAGGGGCACCCTGGGGCCTTAACTGCAAGTCCAGGGAGAGAATTTGACCCCTGGTTAGCTTGCAGGGGTCAAAAGCCTCTAGGGGGAGGGCCAGGGGGCACCCTGGGGCCTATACTGCCAGTTTAGGGAGAGAGGTGGACCCCTTGGTAGCTTGCTGGGGTCAGAGGCCCCTAGGTGGAGGGCCAGGGGGCACCCTGGGGCCTATCCTGCAAGTCCAGGGAGAGAGGTGGACCCCTGAGTAGCTTGATGAGGTCAGAGGTCCCTATGTGGAGGGCACAGGGGCATCCTGGGGCCATTACTGCAAGACCAGAGAGAGAGCTGGACCCCTGGGTAGCTTGCTGGGGTCAGAGGCCCCTGGGTGGATGGCCAGGGGGCACCCTGGGGCCAATACTGCAAGTCCAGGGAGAGAGGTGGACCCTTGGTAGCTTGCTGGGGTCAGAGGCCCCTAGGTGGAGGGCCAAGGGGCACCCTGGGGCCTAAACTGCAAGTCCAGGGAGAGAGGTGGACCACTGGTTAGCTTGCTGGGGTCAGAGGCCCCTAGGTGGAGGGCCAGGGGGCACCCTGGGGATTATCTTGCAAGTCCAGGGTGAGGTTGACCCCTGGGTAGCTTGCTGGGGTTAGACGCCCCTGGGTGAATGGCAAGGGGGCACCCTGGAGCCTCTACTATAAGTCCAGGGAGAGATGTGATCAGAGGCCCCTAGGTGGAGAGCCAGGGGGCACCATGGGGCCTATATTGCAAGTGCAGGGAGAGAGGTGGACCCCTGGGTAGCTTGCTGGGGTCAAAGGACCCTAGGTGGAGGGCCAGGGGGTACTCTGGGCCCTCTACTGCAAGTCCTTGGAGAGAGGTGGACCCCTAGGTAGCTTGCTGGGGTCAGAGACCCCTGTGTGGATGGCCAGGGGGCACTCTGGGGCCTTTACTGCAAGTCCTTGGAGAAAGGTGTACCCCTGGGTAGCTTGCTGGGGTCAGAGGCCCCTAGGTGGAGGGCAAGGGGGCACCCTGGGGCCTATAATACAAGTCCAGGGAGAGAAGTTGACCCCTGGGTAGCTGGCTGGGGTCAGAAGCCCCTAGGTGGAAGGCCAGAGGGGCACCCTGGGGCCTATACTGCAAGTCCAGGGAGAGAGTTTGACCCCTGGTTAGCTTTCAGGTGTCAAAAGCCTCTAGGTGGAGGGCTAGGGGGCACCCTGGGGCCTATACTGCCAGTTTAGGGAGAGAGGTGGACCCCTGGGTAGCTTGCTGGGGTCAGAGGCCCCTATATGGAGGGCCAGGGGGCGCCCTGGGGCCTATCCTGCAAGTCCAGGGAGAGAGGTGGACCCCTGGGTAGCTTGATGAGGTTAGAGGTCCCTATGTGGATGGCACAGGGGCATCCTCGGGCCATTACTGCAAGACCAGAGAGAGAGCTGGACCCCTGAGTAGTTTGCTGGGGTCAAAGGCCCCTGGGTGGAGGGCCAGGGGGCACCCTGGGGCCAATACTGCAGGTCCTTGTAGAGAGGTGGACCCCTTGGTATCTTGCTGTGGTCAGAGGCCCCTAGGTGGAGTGCCAGGGGGCACTTTGAGGCCTCTACTACAAGTTCTTGGAGAGAGGTGGTACCCTGGGTAGTTTGCTGGTGTCAAAGGCACCTAGGTGGAGGGCCAGGGGGCACCCTGAGGCCTCTACCGCAAGTCCAGGAAGAGAGGTGGACCCCTGGGTAGCTTGATGGGTTCAGAGGCCCCTAGGTGGAGAGCCAAGGGGCACCCTGGGGCCTATACTGCAAGTCCAGGGAGAGAGGTGGCCCCCTGGGTAGCTTGCTGGGGTCAAAGGACCCTGGGTGGAGGGCCAGGGGGCACCCTGGGGCCTATCTTGCAAGTCCAGGAGGAGAGGTGGACCCCTGGGTAGCTTGTAGGGGTCAGATGCCCCTAGGTGGAGGGCCAGGGGGCACCTTGGGGCCTCTATTGTAAGTCCAGGAAGAGAGGTGGACCCCTAGGTAGCTAGCTGGGGTCAGAAGCCTCTAGGTGGAGGGCCAAGTGGCACCCTTGGGCCTCCACTGCAAGTCCAGGGAGAGAGGTGGACCCCTGGGTTGATTGCTGGGGTCAGAGGCCCCTGGGTGGATGGTAAAGGGGCACCCTGCGGCCTATACTGCAAATCCAGGGAGAGAGGCTGACCCCTGGTTAGCTTGCTGGGGTCAGAGGCCCCGAGGTGGAGGGCCAGGGGGGCACCCTGGGGCCTATACTGCAAGTCCAAGGAGAGAGTTGGACCCCTGGGTAGCTTGCTGGGGTCAGAGGCCCCTAGGTGGAGGGCCAGGGGGCACCCTGGGGAATATCCTGCAAGTTTACGAAGAGAGGTTGACCCCTGGGTAGCTTGTTGGGGTCAGAGGCTCCTAGGTGGAGGGCCAAGGGGCACCCTGGGGACTATACTGCAAGTCCAGGGAGAGAGGTGGTCCCCTGGTTAGCTTGCTGGGGTCAGAGACCCCTAGGTGGAGGGCCAGGGGACACCCTGGGGCCTCTACTGCAAGTCCAGGGAGAGAGATGGACCCCTGGGTAGCTTGCTGGGGTCTGAGGCCCCTAGGTGGAGGGCCAGGGGGCAAACTGGCGTCTATCCTGAAAGTCCAGGGAGAGGTGGACTCCTGGGTAGCTTGCTGGGGTCAGGGGCCCCTGGGTGGATGGCCAGGGGGCACCCTGGGGCCAATATTGCAAGTCCAGGGAGAGAGGTGGACCCCTGGGTAGCTTGCTGGGGTCAGAAGCCCCTAGGTATAGGGCCATGGGGGCACACTGGGACCTATATTGCAAGTAAAGTGAGAGAGGTGGACCCCAGGGTAGCTTGCTGGTGTCAGATGCCCCTAGGTGGAGGGCCAGTGGGCACCCTGGGGCCTTTACTGCAAGTCCAGGGAGAGGGGAAGGACCCCTGAGTAGCTTGCTATTGTCAGAGGTCCCTAGGTGGAGGATCAAGGGGCACCCTTGGGGCTTATACGGCAAATCCAGGGGGAGAGGTGGACCCCTGGGTAGCTTGCTGGGGTGAGAGGCCCCTAGGTGGAGGGCAAGGGGGGCACCCTGGAGCCTATACTGCAAGTCCAGGGGGAGATGTGGACCACTGGGTAGCTTGCTGGGGTCAAAGGCCCCTAGGTGGAGGGCCAGGGGGCACCCTGGGGCCTATCCTGCAATTCCAGGAAGAGAGGTGGACCCCTGGATAGCTTGCTGGGATCAGAGGCCCCTAGGTGGACGGCCAGGGGTGAACCCTGGGGCCTCTACTGCAAGTCTAAGGAGAGAGGTGGACCCCTGGGTAGCTTGCTGGGGTCAAAGGCCCCTAGGTGGAGAGCCAGGGGGCACCCTGGGGCCTATACTGCAAGTCCAGGGAGATAGGAGGACCCCTGGGTAGCTTGCTGGGGTCAGAAGCCCCTAGGTGGAGGGCCAGGGGGGCACACTGGGGCCTATATTGCAAGTACAGGGAGAGAGGTGGACCCCAGGGTAGCTTGCTGGTGTCAGAGGCCCCTAGTTGGAGGGCCAGTGGGCACCCTGGGGCCTATACTGCAAGTCCAGGGAGAGGGGTGGACCCCTGGGTACCTTGCTAGGGTCAGAGGCCCCTAGGTGGAGGATCAGTGGGCACCGTTGGGGCTTATACGGCAAGTCCAGGGAGAGAGGTGGACCCCTGGGTAGCTTGCTGGGGTCAGAGGCCCCTAGGTGGAGGGCAAGGGGGGCACCCTGGAGCCTATCCTGCAAGTTCAGGAAGAGAGGTGGACCCCTGGTTAGCTTGCTGGGGTCAGAGGCCCCTAGGTGGAGGGCCAGGGGACACCATGGGGCCTATACTGCAAGTCCAGGGAGAGAGGTGGACCCCTGGGTAGCTTGCTGAGGTCAGAGGCCCCTGGGTGGAGGGCAAGTGGGCTCCCTGGGGCCTATACTGCAAGTCCAGGGAGAGAGGTGGACCCCTGGGTAGCTTGCTGGGGACAAAGGACCCGAGGTGGAGGGCCACGGGGTACTCTGGGGCCTCTACTGTAAGTCCTTGGAGAGAGGTGGAACCCTGGGTAGCTTGCTGGGGTCAGAGACCCCTAGGTGGAGGGCAAGGGGGCACCCTGGGGCCTATAATACAAGTCCAGGGAGAGAATTTGACCCCTGGTTAGCTTGCAGGGGTCAAAAGCCTCTAGGGGGAGGGCCAGGGGGCACCCTGGGGCCTATACTGCCAGTTTAGGGAGAGAGGTGGACCCCTTGGTAGCTTGCTGGGGTCAGAGGCCCCTAGGTGGAGGGCCAGGGGGCACCCTGGGGCCTATCCTGCAAGTCCAGGGAGAGAGGTGGACCCCTGAGTAGCTTGATGAGGTCAGAGGTCCCTATGTGGAGGGCACAGGGGCATCCTGGGGCCATTACTGCAAGACCAGAGAGAGAGCTGGACCCCTGGGTAGCTTGCTGGGGTCAGAGGCCCCTGGGTGGATGGCCAGGGGGCACCCTGGGGCCAATACTGCAAGTCCAGGGAGAGAGGTGGACCCTTGGTAGCTTGCTGGGGTCAGAGGCCCCTAGGTGGAGGGCCAAGGGGCACCCTGGGGCCTAAACTGCAAGTCCAGGGAGAGAGGTGGACCACTGGTTAGCTTGCTGGGGTCAGAGGCCCCTAGGTGGAGGGCCAGGGGGCACCCTGGGGATTATCTTGCAAGTCCAGGGTGAGGTTGACCCCTGGGTAGCTTGCTGGGGTTAGACGCCCCTGGGTGAATGGCAAGGGGGCACCCTGGAGCCTCTACTATAAGTCCAGGGAGAGATGTGATCAGAGGCCCCTAGGTGGAGAGCCAGGGGGCACCATGGGGCCTATATTGCAAGTGCAGGGAGAGAGGTGGACCCCTGGGTAGCTTGCTGGGGTCAAAGGACCCTAGGTGGAGGGCCAGGGGGTACTCTGGGCCCTCTACTGCAAGTCCTTGGAGAGAGGTGGACCCCTAGGTAGCTTGCTGGGGTCAGAGACCCCTGTGTGGATGGCCAGGGGGCACTCTGGGGCCTTTACTGCAAGTCCTTGGAGAAAGGTGTACCCCTGGGTAGCTTGCTGGGGTCAGAGGCCCCTAGGTGGAGGGCAAGGGGGCACCCTGGGGCCTATAATACAAGTCCAGGGAGAGAAGTTGACCCCTGGGTAGCTGGCTGGGGTCAGAAGCCCCTAGGTGGAAGGCCAGAGGGGCACCCTGGGGCCTATACTGCAAGTCCAGGGAGAGAGTTTGACCCCTGGTTAGCTTTCAGGTGTCAAAAGCCTCTAGGTGGAGGGCTAGGGGGCACCCTGGGGCCTATACTGCCAGTTTAGGGAGAGAGGTGGACCCCTGGGTAGCTTGCTGGGGTCAGAGGCCCCTATATGGAGGGCCAGGGGGCGCCCTGGGGCCTATCCTGCAAGTCCAGGGAGAGAGGTGGACCCCTGGGTAGCTTGATGAGGTTAGAGGTCCCTATGTGGATGGCACAGGGGCATCCTCGGGCCATTACTGCAAGACCAGAGAGAGAGCTGGACCCCTGAGTAGTTTGCTGGGGTCAAAGGCCCCTGGGTGGAGGGCCAGGGGGCACCCTGGGGCCAATACTGCAGGTCCTTGTAGAGAGGTGGACCCCTTGGTATCTTGCTGTGGTCAGAGGCCCCTAGGTGGAGTGCCAGGGGGCACTTTGAGGCCTCTACTACAAGTTGTTGGAGAGAGGTGGTACCCTGGGTAGTTTGCTGGTGTCAAAGGCACCTAGGTGGAGGGCCAGGGGGCACCCTGAGGCCTCTACTGCAAGTCCAGGAAGAGAGGTGGACCCCTGGGTAGCTTGATGGGTTCAGAGGCCCCTAGGTGGAGAGCCAAGGGGCACCCT
Organism: Danio rerio; assembly: GCF_052040795.2. Taxonomy (NCBI): domain Eukaryota; kingdom Metazoa; phylum Chordata; class Actinopteri; order Cypriniformes; family Danionidae; genus Danio; species Danio rerio. The sequence continues at coordinate 53,727,872 of NC_141027.1, forward strand.
GGGGCCTATACTGCAAGTCCAGGGAGAGAGGTGGCCCCCTGGGTAGCTTGCTGGGGTCAAAGGACCCTGGGTGGAGGGCCAGGGGGCACCCTGGGGCCTATCTTGCAAGTCCAGGAGGAGAGGTGGACCCCTGGGTAGCTTGTAGGGGTCAGATGCCCCTAGGTGGAGGGCCAGGGGGCACCTTGGGGCCTCTATTGTAAGTCCAGGAAGAGAGGTGGACCCCTAGGTAGCTAGCTGGGGTCAGAAGCCTCTAGGTGGAGGGCCAAGTGGCACCCTTGGGCCTCCACTGCAAGTCCAGGGAGAGAGGTGGACCCCTGGGTTGATTGCTGGGGTCAGAGGCCCCTGGGTGGATGGTAAAGGGGCACCCTGCGGCCTATACTGCAAATCCAGGGAGAGAGGCTGACCCCTGGTTAGCTTGCTGGGGTCAGAGGCCCCGAGGTGGAGGGCCAGGGGGGCACCCTGGGGCCTATACTGCAAGTCCAAGGAGAGAGTTGGACCCCTGGGTAGCTTGCTGGGGTCAGAGGCCCCTAGGTGGAGGGCCAGGGGGCACCCTGGGGAATATCCTGCAAGTTTACGAAGAGAGGTTGACCCCTGGGTAGCTTGTTGGGGTCAGAGGCTCCTAGGTGGAGGGCCAAGGGGCACCCTGGGGACTATACTGCAAGTCCAGGGAGAGAGGTGGTCCCCTGGTTAGCTTGCTGGGGTCAGAGACCCCTAGGTGGAGGGCCAGGGGACACCCTGGGGCCTCTACTGCAAGTCCAGGGAGAGAGATGGACCCCTGGGTAGCTTGCTGGGGTCTGAGGCCCCTAGGTGGAGGGCCAGGGGGCAAACTGGCGTCTATCCTGAAAGTCCAGGGAGAGGTGGACTCCTGGGTAGCTTGCTGGGGTCAGGGGCCCCTGGGTGGATGGCCAGGGGGCACCCTGGGGCCAATATTGCAAGTCCAGGGAGAGAGGTGGACCCCTGGGTAGCTTGCTGGGGTCAGAAGCCCCTAGGTATAGGGCCATGGGGGCACACTGGGACCTATATTGCAAGTAAAGTGAGAGAGGTGGACCCCAGGGTAGCTTGCTGGTGTCAGATGCCCCTAGGTGGAGGGCCAGTGGGCACCCTGGGGCCTTTACTGCAAGTCCAGGGAGAGGGGAAGGACCCCTGAGTAGCTTGCTATTGTCAGAGGTCCCTAGGTGGAGGATCAAGGGGCACCCTTGGGGCTTATACGGCAAATCCAGGGGGAGAGGTGGACCCCTGGGTAGCTTGCTGGGGTGAGAGGCCCCTAGGTGGAGGGCAAGGGGGGCACCCTGGAGCCTATACTGCAAGTCCAGGGGGAGATGTGGACCACTGGGTAGCTTGCTGGGGTCAAAGGCCCCTAGGTGGAGGGCCAGGGGGCACCCTGGGGCCTATCCTGCAATTCCAGGAAGAGAGGTGGACCCCTGGATAGCTTGCTGGGATCAGAGGCCCCTAGGTGGACGGCCAGGGGTGAACCCTGGGGCCTCTACTGCAAGTCTAAGGAGAGAGGTGGACCCCTGGGTAGCTTGCTGGGGTCAAAGGCCCCTAGGTGGAGAGCCAGGGGGCACCCTGGGGCCTATACTGCAAGTCCAGGGAGATAGGAGGACCCCTGGGTAGCTTGCTGGGGTCAGAAGCCCCTAGGTGGAGGGCCAGGGGGGCACACTGGGGCCTATATTGCAAGTACAGGGAGAGAGGTGGACCCCAGGGTAGCTTGCTGGTGTCAGAGGCCCCTAGTTGGAGGGCCAGTGGGCACCCTGGGGCCTATACTGCAAGTCCAGGGAGAGGGGTGGACCCCTGGGTACCTTGCTAGGGTCAGAGGCCCCTAGGTGGAGGATCAGTGGGCACCGTTGGGGCTTATACGGCAAGTCCAGGGAGAGAGGTGGACCCCTGGGTAGCTTGCTGGGGTCAGAGGCCCCTAGGTGGAGGGCAAGGGGGGCACCCTGGAGCCTATCCTGCAAGTTCAGGAAGAGAGGTGGACCCCTGGTTAGCTTGCTGGGGTCAGAGGCCCCTAGGTGGAGGGCCAGGGGACACCATGGGGCCTATACTGCAAGTCCAGGGAGAGAGGTGGACCCCTGGGTAGCTTGCTGAGGTCAGAGGCCCCTGGGTGGAGGGCAAGTGGGCTCCCTGGGGCCTATACTGCAAGTCCAGGGAGAGAGGTGGACCCCTGGGTAGCTTGCTGGGGACAAAGGACCCGAGGTGGAGGGCCACGGGGTACTCTGGGGCCTCTACTGTAAGTCCTTGGAGAGAGGTGGAACCCTGGGTAGCTTGCTGGGGTCAGAGACCCCTAGGTGGAGGGCAAGGGGGCACCCTGGGGCCTATAATACAAGTCCAGGGAGAGAAGTTGACCCCTGGGTAGGTGGCTGGGGTCAGAAGCCCCTAGGTGGAGGGCCAGGGGGGCAAAATTTGGCCTATACTGCAAGTTCATGGGGAGAGGTGGACCCCTGGGTAGCTTGCTGGGGTCAGAGGCCCCTAGTTGGAGGGCCAGGCTGCACCCTGGGGCCTCTACTGCAAGTCCAGAGATAAAGCTGGACACCTGGGTAGCTTACTGGGGTCAGAGGCCCCTAGGTGGAGGGCAAGGGGGCACCCTGGTTCCTATACTGCAAGTCCAAGGAGAGAGGTGGACCCCTGGGTAGCTTGCTGATGTCAAGGGCCCCTAAGTGGAGGGCTAGGGCGCACCCTGGGGCCTATCCTGCAAGTTCAGGAAGAGAGGTGGACCCCTGGGTAGCTCACTGGGGTCAGAGGCCCCTAGGTGGAGGGCCAGAGGGGCACCCTGGGGCCTTAACTGCAAGTCCAGGGAGAGAATTTGACCCCTGGTTAGCTTGCAGGGGTCAAAAGCCTCTAGGGGGAGGGCCAGGGGGCACCCTGGGGCCTATACTGCCAGTTTAGGGAGAGAGGTGGACCCCTTGGTAGCTTGCTGGGGTCAGAGGCCCCTAGGTGGAGGGCCAGGGGGCACCCTGGGGCCTATCCTGCAAGACCAGGGAGAGAGGTGGACCCCTGAGTAGCTTGATGAGGTCAGAGGTCCCTATGTGGAGGGCACAGGGGCATCCTGGGGCCATTACTGCAAGACCAGAGAGAGAGCTGGACCCCTGGGTAGCTTGCTGGGGTCAGAGGCCCCTGGGTGGATGGCCAGGGGGCACCCTGGGGCCAATACTGCAAGTCCAGGGAGAGAGGTGGACCCTTGGTAGCTTGCTGGGGTCAGAGGCCCCTAGGTGGAGGGCCAAGGGGCACCCTGGGGCCTAAACTGCAAGTCCAGGGAGAGAGGTGGACCACTGGTTAGCTTGCTGGGGTCAGAGGCCCCTAGGTGGAGGGCCAGGGGGCACCCTGGGGATTATCTTGCAAGTCCAGGGTGAGGTTGACCCCTGGGTAGCTTGCTGGGGTTAGACGCCCCTGGGTGAATGGCAAGGGGGCACCCTGGAGCCTCTACTATAAGTCCAGGGAGAGATGTGATCAGAGGCCCCTAGGTGGAGAGCCAGGGGGCACCATGGGGCCTATATTGCAAGTGCAGGGAGAGAGGTGGACCCCTGGGTAGCTTGCTGGGGTCAAAGGACCCTAGGTGGAGGGCCAGGGGGTACTCTGGGCCCTCTACTGCAAGTCCTTGGAGAGAGGTGGACCCCTAGGTAGCTTGCTGGGGTCAGAGACCCCTGTGTGGATGGCCAGGGGGCACTCTGGGGCCTTTACTGCAAGTCCTTGGAGAAAGGTGTACCCCTGGGTAGCTTGCTGGGGTCAGAGGCCCCTAGGTGGAGGGCAAGGGGGCACCCTGGGGCCTATAATACAAGTCCAGGGAGAGAAGTTGACCCCTGGGTAGCTGGCTGGGGTCAGAAGCCCCTAGGTGGAAGGCCAGAGGGGCACCCTGGGGCCTATACTGCAAGTCCAGGGAGAGAGTTTGACCCCTGGTTAGCTTTCAGGTGTCAAAAGCCTCTAGGTGGAGGGCTAGGGGGCACCCTGGGGCCTATACTGCCAGTTTAGGGAGAGAGGTGGACCCCTGGGTAGCTTGCTGGGGTCAGAGGCCCCTATATGGAGGGCCAGGGGGCGCCCTGGGGCCTATCCTGCAAGTCCAGGGAGAGAGGTGGACCCCTGGGTAGCTTGATGAGGTTAGAGGTCCCTATGTGGATGGCACAGGGGCATCCTCGGGCCATTACTGCAAGACCAGAGAGAGAGCTGGACCCCTGAGTAGTTTGCTGGAGTCAAAGGCCCCTGGGTGGAGGGCCAGGGGGCACCCTGGGGCCAATACTGCAGGTCCTTGTAGAGAGGTGGACCCCTTGGTATCTTGCTGTGGTCAGAGGCCCCTAGGTGGAGTGCCAGGGGGCACTTTGAGGCCTCTACTACAAGTTCTTGGAGAGAGGTGGTACCCTGGGTAGTTTGCTGGTGTCAAAGGCACCTAGGTGGAGGGCCAGGGGGCACCCTGAGGCCTCTACTGCAAGTCCAGGAAGAGAGGTGGACCCCTGGGTAGCTTGATGGGTTCAGAGGCCCCTAGGTGGAGAGCCAAGGGGCACCCTGGGGCCTATACTGCAAGTCCAGGGAGAGAGGTGGCCCCCTGGGTAGCTTGCTGGGGTCAAAGGACCCTGGGTGGAGGGCCAGGGGGCACCCTGGGGCCTATCTTGCAAGTCCAGGAGGAGAGGTGGACCCCTGGGTAGCTTGTAGGGGTCAGATGCCCCTAGGTGGAGGGCCAGGGGGCACCTTGGGGCCTCTATTGTAAGTCCAGGAAGAGAGGTGGACCCCTAGGTAGCTAGCTGGGGTCAGAAGCCTCTAGGTGGAGGGCCAAGTGGCACCCTTGGGCCTCCACTGCAAGTCCAGGGAGAGAGGTGGACCCCTGGGTTGATTGCTGGGGTCAGAGGCCCCTGGGTGGATGGTAAAGGGGCACCCTGCGGCCTATACTGCAAATCCAGGGAGAGAGGCTGACCCCTGGTTAGCTTGCTGGGGTCAGAGGCCCCGAGGTGGAGGGCCAGGGGGGCACCCTGGGGCCTATACTGCAAGTCCAAGGAGAGAGTTGGACCCCTGGGTAGCTTGCTGGGGTCAGAGGCCCCTAGGTGGAGGGCCAGGGGGCACCCTGGGGAATATCCTGCAAGTTTACGAAGAGAGGTTGACCCCTGGGTAGCTTGTTGGGGTCAGAGGCTCCTAGGTGGAGGGCCAAGGGGCACCCTGGGGACTATACTGCAAGTCCAGGGAGAGAGGTGGTCCCCTGGTTAGCTTGCTGGGGTCAGAGACCCCTAGGTGGAGGGCCAGGGGACACCCTGGGGCCTCTACTGCAAGTCCAGGGAGAGAGATGGACCCCTGGGTAGCTTGCTGGGGTCTGAGGCCCCTAGGTGGAGGGCCAGGGGGCAAACTGGCGTCTATCCTGAAAGTCCAGGGAGAGGTGGACTCCTGGGTAGCTTGCTGGGGTCAGGGGCCCCTGGGTGGATGGCCAGGGGGCACCCTGGGGCCAATATTGCAAGTCCAGGGAGAGAGGTGGACCCCTGGGTAGCTTGCTGGGGTCAGAAGCCCCTAGGTATAGGGCCATGGGGGCACACTGGGACCTATATTGCAAGTAAAGTGAGAGAGGTGGACCCCAGGGTAGCTTGCTGGTGTCAGATGCCCCTAGGTGGAGGGCCAGTGGGCACCCTGGGGCCTTTACTGCAAGTCCAGGGAGAGGGGAAGGACCCCTGAGTAGCTTGCTATTGTCAGAGGTCCCTAGGTGGAGGATCAAGGGGCACCCTTGGGGCTTATACGGCAAATCCAGGGGGGCACCCTGGGGCCTATACTGCAAGTCCAAGGAGAGAGTTGGACCCCTGGGTAGCTTGCTGGGGTGAGAGGCCCCTAGGTGGAGGGCAAGGGGGGCACCCTGGAGCCTATACTGCAAGTCCAGGGGGAGATGTGGACCACTGGGTAGCTTGCTGGGGTCAAAGGCCCCTAGGTGGAGGGCCAGGGGGCACCCTGGGGCCTATCCTGCAATTCCAGGAAGAGAGGTGGACCCCTGGATAGCTTGCTGGGATCAGAGGCCCCTAGGTGGACGGCCAGGGGTGAACCCTGGGGCCTCTACTGCAAGTCTAAGGAGAGAGGTGGACCCCTGGGTAGCTTGCTGGGGTCAAAGGCCCCTAGGTGGAGAGCCAGGGGGCACCCTGGGGCCTATACTGCAAGTCCAGGGAGATAGGAGGACCCCTGGGTAGCTTGCTGGGGTCAGAAGCCCCTAGGTGGAGGGCCAGGGGGGCACACTGGGGCCTATATTGCAAGTACAGGGAGAGAGGTGGACCCCAGGGTAGCTTGCTGGTGTCAGAGGCCCCTAGTTGGAGGGCCAGTGGGCACCCTGGGGCCTATACTGCAAGTCCAGGGAGAGGGGTGGACCCCTGGGTACCTTGCTAGGGTCAGAGGCCCCTAGGTGGAGGATCAGTGGGCACCGTTGGGGCTTATACGGCAAGTCCAGGGAGAGAGGTGGACCCCTGGGTAGCTTGCTGGGGTCAGAGGCCCCTAGGTGGAGGGCAAGGGGGGCACCCTGGAGCCTATACTGCAAGTCCAGGGAGAGATGTGGACCACTGGGTAGCCTGCTGGGATAAGAGGCCCCTAGGAGGAGGGCCAGGTGGGCATCCTGGGGCCTATACTGCAAGTCCAAGGAGAGAGGTGGACGCCTGGATAGCTTGCTGGGGTCAAAGGCCCCTAGGTGGAGGGCCAGGGGGCACCCTGGGGCCTATCCTACAAGTTTAGGAAGAGAGGTGGACCCCTGGGTAACTTGCTGGGGTCAGAGGCCGCAAGGTGGAGGGCCAAGGGGCACCCTGGGGCCTATAGTGCAAATCCAGGGAGAGAGGTAGACCCCTGGTTAGCTTGCTAGCTTAAGAGGCCCCTAGGTGGAGGGCCAGGGGACACCCTGGGGCCTCTACTGCTAGTCCAGGGAGAGAGGTGTACCCCTCGGTAGCTTGCTGGGGTCAGAGGCCCCTAGTTGGAGGGCCAAGGGGCACCGTGGGGCCTATATTGCATGTCAAGGGAGAGAGGTGGACCCCTGGGTAGCTTGCTGGGGTCAGAGGCCCCTATGTGGAGGGCAAGGGGGCTCCCAGGGGCCTGTACTGCAAGTCCAGGGAGAGAGGTGGACCCCTGGGTAGCTTGCTGGGGTCAGAGGCCCCTGGGTGGAGGGCAAGTGGGCTCCCTGGGGCCTATACTGCAAGTCCAGGGAGAGAGGTGGACCCCTGGGTAGCTTGCTGGGGACAAAGGACCCGAGGTGGAGGGCCACGGGGTACTCTGGGGCCTCTACTGTAAGTCCTTGGAGAGAGGTGGAACCCTGGGTAGCTTGCTGGGGTCAGAGACCCCTAGGTGGAGGGCAAGGGGGCACCCTGGGGCCTATAATACAAGTCCAGGGAGAGAAGTTGACCCCTGGGTAGGTGGCTGGGGTCAGAAGCCCCTAGGTGGAGGGCCAGGGGGGCAAAATTTGGCCTATACTGCAAGTTCATGGAGAGAGGTGGACCCCTGGGTAGCTTGCTGGGGTAGGAGTCCCCTAGGTGGAGGGCAAGGGGGCACCCTGGAGCCTATACTGCAAGTCCAGGGAGAGAGGTGGACCCCTGGGTAGCTTGCTAGGGTCAGAGGCCCCTAGGTTTAGTATCAGGGGGCACCCTTGGGGCTTATATGGCAAGTCCAGGGAGAGAGGTGGACCCCTGGTTAGCTTGCTGGCTTAAGAGGCCCCTAGGTGGAGGGTCAGGGGACACCCTGGGGCCTCTACTGCTAGTCCAGGGAGAGAGGTGTACCCCTCGGTAGCTTGCTGGGGTCAGAGGCCCCTGGGTGGAGGGATAAGGGGCACCCAGGGGCCTATACTGCATGTCAAGGGAGAGAGGTGGAGCCCTGGGTAGCTTGCTGGGGTCAGAGGCAACTGGGTGGATTGCAAGGGGGCTCCCAGGGGCCTCTACTGCAAGTCCAGGGAGAGGTGGACTACTGGGTAGCTTGCTGGGGTCAGAAGCCCCTAGGTGGAGGGCCAGGGGGCACCCTGGGGCCTGTAATGCAAGTACAGGGAGAGAGGTGGACCCCAGGGTAGCTTGCTGGTGTCAGACGCCCCTAGTTGGAGGGCCAGTGGGCACCCTGGGGTCTATACTGCAAGTCCAGGCAGAGGGGTGGACCCCTGGGTAGCTTGCTGGGGTCAGAGGCCCCTAGATGGAGGCCAAGGTGGGCACCCTGGAGCCTATACTGCAAGTCCAGGGAGAGAGATGGACCCCTGGTTAGCTTGCTGGGGTCAGAGGCCCCTAGGTGGAGGGCCAGGGGACACCCTGGGGCCTCTACTGCTAGTCCAGGGAGAGAGGTGTACCCCTCGGTAGCTTGCTGGGGTCAGAGGCCCCTGGGTGGAGTGCAAGGGGGCACCCTTGGGCCTCTACTGCAAGTCCAAGGAGAGAGGTGGACCCCTGGGTAGCTTGCTGTGGTCAGAGGCACCTAGCTGGAGGGCCAAGGGGCACCCTGGGGCCTATACTGCATGTAGAGGGAGAGAGGTGGACCACTGGGTAGCTTTCTGGGGTCAGAATCCCCTGGGTGGATTGCAAGGGGACTCCCAGGGGCCTCTACTGCAAGTCCAGGGAGAGGTGGACTCCTGGGTAGCTTGCTGGGGTCAGAGGCCCCTGGGTGGATGGCCAGGGGGAACCCTGGGGCCAATAATGCAAGTCCAGGGAAAGAGGTGGACCCCTGGGTAGCTTGCTGGGGTAGCTTGCTGGGGTCAGAGGCACCTAGGTGGAGGGCCAGGGGGCACCCTGGGGCCTGTACTGCAAGCACAGGGAGAGAGGTGGACCCCTGGGTAGCTTGCTGGGGTCAGAGGCCCCTAGGTGAAGGACCAGGGGGCACCCTGGGGCCAATACTGCAAGTCCAGGGAGAGAGGTGGACCTGTGGGTAGCTTGCTGGGGTAAGATGCCCGTAGGTGGGGGTCCATGGAGCACCTTGGGGCCTCTACTGTAAGTCCAGGGAGAGAGGTGGACCCCTGGGTAGCTTGCTGGGGTCAAAGGACCCTAGGTGGAGGGCCAGGGGGCACTCTGGGGCCTCTACTGCAAGTTTACGAAGAGAGGTTGACCCCTGGGTAGCTTGCTGGGGTCAGAGCTTCTAGGTGGAGGGCCAGGGGGTACTCTGGGGCCTCTACTGCAAGTCCTTGGAGAGAGGTGGACCCCTGGGTAGCTTGCTGAGGTCAAAGGCCCCTAGGTGGTGTTCCAGTGGGCACCTTGATGCCTATATTGCAAGTCCAAGAAGAGAGAGGTGGACCCCTGGTACCTTGCTGGTGTCAGAGGCTCCTAGGTGGAGGGCCAGAGGGCACCCTGGGGCCTATACTGCAAGTCCAGTTAGAGAGGTGGACCCCTGGGTAGCTTGCTTTGGTCAGAGGCCCCTAAGTGGAGGGCAAGGGGGCATCCTGGGGCCTTTACTGCAAGTCCAGGGAGAGAGGTGGAACCCCGGGTAGCTTGCTGGGGTCAGAAGCCCCTTTGTGGAGGGCCAGTGGCTACCTGGGGCCTCTACTGCAAGTTCATTGAGAGATGTTGACCCCTGGGTAGCATGCTGGGGTCGGAGGCCCCTGGTTGGATTGCAAGGGGGCACCCTGGGGCCTAAACTGCAAGTCCAGGGAGAGAGGTGGACCCCTGTGTAGATCCCAGGGGTCAGAGGACCCTGGGTGGAGGGACAGGGGGCACCCTGGGGCCTATCTTGCAAGTCCAGGAGGAGAGGTGGACCCCTGGGTAGCTTGTAGGGGTCAGATGCCCCTATGTGGAGGGCCAGGGGGCACCTTGGGGCATCTATTTTAAGTCCAGGGAGAGAGGTTGACCCCTAGGTAGCTAGCTGGGGTCAGAGGCCTCTAGGTGGAGGGCCAAGTGGCACCCTTGGGCCTCCACTGCAAGTCCAGGGAGAGAGGTGGACCCCTGGGTTGATTGCTGGGGTCAGAGGCCCCTGGGTGGATGGTAAAGGGGCACCCTGGGGCCTATACTGCAAATCCAGGGAGAGAGGCTGACCCCTGGTTTGCTTGCTGGGGTCAGAGGCCCCGAGGTGGAGGGCCAGGGGGGCACCCTGGGGCCTATACTGCAAGTCCAAGGAGAGAGTTGGACCCCTGGGTAGCTTGCTGGGGTCAGAGGCCCCGAGGTGGAGGGCCAAGGGGCACCGTGGGGCCTATACTGCAAGTCAAGGGAGAGAGATGGACCCCTGGGTAGCTTGCTGGGGTCTGAGGCCCCTAGGTGGAGGGCCAGAGGCAAACTGGTGTCTATCCTGAAAGTCCAGGGAGAGGTGGACTCCTGGGTAGCTTGCTGGGGTCAGGGGCCCCTGGGTGGATGGCCAGGGGGCACCCTGGGGCCAATATTGCAAGTCCAGGGAGAGAGGTGGACCCCTGGGTAGCTTGCTGGGGTCAGAAGCCCCTAGGTATAGGGCCATGGGGGCACACTGGGACCTATATTGCAAGTAAAGTGAGAGAGGTGGACCCCAGGGTAGCTTGCTGGTGTCAGATGCCCCTAGGTGGAGGGCCAGTGGGCACCCTGGGGCCTTTAAAGCAAGTCCAGGGAGAGGGGAAGGACCCCTGGGTAGCTTGCTATTGTCAGAGGTCCCTAGGTGGAGGATCAAGGGGCACCCTTGGGGCTTATACGGCAAATCCAGGGGGAGAGGTGGACCCCTGGGTCGCTTGCTGGGGTGAGAGGCCCCTAGGTGGAGGGCCAGGGGGCACCCTGGGGCCTATCCTGCAATTCCAGGAAGAGAGGTGGACCCCTGGGTATCTTGCTGGGATCAGAGGCCCCTAGGTGGAGGGCCAGGGGTGAACCCTGGGGCCTCTACTGCAAGTCTAAGGAGAGAGGTGGACCCCTGGGTAGCTTGCTGGGGTCAAAGGCCCCTAGGTGGAGGGCCAGGGGGCACCCTGGGGCCTATACTGCAAGTCCAGGGAGAGAGGTGGACCCCTGGGTAGCTTGCTGGGGTCAGATACCCCTAGGTGGAGGGCCAAGGGGCACCCTGGGGCCTATACTGCAAGTCCAGGGAAAGATGGACTCCTGGGTAGCTTGCTGGGGTCAGAGGCCCCTGGGTGGGATGACCCCAATACTGCAAATCCTGGGAGAGAGGTGGACCCCTGGGTAGCTTGCTGGTGTCAGAGGCCCCTACATGGAGGGCCAGGGGGCACCCTGGAGCCTATACTGCAAGTCCAGGGAGAGAGGTGGACCCCTGGGTAGCTTGCTGGGGTCAGAAACCCCTAGGTGGAGGGCCAGGGGGGCACACTGGGGCCTATATTGCAAGTACAAGGAGAGAGGTGGACCCCAGGGTAGCTGGCTGGTGTCAGAGGCCCCTAGGTGGAGGGCCAGTGGGCACCCTGAAGCCTATACTGCAAGTCCAGGGAGAGGGTCGGACCCCTGGGTAGCTTGCTAGGGTCAGAGGCCCCTAGGTTTAGGATCAGGGGGCACCGTTGGGGCTTATACGGCAAGTCCAGGGAGAGAGGTTGACCCCTGGGTAGCTTGCTGGGTTCAGAGTCCCCTAGGTGGAGGGCAAGGGGGCACCCTGGAGCCTATACTGCAAGTCCAGGGAGAGAGGTGGACCACTGGGTAGCTTGCTGGTGTCAGAGGCCCCTAGGTGGAGGGCCAGGGGGCACCCTGGGGCCTATACTGCAAGTCCAGGGAGAGAGGAGGACCCCTGGGTAGCTTGCTGGTGTCAGAAGCCCCTAGGTGGAGGGCCAGGGGGGCACACTGGGGCCTATATTGCAAGTACAGGGAGAGAGGTGGACCCCAGGGTAGCTTGCTGGTGTCAGAGGCCCCTAGGTGGAGGGCCAGTGGGCACCCTGGGGCCTATACTGCAAGTCCAGGGAGAGGGGTGGACCCCTGGGTACCTTGCTAGGGTCAGAGGCCCCTAGGTGGAGGATCATAGGGCACCGTTGGGGCTTATACGGCAAATCCAGGGAGAGAGATGGACCCCTGGGTAGCTTGCTGGGGTCAGAGGCCCCTAGGTGGAGGGCAAGGGGGGCACCCTGGAGCCTATACTGCAAGTCCAGGGAGAGATGTGGACCACTGGGTAGCTTGCTGGGGTCAAAGGCGCCTAGGTGGAGGGCCAGGGCCACCCTGGGGCCTATCCTGCAAGTCCAGGAAAAGAGGTGGACCCCTGGGTAGCTTGCGGGGGTCAGAGGCCCCTAGGAGGAGGGCCAGGTGGGCATCCTGGGGCCTATACTGCAAGTCCAAGGAGAGAGGTGGACCCCTGGATAGCTTGCTGGGGTCAAAGGCCCCTAGGTGGAGGGCCAGGGGGCACCCTGGGGCCTATCCTACAAGTTTAGGAAGAGAGGTGGACCCCTGGGTAGCTTGCTGGGGTCAGAGGCCGCAAGGTGGAGGGCCAAGGGGCACCCTGGGGCCTATAGTGCAAATCCAGGGAGAGAGGTAGACCCCTGGTTAGCTTGCTGGCTTAAGAGGCCCCTAGGTGGAGGGCCAGGGGACACCCTGGGGCCTCTACTGCTAGTCCAGGGAGAGAGGTGTACCCCTCGGTAGCTTGCTGGGGTCAGAGGCCCCTAGTTGGAGGGCCAAGGGGCACCGTGGGGCCTATATTGCAAGTCAAGGGAGAGAGGTGGACCCCTGGGTAGCTTGCTGGGGTCAGAGGCCCCTATGTGAAGGGCAAGGGGGCTCCCAGGGGCCTGTACTGCAAGTCCAGGGAGAGAGGTGGACCCCTGGGTAGCTTGCTGGGGTCAAAGGCCCCTAGGGGGAGGGCCAGGGGGCACCCTGAAGCCTATACTGCAAGTCCACGGAGAGGGTCGGACCCCTGGGTAGCTTGCTAGGGTCAGAGGCCCCTAGGTGTAGGATCAGGGGGAACCGTTGGGGCTTATACGGCAAGTCCAGGGAGAGAGGTGGACCCCTGGGTAGCTTGCTGGGGTCAAAGTCCCCTAGGTGGAGGGCCAGGGGCACCCTGGAGCCTATACTGCAAGTCCAGGGAGAGAGGTGGACCCCTGGGTAGCTTGCTGGTGTCAGAGGCCCCTAGGTGGAGGGCCACGGGGCACCCTGGGGCATATCCTGCAAGTCCAGGGAGAGAGGAGGACCCCGGGGTAGCTTGCTGGGGTCAGAAGCCCCTAGGTGGAGGGCCAGGGGGGCACACTGGGGCCTATATTGCAAGTACAGGGAGAGAGGTGGACCCCAGGGTAGCTTGCTGGTGTCAGAGGCCCCTAGGTGGAGGGCCAGTGGGCACCCTGGGGCCTATATTGCAAGTCCAGGGAGAGGGGTGGACCCCTGGCTACCTTGCTAGGGTCAGAGGCCCCAAGGTGGAGGATCAGAGGGCACCGTTGGGGCTTATACGGCAAGTCCAGGGAGAGAGGTGGACCCCTGGGTAGCTTGCTGGGGTTAGAGGCCCCTAGGTGGAGGGCAAGGGGGGCTCCCTGGAGCCTATACTGCAAGTCCAGGGAGAGATATGGACCAGTGGGTAAATTGCTGGGGTCAAAGGCGCCTAGGTGGAGGGCCAGGGCCACCCTGGGGCCTATCCTGCAAGTCCAGGAAAAGAGGTGGACCCCTGGGTAGCTTGCGGGGGTCAGAGGCCCCTAGGAGGAGGGCCAGGTGGGCATCCTGGGTTCTATACTGCAAGTCCAAGGAGAGAGGTGGACCCCTGGGTAGCTTGCTGGGGTCAAAGGCCCCTAGGTGGAGGGCCAGGAGGCACCCTGGGGCCTATCCTACAAGTTTAGGAAGAGAGGTGGACCCCTGGGTAGCTTGCTGGGGTCAGAGGCCCCAAGGTGGAGGGCCAAGGGGCACCCTGGGGCCTATAGTGCAAATCCAGGGAGAGAGGTAGACCCCTGGTTAGCTTGCTGGCTTAAGAGGCCCCTAGGTGGAGGGCCAGAGAACACCCTGGGGCCACTACTGCTAGTCCAGGGAGAGAGGTGTACCCCTCGGTAGCTTGCTGGGGTCAGAGGCCCCTAGTTGGAGGGCCAAGGGGCACCGTGGGGCCTATAATGCATGTCAAGGGAGAGAGGTGGACCCCTGGGTAGCTTGCTGGGGTCAGAGGCCCCTATGTGGAGGGCAAGGGGGCTCCCAGGGGCCTGTACTGCAAGTCCAGGGAGAGAGGTGGACCCCTGGGTAGCTTGCTGGGGTCAAAGGCCCCTAGGGGGAGGGCCAGGGGGCACCCTGGGGCCTATACTGCAAGTCCAGGGAGAGATATGGACCCCTGGGTAGCTTGATGAGGTCACAGGCCCCTATGTGGAGGGCAAAGGGGCATCCAGGGGCCTATACTGCAAGTCCAGAGAGAGAGAGCTAGACCCCTGGGTAGCTTTCTGGGTCAGAGACCCCTGGGTGGAGGGCCAGGGGGCACCCTGGGGCCTTTACTGCAAGTCCAGAGATAAAGCTGGACACCTGGGTAGCTTGCTGGGGTCAGAGGCCCCTAGGTGGAGGGAAAGGGGGGCACCCTGGTTCCTATACTGCAAGTCCAAGGAGAGAGGTGGACCCCTGGGTAGCTTGCTGTTGTCAAAGGCCCCTAGGTGGAGGGCAAGGGGCACCCTGGGGCCTATCCTGCAAGTTCAGGAAGAGAGGTGGACCCCTGGGTAGCTTGCTGGGGTCAGAGGCCCCTAGGTGGAGGGCCAGATGGGCACCCTGGGGCCTATACTGCAAGTCCAGGGAGAGAGGTGGACACCAGGTTAGCTTGCTGGGGTCAAAAGCCTGTAGGTGGAGGGCCAGGGGGCACCCTGGGGCCTATCCTGCAAGTTTACGAAGAGAGGTTGACCCCTGGGGCCTATACTGCAAGTCCAGGGAGAGAGGTGGACCTCTGGGTAGCTTGTTGTGGTCAAAGGCCCCTGGGTGGAGGGCCAGGGGGCACCCTGGGGCCTATCCTGCAAGTTTAGGAAGAGAGGTGGACCCCTCTCTAGCTTGCTGGGGTCAGAGGACCCAAGGTGGAGGGCCAAGGGGGCACCCTGGGGCCTATACTGCAAGTCCAAGGAGAGAGGTGGACCTTTGGGTAGCTTGTTGTGGTCAAAGGCCCCTAGGTGGAGGGCCAGAGGGCACCCTGGGGCCTATCCTGCAAGTGTAGGAAGAGAGGTGGACCCCTCTGTAGCTTGCTGGGGTCAGAGGCCCCAAGGTGGAGGGCCAAGGGGCACCCTGGGGCCTATACTGCAAGTCCAGGGAGAGAAGTGGACCCCTGGTTAGCTTGCTGGCTTAAGAGGCCCCTAGATGGAGGGTCAGGGGACACCCTGGGGCCTCTACTGCTAGTCCAGGGAGAGAGGTGTACCCCTCGGTAGCTTGCTGGGGTCAGGGGCCCCTAGGTGGAGGGCCAGGGGGCACCCTGGGGACTATACTGCATGTCAAGGGAGAGAGGTGGACCCCTGGGTAGCTTGCTGGGGTCAGAGGCCGCTGGGTGGATTGCACGGGGGCTCCCAGGGGCCTCTACTGGAAGTCCAGGGAGAGGTGGACTCCTGGGTAGCTTGCTGGGGTCAGAGGCCCCTGGGTGGATGGCCAGGGGGCACCTTGGGGCCAAAAATGCAAGTCCAGGGAGAGAGGTGGACCCCTGGGTAGCTTGCTAGGGTCAGAGGCCCCTAGTTGGAGGATCAGAGGGCACCGTTTGGGCTTATACGGCAAGTCCAGGGAGAGGGGTGGACCCCTGGGTAGCTTGCTGGGGTCAGAGGCCCCTAGGTGGAGGGCAAGGGGGGCACCCTGGAGCCTATACTGCAAGTGCAGGGAGAGATGTGGACCACAGGGTAGCTTTCTGGGGTCAAAGGCCCCTAGGTGGAGGGCCAGGGGGCACCCTGGAGCCTATCCTGCAAGTCCAGGAAGAGAGGTGGACCCCTGGGTAGCTTGCTGGGGTCAGAGGCCCTTAGGTGGAGGGCAAGGGGGGCACCCTGGTTCCTATACTGCAAGTCCAAGGAGAGAGGTGAACCCCTGGGTAGCTTGCTGTTGTCAAAGGCCCCTAGGTGGAGGGCAAGGGGCACCCTGGGGCCTATCCTGCAAGTTCAGGAAGAGAGGTGGACCCCAGGGTAGCTTGCTGGGGTCAGAGGCTCCAAGGTGGAGGGCCAGATGGGCACCCTGGGGCCTATACTGCAAGTCCAGGGAGAGAGGTGGACACCAGGTTAGCTTGCTGGGGTCAAAAGCCTGTAGGTGGAGGGCCAGGGGGCACCCTGGGGCCTATCCTGCAAGTTTACGAAGAGAGGTTGACCCCTGGGGCCTATACTGCAAGTCCAGGGAGAGAGGTGGACCTCTGGGTAGCTTGTTGTGGTCAAAGGCCCCTAGTTGAAGGGCAAGGGGGCACCCTGGGGCCTATCCTGCAAGTTTAGGAAGAGAGGTGGACCCCTCTCTAGCTTGCTGGGGTCAGAGGACCCAAGGTGGAGGGCCAAGGGGGCACCCTGGGGCCTATCCTGCAAGTTTAGGAAGAGAGGTGGACCCCTCTCTAGCTTGCTGGGGTCAGAGGACCCAAGGTGGAGGGCCAAGGGGGCACCCTGGGGCCAATACTGCAAGTCCAAGGAGAGAGGTGGACCTTTGGGTAGCTTGTTGTGGTCAAAGGCCCCTAGGTGGAGGGCCAGGGGCACCCTGGGGCCTATCCTGCAAGTTTAGGAAGAGAGGTGGACCCCTCTGTAGCTTGCTGGGGTCAGAGGCCCCAAGGTGGAGGGCCAAGGGGCACCCTGGGGCCTATACTGCAAGTCCAGGGAGAGAGGTGGACCCCTGGTTAGCTTGCTGGCTTAAGAGGCCCCTAGGTGGAGGGTCAGGGGACACCCTGGGGCCTCTACTGCTAGTCCAGGGAGAGAGGTGTACCCCTCGGTAGCTTGCTGGGGTCAGAGGCCCCTAGGTGGAGGGCCAAGGGGCACCCTGGGGACTATACTGCATGTCAAGGGATAGAGGTGGAACCCTGGGTAGCTTGCTGGGGTCAGAGGCCGCTGGGTGGATTGCACGGGGGCTCCCAGGGGCCTCTACTGCAAGTCCAGGGAGAGGTGGACTCCTGGGTAGCTTGCTGGGGTCAGAGGCCCCTTGGTGGATGGCCAGGGGGCACCTTGGGGCCAAAAATGCAAGTCCAGGGAGAGAGGTGGACCCCTGGGTAGCTTGCTAGGGTCAGAGGCCCCTAGCTGGAGGATCAGAGGGCACCGTTTGGGCTTATACGGCAAGTCCAGGGAGAGAGGTGGACCCCTGGGTAGCTTGCTGGGGTCAGAGGCCCCTAGGTGGAGGGCAAGGGGGGCACCCTGGAGCCTATACTGCAAGTCCAGGGAGAGATGTGGACCACAGGGTAGCTTTCTGGGGTCAAAGGCCCCTAGGTGGAGGGCCAGGGGGCACCCTGGAGCCTATCCTGCAAGTCCAGGAAGAGAGGTGGACCCCTGGGTAGCTTGCGGGGGTCAGAGACCCTAGGTGGAGGGCCAGGGGGGCACCCTGGGGCCTATACTGCAAGTCCAGGGAGAGAGGTGGACCCTTGGTAGCTTGCTGGGGTCAGAGGTCCCTGGGTGGATGGCCAGGGGGCACCCTGGGGCCAAAAATGCAAGTCCAGGGAGAGAGGTGGACCCTTGGTAGCTTGCTGGGGTCAGAGGCCCCTAGTTGGAGGGCAAGGGGGCACCCTGGGGCCTATACTGCAAGTCCAAGGAGAGAGATGGACCCCTGGGTAGCTTGCAGGGGTCAAAGGCCCCTAGGTGGAGGGCCAGGGGGCACCCTGGGGCCTATCCTGCAAGTTTAGGAAGAGAGGTGTACCCCTCAGTAGCTTGCTGGGGTCAGAGGCCCCTAGGTGGAGGGCCAAGGGACACCCTGGGGCCTCTACTGCAAGTCCAGGGAGAGAGGTGGACCCCTGGGTAACTTGCTGGGGTCAGAGGCCCCTAGGTGGAGGGCCAGGGGGCACCCTGGGGCCTATATTGCAAGTCCAGGGTGAGGTGGACCCCTGGGTAGCTTGCTGGGGTTAGACGCCCCTGGGTGGATGGCAAGGGGGCACCCTGGAGCATATACTATAAGTCCAGGGAGAGATGTGATCAGAGGCCCCTAGTTGGAGAGCCAGGGGGCACCATGGGGCCTATATTGCAAGTGCAGGGAGAGAGGTGGACCCCTGGGTAGCTTGCTGGGGTCAAAGGACCCTAGTTGGAGGGCCAGAGGTACTCTGGGGCCTCTACTGCAAGTCCTTGGAGAGAGGTGGACCCCTGGGTAGCTTGCTGGGGTCAGAGACCCCTGTGTGGATGGCCAGGGGGCACTCTGGGGCCTTTACTGCAAGTCCTTGGAGAAAGGTGTACCCCTGGGTAGCTTGCTGGGGTCAGAGGCCCCTAGGTGGAGGACAAGGGGGCACCCTGGGGCCTATAATACAAGTCCAGGGAGAGAAGTTGACCCCTGGGTAGCTGGCTGGGGTCAGAGGCCCCTGGGTGGATGGCCAGGGGGCACCCTGGGGCCAATACTGCAAGTCCAGGGAGAGAGGTGGACCCTTGGTAGCTTGGTGGGGTCAGAGGCCCCTAGTTGGAGGGCAATTGGGCACCCTGGGGCCTATACTGCAAGTCCAAGGAGAGAGGTGGACCCTGGGTAGCTTGCAGGGGTCAAAGGCCCCTAGGTGGAGGGCCAGGGGGCACCCTGGGGCCTATCCTGCAAGTTTAGGAAGAGAGGTGGACCCCTGGGTAGCTTGCTGGGGTCAGAGGCCCCTAGGTGGAGGGCCAGGGGGCACCCTGGGGCCTAAACTGCAAGTCCAGGGAGAGAGGTGGACCACTGGTTAGCTTGCTGGGGTCAGAGGCCCCTAGGTGGAGGGCCAGGGGGCACCCTGGGGCCTATCTTGCAAGTCCAGGGTGAGGTGGACCCCTGGGTAGCTTGCTGGGGTTAGACGCCCCTGGGTGGATGGCAAGGGGGCACCCTGGAGCCTATACTATAAGTCCAGGGAGAGATGTGATCAGAGGCCCCTAGGTGGAGAGCCAGGGGGCACCCTGGGGCCTACAATACAAGTCCAGGGAGAGAAGTTAACCCCTGGGTAGCTGGCTGGGGACAGAAGCCCCTAGGTGGAGGGCCAGAGGGGCACCCTGGGGCCTATACTGCAAGTCCAGGGAGAGAGTTTGACCCCTGGTTAGCTTTCAGGGGTCAAAAGCCTCTAGGTGGAGGGCTAGGGGGCACCCTGGGGCCTATACTGCCAGTTTAGGGAGAGAGGTGGACCCCTGGGTAGCTTGCTGGGGTCAGAGGCCCCTAGATGGAGGGCCAGGGGGCGCCCTGGGGCCTATCCTGCAAGTCCAGGGAGAGAGGTGGACCCCTGGGTAGCTTGATGAGGTTAGAGGTCCCTATGTGGAGGGCACAGGGGCATCCTTGGGCCATTACTGCAAGACCAGAGAAAGAGCTGGACCCCTGAGTAGCTTGCTGGGGTCAGAAACCCCTAGGTGGATGGCCAGGGGGCACCCTGGGGCCAATACTGCAGGTCCTTGTAGAGAGGTGGACCCCTGGGTATCTTGCTGTGGTCAGAGGCCCCTAGGTGGAGTGCCAGGGGGCACTTTGAGGCCTCTACTACTAGTTCTTGGAGAGAGGTGGTAACCTGGGTAGTTTGCTGGTGTCAAAGGCACCTAGGTGGAGGGCCAGGGGGCACCCTGAGGCCTCTACTGCAAGTCCAGGAAGAGAGGTGGACCCCTGGGTAGCTTGCTGGGTTCAGAGGCCCCTAGGTGGAGAGCCAAGGGGCACCCTGGGGCCTATACTGTAAGTGCAGGGAGAGAGGTGGCCCCCTGGGTAGCTTGCTGGGGTCAAAGGACCCTGGGTGGAGGGCCAGGGGGCACCCTGGGGCCTATCTTGCAAGTCCAGGAGGAGAGGTGGACCCCTGGGTAGCTTGTAGGGGTCAGATGCCCCTAGGTGGAGGGCCAGGGGGCACCTTGGGGCCTCTATTGTAAGTCCAGGGAGAGAGGTGGACCCCTAGGTAGCTAGCTGGGGTCAGAAGCCTCTAGGTGGAGGGCCAAGTGGCACCCTTGGGCCTCCACTGCAAGTCCAGGGAGAGAGGTGGACCCCTGGGTAGCTTGCTGGGGTCAATGGACCCTGGGTGGAGGGCCAGGGGGACACCCTGGGGCCTATACTGCAAGTCCAGGGAGAGAGGTGGACCCTTGGTAGCTTGCTGGGGTCAGAGGTCCCTGGGTGGATGGCCAGGGGGCACCCTGGGGCCAATACTGCAAGTCCAGGGAGAGAGGTGGACCCTTGGTAGCTTGTTGGGGTCAGAGGCCCCTAGTTGGAGGGCAAGGGGGCACCCTGGGGCCTATACTGCAAGTCCAAGGAGAGAGATGGACCCCTGGGTAGCTTGCAGGGGTCAAAGGCCCCTAGGTGGAGGGCCAGGGGGCACCCTGGGGCCTATCCTGCAAGTTTAGGAAGAGAGGTGTACCCCTCAGTAGCTTGCTGGGGTCAGAGGACCCTAGGTGGAGGGCCAAGGGACACCCTGGGGCCTCTACTGCAAGTCCAGGGAGAGAGGTGGACCCCTGGGTAACTTGCTGGGGTCAGAGGCCCCTAGGTGGAGGGCCAGGTGGCACCCTGGGGCCTATATTGCAAGTCCAGGGTGAGGTGGACCCCTGGGTAGCTTGCTGGGGTTAGACGCCCCTGGGTGGATGGCAAGGGGGCACCCTGGAGCCTATACTATAAGTCCAGGGAGAGATGTGATCAGAGGCCCCTAGTTGGAGAGCCAGGGGGCACCATGGGGCCTATATTGCAAGTCCTTGGAGAGAGGTGGACCCCTGGGTAGCTTGCTGGGGTCAGAGACCCCTGTGTGGATGGCCAGGGGGCACTCTGGGGCCTTTACTGCAAGTCCTTGGAGAAAGGTGTACCCCTGGGTAGCTTGCTGGGGTCAGAGGCCCCTAGGTGGAGGACAAGGGGGCACCCTGGGGCCTATAATACAAGTCCAGGGAGAGAAGTTGACCCCTGGGTAGCTGGCTGGGGTCAGAGGCCCCTGGGTGGATGGCCAGGGGGCACCCTGGGGCCAATACTGCAAGTCCAGGGAGAGAGGTGGACCCTTGGTAGCTTGGTGGGGTCAGAGGCCCCTAGTTGGAGGGCAAGGGGGCACCCTGGGGCCTATATTGCAAGTCCAAGGAGAGAGGTGGACCCCTGGGTAGCTTGCAGGGGTCAAAGGCCCCTAGGTGGAGGGCCAGGGGGCACCCTGGGGCCTATACTGCAAGTTTAGGAAGAGAGGTGGACCCCTGGGTAGCTTGCTGGGGTCAGAGGCCCCTAGGTGGAGGGCCAGGGGGCACCCTTGGGCCTAAACTGCAAGTCCAGGGAGAGAGGTGGACCACTGGTTAGCTTGCTGGGGTCAGAGGCCCCTAGGTGGAGGGCCAGGGGGCACCCTGGGGCCTATCTTGCAAGTCCAGGGTGAGGTGGACCCCTGGGTAGCTTGCTGGGGTTAGACGCCCCTGGGTGGATGGCAAGGGGGCATCCAGGAGCCTATACTATAAGTCCAGGGAGAGATGTGATCAGAGGCCCCTAGGTGGAGAGCCAGGGGGCACCCTGGGGCCTATAATACAAGTCCAGGGAGAGAAGTTAAGCCCTGGGTAGCTGGCTGGGGACAGAAGCCCCTAGGTTGAGGGCCAGAGGGGCACCCTGGGGCCTATACTGCAAGTCCAGGGAGAGAGTTTGACCCCTGGTTAGCTTTCAGGGGTCAAAAGCCTCTAGGTGGAGGGCTAGGGGGCACCCTGTGGCCTATACTGCCAGTTTAGGGAGAGAGGTGGACCCCTGGGTAGCTTGCTGGGGTCAGAGGCCCCTAGATGGAGGGCCAGGGGGCGCCCTGGGGCCTATCCTGCAAGTCCAGGGAGAGAGGTGGACCCCTGGGTAGCTTGATGAGGTTAGAGGTCCCTATGTGGAGGGCACAGGGGCATCCTTGGGCCATTACTGCAAGACCAGAGAAAGAGCTGGACCCCTGAGTAGCTTGCTGGGGTCAGAAACCCCTAGGTGGATGGCCAGGGGGCACCCTGGGGCCAATACTGCAGGTCCTTGTAGAGAGGTGGACCCCTGGGTATCTTGCTGTGGTCAGAGGCCCCTAGGTGGAGTGCCAGGGGGCACTTTGAGGCCTCTACTACTAGTTCTTGGAGAGAGGTGGTACCCTGGGTAGTTTGCTGGTGTCAAAGGCACCTAGGTGGAGGGCCAGGGGGCACCCTGAGGCCTCTACTGCAAGTCCAGGAAGAGAGGTGGACCCCAGGGTAGCTTGCTGGGTTCAGAGGCCCCTAAGTGGAGAGCCAAGGGGCACCCTGGGGCCTATACTGCAAGTGCAGGGAGAGAGGTGGCCCCCTGGGTAGCTTGCTGGGGTCAAAGGACCCTGGGTGGAGGGCCAGGGGGCACCCTGGGGCCTATCTTGCAAGTCCAGGAGGAGAGGTGGACCCCTGGGTAGCTTGTAGGGGTCAGATGCCCCTAGGTGGAGGGCCAGGGGGCACCTTGGGGCCTCTATTGTAAGTCCAGGGAGAGAGGTGGACCCCTAGGTAGCTAGCTGGGGTCAGAAGCCTCTAGGTGGAGGGCCAAGTGGCACCCTTGGGCCTCCACTGCAAGTCCAGGGAGAGAGGTGGACCCCTGGGTTGATTGCTGGGGTCAGAGGCCCCTGGGTGGATGGTAAAGGGGCACCCTGGGGCCTATACTGCAAATCCAGGGAGAGAGGCTGACCCCTGGTTAGCTTGCTGGGGTCAGAGGCCCCGAGGTGGAGGGCCAGGGGGGGCACCCTGGGGCCTATACTGCAAGTCCAAGGAGAGAGTTGGACCCCTGGGTAGCTTGCTGGGGTCAGAGGCCCCTAGGTGGAGGGCCAGGGGGCACCCTGGGGAATATCCTGCAAGTTTACGAAGAGAGGTTGACCCCTGGGTAGCTTGCTGGGGTCAGAGGCTCCTAGGTGGAGGGCCAAGGGGCACCCTGGGGTCTATCCTGCAAGTCCAGGGAGAGATGTGGACCCCTGGTTAGCTTGCTGGGGTCAGAGACTCCTAGGTGGAGGGCCAGGGGACAGCCTGGGGCCTCTACTGCAAGTCCAGGGAGAGAGGTGTACCCCTGGGTAGCTTGCTGGGGTCAAAGGCCCCTAGGTTGAGGGTCAAGGGGCACCGTAGGGCCTATTCTGCAAGTCCAGGGAGAGAGATGGACCCCTGGGTAGCTTGCTGGGGTCTGAGGCCCCTAGGTGGAGGGCCAGGGGGCAAACTGGCGTCTATCCTGAAAGTCCAGGGAGAGGTGGACTCCTGGGTAGCTTGCTGGGGTCAGGGGCCCCTGGGTGGATGGCCAGGGGGCACCCTGGGGCCAATATTGCAAGTCCAGGGAGAGAGGTGGACCCCTGGGTAGCTTGCTGGGGTCAGAAGCCCCTAGGTATAGGGCCATGGGGGCACACTGGGACCTATATTGCAAGTAAAGTGAGAGAGGTGGACCCCAGGGTAGCTTGCTGGTGTCAGATGCCCCTAGGTGAGGGCCAGTGGGCACCCTGGGGCCTTTACTGCAAGTCCAGGGAGAGGGGAAGGACCCCTGGGTAGCTTGCTATTGTCAGAGGTCCCTAGGTGGAGGATCAAGGGGCACCCTTGGGGCTTATACGGTAAATCCAGGGGGAGAGGTGGACCCCTGGGTAGCTTGCTGGGGTGAGAGGCCCCTAGGTGGAGGGCAAGGGGCGCACCCTGGAGCCTATACTGCAAGTCCAGGGAGAGATGTGGACCACTGGGTAGCTTGCTGGGGTCAAAGGCCCCTAGGTGGAGGGCCAGCGGGCACCCTGGGGCCTATCCTGCAATTCCAGGAAGAGAGGTGGACCCCTGGGTAGCTTGCTGGGATCAGAGGCCCCTAGGTGGAGGGCCAGGGGTGAACCCTGGGGCCTGTACTGCAAGTCTAAGGAGAGAGGTGGACCCCTGGGTAGCTTGCTGGGGTCAAAGGCCCCTAGGTGGAGGGCCAGGGGGCACCCTGGGGCCTATACTGCAAGTCCAGGGAGAGAGGTGGACCCCTGGGTAGCTTGCTGGGGTCAGATACCCCTAGGTGGAGGGCCAAGGGGCACCCTGGGGCCTATACTGCAAGTCCAGGGAAAGATGGACTCCTGGGTAGCTTGCTGGGGTCAGAGGCCCCTGGGTGGGTGGACCCCAATACTGCAAATCCTGGGAGAGAGGTGGACCCCTGGGTAGCTTGCTGGGGTCAGAGGCCCCTACATGGAGGGCCAGGGGGCACCCTGGAGCCTATACTGCAAGTCCAGGGAGAGAGGTGGACCCCTGGGTAGCTTGCTGGGGTCAGAAATCCCTAGGTGGAGGGCCAGGGGGGCACACTGGGGCCTATATTGCAAGTACAAGGAGAGAGGTGGACCCCCGGGTAGCTGGCTGGTGTCAGAGGCCCCTATATGGAGGGCCAGTGGGCACCCTGAAGCCTATACTGCAAGTCCAGGGAGAGGGTCGGACCCCTGGGTAGCTTGTTAGGGTCAGAGGCCCCTAGGTTTAGGATCAGGGGGCACCGTTGGGGCTTATACGGCAAGTCCAGGGAGAGAGGTGGACCCCTGGGTAGCTTGCTGGGGTCAGAGTCCCCTAGGTGGGGGGCAAGGGGGCACCATGGAGCCTATACTGCAAGTCCAGGGAGAGAGGTGGACCACTGGGTAGCTTGCTGGTGTCAGAGGCCCCTAGGTGGAGGGCCAGGGGGCACCCTGGGGCCTATACTGCAAGTCCAGGGAGAGAGGAGGACCCCTGGGTAGCTTGCTGGGGTCAGAAGCCCCTAGGTGGAGGGCCAGGGGGGCACACTGGGGCCTATATTGCAAGTACAGGGTGAGAGGTGGACCCCAGGGTAGCTTGCTGGTGTCAGAGGCCCCTAGGTGGAGGGCCAGTGGGCACCCTGGGGCCTATACTGCAAGTCCAGGGAGAGGGGTGGACCCCTGGGTACCTTGCTAGGGTCAGAGGCCCCTAGGTGGAGGATCAGAGGGCAACGTTGGGGCTTATACGGCAAGTACAGGGAGAGAGGTGGACCCCTGGGTAGCTTGCTGGGGTCACAGGCCCCTAGGTGGAGGGCAAGGGGGCACCCTGGAGCCTATACTGCAAGTCCAGGGAGAGATGTGGACCACTGGGTAGCTTGCTGGGGTCAAAGGCGCCTAGGTGGAGGGCCAGGGCCACCCTGGGACCTATCCTGCAAGTCCAGGAAAAGAGGTGGACCCCTGGGTAGCTTGCGGGGGTCAGAGGCCCCTAGGAGGAGGGCCAGGTGGGCATCCTGGGGCCTCTACTGCAAGTCCAAAGAGAGAGGTGGACCCCTGGGTAGCTTGCTGGGGTCAAAGGCCCCTAGGTGGAGGGCCAGGGGGCACCCTGGGGCCTATCCAACAAGTTTAGGAAGAGAGGTGGACCCCTGGGTAGCTTGCTGGGGTCAGAGGCCGCAAGGTGGAGGGCCAAGGGGCACCCTGGGGCCTATAGTGCAAATCCAGGGAGAGAGGTAGACCCCTGGTTAGCTTGCTGGCTTAAGAGGCCCCTAGGTGGAGGGCCAGGGGACACCCTGGGGCCTCTACTGCTAGTCCAGAGAGAGAGGTGTACCCCTCGGTAGCTTGCTGGGGTCAGAGGCCCCTAGTTGGAGGGCCAAGGGGCACCGTGGGGCCTATATTGCATGTCAAGGGAGAGAGGTGGACCCCTGGGTAGCTTGCTGGGGTCAGAGGCCCCAAGGTGGAGGGCCAGGGGGGCACCCTGGGGCCTATACTGCAAGTCCAGGGAGAGATGTGGACCACAGGGTAGCTTTCTGGGGTCAAAGGCCCCTAGGTCGAGGGCCAGGGGGCACCCTGGAGCCTATCCTGCAAGTCCAGGAAGAGAGGTGGACCCCTGGGTAGCTTGCGGGGGTCAGAGGCCCCTAGGTGGTGGGCCAGGGGACACCCTGGGGCCTCTACTGCTAGTCCAGGGAGAGAGGTGTACCCCTCGGTAGCTTGCTGGGGTCAGAGGCCCCTGGGTGGAGTGCAAGGGGGCACCCTTGGGCCTCTACTGCAAGTCCAAGGAGAGAGGTGGACCCCTGGGTAGCTTGCTGTGGTCAGAGGCACCTAGCTGGAAGGCCAAGGGGCACCCTGGGGCCTATACTGCATGTAGAGGGAGAGAGGTGGACCACTGGGTAGCTTGCTGGGGTCAGAGGCCCCTGGGTGGATTGCAAGGGGACTCCCAGGGGCCTCTACTGCAAGTCCAGGGAGAGGTGGACTCCTGGGTAGCTTGCTGGGGTCAGAGGCCCCTGGGTGGATGGCCAGGGGTAACCCTGGGGAAAATAATGCAAGTCCAGGGAAAGAGGTGGACCCCTGGGTAGCTTGCTGGGGTCAGAGGCCCCTAGGTGGAGGGCCAGGGGGCACCCTGGGGCCTGTACTGCAAGCACAGGGAGAGAGTTGGACCCCTGGGTAGCTTGCTGGTGTCAGAGGCCCCTAGGTGGAGAGCCAGAGGGCACCCTGGGGTCTATACTGCAAGTCCAGGGAGAAGGGTGGACCCCTGGGTAGCTTGCTAGGGGTCAGAGGCCCCTGGGTGGAGTGCAAGGGGGCACCCTTGGGCCTCTACTGCAAGTCCAAGGAGAGAGGTGGACCCCTGGGTAGCTTGCTGTGGTCAGAGGCACCTAGGTGGAGGGCCAAGGGGCACCCTGGGGCCTATACTGCATGTAGAGGGAGAGAGGTGGACCACTGGGTAGCTTGCTGGGGTTAGAGGCCCCTGGGTGGATTGCAAGGGGGCTCCCACGGGCCTCTACTGCAAGTCCAGGGAGAGGTGGACTCCTGGGTAGCTTGCTGGGGTCAGAGGCCCCTGGGTGGATGGCCAGGGGGAACCCTAGGGCCAATATTGCAAGTCCAGGGAGAGAGGTGGCCCCCTGGGTAGCTTGCTGGGGTCAGAGGCCCCTAGGTGGAGGGCCAGGGGGCACCCTGGGGCCTGTACTGCAAGCACAGGGAGAGAGGTGGACCCCTGGGTAGCTTGCTGGGGTCAGAAGCCCCTAGGTGGAGGGCCAGGGGGGCACACTGGGGCCTATAATGCAAGTACAGGGAGAGAGGTGGACCCCAGGGTAGCTTGCTGGTGTCAGAGGCCCCTAGTTGGAGAGCCAGAGGGCACCCTGGGGTCTATACTGCAAGTCCAGGGAGAGGGGTGGACCCCTGGGTAGCTTGCTAGGGTCAGAGGCCCCTAGGTGGAGGATCAGGTCGCACCGTTGGGGCTTATACGGCAAGTCATGGGAGAGAGGTGGACCCCTAGGTAGCTTGCTTTGGTCAGAGGCCTCTAGGTGGAGGGCAAGGTGGGCACACTGGAGCCTATACTGCAAGTCCAGGGAGAGATGTGGACCACTGTGTAGCTTGCTGGGGTCAAAGGCCCCTAGGTGGAGGGCCAGGGGGCACCCTGGGGCCTATCCTGCTAGTCCAGGAAGATAGGTGGACCCCTGGGTAGCTTGCTGAGGTCAGAGGCCCCTAGGTGGAGGGCCAGGGGGGCACCCTGGGGCCTATACTGCAAGTCCAAGGAGAGAGGTGGACCCCTGGGTAGCTGGCTGGGGTCAAAAGCCCCTAGGTGGAGGGCCAGGGGGCACCCTGGGGCCTATCCTGCAAGTTTAGGAAGAGAGGTGGACCCCTTGGTAGCTTGCTGGGGTCAGAGGCCCCAAGGTGGAGGGCCAAGGGGCACCCTGGAGAATATACTGCAAGTCTAGGGAGAGATGTGGACCACTGGGTAGCTTGCTGGGGTCAAAGGTGAAGGGCCAAGGGGCACCCTGGGGCCTATCCTGCAAGTCCAGGAAAACAGGTGGACCCCTGGGTAGCTTGCTTGGGTCAGAGGCCTCTAGGTGGAGGACCAAGGGGCACCCTGGGGCCTCTACTGTAAGTCCGTGGAGAGAGGCGGACCCCTAGGTAGCTTGCTGGGGTCAGAGGCCCCTGGGTGGAGGGCAAGGGGGCTCCCTGGGGCCTCTACTGCAAGCCGAGGGAGAGAGTTGGACCCCTGGGTAGCTTGCTGGGGTCAAAGGCCCCTAGGCGGAGGGCCAGGGGGCACCCTGGGGCCAATATTGCAAGTCCAGGGAGAGAGGTGGACCCCTGGGTAGCTTGCTGGGGTCAGAAGCCTTTAGGTATAGGGCCATGGGGGCACACTGGGACCTATATTGCAAGTAGAGTGAGAGAGGTGGACCCCAGGGTAGCTTGCTGGTGTCAGATGCCCCTAGGTGGAGGGCCAGGGGACACCCTGGGGCCTCTACTGCTAGTCCAGGGAGAGAGGTGTACCCCTCGGTAGCTTGCTGGGGTCAGAGGCCCCTAGGTGGAGGGCCAAGGGGCACCGTGGGTCCTATACTGCAAGTCCAGGGAAAGATGGACTCCTGGGTAGCTTGCTGGGGTCAGAGGCCCCTGGGTGGATGGCCAGGTGGGCATCCTGGGGCCTATACTGCAAGTCCAAGGAGAGAGGTGGACCCCTGGGTAGCTTGCTGGGGTCAGAGGGCCCTAGGTTTAGGATCAGGGGGCACCGTTGGGGCTTATACGGCAAGTCCAGGGAGAGAGGTGGACCCCTGGGTAGCTTGCTGGGGTCAGAGGCCCCTATGTGGAGGGCAAGGGGGCTCCCAGGGGCCTGTACTGCAAGTCCAGGGAGAGAGGTGGACCCCTGGGTAGCTTGCTGGGGTCAAAGGCCCCTAGGGGGAGGGCCAGGGGGCACCCTGGTGCCTATACTGCAAGTCCAGGGAGAGATATGGACCCCTGGGTAGCTTGATGAGGTCAGAGGCCCCTATGTGGAGGGCAAAGGGGCATCCAGGGGCCTATACTGCAAGTCCAGAGAGAGAGCTAGACCCCTGGGTAGCTTTCTGGGTCAGAGACCCCTGGGCGGAGGGCCAGGGGGCACCCTGGGGCCTTTACTGCAAGTCCAGAGATAAAGCTGGACACCTGGGTAGCTTGCTGGGGTCAGAGGCCCCTAGGTGGAGGGCAAGGGGGGCACCCTGGTTCCTATACTGCAAGTCCAAGGACAGAGGTGGACCCCTGGGTAGCTTGCTGTTGTCAAAGGCCCCTAGGTGGAGGGCAAGGGGCACCCTGGGGCCTATCCTGCAAGATCAGGAAAAGAGGTGGACACCAGGTTAGCTTGCTGGGGTCAAAAGCCTGTAGGTGGAGGGCCAGGGGGCACCCTGGGGCCTATCCTGCAAGTTTACGAAGAGAGGTTGACCCCTGGGGCCTATACTGCAAGTCCAGGGAGAGAGGTGGACCTCTGGGTAGCTTGTTGTGGTCAAAGGCCCCTAGGTGGAGGGCCAGGGGCACCCTGGGGCCTATCCTGCAAGTTTAGGAAGAGAGGTGGACCCCTCTCTAGCTTGCTGGGTTCAGAGGACCCAAGGTGGAGGGCCAAGGGGGCACCCTGGGGCCTATACTGCAAGTCCAAGGAGAGAGGTGGACCTTTGGGTAGCTTGTTGTGGTCAAAGGCCCCTAGGTGGAGGGCCAGGGGGCACCCTGGGGCCTATCCTGCAAGTTTAGGAAGAGAGGTGGACCCCTCTGTAGCTTGCTGGGGTCAGAGGCCCCAAGGTGGAGGGCCAAGGGGCACCCTGGGGCCTATACTGCAAGTCCAGGGAGAGAGGTGGACCCCTGGTTAGCTTGCTGGCTTAAGAGGCCCCTAGGTGGAGGGTCAGGGGACACCCTGGGACCTCTACTGCTAGTCCAGGGAGAGAGGTGTACCCCTCGGTAGCTTGCTGGGGTCAGAGGCCCCTAGGTGGAGGGCCAAGGGGCACCCTGGGGACTATACTGCATGTCAAGGGAGAGAGGTGGACCCCTGGGTAGCTTGCTGGGGTCAGAGGCCGCTGGGTGGATTGCACGGGGGCTCCCAGGGGCCTCTACTGCAAGTCCAGGGAGAGGTGGACTCCTCGGTAGCTTGCTGGGGTCAGAGGCCCCTGGGTGGATGGCCAGGGGGCACCTTGGGGCCTAAAATGCAAGTCCAGGGAGAGAGGTGGACCCCATGGTAGCTTGCTAGGGTCAGAGGCCCCTAGTTGGAGGATCAGAGGGCACCGTTTGGGCTTGAACGGCAAGTCCAGGGAGAGAGGTGGACCCCTGGGTAGCTTGCTGGGGTCAGAGGCCCCTAGGTGGAGGGCAAGGGGGGCACCCTGGGGCCTATACTGCAAGTCCAGGGAGAGAGGTGGACCCCTGGTTAGCTTGCTGGCTTAAGAGGCCCCTAGGTGGAGGGTCAGGGGACACCCTGGGACCTCTACTGCTAGTCCAGGGAGAGAGGTGTACCCCTCGGTAGCTTGCTGGGGTCAGAGGCCCCTAGGTGGAGGGCCAAGGGGCACCCTGGGGACTATACTGCATGTCAAGGGAGAGAGGTGGACCCCTGGGTAGCTTGCTGGGGTCAGAGGCCGCTGGGTGGATTGCACGGGGGCTCCCAGGGGCCTCTACTGCAAGTCCAGGGAGAGGTGGACTCCTCGGTAGCTTGCTGGGGTCAGAGGCCCCTGGGTGGATGGCCAGGGGGCACCTTGGGGCCTAAAATGCAAGTCCAGGGAGAGAGGTGGACCCCATGGTAGCTTGCTAGGGTCAGAGGCCCCTAGTTGGAGGATCAGAGGGCACCGTTTGGGCTTGAACGGCAAGTCCAGGGAGAGAGGTGGACCCCTGGGTAGCTTGCTGGGGTCAGAGGCCCCTAGGTGGAGGGCAAGGGGGGCACCCTGGAGCCTATACTGCAAGTCCAGGGAGAGATGTGGACCCCTGGGTAGCTTGCTGGGGTCAGAGGCCCCTAGGTGGAGGGCAAGGGGGGCACCCTGGTTCCTATACTGCAAGTCCAAGGAGAGAGGTGGACCCCTGGGTAGCTTACTGTTGTCAAAGGCCCCTAGGTGGAGGGCAAGGGGCACCCTGGGGCCTATCCTGCAAGTTCAGGAAGAGAGGTGGACAACTGGGTAGCTTGCTGGGGTCAGAGGCCCCTAGGTGGAGGGCCTGATGGGCACCCTGGGGCCTATACTGCAAGTCCAGGGAGAGAGGTGGACACCAGGTTAGCTTGCTGGGGTGAAAAGCCTGTAGGTGGAGGGCCAGGGGGCACCCTGGGGCCTATCCTGCAAGTTTACGAAGAGAGGTTGACCCCTGGGGCCTATACTGCAAGTCCAGGGAGAGAGGTGGACCCCTGGGTAGCTTGCTGGGGTCAGAGGCCCCTAGGTGGAGGGCAAGGGGGCTCCCTGGAGCCTATACTGCAAGTCCAGGGAGAGATGTGGACCACTTGGTAGCTTGCTGGGGTCAAAGGCGCCTAGGTGGAGGGCCAGGGCCACCCTGGGGCCTATCCTGCAAGTCCAGGAAAAGAGGTGGACCCCTGGGTAGCTTGCGGGGGTCAGAGGCCCCTAGGAGGAGGGCCAGGTGGGCATCCTCGGGCCTATACTGCAAGTCCAAGGAGAGAGGTGGACCCCTGGGTAGCTTGCTGGGGTCAAAGGCCCCTAGGTGGAGGGCCAGGGGGCACCCTGGGGCCTATCCTACAAGTTTAGGAAGAGAGGTGGACCCCTGGGTAGCTTGCTGGGGTCAGAGGCCCCAAGGTGGAGGGCCAAGGGGCACCCTGGGGCCTATAGTGCAAATCCAGGGAGAGAGGTAGACCCCTGGTTAGCTTGCTGGCTTAAGAGGCCCCTAGGTGGAGAGCCAGGGGACACCCTGGGGCCTCTACTGCTAGTCCAGGGAGAGAGGTGTACCCCTCGGTAGCTTGCTGGGGTCAGAGGCCCCTAGTTGGAGGGCCAAGGGGCACCGTGGGGCCTATATTGCATGTCAAGGGAGAGAGGTGGACCCCTGGGTAGCTTGCTGGGGTCAGAGGCCCCTATGTAGAGGGCAAGGTGGCTCCCAGGGGCCTATACTGCAAGTCCAGGGAGAGATATGGACCCCTGGGTAGCTTGATGAGGTCAGAGGCCCCTGTGTGGAGGGCAAAGGGGCATCCAGGGGCCTTCACTGCAAGTCCAGAGATAAAGCTGGACACCTGGGTAGATTGCTGGGGTCAGAGGCCCCTAGGTGGAGGGCAAGGGGGCACCCTGGTTCCTTTACTGCAAGTCCAAGGAGAGAGGTGGACCCCTGGGTAGCTTGCTGTTGTCAAAGGCCCCTAGGTGGAGGGCAAGGGGCACCCTGGGGCCTATCCTGCAAGATCAGGAAGAGAGGTGGACCCCTGGGTAGCTTGCTGGGGTCAGAGGCCCCTAGGTGGAGGGCCAGATGGGCACCCTGGGGCCTATCCTGCAAGTTTACGAAGAGAGGTTGACCCCTGGGGCCTATACTGCAAGTCCAGGGAGAGAGGTGGACCTCTGGGTAGCTTGTTGTGGTCAAAGGCCCCTAGGTGGAGGGCCAGGGGCACCCTGGGGCCTATCCTGCAAGTTTAGGAAGAGAGGTGGAACCCTCTCTAGCTTACTGGGGTCAGAGGACCCAAGGTGGAGGGCCAAGAGGGCACCCTGGGGCCTATACTGCAAGTCCAAGGAGAGAGGTGGACCTTTGGGTAGCTTGTTGTGGTCAAAGGCCCCTAGGTGGAGGGCCAGGGGTCACCCTGGGGCCTATCCTGCAAGTTTAGGAAGAGAGGTGGACCCCTCTGTAGCTTGCTGGGGTCAGAGGCCCCAAGGTGGAGGGCCAAGGGGCACCCTGGGGCCTATACTGCAAGTCCAGGGAGAGAGGTGGACCCCTGGTTAGCTTGCTGGCTTAAGAAGCCCCTGGGTGGAGGGTCAGGGGACACCCTGGGGCCTCTACTGCTAGTCCAGGGAGAGAGGTGTACCCCTCGGTAGCTTGCTGGGGTCAGAGGCCCCTAGGTGGAGGGCCAAGGGGCACCCTGGGGACTATACTGCATGTCAAGGGAGATAGGTGGACCCCTGGGTAGCTTGCTGGGGTCAGAGGCCGCTGGGTGGATTGCAGGGGGGCTCCCAGGGGCCTCTACTGCAAGTCCAGGGAGAGGTGGACTCCTGGGTAGCTTGCTGGGGTCAGAGGCCCCTGGGTGGATGGCCAGGGGGCACCTTGGGGCCTAAAATGCAAGTCCAGGGAGAGAGGTGGACCCCTGGGTAGCTTGCTAGGGTCAGAGGCCCCTAGTTGGAGGATCAGAGGGCACCGTTTGGGCTTATACGGCAAGTCTAGGGAGAAAGGTGGACCCCTGGGTAGCTTGCTGGGGTCAGAGGCCCCTAGGTGGAGGGCAAGGGGGGCACCCTGGAGCCTATACTGCAAGTCCAGGGAGAGATGTGGACCCCTGGGTAGCTTGCTGGGGTCAGAGGCCCCTAGGTGGAGGGCAAGGGGGGCACCCTGGTTCCTATACTGCAAGTCCAAGGAGAGAGGTGGACCCCTGGGTAGCTTGCTGTTGTCAAAGGCCCCTAGGTGGAGGGCCAGGGGCACCCTGGTTCCTATACTGCAAGTCCAGGGAGAGATGTGGACCACAGGGTAGCTTTCTGGGGCCAAAGGCCCCTAGGTCGAGGGCCAGGGGGCACCCTGGAGCCTATCCTGCAAGTCCAGGAAGAGAGGTGGACCCCTGGGTAGCTTGCGGGGGTCAGAGGCCCCTAGGTGGAGGGCCAGGGGGGCACCCTGGGGCCTATACTGCAAGTACAAGGAGAGAGGTGGACCCCTGGGTAGCTTGCTCTGGTCAAAGGCCCCTAGGTGGAGGGCCAAGGGGCACCCTGGGGACTATACTGCATGTCAAGGGAGATAGGTGGACCCCTGGGTAGCTTGCTGGGGTCAGAGGCCGCTGGGTGGATTGCAGGGGGGCTCCCAGGGGCCTCTACTGCAAGTCCAGGGAGAGGTGGACTCCTGGGTAGCTTGCTGGGGTCAGAGGCCCCTGGGTGGATGGCCAGGGGGCACCTTGGGGCCTAAAATGCAAGTCCAGGGAGAGAGGTGGACCCCTGGGTAGCTTGCTAGGGTCAGAGGCCCCTAGTTGGAGGATCAGAGGGCACCGTTTGGGCTTATACGGCAAGTCTAGGGAGAGAGGTGGACGCCTGGGTAGCTTGCTGGGGTCAGAGGCCCCTAGGTGGAGGGCAAGGGGGGCACCCTGGAGCCTATACTGCAAGTCCAGGGAGAGATGTGGACCCCTGGGTAGCTTGCTAGGGTCAGAGGCCCCTAGGTGGAGGGCAAGGGGGCACCCTGGTTCCTATACTGCAAGTCCAAGGAGAGAGGTGGACCCCTGGGTAGCTTGCTGTTGTCAAAGGCCCCTAGGTGGAGGGCCAGGGGCACCCTGGTTCCTATACTGCAAGTCCAGGGAGAGATGTGGACCACAGGGTAGCTTTCTGGGGTCAAAGGCCCCTAGGTCGAGGGCCAGGGGGCACCCTGGAGCCTATCCTGCAAGTCCAGGAAGAGAGGTGGACCCCTGGGTAGCTTGCGGGGGTCAGAGGCCCCTAGGTTGAGGGCCAGGGGGCACCCTGGGGCCTATACTGCAAGTCCAGGGAGAGAGGTGGACCCCTGCTTAGCTTGCTGGCTTAGGAGGCCCCTAGGTGGAGGGTCAGGGGACACCCTGGGGCCTCTACTGCTAGTCCAGGGAGAGAAGTGTACCCCTCGGTAGCTTGCTGGGGTCAGAGGCCCCTAGGTGGAGGGATAAGGGGCACCCAGGGGCCTATACTGCATGTCAAGGGAGAGAGGTGGAGCCCTGGGTAGCTTGCTGGGGTCAGAGGCAACTGGGTGGATTGCAAGGGGGCTCCCAGGGGCCTCTACTGCAAGTCCAGGGAGAGGTGGACTCCTGGGTAGCTTGCTGGGGTCAGAGGCCCCTGGGTGGATGGCCAGAGGGCACCCTGGGGCCAATAATGCAAGTCCAGGGAGAGAGTTGGACCCCTGGGTAGCTTGCTGGGGTCAGAGGCCCCTAGGTGGAGGGCCAGGGGGGCACACTGGGGCCTATAATGCAAGTACAGGGAGAGAGGTGGACCCCAGGGTAGCTTGCTGGTGTCAGACGCCCCTAGGTGGAGGGCCATTGGGCACCCTGGGGTCTATACTGCGAGTCCAGGGAGAGGGGTGGACCCCTGGGTAGCTTGCTGGGGTCAGAGGCCCCTAGATGGAGGCCAAGGTGGGCACCCTGGAGCCTACACTGCAAGTCCAGGGAGAGAGGTGGACCCCTGGTTAGCTTGCTAGGGTCAGAGGCCCCTAGGTGGAGAGCCAGAGTGCACCCTGGGGTCTATACTGCAAGTCCAGGGAGAAGGGTGGACCACTGGGTAGCTTGCTGGGGTCAGAGGCCCCTGGGTGGATTGCAAGGGGGCTCCCAGGGGCCTCTACTGCAAGTCCAGGGAGAGGTGGACTCCTGGGTAGCTTGCTGGGGTCAGAGGCCCCTGGGTGGATGGCCAGGGGGAACCCTGGAGCCTATACTGCAAGTCCAGGGAGAGATGTGGACCACAGGGTAGCTTTCTGGGGTCAAAGGCCCCTAGGTCGAGGGCCAGGGGGCACCCTGGAGCCTATCCTGCAAGTCCAGGAAGAGAGGTGGACCCCTGGGTAGCTTGCGGGGGTCAGAGGCCCCTAGGTGGAGGGCCAGGGGGGCACCCTGGGGCCTATACTGCAAGTACAAGGAGAGAGGTGGACCCCTGGGTAGCTTGCTCTGGTCAAAGGCCCCTAGGTTGAGGGCCAGGGGGCACCCTGGGGCCTATCCTGCAAATTTAAGAAGAGAGGTGGACCCCTCTGTAGCTTGCTGGGGTCAGAGGCCCCAAGGTGGAGGGCCAAGGGGCACCCTGGGGCCTATACTGCAAGTCCAGGGAGAGAGGTGGACCCCTGCTTAGCTTGCTGGCTTAAGAGGCCCCTAGGTGGAGGGTCAGGGGACACCCTGGGGCCTCTACTGCTAGTCCAGGGAGAGCAGTGTACCCCTCGGTAGCTTGCTGGGGTCAGAGGCCCCTAGGTGGAGGGATAAGGGGCACCCAGGGGCCTATACTGCAAGTCAAGGGAGAGAGGTGGAGCCCTGGGTAGCTTGCTGGGGTCAGAGGCAACTGGGTGGATTGCAAGGGGGCTCCCAGGGGCCTCTACTGCAAGTCCAGGGAGAGGTGGACTACTGGGTAGCTTGCTGGGGTCAGAGGCCCCTGGGTGGATGGCCAGGGGGCACCCTGGGGCCAATAATGCAAGTCCAGGGAGAGAGTTTGACCCCTGGGTAGCTTGCTGGGGTCAGAGGCCCCTAGGTGGAGGGCCAGGGGGCACCCTGGGGCATGTACTGCAAGTTCAGGGAGAGAGGTGGACCCCTGGGTAGCTTGCTGGGGTCAGAAGCCCCTAGGTGGAGGGCCAGGGGGGCACACTGGGGCCTATACTGCAAGTACAGGGAGAGAGGTGGACCCCAGGGTAGCTTGCTGGTGTCAGACGCCCTTAGGTGGAGGGCCAGTGGGCACCCTGGGGTCTATACTGCGAGTCCAGGGAGAGGGGTGGACCCCTGGGTAGCTTGCTGGGGTCAGAGGCCCCTAGATGGAGGCCAAGGTGGGCACCCTGGAGCCTATACTGCAAGTCCAGGGAGAGAGGTGGACCCCTGGTTAGCTAGCTAGGGTCAGAGGCCCCTAGGTGGAGGGCCAGGGGACACCCTGGGGCCTCTACTGCTAGTCCAGGGAGAGAGGTGTACCCCTCGGTAGCTTGCTGGCGTCAGAGGCCCTTGGGTGGAGTGCAAGGGGGCACCCTTGGGCCTCTACTGCAAGTCCAAGGAGAGAGGTGGACCCCTGGGTAGCTTACTGTGGTCAGAGGCACCTAGCTGGAGGGCCAAGGGGCACCCTGGGGCCTATACTGCATGTAGAGGGAGAGAGGTGGACCACTGGGTAGCTTGCTGGGGTCAGAGGCCCCTGGGTGGATTGCAAGGGGACTCCCAGGGGCCTCTACTGCAAGTCCAGGGAGAGGTGGACTCCTGGGTAGCTTGCTGGGGTCAGAGGCCCCTGGGTGGATGGCCAGGGATAACCCTGGGGCCAATAATGCAAGTCCTGGGACAGAGGTGGACCCCTGGGTAGCTTGCTGGGGTCAGAGGCCCCTAGGTGGAGGGCCAGGGGGCACTCTGGGGCCTGTACTGCAAGCACAGGGAGAGAGGTGGACCCCTGGGTAGCTTGCTGGTGTCAGAGGGCCCTAGGTGGAGAGCCAGAGGGCACCCTGGGGTCTATACTGCAAGTCCAGGGAGAAGGGTGGACCCCTGGGTAGCTTGCTAGGGGTCAGAGGCCCCTGGGTGGAGTGCAAGGAGGCACCCTTGGGCCTCTACTGCAAGTCCAAGGAGAGAGGTGGACCCCTGGGTAGCTTGCTGTGGTCAGAGACACCTAGGTGGAGGGCCAAGGGGCACCCTGGGGCCTATACTTCATGTAGAGGGAGAGAGGTGGACCAATGGGTAGCTTGCTGAAGTCAGAGGCCCCTGGGTGGATTGCAAGGGGGCTCCCAGGGGCCTCTACTGCAAGTCCAGGGAGAGGTGGACTCCTGGGTAGCTTGCTGGGGTCAGAGGCCCCTGGGTGGATGGCCAGGGGGAACCCTGGGGCCAATAATGCAAGTCCAGGGAGAGAGGTGGCCCCCTGGGTAGCTTGCTGGGGTCAGAGGCCCCTAGTTGGAGAGCCAGAGGGCACCCTGGGGTCTATACTGCAAGTCCAGGGAGAGGGGTGGACCCCTGGGTAGCTTGCTAGGGTCAGAGGCCCCTAGGTGGAGGATCAGGGCGCACCGTTGGGGATTATACGGCAAGTCATGGGAGAGAGGTGGACCCCTAGGTAGCTTGCTTTGGTCAGAGGCCTCTAGGTGAAGGGCAAAGTGTTCACACTGGAGCCTATACTGCAAGTCCAGGGAGAGATGTGGACCACTGTGTAGCTTGCTGGGGTCAAAGGCCCCTAGGTGGAGGGCCAGGGGGCACCCTGGGGCCTATCCTGCAAGTCCAGGAAGATAGGTGGACCCCTGGGTAGCTTGCTGAGGTCAGAGGCCCCTAGGTGGAGGGCCAGGGGGGCACCCTGGGGCCTATACTGCAAGTCCAAGGAGAGAGGTGGACCCCTGGGTAGCTGGCTGGGGTCAAAAGCCCCTAGGTGGAGGGCCAGGGGGCACCCTGGGGCCTATCCTGCAAGTTTAGGAAGAGAGGTGGACCCCTTGGTAGCTTGCTGGGGTCAGAGGCCCCAAGGTGGAGGGCCAAGGGGCACCCTGGAGAATATACTGCAAGTCTAGGGAGAGATGTGGACCACTGGGTAGCTTGCTGGGGTCAAAGGTGAAGGGCCAAGGGGCACCCTGGGGCCTATCCTGCAAGTCCAGGAAAACAGGTGGACCCCTGGGTAGCTTGCTTGGGTCAGAGGCCTCTAGGTGGAGGACCAAGGGGCACCCTGGGGCCTCTACTGTAAGTCCGTGGAGAGAGGCGGACCCCTAGGTAGCTTGCTGGGGTCAGAGGCCCCTGGGTGGAGGGCAAGGGGGCTCCCTGGTGCCTCTACTGCAAGCCGAGGGAGAAAGTTGGACCCCTGGGTAGCTTGCTGGGGTCAAAGGCCCCTAGGCGGAGGGCCATGGGGCATCCTGGCGTCTATCCTGAAAGTCCAGGGAGAGGTGGACTCCTGGGTAGCTTGCTGGGGTCAGGGGACCCTGGGTGGATGGCCAGGGGGCACCCTGGGGCCAATATTGCAAGTACAGGGAGAGAGGTGGACCCCTGGGTAGCTTGCTGGGGTCAGAAGCCCCTAGGTATAGGGCCAAGGGGGCACACTGGGACCTATATTGCAAGTAGAGTGAGAGAGGTGGACCCCAGGGTAGCTTGCTGGTGTCAGATGCCCCTAGGTGGAGGGCCAGGGGACACCCTGGGGCCTCTACTGCTAGTCCAGGGAGAGAGGTGTACCCCTCGGTAGCTTGCTGGGGTCAGAGGCCCCTAGGTGGAGGGCCAAGGGAAACCGTGGGTCCTATACTGCAAGTCCAGGGAAAGATGGACTCCTGGGTAGCTTGCTGGGGTCAGAGGCCCCTGGGTGGATGGCCAGGGGGAACCCTGGGGCCAATAATGCAAGTCCAGGGAGAGAGGTGGCCCCCTGGGTAGCTTGCTGGGGTCAGAGGCCCCTAGTTGGAGAGCCAGAGGGCACCCTGGGGTCTATACTGCAAGTCCAGGGAGAGGGGTGGACCCCTGGGTAGCTTGCTAGGGTCAGAGGCCCCTAGGTGGAGGATCAGGGCGCACCGTTGGGGATTATACGGCAAGTCATGGGAGAGAGGTGGACCCCTAGGTAGCTTGCTTTGGTCAGAGGCCTCTAGGTGAAGGGCAAAGTGTTCACACTGGAGCCTATACTGCAAGTCCAGGGAGAGATGTGGACCACTGTGTAGCTTGCTGGGGTCAAAGGCCCCTAGGTGGAGGGCCAGGGGGCACCCTGGGGCCTATCCTGCAAGTCCAGGAAGATAGGTGGACCCCTGGGTAGCTTGCTGAGGTCAGAGGCCCCTAGGTGGAGGGCCAAGGGGGCACACTGGGACCTATATTGCAAGTAGAGTGAGAGAGGTGGACCCCAGGGTAGCTTGCTGGTGTCAGATGCCCCTAGGTGGAGGACCAAGGGGTACCCTGGGGCCTCTACTGTAAGTCCGTGGAGAGAGGCGGACCCCTAGGTAGCTTGCTGGGGTCAGAGGCCCCTGGGTGGAGGGCAAGGGGGCTCCCTGGTGCCTCTACTGCAAGCCGAGGGAGAAAGTTGGACCCCTGGGTAGCTTGCTGGGGTCAAAGGCCCCTAGGCGGAGGGCCATGGGGCATCCTGGCGTCTATCCTGAAAGTCCAGGGAGAGGTGGACTCCTGGGTAGCTTGCTGGGGTCAGGGGACCCTGGGTGGATGGCCAGGGGGCACCCTGGGGCCAATATTGCAAGTACAGGGAGAGAGGTGGACCCCTGGGTAGCTTGCTGGGGTCAGAAGCCCCTAGGTATAGGGCCAAGGGGGCACACTGGGACCTATATTGCAAGTAGAGTGAGAGAGGTGGACCCCAGGGTAGCTTGCTGGTGTCAGATGCCCCTAGGTGGAGGGCCAGGGGACACCCTGGGGCCTCTACTGCTAGTCCAGGGAGAGAGGTGTACCCCTCGGTAGCTTGCTGGGGTCAGAGGCCCCTAGGTGGAGGGCCAAGGGAAACCGTGGGTCCTATACTGCAAGTCCAGGGAAAGATGGACTCCTGGGTAGCTTGCTGGGGTCAGAGGCCCCTGGGTGGATGGCCAGGGGGAACCCTGGGGCCAATAATGCAAGTCCAGGGAGAGAGGTGGCCCCCTGGGTAGCTTGCTGGGTTCAGAGGCCCCTAGTTGGAGAGCCAGAGGGCACCCTGGGGTCTATACTGCAAGTCCAGGGAGAGGGGTGGACCCCTGGGTAGCTTGCTAGGGTCAGAGGCCCCTAGGTGGAGGATCAGGGCGCACCGTTGGGGATTATACGGCAAGTCATGGGAGAGAGGTGGACCCCTAGGTAGCTTGCTTTGGTCAGAGGCCTCTAGGTGAAGGGCAAAGTGTTCACACTGGAGCCTATACTGCAAGTCCAGGGAGAGATGTGGACCACTGTGTAGCTTGCTGGGGTCAAAGGCCCCTAGGTGGAGGGCCAGGGGGCACCCTGGGGCCTATCCTGCAAGTCCAGGAAGATAGGTGGACCCCTGGGTAGCTTGCTGAGGTCAGAGGCCCCTAGGTGGAGGGCCAGGGGGGCACCCTGGGGCCTATACTGCAAGTCCAAGGAGAGAGGTGGACCCCTGGGTAGCTGGCTGGGGTCAAAAGCCCCTAGGTGGAGGGCCAGGGGGCACCCTGGGGCCTA
Source organism: Danio rerio (assembly GCF_052040795.2). Classification (NCBI taxonomy): domain Eukaryota; kingdom Metazoa; phylum Chordata; class Actinopteri; order Cypriniformes; family Danionidae; genus Danio; species Danio rerio. The sequence continues at coordinate 53,768,103 of NC_141027.1, forward strand.
TCCTGCAAGTTTAGGAAGAGAGGTGGACCCCTTGGTAGCTTGCTGGGGTCAGAGGCCCCAAGGTGGAGGGCCAAGGGGCACCCTGGAGAATATACTGCAAGTCTAGGGAGAGATGTGGACCACTGGGTAGCTTGCTGGGGTCAAAGGTGAAGGGCCAAGGGGCACCCTGGGGCCTATCCTGCAAGTCCAGGAAAACAGGTGGACCCCTGGGTAGCTTGCTTGGGTCAGAGGCCTCTAGGTGGAGGACCAAGGGGCACCCTGGGGCCTCTACTGTAAGTCCGTGGAGAGAGGCGGACCCCTAGGTAGCTTGCTGGGGTCAGAGGCCCCTGGGTGGAGGGCAAGGGGGCTCCCTGGTGCCTCTACTGCAAGCCGAGGGAGAAAGTTGGACCCCTGGGTAGCTTGCTGGGGTCAAAGGCCCCTAGGCGGAGGGCCATGGGGCATCCTGGCGTCTATCCTGAAAGTCCAGGGAGAGGTGGACTCCTGGGTAGCTTGCTGGGGTCAGGGTACCCTGGGTGGATGGCCAGGGGGCACCCTGGGGCCAATATTGCAAGTACAGGGAGAGAGGTGGACCCCTGGGTAGCTTGCTGGGGTCAGAAGCCCCTAGGTATAGGGCCAAGGGGGCACACTGGGACCTATATTGCAAGTAGAGTGAGAGAGGTGGACCCCAGGGTAGCTTGCTGGTGTCAGATGCCCCTAGGTGGAGGGCCAGGGGACACCCTGGGGCCTCTACTGCTAGTCCAGGGAGAGAGGTGTACCCCTCGGTAGCTTGCTGGGGTCAGAGGCCCCTAGGTGGAGGGCCAAGGGAAACCGTGGGTCCTATACTGCAAGTCCAGGGAAAGATGGACTCCTGGGTAGCTTGCTGGGGTCAGAGGCCCCTGGGTGGATGGCCAGGGGGAACCCTGGGGCCTATACTGCAAGTCCAGGGAGAGAGGTGGATCCCTGGGTAGCTTGCTGGGGTCAGATGCCCCTAGGTGGAGGGACAAGGGGCACCCTGGGGCCTATACTGCAAGTCCAGGGAGAGAGGTGGACCCCTGGGTAGGTTGCTGGGGTCAGATGCCCCTAGGTGGAGGGCCAAGGGGCACCCTGGGGCCTATACTGCAAGTCCTGGGAAAGATGGACTCCTGGGTAGCTTGCTGGGGTCAGAGGCCCCTGGGTGGGTGGACCCCAATACTGCAAATCCAGGGAGAGAGGTGGACCCCTGGGTAGCTTGCTGGGGTCAGAGGCCCCTACGTGGAGGGCCAGGGGGCACCCTGGAGCCTATACTGCAAGTCCAGGGAGAGAGGTGGACCCCTGGGTAGCTTGCTGGGGTCAGAGGCCCCTAGGTGGAGGGCCAGGGGGGCACACTGGGGCCTATATTGCAAGTACAAGGAGAGAGGTGGACCCCAGGGTAGCTGGCTGGTGTCAGAGGCCCCTAGGTGGAGGGCCAGTGGGCACCCTGAAGCCTATACTACAAGTCCAGGGAGAGGGTCGGACCCCTGGGTAGCTTGCTAGGGTCAGAGGGCCCTATGTTTAGGATCAGGGGGCACCGTTGGGGCTTATACGGCAAGTCCATGGAGAGAGTTGGACCCCTGGGTAGCTTGCTGGTGTCAGAGGCCCCTAGGTGGAGGGCCAGGGGGCACCCTGGGGCCTATACTGCAAGTCCAGGGAGAGAGGTGGACCCCTGGGTAGCTTGCTGGGGTCAGAGGCCCCAAGGTGGAGGGCCAAGGGGCACCCTGGAGAATATACTGCAAGTCTAGGGAGAGATGTGGACCACTGGGTAGCTTGCTGGGGTCAAAGGTGAAGGGCCAAGGGGCACCCTGGGGCCTATCCTGCAAGTCCAGGAAAACAGGTGGACCCCTGGGTAGCTTGCTTGGGTCAGAGGCCTCTAGGTGGAGGACCAAGGGGCACCCTGGGGCCTCTACTGTAAGTCCGTGGAGAGAGGCGGACCCCTAGGTAGCTTGCTGGGGTCAGAGGTCCCTGGGTGGAGGGCAAGGGGGCTCCCTGGTGCCTCTACTGCAAGCCGAGGGAGAAAGTTGGACCCCTGGGTAGCTTGCTGGGGTCAAAGGCCCCTAGGCGGAGGGCTAGGGGGCATCCTGGCGTCTATTCTGAAAGTCCAGGGAGAGGTGGACTCCTGGGTAGCTTGCTGGGGTCAGGGGCCCCTGGGTGGATGGCCAGGGGGCACCCTGGGGCCAATATTGCAAGTACAGGGAGAGAGGTGGACCCCTGGGTAGCTTGCTGGGGTCAGAAGCCCCTAGGTATAGGGCCAAGGGGGCACACTGGGACCTATATTGCAAGTAGAGTGAGAGAGGTGGACCCCAGGGTAGCTTGCTGGTGTCAGATGCCCCTAGGTGGAGGGCCAGGGGACACCCTGGGGCCTCTACTGCTAGTCCAGGGAGAGAGGTGTACCCCTCGGTAGCTTGCTGGGGTCAAAGGCCCCTAGGTGGAGGGCCAAGGGAAACCGTGGGTCCTATACTGCAAGTCCAGGGAAAGATGGACTCCTGGGTAGCTTGCTGGGGTCAGAGGCCCCTGGGTGGATGGCCAGGGGGAACCCTGGGGCCTATACTGCAAGTCCAGGGAGAGAGGTGGACCCCTGGGTAGCTTGCTGGGGTCAGATGCCCCTAGGTGGAGGGCCAAGGGGCACCCTGGGGCCTATACTGCAAGTCCAGGGAGAGAGGTGGACCCCTAGGTAGGTTGCTGGGGTCAGATGCCCCTAGCTGGAGGGCCAAGGGGCACCCTGGGGCCTATACTGCAAGTCCTGGGAAAGATGGACTCCTGGGTAGCTTGCTGGGGTCAGAGGCCCCTGGGTGGGTGGACCCCAATACTGCAAATCCAGGGAGAGAGGTGGACCCCTGGGTAGCTTGCTGGGGTCAGAGGCCCCTACGTGGAGGGCCAGGGGGCACCCTGGAGCCTATACTGCAAGTCCAGGGAGAGAGGTGGACCCCTGGGTAGCTTGCTGGGGTCAGAGGCCCCTAGCTGGAGGGCCAGGGGGGCACACTGGGGCCTATATTGCAAGTACAAGGAGAGAGGTGGACCCCAGGGTAGCTGGCTGGTGTCAGAGGCCCCTAGGTGGAGGGCCAGTGGGCACCCTGAAGCCTATACTACAAGTCCAGGGAGAGGGTCGGACCCCTGGGTAGCTTGCTAGGGTCAGAGGGCCCTATGTTTAGGATCAGGGGGCACCGTTGGGGCTTATACGGCAAGTCCATGGAGAGAGGTGGACCCCTGGGTAGCTTGCTGGTGTCAGAGGCCCCTAGGTGGAGGGCCAGGGGGCACCCTGGGGCCTATACTGCAAGTCCAGGGAGAGAGGTGGACCCCTGGGTAGCTTGCTGGGGTCAGAAGCCCCTAGGTGGAGGGCCAGGGGGGCACACTGGGGCCTATATTGCAAGTACAGGGTGAGAGGTGGACCCCAGGGTAGCTTGCTGGTGTCAGAGGCCCCTAGGTGGAGGGCCAGTGGGCACCCTGGGGCCTATACTGCAAGTCCAGGGAGAGGGGTGGACCCCTGGGTACCTTGCTGGGGTCAGAGGCCCCTAGGTGGAGGATCAGAGGGCAACGTTGGGGCTTATACGGCAAGTACAGGGAGAGAGGTGGACCCCTGGGTAGCTTGCTGGGGTCAGAGGCCCCTAGGTGGAGGGCAAGGGGGCACCCTGGAGCCTATACTGCAAGTCCAGGGAGAGATGTGGACCACTGGGTAGCTTGCTGGGGTCAAAGGCGCCTAGGTGGAGGGCCAGGGCCACCCTGGGACCTATCCTGCAAGTCCAGGAAAAGAGGTGGACCCCTGGGTAGCTTGCGGGGGTCAGAGGCCCCTAGGAGGAGGGCCAGGTGGGCATCCTGGGGCCTCTACTGCAAGTCCAAAGAGACAGGTGGACCCCTGGGTAGCTTGCTGGGGTCAAAGGCCCCTAGGTGGAGGGCCAGGGGGCACCCTGGGGCCTATCCAACAAGTTTAGGAAGAGAGGTGGACCCCTGGGTAGCTTGCTGGGGTCAGAGGCCGCAAGGTGGAGGGCCAAGGGGCACCCTGGGGCCTATAGTGCAAATCCAGGGAGAGAGGTAGACCCCTGGTTAGCTTGCTGGCTTAAGAGGCCCCTAGGTGGAGGGCCAGGGGACACCCTGGGGCCTCTACTGCTAGTCCAGAGAGAGAGGTGTACCCCTCGGTAGCTTGCTGGGGTCAGAGGCCCCTAGTTGGAGGGCCAAGGGGCACCGTGGGGCCTATATTGCATGTCAAGGGAGAGAGGTGGACCCCTGGGTAGCTTGCTGGGGTCAGAGGCCCCAAGGTGGAGGGCCAGGGGGGCACCCTGGGGCCTATACTGCAAGTCCAGGGAGAGATGTGGACCACAGGGTAGCTTTCTGGGGTCAAAGGCCCCTAGGTCGAGGGCCAGGGGGCACCCTGGAGCCTATCCTGCAAGTCCAGGAAGAGAGGTGGACCCCTGGGTAGCTTGCGGGGGTCAGAGGCCCCTAGGTGGAGGGCCAGGGGACACCCTGGGGCCTTTACTGCTAGTCCAGGGAGAGAGGTGTACCCCTCGGTAGCTTGCTGGGGTCAGAGGCCCCTGGGTGGAGTGCAAGGGGGCACCCTTGGGCCTCTACTGCAAGTCCAAGGAGAGAGGTGGACCCCTGGGTAGCTTGCTGTGGTCAGAGGCACCTAGCTGGAAGGCCAAGGGGCACCCTGGGGCCTATACTGCATGTAGAGGGAGAGAGGTGGACCACTGGGTAGCTTGCTGGGGTCAGAGGCCCCTGGGTGGATTGCAAGGGGACTCCCAGGGGCCTCTACTGCAAGTCCAGGGAGAGGTGGACTCCTGGGTAGCTTGCTGGGGTCAGAGGCCCCTGGGTGGATGGCCAGGGGTAACCCTGGGGAAAATAATGCAAGTCCAGGGAAAGAGGTGGACCCCTCGGTAGCTTGCTGGGGTCAGAGGCCCCTAGGTGGAGGGCCAGGGGGCACCCTGGGGCCTGTACTGCAAGCACAGGGAGAGAGTTGGACCCCTGGGTAGCTTGCTGGTGTCAGAGGCCCCTAGGTGGAGAGCCAGAGGGCACCCTGGGGTCTATACTGCAAGTCCAGGGAGAAGGGTGGACCCCTGGGTAGCTTGCTAGGGGTCAGAAGCCCCTGGGTGGAGTGCAAGGGGGCACCCTTGGGCCTCTACTGCAAGTCCAAGGAGAGAGGTGGACCCCTGGGTAGCTTGCTGTGGTCAGAGGCACCTAGGTGGAGGGCCAAGGGGCACCCTGGGGCCTATACTGCATGTAGAGGGAGAGAGGTGGACCACTGGGTAGCTTGCTGGGGTTAGAGGCCCCTGGGTGGATTGCAAGGGGGCTCCCACGGGCCTCTACTGCAAGTCCAGGGAGAGGTGGACTCCTGGGTAGCTTGCTGGGGTCAGAGGCCCCTGGGTGGATGGCCAGGGGGAACCCTAGGGCCAATATTGCAAGTCCAGGGAGAGAGGTGGCCCCCTGGGTAGCTTGCTGGGGTCAGAGGCCCCTAGGTGGAGGGCCAGGGGGCACCCTGGGGCCTGTACTGCAAGCACAGGGAGAGAGGTGGACCCCTGGGTAGCTTGCTGGGGTCAGAAGCCCCTAGGTGGAGGGCCAGGGGGGCACAGTGGGGCCTATAATGCAAGTACAGGGAGAGAGGTGGACCCCAGGGTAGCTTGCTGGTGTCAGAGGCCCCTAGTTGGAGAGCCAGAGGGCACCCTGGGGTCTATACTGCAAGTCCAGGGAGAGGGGTGGACCCCTGGGTAGCTTGCTAGGGTCAGAGGCCCCTAGGTGGAGGATCAGGTCGCACCGTTGGGGCTTATACGGCAAGTCATGGGAGAGAGGTGGACCCCTAGGTAGCTTGCTTTGGTCAGAGGCCTCTAGGTGGAGGGCAAGGTGGGCACACTGGAGCCTATACTGCAAGTCCAGGGAGAGATGTGGACCACTGTGTAGCTTGCTGGGGTCAAAGGCCCCTAGGTGGAGGGCCAGGGGGCACCCTGGGGCCTATCCTGCTAGTCCAGGAAGATAGGTGGACCCCTGGGTAGCTTGCTGAGGTCAGAGGCCCCTAGGTGGAGGGCCAGGGGGGCACCCTGGGGCCTATACTGCAAGTCCAAGGAGAGAGGTGGACCCCTGGGTAGCTGGCTGGGGTCAAAAGCCCCTAGGTGGAGGGCCAGGGGGCACCCTGGGGCCTATCCTGCAAGTTTAGGAAGAGAGGTGGACCCCTTGGTAGCTTGCTGGGGTCAGAGGCCCCAAGGTGGAGGGCCAAGGGGCACCCTGGAGAATATACTGCAAGTCTAGGGAGAGATGTGGACCACTGGGTAGCTTGCTGGGGTCAAAGGTGAAGGGCCAAGGGGCACCCTGGGGCCTATCCTGCAAGTCCAGGAAAACAGGTGGACCCCTGGGTAGCTTGCTTGGGTCAGAGGCCTCTAGGTGGAGGACCAAGGGGCACCCTGGGGCCTCTACTGTAAGTCCTTGGAGAGAGGCGGACCTCTAGGTAGCTTGCTGGGGTCAGAGGCCCCTGGGTGGAGGGCAAGGGGGCTCCCTGGGGCCTCTACTGCAAGCCGAGGGAGAGAGTTGGACCCCTGGGTAGCTTGCTGGGGTCAAAGGCCCCTAGGCGGAGGGCCAGGGGGCACCCTGGGGCCAATATTGCAAGTCCAGGGAGAGAGGTGGACCCCTGGGTAGCTTGCTGGGGTCAGAAGCCTTTAGGTATAGGGCCATGGGGGCACACTGGGACCTATATTGCAAGTAGAGTGAGAGAGGTGGACCCCAGGGTAGCTTGCTGGTGTCAGATGCCCGTAGGTGGAGGGCCAGGGGACACCCTGGGGCCTCTACTGCTAGTCCAGGGAGAGAGGTGTACCCCTCGGTAGCTTGCTGGGGTCAGAGGCCCCTAGGTGGAGGGCCAAGGGGCACCGTGGGTCCTATACTGCAAGTCCAGGGAAAGATGGACTCCTGGGTAGCTTGCTGGGGTCAGAGGCCCCTGGGTGGATCGCCAGGTGGGCATCCTGGGGCCTATACTGCAAGTCCAAGGAGAGAGGTGGACCCCTGGGTAGCTTGCTGGGGTCAGAGGGCCCTAGGTTTAGGATCAGGGGGCACCGTTGGGGCTTATACGGCAAGTCCAGGGAGAGAGGTGGACCCCTGGGTAGCTTGCTGGGGTCAGAGGCCCCTATGTGGAGGGCAAGGGGGCTCCCAGGGGCCTGTACTGCAAGTCCAGGGAGAGAGGTGGACCCCTGGGTAGCTTGCTGGGGTCAAAGGCCCCTAGGGGGAGGGCCAGGGGGCACCCTGGTGCCTATACTGCAAGTCCAGGGAGAGATATGGACCCCTGGGTAGCTTGCTGGGGTCAGAGGCCCCTGGGTGGATGGCCAGGTGGGCATCCTGGGGCCTATACTGCAAGTCCAAGGAGAGAGGTGGACCCCTGGGTAGCTTGCTGGGGTCAGAGGGCCCTAGGTTTAGGATCAGGGGGCACCGTTGGGGCTTATACGGCAAGTCGAGGGAGAGAGGTGGACCCCTGGGTAGCTTGATGAGGTCAGAGGCCCCTATGTGGAGGGCAAAGGGGCATCCAGGGGCCTATACTGCAAGTCCAGAGAGAGAGCTAGACCCCTGGGTAGCTTTCTGGGTCAGAGACCCCTGGGTGGAGGGCCAGGGGGCACCCTGGGGCCTTTACTGCAAGTCCAGAGATAAAGCTGGACACCTGGGTAGCTTGCTGGGGTCAGAGGCCCCTAGGTGGAGGGCAAGGGGGGCACCCTGGTTCCTATACTGCAAGTCCAAGGACAGAGGTGGACCCCTGGGTAGCTTGCTGTTGTCAAAGGCCCCTAGGTGGAGGGCAAGGGGCACCCTGGGGCCTATCCTGCAAGATCAGGAAGAGAGGTGGACACCAGGTTAGCTTGCTGGGGTCAAAAGCCTGTAGGTGGAGGGCCAGGGGGCACCCTGGGGCCTATCCTGCAAGTTTACGAAGAGAGGTTGACCCCTGGGGCCTATACTGCAAGTCCAGGGAGAGAGGTGGACCTCTGGGTAGCTTGTTGTGGTCAAAGGCCCCTAGGTGGAGGGCCAGGGGCACCCTGGGGCCTATCCTGCAAGTTTAGGAAGAGAGGTGGACCCCTCTCTAGCTTGCTGGGGTCAGAGGACCCAAGGTGGAGGGCCAAGGGGGCACCCTGGGGCCTATACTGCAAGTCCAAGGAGAGAGGTGGACCTTTGGGTAGCTTGTTGTGGTCAAAAGCCCCTAGGTGGAGGGCCCGGGGGCACCCTGGGGCCTATCCTGCAAGTTTAGGAAGAGAGGTGGACCCCTCTGTAGCTTGCTGGGGTCAGAGGCCCCAAGGTGGAGGGCCAAGGGGCACCCTGGGGCCTATACTGCAAGTCCAGGGAGAGAGGTGGACCCCTGGTTAGCTTGCTGGCTTAAGAGGCCCCTAGGTGGAGGGTCAGGGGACACCCTGGGACCTCTACTGCTAGTCCAGGGAGAGAGGTGTACCCCTCGGTAGCTTGCTGGGGTCAGAGGCCCCTAGGTGGAGGGCCAAGGGGCACCCTGGGGACTATACTGCATGTCAAGGGAGAGAGGTGGACCCCTGGGTAGCTTGCTGGGGTCAGAGGCCGCTGGGTGGATTGCACGGGGGCTCCCAGGGGCCTCTACTGCAAGTCCAGGGAGAGGTGGACTCCTCGGTAGCTTGCTGGGGTCAGAGGCCCCTGGGTGGATGGCCAGGGGGCACCTTGGGGCCTAAAATGCAAGTCCAGGGAGAGAGGTGGACCCCATGGTAGCTTGCTAGGGTCAGAGGCCCCTAGTTGGAGGATCAGAGGGCACCGTTTGGGCTTGAACGGCAAGTCCAGGGAGAGAGGTGGACCCCTGGGTAGCTTGCTGGGGTCAGAAGCCCCTAGGTGGAGGGCAAGGGGGGCACCCTGGAGCCTATACTGCAAGTCCAGGGAGAGATGTGGACCCCTGGGTAGCTTGCTGGGGTCAGAGGCCCCTAGGTGGAGGGCAAGGGGGGCACCCTGGTTCCTCTACTGCAAGTCCAAGGAGAGAGGTGGACCCCTGGGTAGCTTGCTGTTGTCAAAGGCCCCTAGGTGGAGGGCAAGGGGCACCCTGGGGCCTATCCTGCAAGTTCAGGAAGAGAGGTGGACCCCTGGGTAGCTTGCTGGGGTCAGAGGCCCCTAGGTGGAGGGCCTGATGGGCACCCTGGGGCCTATACTGCAAGTCCAGGGAGAGAGGTGGACACCAGGTTAGCTTGCTGGGGTCAAAAGCCTGTAGGTGGAGGGCCAGGGGGCACCCTGGGGCCTATCCTGCAAGTTTACGAAGAGAGGTTGACCCCTGGGGCCTATACTGCAAGTCCAGGGAGAGAGGTGGACCCCTGGGTAGCTTGCTGGGGTCAGAGTTCCCTAGGTGGAGGGCAAGGGGGCTCCCTGGAGCCTATACTGCAAGTCCAGGGAGAGATGTGGACCACTGGGTAGCTTGCTGGGGTCAAAGGCACCTAGGTGGAGGGCCAGGGCCACCCTGGGGCCTATCCTGCAAGTCCAGGAAAAGAGGTGGACCCCTGGGTAGCTTGCGGGGGTCAGAGGCCCCTAGGAGGAGGGCCAGGTGGGCATCCTCGGGCCTATACTGCAAGTCCAAGGAGAGAGGTGGACCCCTGGGTAGCTTGCTGGGGTCAAAGGCCCCTAGGTGGAGGGCCAGGGGGCACCCTGGGGCCTATCCTACAAGTTTAGGAAGAGAGGTGGACCCCTGGGTAGCTTGCTGGGGTCAGAGGCCCCAAGGTGGAGGGCCAAGGGGCACCCTGGGGCCTCTAGTGCAAATCCAGGGAGAGAGGTAGACCCCTGGTTAGCTTGCTGGCTTAAGAGGCCCCTAGGTGGAGGGCCAGGGGACACCCTGGGGCCTCTACTGCTAGTCCAGGGAGAGAGGTGTACCCCTCGGTAGCTTGCTGGGGTCAGAGGCCCCTAGTTGGAGGGCCAAGGGGCACCGTGGGGCCTATATTGCATGTCAAGGGAGAGAGGTGGACCCCTGGGTAGCTTGCTGGGGTCAGAGGCCCCTATGTGGAGGGCAAGGGGGCTCCCAGGGGCCTATACTGCAAGTCCAGGGAGAGATATGGACCCCTGGGTAGCTTGATGAGGTCAGAGGCCCCTGTGTGGAGGGCAAAGGGGCATCCAGGGGCCTTCACTGCAAGTCCAGAGATAAAGCTGGACACCTGGGTAGATTGCTGGGGTCAGAGGCCCCTAGGTGGAGGGCAAGGGGGGCACCCTGGTTCCTTTACTACAAGTCCAAGGAGAGAGGTGGACCCCTGGGTAGCTTGCTGTTGTCAAAGGCCCCTAGGTGGAGGGCAAGGGGCACCCTGGGGCCTATCCTGCAAGATCAGGAAGAGAGGTGGACCCCTGGGTAGCTTGCTGGGGTCAGAGGCCCCTAGGTGGAGGGCCAGATGGGCACCCTGGGGCCTATGCTGCAAGTCCAGGGAGAGAGGTGGACACAAGGTTAGCTTGCTGGGGTCAAAAGCCTGTAGGTGGAGGGCCAGGGGCACCCTGGGGCCTATCCTGCAAGTTTAGGAAGAGAGGTGGAACCCTCTCTAGCTTGCTGGGGTCAGAGGACCCAAGGTGGAGGGCCAAGAGGGCACCCTGGGGCCTATACTGCAAGTCCAAGGAGAGAGGTGGACCTTTGGGTAGCTTGTTGTGGTCAAAGGCCCCTAGGTGGAGGGCCAGGGGGCACCCTGGGGCCTATCCTGCAAGTTTAGGAAGAGAGGTGGACCCCTCTGTAGCTTGCTGGGGTCAGAGGCCCCAAGGTGGAGGGCCAAGGGGCACCCTGGGGCCTATACTGCAAGTCCAGGGAGAGAGGTGGACCCCTGGTTAGCTTGCTGGCTTAAGAAGCCCCTAGGTGGAGGGTCAGGGGACACCCTGGGGCCTCTACTGCTAGTCCAGGGAGAGAGGTGTACCCCTCGGTAGCTTGCTGGGGTCAGAGGCCCCTAGGTGGAGGGCCAAGGGGCACCCTGGGGACTATACTGCATGTCAAGGGAGATAGGTGGACCCCTGGGTAGCTTGCTGGGGTCAGAGGCCGCTGGGTGGATTGCAGGGGGGCTCCCAGGGGCCTCTACTGCAAGTCCAGGGAGAGGTGGACTCCTGGGTAGCTTGCTGGGGTCAGAGGCCCCTGGGTGGATGGCCAGGGGGCACCTTGGGGCCTAAAATGCAAGTCCAGGGAGAGAGGTGGACCCCTGGGTAGCTTGCTAGGGTCAGAGGCCCCTAGTTGGAGGATCAGAGGGCACCGTTTGGGCTTATACGGCAAGTCTAGGGAGAAAGGTGGACCCCTGGGTAGCTTGCTGGGGTCCGAGGCCCCTAGGTGGAGGGCAAGGGGGGCACCCTGGAGCCTATACTGCAAGTCCAGGGAGAGATGTGGACCCCTGGGTAGCTTGCTGGGGTCAGAGGCCCCTAGGTGGAGGGCAAGGGGGGCACCCTGGTTCCTATACTGCAAGTCCAAGGAGAGAGGTGGACCCCTGGGTAGCTTGCTGTTGTCAAAGGCCCCTAGGTGGAGGGCCAGGGGCACCCTGGTTCCTATACTGCAAGTCCAGGGAGAGATGTGGACCACAGGGTAGCTTTCTGGGGTCAAAGGCCCCTAGGTCGAGGGCCAGGGGGCACCCTGGAGCCTATCCTGCAAGTCCAGGAAGAGAGGTGGACCCCTGGGTAGCTTGCGGGGGTCAGAGGCCCCTAGGTGGAGGGCCAGGGGGGCACCCTGGGGCCTATACTGCAAGTACAAGGAGAGAGGTGGACCCCTGGGTAGCTTGCTCTGGTCAAAGGCCCCTAGGTGGAGGGCCAAGGGGCACCCTGGGGACTATACTGCATGTCAAGGGAGATAGGTGGACCCCTGGGTAGCTTGCTGGGGTCAGAGGCCGCTGGGTGGATTGCAGGGGGGCTCCCAGGGGCCTCTACTGCAAGTCCAGGGAGAGGTGGACTCCTGGGTAGCTTGCTGGGGTCAGAGGCCCCTGGGTGGATGGCCAGGGGGCACCTTGGGGCCTAAAATGCAAGTCCAGGGAGAGAGGTGGACCCCTGGGTAGCTTGCTAGGGTCAGAGGCCCCTAGTTGGAGGATCAGAGGGCACCGTTTGGGCTTATACGGCAAGTCTAGGGAGAGAGGTGGACCCCTGGGTAGCTTGCTGGGGTCAGAGGCCCCTAGGTGGAGGGCAAGGGGGGCACCCTGGAGCCTATACTGCAAGTCCAGGGAGAGATGTGGACCCCTGGGTAGCTTGCTAGGGTCAGAGGCCCCTAGGTGGAGGGCAAGGGGGCACCCTGGTTCCTATACTGCAAGTCCAAGGAGAGAGGTGGACCCCTGGGTAGCTTGCTGTTGTCAAAGGCCCCTAGGTGGAGGGCCAGGGGCACCCTGGTTCCTATACTGCAAGTCCAGGGAGAGATGTGGACCACAGGGTAGCTTTCTGGGGTCAAAGGCCCCTAGGTCGAGGGCCAGGGGGCACCCTGGAGCCTATCCTGCAAGTCCAGGAAGAGAGGTGGACCCCTGGGTAGCTTGCGGGGGTCAGAGGCCCCTAGGTCGAGGGCCAGGGGGGCACCCTGGGGCCTATACTGCAAGTACAAGGAGAGAGGTGGACCCCTGGGTAGCTTGCTCTGGTCAAAGGCCCCTAGGTTGAGGGCCAGGGGGCACCCTGGGGCCTATACTGCAAGTCCAGGGAGAGAGGTGGACCCCTGCTTAGCTTCCTGGCTTAAGAGGCCCCTAGGTGGAGGGTCAGGGGACACCCTGGGGCCTCTACTGCTAGTCCAGGTAGAGAAGTGTACCCCTCGGTAGCTTGCTGGGGTCAGAGGCCCCTAGGTGGAGGGATAAGGGGCACCCAGGGGCCTATACTGCATGTCCTGGGAGAGAGGTGGAGCCCTGGGTAGCTTGCTGGGGTCAGAGGCAACTGGGTGGATTGCAAGGGGGCTCCCAGGGGCCTCTACTGCAAGTCCAGGGAGAGGTGGACTACTGGGTAGCTTGCTGGGGTCAGAGGCCCCTGGGTGGATGGCCAGAGGGCACCCTGGGGCCAATAATGCAAGTCCAGGGAGAGAGTTGGACCCCTGGGTAGCTTGCTGGGGTCAGAGGCCCCTAGGTGGAGGGCCAGGGGGCACCCTGGGGCATGTACTGCAAGTTCAGGGAGAGAGGTGGACCCCTGGGTAGCTTGCTGGGGTCAGAAGCCCCTAGGTGGAGGGCCAGGGGGGCACACTGGGGCCTATAATGCAAGTACAGGGAGAGAGGTGGACCCCAGGGTAGCTTGCTGGTGTCAGACGCTCCTAGGTGGAGGGCCAGTGGGCACCCTGGGGTCTATACTGTGAGTCCAGGGAGAGGGGTGGACCCCTGGGTAGCTTGCTGGGGTCAGAGGCCCCTAGATGGAGGCCAAGGTGGGCACCCTGGAGCCTACACTGCAAGTCCAGGGAGAGAGGTGGACCCCTGGTTAGCTTGCTAGGGTCAGAGGCCCCTAGGTGGAGAGCCAGAGGGCACCCTGGGGTCTATACTGCAAGTCCAGGGAGAAGGGTGGACCCCTGGGTAGCTTGCTAGGGGTCAGAGGCCCCTGGGTGGAGTGCAAGGAGGCACCCTTGGGCCTCTACTGCAAGTCCAAGGAGAGAGGTGGACCCCTGGGTAGCTTGCTGTGGTCAGAGGCACCTAGGTGGAGGGCCAAGGGGCACCCTGGGGCCTATACTGCATGTAGAGGGAGAGAGGTGGACCACTGGGTAGCTTGCTGGGGTCAGAGGCCCCTGGGTGGATTGCAAGGGGGCTCCCAGGGGCCTCTACTGCAAGTCCAGGGAGAGGTGGACTCCTGGGTAGCTTGCTGGGGTCAGAGGCCCCTGGTTTGATGGCCAGGGGGAACCCTGGAGCCTATACTGCAAGTCCAGGGAGAGATGTGGACCACAGGGTAGCTTTCTGGGGTCAAAGGCCCCTAGGTCGAGGGCCAGGGGGCACCCTGGAGCCTATCCTGCAAGTCCAGGAAGAGAGGTGGACCCCTGGGTAGCTTGCGGGGGTCAGAGGCCCCTAGGTGGAGGGCCAGGGGGGCACCCTGGGGCCTATACTGCAAGTACAAGGAGAGAGGTGGACCCCTGGGTAGCTTGCTCTGGTCAAAGGCCCCTAGGTTGAGGGCCAGGGGGCACCCTGGGGCCTATCCTGCAAATTTAAGAAGAGAGGTGGACCCCTCTGTAGCTTGCTGGGGTCAGAGGCCCCAAGGTGGAGGGCCAAGGGGCACCCTGGGGCCTATACTGCAAGTCCAGGGAGAGAGGTGGACCCCTGCTTAGCTTGCTGGCTTAAGAGGCCCCTAGGTGGAGGGTCAGGGGACACCCTGGGGCCTCTACTGCTAGTCCAGGGAGAGCAGTGTACCCCTCGGTAGCTTGCTGGGGTCAGAGGCCCCTAGGTGGAGGGATAAGGGGCACCCAGGGGCCTATACTGCAAGTCAAGGGAGAGAGGTGGAGCCCTGGGTAGCTTGCTGGGGTCAGAGGCAACTGGGTGGATTGCAAGGGGGCTCCCAGGGGCCTCTACTGCAAGTCCAGGGAGAGGTGGACTACTGGGTAGCTTGCTGTTGTCAAAGGCCCCTAGGTGGAGGGCCAGGGGCACCCTGGTTCCTATACTGCAAGTCCAGGGAGAGATGTGGACCACAGGGTAGCTTTCTGGGGTCAAAGGCCCCTAGGTCGAGGGCCAGGGGGCACCCTGGAGCCTATCCTGCAAGTCCAGGAAGAGAGGTGGACCCCTGGGTAGCTTGCGGGGGTCAGAGGCCCCTAGGTGGAGGGCCAGGGGGGCACCCTGGGGCCTATACTGCAAGTACAAGGAGAGAGGTGGACCCCTGGGTAGCTTGCTCTGGTCAAAGGCCCCTAGGTTGAGGGCCAGGGGGCACCCTGGGGCCTATACTGCAAGTCCAGGGAGAGAGGTGGACCCCTGCTTAGCTTGCTGGCTTAAGAGGCCCCTAGGTGGAGGGTCAGGGGACACCCTGGGGCCTCTACTGCTAGTCCAGGGAGAGAAGTGTACCCCTCGGTAGCTTGCTGGGGTCAGAGGCCCCTAGGTGGAGGGATAAGGGGCACCCAGGGGCCTATACTGCATGTCAAGGGAGAGAGGTGGAGCCCTGGGTAGCTTGCTGGGGTCAGAGGCAACTGGGTGGATTGCAAGGGGGCTCCCAGGGGCCTCTACTGCAAGTCCAGGGAGAGGTGGACTACTGGGTAGCTTGCTGGGGTCAGAGGCCCCTGGGTGGATGGCCAGAGGGCACCCTGGGGCCAATAATGCAAGTCCAGGGAGAGAGTTGGACCCCTGGGTAGCTTGCTGGGGTCAGAGGCCTCTAGGTGGAGGGCCAGGGGGCACCCTGGGGCATGTACTGCAAGTTCAGGGAGAGAGGTGGACCCCTGGGTAGCTTGCTGGGGTCAGAAGCCCCTAGGTGGAGGGCCAGGGGGGCACACTGGGGCCTATAATGCAAGTACAGGGAGAGAGGTGGACCCCAGGGTAGCTTGCTGGTGTCAGACGCCCCTAGGTGGAGGGCCAGTGGGCACCCTGGGGTCTATACTGCGAGTCCAGGGAGAGGGGTGGACCCCTGGGTAGCTTGCTGGGGTCAGAGGCCCCTAGATGGAGGCCAAGGTGGGCACCCTGGAGCCTACACTGCAAGTCCAGGGAGAGAGGTGGACCCCTGGTTAGCTTGCTAGGGTCAGAGGCCCCTAGGTGGAGAGCCAGAGGGCACCCTGGGGTCTATACTGCAAGTCCAGGGAGAAGGGTGGACCCCTGGGTAGCTTGCTAGGGGTCAGAGGCCCCTGGGTGGAGTGCAAGGAGGCACCCTTGGGCCTCTACTGCAAGTCCAAGGAGAGAGGTGGACCCCTGGGTAGCTTGCTGTGGTCAGAGGCACCTAGGTGGAGGGCGAAGGGGCACCCTGGGGCCTATACTGCATGTAGAGGGAGAGAGGTGGACCACTGGGTAGCTTGCTGGGGTCAGAGGCCCCTGGGTGGATTGCAAGGGGGCTCCCAGGGGCCTCTACTGCAAGTCCAGGGAGAGGTGGACTCCTGGGTAGCTTGCTGGGGTCAGAGGCCCCTGGGTGGATGGCCAGGGGGAACCCTGGAGCCTATACTGCAAGTCCAGGGAGAGATGTGGACCACAGGGTAGCTTTCTGGGGTCAAAGGCCCCTAGGTCGAGGGCCAGGGGGCACCCTGGAGCCTATCCTGCAAGTCCAGGAAGAGAGGTGGACCCCTGGGTAGCTTACGGGGGTCAGAGGCCCCTAGGTGGAGGGCCAGGGGGGCACCCTGGGGCCTATACTGCAAGTACAAGGAGAGAGGTGGACCCCTGGGTAGCTTGCTCTGGTCAAAGGCCCCTAGGTTGAGGGCCAGGGGGCACCCTGGGGCCTATCCTGCAAATTTAAGAAGAGAGGTGGACCCCTCTGTAGCTTGCTGGGGTCAGAGGCCCCAAGGTGGAGGGCCAAGGGGCACCCTGGGGCCTATACTGCAAGTCCAGGGAGAGAGGTGGACCCCTGCTTAGCTTGCTGGCTTAAGAGGCCCCTAGGTGGAGGGTCAGGGGACACCCTGGGGCCTCTACTGCTAGTCCAGGGAGAGCAGTGTACCCCTCGGTAGCTTGCTGGGGTCAGAGGCCCCTAGGTGGAGGGATAAGGGGCACCCAGGGGCCTATACTGCAAGTCAAGGGAGAGAGGTGGAGCCCTGGGTAGCTTGCTGGGGTCAGAGGCAACTGGGTGGATTGCAAGGGGGCTCCCAGGGGCCTCTACTGCAAGTCCAGGGAGAGGTGGACTACTGGGTAGCTTGCTGGGGTCAGAGGCCCTTGGGTGGATGGCCAGGGGGCACCCTGGGGCCAATATTGCAAGTCCAGGGAGAGAGTTGGACCCCTGGGTAGCTTGCTGGGGTCAGAGGCCCCTAGGTGGAGGGCCAGGGGGCACCCTGGGGCATGTACTGCAAGTTCAGGGAGAGAGGTGGACCCCTGGGTAGCTTGCTGGGGTCAGAAGCCCCTAGGTGGAGGGCCAGGGGGGCACACTGGGGCCTATACTGCAAGTACAGGGAGAGAGGTGGACCCCAGGGTAGCTTGCTGGTGTCAGACGCCCTTAGGTGGAGGGCCAGTGGGCACCCTGGGGTCTATACTGCGAGTCCAGGGAGAGGGGTGGACCCCTGGGTAGCTTGCTGGGGTCAGAGGCCCCTAGATGGAGGCCAAGGTGGGCACCCTGGAGCCTATACTGCAAGTCCAGGGAGAGAGGTGGACCCCTGGTTAGCTAGCTAGGGTCAGAGGCCCCTAGGTGGAGGGCCAGGGGACACCCTGGGGCCTCTACTGCTAGTCCAGGGAGAGAGGTGTACCCCTCGGTAGCTTGCTGGGGTCAGAGGCCCTTGGGTGGAGTGCAAGGGGGCACCCTTGGGCCTCTACTGCAAGTCCAAGGAGAGAGGTGGACCCCTGGGTAGCTTACTGTGGTCAGAGGCACCTAGCTGGAGGGCCAAAGGGCACCCTGGGGCCTATACTGCATGTAGAGGAAGAGAGGTGGACCACTGGGTAGCTTGCTGGGGTCAGAGGCCCCTGGGTGGATTGCAAGGGGACTCCCAGGGGCCTCTACTGCAAGTCCAGGGAGAGGTGGACTCCTGGGTAGCTTGCTGGGGTCAGAGGCCCCTGGGTGGATGGCCAGGGATAACCCTGGGGCCAATAATGCAAGTCCTGGGACAGAGGTGGACCCCTGGGTAGCTTGCTGGGGTCAGAGGCCCCTAGGTGGAGGGCCAGGGGGCACTCTGGGGCCTGTACTGCAAGCACAGGGAGAGAGGTGGACCCCTGGGTAGCTTGCTGGTGTCAGAGGGCCCAAGGTGGAGAGCCAGAGGGCACCCTGGGGTCTATACTGCAAGTCCAGGGAGAAGGGTGGACCCCTGGGTAGCTTGCTAGGGGTCAGAGGCCCCTGGGTGGAGTGCAAGGAGGCACCCTTGGGCCTCTACTGCAAGTCCAAGGAGAGAGGTGGACCCCTGGGTAGCTTGCTGTGGTCAGAGACACCTAGGTGGAGGGCCAAGGGGCACCCTGGGGCCTATACTTCATGTAGAGGGAGAGAGGTGGACCAATGGGTAGCTTGCTGAAGTCAGAGGCCCCTGGGTGGATTGCAAGGGGGCTCCCAGGGGCCTCTACTGCAAGTCCAGGGAGAGGTGGACTCCTGGGTAGCTTGCTGGGGTCAGAGGCCCCTGGGTGGATGGCCAGGGGGAACCCTGGGGCCAATAATGCAAGTCCAGGGAGAGAGGTGGCCCCCTGGGTAGCTTGCTGGGGTCAGAGGCCCCTAGTTGGAGAGCCAGAGGGCACCCTGGGGTCTATACTGCAAGTCCAGGGAGAGGGGTGGACCCCTGGGTAGCTTGCTAGGGTCAGAGGCCCCTAGGTGGAGGATCAGGGCGCACCGTTGGGGATTATACGGCAAGTCATGGGAGAGAGGTGGACCCCTAGGTAGCTTGCTTTGGTCAGAGGCCTCTAGGTGAAGGGCAAAGTGTTCACACTGGAGCCTATACTGCAAGTCCAGGGAGAGATGTGGACCACTGTGTAGCTTGCTGGGGTCAAAGGCCCCTAGGTGGAGGGCCAGGGGGCACCCTGGGGCCTATCCTGCAAGTCCAGGAAGATAGGTGGACCCCTGGGTAGCTTGCTGAGGTCAGAGGCCCCTAGGTGGAGGGCCAGGGGGGCACCCTGGGGCCTATACTGCAAGTCCAAGGAGAGAGGTGGACCCCTGGGTAGCTGGCTGGGGTCAAAAGCCCCTAGGTGGAGGGCCAGGGGGCACCCTGGGGCCTATCCTGCAAGTTTAGGAAGAGAGGTGGACCCCTTGGTAGCTTGCTGGGGTCAGAGGCCCCAAGGTGGAGGGCCAAGGGGCACCCTGGAGAATATACTGCAAGTCCAGGGAGAGATGTGGACCACTGGGTAGCTTGCTGGGGTCAAAGGTGAAGGGCCAAGGGGCACCCTGGGGCCTATCCTGCAAGTCCAGGAAAACAGGTGGACCCCTGGGTAGCTTGCTTGGGTCAGAGGCCTCTAGGTGGAGGACCAAGGGGCACCCTGGGGCCTCTACTGTAAGTCCGTGGAGAGAGGCGGACCCCTAGGTAGCTTGCTGGGGTCAGAGGCCCCTGGGTGGAGGGCAAGGGGGCTCCCTGGTGCCTCTACTGCAAGCCGAGGGAGAAAGTTGGACCCCTGGGTAGCTTGCTGGGGTCAAAGGCCCCTAGGCGGAGGGCCATGGGGCATCCTGGCGTCTATCCTGAAAGTCCAGGGAGAGGTGGACTCCTGGGTAGCTTGCTGGGGTCAGGGGACCCTGGGTGGATGGCCAGGGGGCACCCTGGGGCCAATATTGCAAGTACAGGGAGAGAGGTGGACCCCTGGGTAGCTTGCTGGGGTCAGAAGCCCCTAGGTATAGGGCCAAGGGGGCACACTGGGACCTATATTGCAAGTAGAGTGAGAGAGGTGGACCCCAGGGTAGCTTGCTGGTGTCAGATGCCCCTAGGTGGAGGGCCAGGGGACACCCTGGGGCCTCTACTGCTAGTCCAGGGAGAGAGGTGTACCCCTCGGTAGCTTGCTGGGGTCAGAGGCCCCTAGGTGGAGGGCCAAGGGAAACCGTGGGTCCTATACTGCAAGTCCAGGGAAAGATGGACTCCTGGGTAGCTTGCTGGGGTCAGAGGCCCCTGGGTGGATGGCCAGGGGGAACCCTGGGGCCTATACTGCAAGTCCAGGGAGAGAGGTGGACCCCTGGGTAGCTTGCTGGGGTCAGATGCCCCTAGGTGGAGGGACAAGGGGCACCCTGGGGCCTATACTGCAAGTCCAGGGAGAGAGGTGGACCCCTGGGTAGGTTGCTGGGGTCAGATGCCCCTAGGTGGAGGGCCAAGGGGCACCCTGGGGCCTATACTGCAAGTCCTGGGAAAGATGGACTCCTGGGTAGCTTGCTGGGGTCAGAGGCCCCTGGGTGGGTGGACCCCAATACTGCAAATCCAGGGAGAGAGGTGGACCCCTGGGTAGCTTGCTGGGGTCAGAGGCCCCTGCGTGGAGGGCCAGGGGGCACCCTGGAGCCTATACTGCAAGTCCAGGGAGAGAGGTGGACCCCTGGGTAGCTTGCTGGGGTCAGAGGCCCCTAGGTGGAGGGCCAGGGGGGCACACTGGGGCCTATATTGCAAGTACAAGGAGAGAGGTGGACCCCAGGGTAGCTGGCTGGTGTCAGAGGCCCCTAGGTGGAGGGCCAGTGGGCACCCTGAAGCCTATACTACAAGTCCAGGGAGAGGGTCGGACCCCTGGGTAGCTTGCTAGGGTCAGAGGGCCCTATGTTTAGGATCAGGGGGCACCGTTGGGGCTTATACGGCAAGTCCATGGAGAGAGTTGGACCCCTGGGTAGCTTGCTGGTGTCAGAGGCCCCTAGGTGGAGGGCCAGGGGGCACCCTGGGGCCTATACTGCAAGTCCAGGGAGAGAGGTGGACCCCTGGATAGCTTGCTGGGGTCAGAGGCCCCAAGGTGGAGGGCCAAGGGGCACCCTGGAGAATATACTGCAAGTCTAGGGAGAGATGTGGACCACTGGGTAGCTTGCTGGGGTCAAAGGTGAAGGGCCAAGGGGCACCCTGGGGCCTATCCTGCAAGTCCAGGAAAACAGGTGGACCCCTGGGTAGCTTGCTTGGGTCAGAGGCCTCTAGGTGGAGGACCAAGGGGCACCCTGGGGCCTCTACTGTAAGTCCGTGGAGAGAGGCGGACCCCTAGGTAGCTTGCTGGGGTCAGAGGCCCCTGGGTGGAGGGCAAGGGGGCTCCCTGGTGCCTCTACTGCAAGCCGAGGGAGAAAGTTGGACCCCTGGGTAGCTTGCTGGGGTCAAAGGCCCCTAGGCGGAGGGCCAAGGGGCATCCTGGCGTCTATCCTGAAAGTCCAGGGAGAGGTGGACTCCTGGGTAGCTTGCTGGGGTCAGGGGCCCCTGGGTGGATGGCCAGGGGGCACCCTGGGGCCAATATTGCAAGTACAGGGAGAGAGGTGGACCCCTGGGTAGCTTGCTGGGGTCAGAAGCCCCTAGGTATAGGGCCAAGGGGGCACACTGGGACCTATATTGCAAGTAGAGTGAGAGAGGTGGACCCCAGGGTAGCTTGCTGGTGTCAGATGCCCCTAGGTGGAGGGCCAGGGGACACCCTGGGGCCTCTACTGCTAGTCCAGGGAGAGAGGTGTACCCCTCGGTAGCTTGCTGGGGTCAGAGGCCCCTAGGTGGAGGGCCAAGGGAAACCGTGGGTCCTATACTGCAAGTCCAGGGAAAGATGGACTCCTGGGTAGCTTGCTGGGGTCAGAGGCCCCTGGGTGGATGGCCAGGGGGAACCCTGGGGCCTATACTGCAAGTCCAGGGAGAGAGGTGGACCCCTGGGTAGCTTGCTGGGGTCAGATGCCCCTAGGTGGAGGGCCAAGGGGCACCCTGGGGCCTATACTGCAAGTCCAGGGAGAGAGGTGGACCCCTGGGTAGGTTGCTGGGGTCAGATGCCCCTAGCTGGAGGGCCAAGGGGCACCCTGGGGCCTATACTGCAAGTCCTGGGAAAGATGGACTCCTGGGTAGCTTGCTGGGGTCAGAGGCCCCTGGGTGGGTGGACCCCAATACTGCAAATCCAGGGAGAGAGGTGGACCCCTGGGTAGCTTGCTGGGGTCAGAGGCCCCTACGTGGAGGGCCAGGGGGCACCCTGGAGCCTATACTGCAAGTCCAGGGAGAGAGGTGGACCCCTGGGTAGCTTGCTGGGGTCAGAGGCCCCTAGGTAGAGGGCCAGGGGGGCACACTGGGGCCTATATTGCAAGTACAAGGAGAGAGGTGGACCCCAGGGTAGCTGGCTGGTGTCAGAGGCCCCTAGGTGGAGGGCCAGTGGGCACCCTGAAGCCTATACTACAAGTCCAGGGAGAGGGTCGGACCCCTGGGTAGCTTGCTAGGGTCAGAGGGCCCTATGTTTAGGATCAGGGGGCACCGTTGGGGCTTATACGGCAAGTCCATGGAGAGAGGTGGACCCCTGGGTAGCTTGCTGGTGTCAGAGGCCCCTAGGTGGAGGGCCAGGGGGCACCCTGGGGCCTATACTGCAAGTCCAGGGAGAGAGGTGGACCCCTGGGTAGCTTGCTGGGGTCAGAAGCCCCTAGGTGGAGGGAAAGAGGGGCACACTGGGGCCTATATTGCAAGTACAGGGAGAGAGGTGGACCCCAGGGTAGCTTGCTGGTGTCAGAGGCCCCTAGGTGGAGGGCCAGTGGGCACCCTGGGGCCTATACTGCAAGTCCAGGGAGAGGGGTGGACCCCTGGGTAGCTTGCAAGGGTCAGAGGCCCCTAGGTGGAGGATCAGAGGGCACCGTTGGGGCTTATACGGCAAGTCCAGGGAGAGAGGTGGACCCCTGGGTAGCTTGCTGGGGTCAGAGGCCCCTAGGTGGAGGGCAAGGGGGGCACCCTGGAGCCTATACTGCAAGTCCAGGGAGAGATGTGGACCACTGGGTAGCTTGCTGGGGCCAAAGGCGCCTAGTTGGAGGGCCAGGGCCACCCTGGGGCCTATCCTGCAAGTCCAGGAAAAGAGGTGGACTCCTGGGTAGCTTGCGGGGGTCAGAGGCATCTAGGAGGAGGGCCAGGTGGGCATCCTGGGGCCTATACTGCAAGTCCAAGGAGAGAGGTGGACCCCTGGGTAGCTTGCTGGGGTCAAAGGCCCCTAGGTGGAGGGCCAGGGGGCACCCTGGGGCCTATCCTGCAAGTTTAGGAAAAGAGGTGGACCCCTGGGTAGCTTGCTGGGGTCAGAGGCCCCAAGGTGGAGGGCCAAGGGGCAACCTGGGGCCTATACTGCAAGTCCAGGGAGAGAGGTGGACCCCTGGGTAGCTTGCTGGGGTCAGATGCCCCTGGGTGGGTGGACCCCAATACTGCAAATCCAGGGAGAGAGGTGGACCCCTGGGTAGCTTGCTGGGGTCAGAGGCCCCTAGGTGGAGGGCCAGGGGGCACTCTGGGGCCTGTACTGCAAGCACAGGGAGAGAGGTGGACCCCTGGGTAGCTTGCTGGTGTCAGAGGCCCCTAGGTGGAGAGCCAGAGGGCACCCTGGGGTCTATACTGCAAGTCCAGGGAGAAGGGTGGACCCCTGGGTAGCTTGCTAGGGGTCAGAGGCCCCTGTGTGGAGTGCAAGGAGGCACCCTTGGGCCTCTACTGCAAGTCCAAGGAGAGAGGTGGACCCCTGGGTAGCTTGCTGTGGTCAGAGACACCTAGGTGGAGGGCCAAGGGGCACCCTGGGGCCTATACTTCATGTAGAGGGAGAGAGGTGGACCAATGGGTAGCTTGCTGAAGTCAGAGGCCCCTGGGTGGATTGCAAGGGGGCTCCCAGGGGCCTCTACTGCAAGTCCAGGGAGAGGTGGACTCCTGGGTAGCTTGCTGGGGTCAGAGGCCCCTGGGTGGATAGCCAGGGGGAACCCTGGGGCCAATATTGCAAGTCCAGGGAGAGAGGTGGCCCCCTGGGTAGCTTGCTGGGGTCAGAGGCCCCTAGTTGGAGAGCCAGAGGGCACCCTGGGGTCTATACTGCAAGTCCAGGGAGAGGGGTGGACCCCTGGGTAGCTTGCTAGGGTCAGAGGCCCCTAGGTGGAGGATCAGGGCGCACCGTTGGGGATTATACGGCAAGTCATGGGAGAGAGGTGGACCCCTAGGTAGCTTGCTTTGGTCAGAGGCCTCTAGGTGAAGGGCAAAGTGTTCACACTGGAGCCTATACTGCAAGTCCAGGGAGAGATGTGGACCACTGTGTAGCTTGCTGGGGTCAAAGGCCCCTAGGTGGAGGGCCAGGGGGCACCCTTGGGCCTATCCTGCAAGTCCAGGAAGATAGGTGGACCCCTGGGTAGCTTGCTGAGGTCAGAGGCCCCTAGGTGGAGGGCCAGGGGGCACCCTGGGGCCTATCCTTCAAGTCCTGGAATAGAGCAGGTCCCCTGGGTAGCTTGCTGGGGTCAGAGGCCCCTAGGTGGAGGGCCAAGGGGCACCCTGGTGCCAAAAATGCAAGTCCAGGGAGAGAGGTGGACCCCTGGGTAGCTTGCTAGGGTCAGAGGCCCCTAGTTGGAGGATCAGAGGGCACCGTTTGGGCTTATACGGCAAGGCCAGGGAGAGAGGTGGACCCCTGGGTAGCTTGCTGGGGTCAGAGGCCCCTAGGTGGAGGGCAAGGGGGGCACCCTGGAGCCTATACTGCAAGTCCAGGGAGAGATGTGGACCACAGGGTAGCTTTCTGGGGTCAAAGGCCCCTAGGTGGAGGGCCAGGGGGCACCCTGGTGCCTATCCTGCAAGTCCAGGAAGAGAGGTGGACCCCTGGGTAGCTTGCGGGGGTCAGAGGCCCCTAGGTGGAGGGCCAGGGGGGCACCCTGGGGCCTATACTGCAAGTCCAAGGAGAGAGGTGGACCCCTGGGTAGCTTGCTGTGGTCAAAGGCCCTTAGGTTGAGGGCCAGGGGGCACCCAGGGGCCTATCCTGCAAGTTTAGGAAGAGAGGTGGACCCCTCTGTAGCTTGCTGGGGTCAGAGGCCCCAAGGTGGAGGGCCAAGGGGCACCCTGGGGCCTATACTGCAAGTCCAGGGAGAGAGGTGGACCCCTGGTTAGCTTGCTGGCTTAAGAGGCCCCTAGGTGGAGGGTCAGGGGACACCCTGGGGCCTCTACTGCTAGTCCAGGGAGAGAGGTGTACCCCTCGGTAGCTTGCTGGGGTCAGAGGCCCCTAGGTGGAGGGATAAGGGGAACCCTGGGGCCTATACTGCATGTCAAGGGAGAGAGGTGGACCCCTGGGTAGCTTGCTGGGGTCAGAGGCAACTGGGTGGATTGCAAGGGGGCACCCAGGGGCCTCTACTGCAAGTCCAGAGAGAGGTGGACTACTGGGTAGCTTGCTGGGGTCAGAGGCCCCTGGGTGGATTGCAAGGGGGCTCCAAGGGGCCTCTACTGCAAGTCCAGGGAGAGGTGGACTCCTGGGTAGCTTGCTGGGGTCAGAGGCCCCTGGGTGGATGGCCAGGGGGCACCCTGGGGCCAATAATGCAAGTCCGGGGAGAGAGGTGGACCCCTGGGTAGCTTGCTGGGGTCAGAGGCCCCTAGGTGGAGGGCCAGGGGGCACCCTGGGGCCTGTACTGCAAGTTCAGGGAGAGAGGTGGACCCCTGGGTAGCTTGCTGGGGTCAGAAGCCCCTAGGTGGAGGGCCAGGGGGGCACACTGGGGCCTATAATCCAAATACAATCAGAGAGGTGGACCCCAGGGTAGCTTGCTTGTGTCAGAGGCCCCTAGGTGGAGGGCCAGTGGGCACCCTGGGGTCTATACTGCAAGTCCAGGGAGAGATGTGGACCACTGGGTAGCTTGCTGGGGTCAAAGGTGAAGGGCCAAGGGGCACCCTGGGGCCTATCCTGCAAGTCCAGGAAAACAGGTGGTCCCCTGGGTAGCTTGCTTGGGTCAAAGGCCTCTAGGTGGAGGACCAAGGGGCACCCTGGGGCCTCTACTGTAAGTCCGTGGAGAGAGGCGGACCCCTAGGTAGCTTGCTGGGGTCAGAGGCCCCTGGGTGGAGGGCAAGTGGGCTCCCTGGTGCCTCTACTGCAAGCCGAGGGAGAAAGTTGGACCCCTGGGTAGCTTGCTGGGGTCAAAGGCCCCTAGGCGGAGGGCCAGGGGGCATCCTGGCGTCTATCCTGAAAGTCCAGGGAGAGGTGGACTCCTGGGTAGCTTGCTGGGGTCAGGGGCCCCTGGGTGGATGGCCAGGGGGCACCCTGGGGCCAATATTGCAAGTACAGGGAGAGAGGTGGACCCCTGGGTAGCTTGCTGGGGTCAGAAGCCCCTAGGTATAGGGCCAAGGGGGCACACTGGGACCTATATTGCAAGTAGAGTGAGAGAGGTGGACCCCAGGGTAGCTTGCTGGTGTCAGATGCCCCTAGGTGGAGGGCCAGGGGACACCCTGGGGCCTCTACTGCTAGTCCAGGGAGAGAGGTGTACCCCTCGGTAGCTTGCTGGGGTCAGAGGCCCCTAGGTGGAGGGCCAAGGGAAACCGTGGGTCCTATACTGCAAGTCCAGGGAAAGATGGACTCCTGGGTAGCTTGCTGGGGTCAGAGGCCCCTGGGTGGATGGCCAGGGGGAACCCTGGGGCCTATACTGCAAGTCCAGGGAGAGAGGTGGACCCCTGGGTAGCTTGCTGGGGTCAGATGCCCCTAGGTGGAGGGCCAAGGGGCACCCTGGGGCCTATACTGCAAGTCCAGGGAGAGAGGTGGACCCCTGGGTAGGTTGCTGGGGTCAGATGCCCCTAGGTGGAGGGCCAAAGGGCACCCTGGGGCCTATACTGCAAGTCCTGGGAAAGATGGACTCCTGGGTAGCTTGCTGGGGTCAGAGGCCCCTGGGTGGGTGGACCCCAATACTGCAAATCCAGGGAGAGAGGTGGACCCCTGGGTAGCTTGCTGGGGTCAGAGGCCCCTACGTGGAGGGCCAGGGGGCACCCTGGAGCCTATACTGCAAGTCCAGGGAGAGAGGTGGACCCCTGGGTAGCTTGCTGGGGTCAGTGGCCCCTAGGTGGAGGGCCAGGGGGGCACACTGGGGCCTATATTGCAAGTACAAGGAGAGAGGTGGACCCCAGGGTAGCTGGCTGGTGTCAGAGGCCCCTAGGTGGAGGGCCAGTGGGCACCCTGAAGCCTATACTACAAGTCCAGAGAGAGGGTCGGACCCCTGGGTAGCTTGCTAGGGTCAGAGGGCCCTATGTTTAGGATCAGGGGGCACCGTTGGGGCTTATACGGCAAGTCCATGGAGAGAGGTGGACCCCTGGGTAGCTTGCTGGTGTCAGAGGCCCCTAGGTGCAGGGCCAGGGGGCACCCTGGGGCCTATACTGCAAGTCCAGGGAGAGAGGTGGACCCCTGGGTAGCTTGCTGGGGTCAGAAGCCCCTAGGTGGAGGGAAAGAGGGGCACACTGGGGCCTATATTGCAAGTACAGGGAGAGAGGTGGACCCCAGGGTAGCTTGCTGGTGTCAGAGGCCCCTAGGTGGAGGGCCAGTGGGACTCCTGGGGCCTATACTGCAAGTCCAGGGAGAGGGGTGGACCCCTGGGTAGCTTGCAAGGGTCAGAGGCCCCTAGGTGGAGGATCAGAGGGCACCGTTGGGGCTTATACGGCAAGTCCAGGGAGAGAGGTGGACCCCTGGGTAGCTTGCTGGGGTCAGAGGCCCCTAGGTGGAGGGCAAGGGGGGCACCCTGGAGCCTATACTGCAAGTCCAGGGAGAGATGTGGACCACTGGGTAGCTTGCTGGGGCCAAAGGCGCCTAGTTGGAGGGCCAGGGCCACCCTGGGGCCTATCCTGCAAGTCCAGGAAAAGAGGTGGACTCCTGGGTAGCTTGCGGGGGTCAGAGGCATCTAGGAGGAGGGCCAGGTGGGCATCCTGGGGCCTATACTGCAAGTCCAAGGAGAGAGGTGGACCCCTGGGTAGCTTGCTGGGGTCAAAGGCCCCTAGGTGGAGGGCCAGGGGGCACCCTGGGGTCTATCCTGCAAGTTTAGGAAAAGAGGTGGACCCCTGGGTAGCTTGCTGGGGTCAGAGGCCCCAAGGTGGAGGGCCAAGGGGCAACCTGGGGCCTATACTGCAAGTCCAGGGAGAGAGGTGGACCCCTGGGTAGCTTGCTGGGGTCAGATGCCCCTGGGTGGGTGGACCCCAATACTGCAAATCCAGGGAGAGAGGTGGACCCCTGGGTAGCTTGCTGGGGTCAGAGGCCCCTAGGTGGAGGGCCAGGGGGCACTCTGGGGCCTGTACTGCAAGCACAGGGAGAGAGGTGGACCCCTGGGTAGCTTGCTGGTGTCAGAGGCCCCTAGGTGGAGAGCCAGAGGGCACCCTGGGGTCTATACTGCAAGTCCAGGGAGAAGGGTGGACCCCTGGGTAGCTTGCTAGGGGTCAGAGGCCCCTGTGTGGAGTGCAAGGAGGCACCCTTGGGCCTCTACTGCAAGTCCAAGGAGAGAGGTGGACCCCTGGGTAGATTGCTGTGGTCAGAGACACCTAGGTGGAGGGCCAAGGGGCACCCTGGGGCCTATACTTCATGTAGAGGGAGAGAGGTGGACAAATGGGTAGCTTGCTGAAGTCAGAGGCCCCTGGGTGGATTGCAAGGGGGCTCCCAGGGGCCTCTACTGCAAGTCCAGGGAGAGGTGGACTCCTGGGTAGCTTGCTGGGGTCAGAGGCCCCTGGGTGGATAGCCAGGGGGAACCCTGGGGCCAATAATGCAAGTCCAGGGAGAGAGGTGGCCCCCTGGGTAGCTTGCTGGGGTCAGAGGCCCCTAGTTGGAGAGCCAGAGGGCACCCTGGGGTCTATACTGCAAGTCCAGGGAGAAGGGTGGACCCCTGGGTAGCTTGCTAGGGTCAGAGGCCCCTAGGTGGAGGATCAGGGCGCACCGTTGGGGATTATAAGGCAAGTCATGGGAGAGAGGTGGACCCCTAGGTAGCTTGCTTTGGTCAGAGGCCTCTAGGTGAAGGGCAAAGTGTTCACACTGGAGCCTATACTGCAAGTCCAGGGAGAGATGTGGACCACTGTGTAGCTTGCTGGGGTCAAAGGCCCCTAGGTGGAGGGCCAGGGGGCACCCTTGGGCCTATCCTGCAAGTCCAGGAAGATAGGTGGACCCCTGGGTAGCTTGCTGAGGTCAGAGGCCCCTAGGTGGAGGGCCAGGGGGCACCCTGGGGCCTATCCTTCAAGTCCTGGAATAGAGCAGGTCCCCTGGGTAGCTTGCTGGGGTCAGAGGCCCCTAGGTGGAGGGCCAAGGGGCACCCTGGTGCCAAAAATGCAAGTCCAGGGAGAGAGGTGGACCCCTGGGTAGCTTGCTAGGGTCAGAGGCCCCTAGTTGGAGGATCAGAGGGCACCGTTTGGGCTTATACGGCAAGGCCAGGGAGAGAGGTGGACCCCTGGGTAGCTTGCTGGGGTCAGAGGCCCCTAGGTGGAGGGCAAGGGGGGCACCCTGGAGCCTATACTGCAAGTCCAGGGAGAGATGTGGACCACAGGGTAGCTTTCTGGGGTCAAAGGCCCCTAGGTGGAGGGCCAGGGGGCACCCTGGTGCCTATCCTGCAAGTCCAGGAAGAGAGGTGGACCCCTGGGTAGCTTGCGGGGGTCAGAGGCCCCTAGGTGGAGGGCCAGGGGGGCACCCTGGGGCCTATACTGCAAGTCCAAGGAGAGAGGTGGACCCCTGGGTAGCTTGCTGTGGTCAAAGGCCCTTAGGTTGAGGGCCAGGGGGCACCCAGGGGCCTATCCTGCAAGTTTAGGAAGAGAGGTGGACCCCTCTGTAGCTTGCTGGGGTCAGAGGCCCCAAGGTGGAGGGCCAAGGGGCACCCTGGGGCCTATACTGCAAGTCCAGGGAGAGAGGTGGACCCCTGGTTAGCTTGCTGGCTTAAGAGGCCCCTAGGTGGAGGGTCAGGGGACACCCTGGGGCCTCTACTGCTAGTCCAGGGAGAGAGGTGTACCCCTCGGTAGCTTGCTGGGGTCAGAGGCCCCTAGGTGGAGGGATAAGGGGAACCCTGGGGCCTATACTGCATGTCAAGGGAGAGAGGTGGACCCCTGGGTAGCTTGCTGGGGTCAGAGGCAACTGGGTGGATTGCAAGGGGGCACCCAGGGGCCTCTACTGCAAGTCCAGAGAGAGGTGGACTACTGGGTAGCTTGCTGGGGTCAGAGGCCCCTGGGTGGATTGCAAGGGGGCTCCAAGGGGCCTCTACTGCAAGTCCAGGGAGAGGTGGACTCCTGGGTAGCTTGCTGGGGTCAGAGGCCCCTGGGTGGATGGCCAGGGGGCACCCTGGGGCCAATAATGCAAGTCCAGGGAGAGAGGTGGACCCCTGGGTAGCTTGCTGGGGTCAGAGGCCCCTAGGTGGAGGGCCAGGGGGCACCCTGGGGCCTGTACTGCAAGTTCAGGGAGAGAGGTGGACCCCTGGGTAGCTTGCTGGGGTCAGAAGCCCCTAGGTGGAGGGCCAGGGGGGCACACTGGGGCCTATAATCCAAATACAATCAGAGAGGTGGACCCCAGGGTAGCTTGCTTGTGTCAGAGGCCCCTAGGTGGAGGGCCAGTGGGCACCCTGGGGTCTATACTGCAAGTCCAGGGAGAGGGGTGGACCCCTGGGTAGCTTGCTAGGGTCAGAGGCCCCTAGGTGGATTATCAGGGCGCACCGTTGGGGCTTATACGGCAAGTCCAGGGAGAGAGGTGGACCCCTGGGTAGATTGCTGGGGTCAGAGGCCCCTAGGTGGAGGGCAAGGTGGGCACCCTGGAGCCTAAACTGCAAGTCCAGGGAGAGATGTGGACCACTGTGTAGCTTGCTGGGGTCAAAGGCCCCTAGGTTGAGGGCCAGGGGGCACCCTGGGACCTATCCTGCAAGTCCAGGAAGAGAGGTGGACCCCTGGGTAGCTTGCTGAGGTCAGAGGCCCCTAGGTGGAGGGCCAGGGGGGCACCCTGGGGCCTATACTGCAAGTCCAAGGAGAGAGTTGGACCCCTTGGTAGCTTGCTGGGGTCAAAAGCCCCTAGGTGGAAGGCCAGGGGGCACCCTGGGGCCTATCCTCTAAGTTTAGGAAGAGAGGTGGACCCCTTGGTAGCTTGCTGAGGTCAGAGGCCCCAAGGTGGAGGGCCAAGGGGCACCCTGGAGCCTATACTGCAAGTCTAGGGAGAGATGTAGACCACTGGGTAGCTTGCTGGGGTCAAAGGTGGAGGGCCAGGGGGCACCCTGGGGCCTATCCTGCAAGTCCAGGAAAAGAGGTGGACCCCTGGGTAGCTTGCTTGGGTCAGAGGCCCCTAGGTGGTGGCCAAGGGGCACCCTGGGCCCTATACTGTAAGTCCGTGGAGAGAGGCAGACCCCTGGGTAGCTTGCTGGGGTCAGAGGCCCCTGGGTGGAGGGCAAGGGGGCTCCCTGGGGCCTCTACTGCAAGTCCAGGGAGAGAGTTGGGCCCATGGGTAGCTTGCTGGGGTCAGAAGCCCCCAGGTGGAGGGAAAGAGGGGCACACTGGGTCCTATATTGCAAGTCCAGAGAGAGAGCTGGACCCCTCGGAAGCTTGCTGGGGTCAGAGGCCCCTTAGTGGATGGCCAGGGGGCACCCTGGGGCCAATACTGCAAGTCCGGGGAGAGATTTGGACCCCTAGGTAGCTTGCTGGAGTCAGAGGCCCCTGGGTGGAGGGCGAAGGGGCACCCTGGGGCCTATCCTGCAAGTCCAGGAAAAGAGGTTGACCCCTGGGTAGCTTGCTGGGGTCAGAAGCCCCAAGGTGGTGGGCCAGGGGACACCCTGCGGCCTCTACTGCAAGTCCAGGGAGAGAGGTGGACCCCTGGGTAGCTAGCTGGGGTCAGAGTTCCCTGGGTGGATGGCCAGGGGGCACCCTGGGGCCAATACTGCAAGTGCAGGGAAAGAGCTGGACCCCTGGGTAGCTTGCTGGGGTCAGAGGCCCCTAGGTGGAGGGCCAGGGGGCACCCTGGGGCCTTTACTGCAAGTCCAGGGAGAGAGGTGGACCCCTGGGTAACTTGCTGGGGTCAGAAACCCCTAGGTGCAGGGCCAGAGTGGCACACTGGGGCCTATATTATAAGTACAGGGAGAGAGGTGGACCCCTGGGTAGCTTGCTGGTGTCAGAGGCTTCTGGATGGAGGGCAAGGGGGCACCCTGTTGCCTATACTGCAAGTCCAGGGAAAGAGGTGGTCCCTGAATAGCTAGCTGGGGTCAGAAGCCCCTGGGTGGAGGGCCAGGGGGCACCCTGGGGCCTCTACTGAAAGTCCAGGGAGAGAGGTGGACCCCTGGGTAGCTTGCTGGGGTCAGAGGCCCCTAGGTGGAGCGCCAGGGGGCACCCTTGGGCCTCTACTGCAAGTCCAGGGAGAGATGTCGTCCCTTGGGTAGCTCGCTGGTGTCAGAAGCCCCTAGGTGAAGGGCCAGGGGGGCACCCTGGGGCCTAAACTGCCAGTTTAAGGAGAGAGATGGACCCCTGGGTAGCTTGCTGGGGTCAGACGCCCCTAGGTGGAGGGTCAGGGGGCACCTTGGGGCCTATACGGCAAGTCCAAGGAGAGAGGTGAACCCTTGGGTAGCTTCCTTGGGTCAGAGGCACCTAGGTGGAGGGCCAAGGGGCACCCTGGGGCCTATACTGCAAGTCCAGGGAGAGAGGTGGACCCCTGGGTAGCTTGCTGGGGTCAAAGGCCTCTGGGTGAAGGGCCAGGGGGCACCCTGGGGCCTATCCTTTAAGTCCTGGAATAGAGGAGGTCCCCTGGGTAGCTTGCTGGGGTCAGAGGCCCCTAGGTGGAGGGCCAAGGGGCACCCTGGGGCCTATCCTGCAAGTCCAGGAAAAGAGGTGGACCCCTGGGTATCTTGCTGGGGTCAGAGGCCCCTAGGTGGAGGGCAAAAGGGCACCCTGGGGCCTATACTGCAAGTCCAGGAAGAGAGGTGGACCCCTGGGTAGCTTGCTGGGGTCAGAAGCCCCTAGGTGGAGGGCCAGGGGACACCCTGGGGCCTCTACTGCAAGTCCAGGGAGAGAGGTGGACCCCTGGGTAGCTTGCTGGGGTCAGAGTCCCCTGGGGGGATAGCCAGAGGGCACCCTGGGGCCAATACTACAAGTGCAGGGAAAGAGCTGGACCCCTGGGTAGCTTGCTGGGGTCAGAGGCCCCTAGGTGGAGGGCCAGGGGGCACCCTGGGGCCTTTACTGCAAGTCCAGGGAGAGAGGTGGACCCCTGGGTAACTTGCTGGGGTCAGAAACCCCTAGGTGGAGGGCCAGAGTGGCACACTTGGGCCTATATTATAAGTACAGGGAGAGAGGTGGACCCCTGGGTAGCTTGCTGGTGTCAGAGGCTTCTGGATGGAGGGCAAGGGGGCACCCTCTTGCCTATACTGCAAGTCCAGGGAAAGAGGTGGTCCCCTGGGTAGCTTCCTGGGGTCAGAGGCCCCTAGGTGGAGGGCCAAGGGGCACCCTGGGGCTTATACTGCAAGTCCAGGGAGAGAGGTGGACCCCTGGCTAGCTTGCTGGGGTCAGAAGCCCCTGGGTGGAGGGCCAGGGGGCACCCTGGGGCCTCTACTGAAAGTCCAGGGAGAGAGGTGGACCCCTGGGTACCTTGCTGGGGTCAGAGGCCCCTAGGTGGAGCGCCAGGGGGCACCCCTGGGCTTCTACTGCAAGTCCAGGGAGAGATGTCGTCCCTTGGGTAGCTCGCTGGTGTCAGAAGCCCCTAGGTGGAGGGCCAGGGGGGCACCCTGGGGCCTATACTGCCAGTTTAAGGAGAGAGGTGGACCCCTGGGTAGCTTGCTGGGGTCAGACGCCCCTAGGTGGAGGGTCAGGGGGGCACCTTGGGGCCTATACGGCAAGTCCAACGAGAGAGGTGAACCCTTGGGTAGCTTGCTGGGGTCAGAGGCCCCTAGGTGGAGGGCCAAGGGGCACCTTGGGGCCTATACTGCAAGTCCAGGGAGAGAGGTGGACCCCTGGATTGCTTGCTGGGGTCAGAGGCCCCTGGGTGGAGGGCCAGGGGGCACCCTGGGGCCTATCCTTCAAGTCCTGGAATAGAGCAGGTCCCCTGGGTAGCTTGCTGGGGTCAGAGGCCCCTAGGTGGAGGGCCAAGGGGCACCCTGGGGGCTATCCTGCAAGTCCAGGAAGAGAGGTGGACCCCTGGGTATCTTGCTGGGATCAGAGGCCCCTAGGTGGAGGGCCAAAGGGCACCCTGGGGCCTATCCTGCAAGTCCAGGAAGAGAGGTGGACCCCTGGGTAGCTTGCTGGGGTCATAGGCCCCTAGGTGGAGGGCCAGGGGACACCCTGCGGCCTCTACTGCAAGTCCAGGGAGAGAGGTGGACCCCTGGGTAGCTTGCTGGGGTCAGAGGCCCCTAGGTGGAGGGCAAGGGGGCACCCTGGGGCCTAAACTACAAGTCCAGGGAGAGAAGTGGACCCTGGGTAGCTGGCTGGGGTCAGAGGCCCCTAAGTGGAGGGCCAGGGGGGCAACCTGGGGCCTATACTGCAAGTTTAGGGAGAGAGGTGGACCCCTGGGTAGCTTGCTGGGGTCAGAGGCCCCTAGGTGGAGGGCCAGGGGGCACCCTGGGGCCTCTACTGCAAGTCCAGAGATAAAGCTGGACACCTGGGTAGCTTGCTGGGGTCAGAGAACCCTAGGTGGAGGGCAAGGGGGGGACAATGGTTCCTATACTGCAAGTCCAAGGAGAGAGGTTGACCCCTGGGTAGATTGCTGTTGTCAAAGGCCCCTAGGTGGAGGGCCAAAGGGCACCCTGGGGCCTATACTGCAAGTCTAGGAAGAGAGTTGGACCCCTGGGTAGCTAGCTGGGGTCAGAGGCCCCTAGGTGTAGGGCCAGGGGAGACCCTGGGGCCTATACTGCAAGTCCAGGTAGAGAGGCTGACCCCTGGTTAGCTTGCTGGGGTCAGAAGCCCCTAGGTGGAGGACCAGGGGACACCCTGGGGCCTCTACTGCAAGTCCAGGGAGAGAGGTGGACCCTGGGTAGCTTGCTGGGGTCAGAGGCCCCTGGGTGGATGGCCAGGGGGCACCCTGGGGACAATACTGCAAGTGCAGGGAAAGAGCTGGACCCCTGGGTAGCTTGCTGGGGTCAGAGACCCCTAGGTGGAGGGCCAGGGGGCACCCTGGGGCCTTTACTGCAAGTCCAAGGAGAGAGGTGGACCCCTAGGTAGCTTGCTGGGGTCAGAGGCCCCTGGGTGGAGGGCAAGGGGGCACCCTGGGGCCCATACTGCAAGTCCAGGGAGAGAGGTGGACCCCTGGATAACTTGCTGGGGTCAGAAACCTCTAGGTGGAGGGCCAGAGTGGCACACTGGGGCCTACATTATAAGTACAGGGAGAGAGGTGGACCCCTGGGTAGCTTGATGGGGTCAGAGGCCCCTAGGTGGAGCGCCAGGGGGCACCACTGGGCGTCTAATGCAAGTCCAGGGAGAGATGTCGTCCCTTGGGTAGCTCGCTGGTGTCAGAAGCCCCTAAGTGGAGGGCCAGGGGAGCACCCTGGGGCCTATACTGCCAGTTTAAGGAGAGAGGTGGACCCCTGGGAAGCTTGCTGGGGTCAGACGCCCCTAGGTGGAGGGTCAGGGGGCACCTTGGGGCCTTTATGGCAAGTCAAAGGAGAGAGGTGAACCCTTGGGTAGCTTGCTGGGGTCAGAGGCCCCTAGGTGGAGGGCCAAGGGGCACCCTTGGGGGCTATCCTGCAAGTCCAGGAAGAGAGGTGGACCCCTGGGTAGCTTGCTGGGGTCAGAGGCCCCTAGGTGGAGGGCAAAAGGGCACCCTGGGGCCTATACTGCAAGTCCAGGAAGAGAGGTGGACCCCTGGGTAGCTTGCTGGGGTCAGAAGCCCCTAGGTGGTGGGCCAGGGGACACCCTGGGGCCTCTACTGCAAGTCCAGGGAGAGAGGTGGACCCCTGGGTAGCTTGCTGGGGTCAGAGTCCCCAGGGTGGATGGCCAGAGGGCACCCTGGGGCCAATACTACAAGTGCAGGGAAAGAGCTGGACCCCTGGGTAGCTTGCTGGGGTCAGAGGCCCCTAGGTGGAGGGCCAGGGGGCACCCTGGGGCCTTTACTGCAAGTCCAGGGAGAGAGGTGGACCCCTGGGTAACTTGCTGGGGTCAGAAATCCCTAAGTGAAGGGCCAGAGTGGCACACTTGGGCCTATATTATAAGTACAGGGAGAGAGGTGGACCCCTGGGTAGCTTGCTGGGGTCAGAGGCCCCTAGGTGGAGGGCCAAGGGGCACCCTGGGGCTTATACTGCAAGTCCAAGGAGAGAGGTGGACCCCTGGGTAGCTTGCTGGGGTCATATGCCCCTAGGTGGAGGGCCAGGGGACACCCTGGGGAATATCCTGCAAGTTCAGGAAGAGAGGTGGACCCCTGGGTAGTTTGCTGGGGTCAGAGGCCCCTAGGTGGAGGGCCAAGGGGCACCCTGGGGCCTATACTGCAAGTCCAGGGAGAGAGGTGGACCCCTGGGTAGCTTGCTGGGGTCAGAGGCCCCTAGGTGGAGGGCCAGAGGGGCACCCTGGGGCCTATACTGCAAGTCCAGGGAGAGAGGTGGACTTCTGGTTAGCTTGCTGGGGTCAAAAGCCTCTACGTGGAGGGCCAGGGGGCACCCTGGGGCCTATCCTGCAAGTTTACAAAGAGAGGTTGACCCCTGGGTAGCTTGCTGGGGTCAGAGGCCCCTAGGTGGAGGGCGAAGGGGCACCCTGGGGCCTATCCTGCAAGTCCAGGTAGAGAGGTGGTTCCCAGGGTAGCTTGCTGGGGTCAGAGGCCCCTAGGTGGAGGGCCAGGGGACACCCTGGGGCCTCTACTGCAAGTCCAGGGACAGAGTTGGACCCCTGGGTAGCTAGCTGGGGTCAGATTCCCCTGGGTGGATGGCCAGGGGGCACCCTGGGGCCTTTACTGCAAGTCCAGGGAGAGAGGTGGACCCCTGGGTAACTTGCAGGGGTCAGAAACCCCTAGGTGGAGGGCCAGAGTGGCACACTGGGGCCTATATTATAAGTACAGTGAGAGAGGTGGACCCCTGGGTAGCTTGCTGGTGTCAGAGGCTTCTGGATGGAGGGCAAGGGGGCACCCTGTTGCCTATACTGCAAGTCCAGGGAAAGAGGTGGTCCCCTGGGTAGCTTCCTGGGGTCAGAGGCCCCTAGGTGGAGGGCCAAGGGGCACCCTGGGGCTTATACAGCAAGTCCAGGGAGAGAGGTGGACCCCTGGCTAGCTTGCTGGGGTCAGAAGCCCCTGGGTGGAGGGCCAGGGGGCACCCTTGGGCCTCTACTGCAAGTCCAGGGAGAGAGGTCGTCCCTTGGGTAGCTCGCTGGTGTCAGAAGCCCCTAGGTGGAGGGCCAGGGGGCCCCCCTGGGGCCTATACTGCAAGTTTAAGGAGAGAGGTGGACCCCTGGGTAGCTTGCTGGGGTCAGACGGCCCTAGGTGGAGGGTCAGGGGGCACCTTGGGGCCTATACGGCAAGTCCAAGGAGAGAGGTGGACCCCTGGGTAGCTTGCTGGGGTCAGAGGCCCCTGGGTGGAGGGCCAGGGGGTACCCTGGGGCCTATCCTTCAAGTCCTGGAATAGAGGAGGTCCCCTGGGTAGCTTGCTGGGGTCAGAGGCCCCTAGGTGGAGGGCCAAGGGGCACCCTGGGGCCTATCCTGCAAGTCCAGGAAGAGAGGTGGACCCCTGGGTATCTTGCTGGAGTCAGAGGCCCCTAGGTGGAAGGCCAAAGGGAACCCTGGGGCCTATCCTGCAAGTCCAGGAAGAGAGGTGGACCCCTGGGTAGCTGGCTGGGGTCAGAGGCCCCTAGGTGGAGGGCCAGGGGACACCCTGGGGCCTCTACTGCAATTCCAGGAAGAGAGGTGGACCCCTGGGTAGCTTGCTGGGGTCAGAGGCCCCTAGGTGGAGGGCAAGGGGGCACCCTGGGGCCTATACTACAAGTCCAGGAAGAGAAGTGGACCCTGGGTAGCTGGCTGGGGTCAGAGGCCCATAGGTGGAGGGCCAGGGTGGCAACCTGGGGCCTATACTGCAAGTTTAGGGAGAGAGGTGGACCCCTGGGTAGCTTGCTGGGGTCGGAGGCCCCTAGGTGGAGGGCCAGGGGGCACCCTTGGGCCTTTACTGCAAGTCCAGAGATAAAGCTGGACACCTGGGTAGCTTGCTGGGGTCAGAGGCCCCTAGGTGGAGGGCAAAGGGGGGACAATGGTTCCTATACTGCAAGTCCAAGGAGAAAGGTGGACCCCTGTGTAGATTGCTGTTGTCAAAGGCCCCTAGGTGGAGGGCCAAAGGGCACCCTGGGGCCTATACTGCAAGTATAGGAAGAGAGGTGGACCCCTGGGTAGCTTGCTGGGGTCAGAGGCCCCTAGGTGTAGGGCCAGGGGACACCCTGGGGCCTATACTGCTAGTCCAGGGAGAGAGGTTGACCCCTGGTTAGCTTGCTGGGGTCAGAAGACCCTAGGTGGAGGGCCAGGGGGCACCTTGGGGCCTTTATGGCAAGTCCAAGGAGAGAGGTGAACCCTTGGGTAGCTTGCTGGGGTCAGAG
This sequence comes from Danio rerio, assembly GCF_052040795.2. Taxonomy (NCBI): domain Eukaryota; kingdom Metazoa; phylum Chordata; class Actinopteri; order Cypriniformes; family Danionidae; genus Danio; species Danio rerio. The sequence goes on from NC_141027.1 coordinate 53,805,811, forward strand.
GCCCCTAGGTGGAGGGCCAAGGGGCACGCTGGGGCCTATACTGCAAGTCCAGGGAGAGAGGTGGACCCCTGGGTAGCTTGCTAAGGTCAGAGGCCCCTGGGTGGAGGGCCAGGGGGCACCCTGGGGCCTATCCTTCAAGTCCTGGAATAGAGGAGGTCCCCTGGGTAGCTTGCTGGGGTCAGAGGCCCCTAGGTGGAGGGCCAAGGGGCACCCTGGGGTCTATACTGCAAGTCCAGGGAGAGATGTAGACCACTGGGTAGCTTGCTGGGGTCAAAGGTGAAGGGCCAGGGGGCACCCTGGGGCCTATCCTGCAAGTCCAGGAAAAGAGGTGGACCCCTGGGTTGCTTGCTTGGGTCAGAGGCCCCTAGGTGGAGGGCCAAGGGGCACCCTGGGCCCTATACTGTAAGTCCGTGGAGAGAGGCGGACCCCTGGGTAGCTTGCTGGGGTCAGAGGCCCCTGGGTGGAGGGCAAGGGGGCTCCCTGGGGCCTCTACTGCAAGTCCAGGGAGAGAGTTGGGCCCCTGGGTAGCTTGCTGGGGTCAGAGGCCCCTGGGCGGAGGGCCAGGGGGCACCGTGGGGCCTATCCTGCAAGTCCAGGGAGAGAGGTGGACCCCTGGGTAGCTTGATGAGGTCAGAGGCCCCTATGTGGAGGGCAAAGGGGCATCCTGGGGCCTATACTGCAAGTCCAGAGAGAGAGCTGGACCCCTGGGAAGCTTGCTGGGGACAGAGGCCCCTGGGTGGATGGCCAGGGGGCACCCTGGGGCCAATACTGCAAGTCCAGGGAGAGAGGTGGACCCTTAGGTAGCTTGCTGGAGTCAGAGGCCCCTGGGTGGAGGGCGATGGGGCACCCTGGGGCCTATCCTGTAAGTCCAGGTAGAGAGGTGGACCCCTGGGTAGCTTGCTGGGGTCAGAGGCCCCTAGGTGGAGGGCCAGGGGACACCCTGGGGCCTATGCTGCAAGTCCAGGGAGAGAGGTGGACCCCTGGCTAGCTTGCTGGGGTCAGAAGCCCCTGGGTGGAGGGCGAAGGGGCACCCTGGGGCCTATCCTGTAAGTCCAGGTAGAGAGGTGGACCCCTGGGTAGCTTGCTGGGGTCAGAGGCCCCAAGGTGGAGGGCCAAGGGGCACCCTGGAGCCTATACTGCAAGTCTAGGGAGAGATGTAGACCACTGGGTAGCTTGCTGGGGTCAAAGGTGGAGGGCCAGGGGGCACCCTGGGGCCTATCCTGCAAGTCCAGGAAAAGAGGTGGACCCCTGGGTAGCTTGCTTGGGTCAGAGGCCCCTAGGTGGAGGGCCAAGAGGCACCCTGGGCCCTATACTGTAAGTCCGTGGAGAGAGGCGGACCCCTGGGTAGCTTGCTGGGGTTAGAGGCCCCTGGGTGGAGGGCAAGGGGGCTCCCTGGGGCCTCTACTGCAAGTCCAGGGAGAGAGTTGGGCCCCTGGGTAGCTTGCTGGGGTCAAAGGCCCCTAGACGGAGGGCCAGGGGGCACCGTGGGGCCTATCCTGCAAGTCCAGGGAGAGAGGTGGACCCCTGGGTAGCTTGATGAGGTCAGAGGCCCCTATGATGAGGGAAAAGGGGCATCCTGGGGCTTATACTGCAAGTCCAGAGAGAGAGCTGGACCCCTGGGAAGCTTGCTGGGGTCAGAGGCCCCTGGGTGGATGGCCAGGGGGCACCCTGGGGCCAATACTGCAAGTCCAGGGAGAGAGGTGGACCCCTAGGTAGCTTGCTGGAGTCAGAGGCCCCTGGGTGGAGGGCGAAGGGGCACCCTGGGGCCTATCCTGCAAGTCCAGGAAAAGAGGTGGACCCCTGGGTAGCTTGCTGGGGTCAGAGGCCCCAGGTGGAGGGCCAGAGTTGCACACTAGGGCCTATATTATAAGTACAGGGAGAGAGGTGGACCCCTGGGTAGCTTGCTGGTGTCAGAGGCTTCTGGATGGAGGGCAAGGGGGCACCCTGTTGCCTATACTGCAAGTCCAGGGAAAGAGGTGGTCCCCTGGGTAGCTTCCTGGGGTCAGAGGCCCCTAGGTGGAGGGCCAAGGGGCACCCTGGGGCTTATACTACAAGTCCAGGGAGAGAGGTGGACCCCTGGAAAGCTTGCTGGGGTCAGAAGCCCCTGGGTGGAGGGCCAGGGGGCACCCTGGGGCCTCTACTGAAAGTCCAGGGAGAGAGGTGGACCCCTGGGTAGCTTGCTGGGGTCAGAGGCCCCTAGGTGCAGCTTCAGGGGGCACCCCTGGGCCTCTACTGCAAGTCCAGGGAGAGATGTCGTCCCTTGGGTAGCTCGCTGGTGTCAGAAGCCCCTAGGTGGAGGGCAAGGGGGGCACCCTGGTTCCTCTACTGCAAGTCCAGGGAGAGAGGTGGACCCCTGGGTAGCATGCTGGGGTCAGCGGCCCCTAGGTGGAGGGCAAGGGGGCACCCTGGGGCCTATACTACAAGTCCAGGGAGAGAAGTGGACCCCTGGGTAGCTGGCTGGGGTCAGTAGCCCCTAGGTGGAGGGCCAGGGGGCACCCTGGAGCCCTTACTGCAAGTCCAGAGATAAAGCTGGACACCTGGGTAGCTTCCTGGGGTCCGAGGCCCCTAGGTGAAGGGCCAAGGGGCACCCTGGGGCTTATACTGCAAGTCCAGGGAGAGAGGTGGACCCCTGGGTAGCTTGCTGGGGTCAGAGGCCCCTAGGTGGAGGGCAAGGGGGGCACCCTGGGGCCTATCCTGCAAGTCAAGGGAGAGAGGAGGACCCCTGGCTAGCTTTCTTGGGTCAGAGGCCCCTAGGTGGAGGGCCAAGGGGCAACCTGGGGCCTAAACTGCAAGTCCAGGCAGAGAGGTGGACCCCTGGGTAGCTTGCTGTGGTCAAAGGCCCCTAGGTGGAGGGCCAGGGGGTACCCTGGGGCCTATCCTGCAAGTTTAGGAAGAGAGTTGGACCCCTTGGTAGCTTGCGGGGGTCATAGGCCCCTAGGAGGAGGGCCAGGTGGGCATCCTGGGGCCTATACTGCAAGTCCAACGAGAGAGGTGGACCCCTGGGTAGCTTGCTGGGGTCAAAGGCCCCTAGGTGGAGGGCCAGGGGGCACCCTGGGGCCTATCCAACAAGTTTAGGAAGAGAGGTGGACCCCTGGGTAGCTTGCTGGGGTCAGAGGCCGCAAGGTGGAGGGCCAAGGGGCACCCTGGGGCCTATAGTGCAAATCCAGGGAGAGAGGTAGACCCCTGGTTAGCTTGCTGGCTTAAGAGGCCCCTAGGTGGAGGGCCAGGGGACACCCTGGGGCCTCTACTGCTAGTCCAGAGAGAGAGGTGTACCCCTCGGTAGCTTGCTGGGGTCAGAGGCCCCTAGTTGGAGGGCCAAGGGGCACCGTGGGGCCTATATTGCATGTCAAGGGAGAGAGGTGGACCCCTGGGTAGCTTGCTGGGGTCAGAGGCCCCTATGTGGAGGGCAAGGGGGCACCCTGGAGCCCATACTGCAAGTCCAGGGAGAGAGGTGGACCCCTGGATAACTTGCTGGGGTCAGAAACCTCTAGGTGGAGGGCCAGAGTGGCACACTGGGGCCTATATTATAAGTACAGGGAGAGAGGAGGACCCCTGGGTAGCTTACTTTGGTCAGAGGCCCCTAGGTGGAGCGCCAGGGGGCACCCCTGGGCCTCTACTGCAAGTCCAGGGAGAGATGTCGTCCCTTGGGTAGCTCGCTGGTGTCAGAAGCCCCTAGGTGGAGGGCCAGGGGGGCACCCTGGGGCCTATACTGCCAGTTTAAGGAGAGAGGTGGACCCCTGGGTAGCTTGCTGGGGTCAGACGCCCCTAGGTGGAGGGTGAGGGGGGCACCTTTGGGCCTATACGTTAAGTCCAAGGAGAGAGGTGAACCCTTGGGTAGCTTGCTGGGGTCAGAGGCCCCTCGGTAGAGGGCCAGGGGGCACCTTGGGGCCTCTACTGCAAGTCCAGTGAGTGAGGTGGACCCCTGGGTAGCTAGCTCGGGTCAGAGGCCCCTAGGTGGAGGGCCAAGGGGCACCCTGGGACCTATACTGAAAGTCCAGGGAGAGAGGTGGACCCCTGGGTAGCTTGCAGGGGTCAGAGTCTCCTTGGTGGAGGGCCAGGGGACACCCTGGGGCCTATCCTGCAAGTCTAGGAAGAGAGATCGACCCCTGGGTAGCTTGGTGGGGTCAGAGGCCCCTGGGTGGAGGGTTAGGGGATAGCCTTGGGCCTCTACCGCAAGTCCAGGGAGAGATGCGGACCCCTGGGTAGCTTGCTGGAGTCAGAAGCCCCTGGGTGGAGGGCCAGGGGGCACCCTGGGGCCTCTACTGCAAGTCCAGGGAGTGAGGTGGACCCCTGGGTAGCTAGCTCGGGTCAGAGGCCCCTAGGTGGAGGGCCAAGGGGCACCCTGGGGCCTATACTGCAAGTCCAGGGAGAGAGCTGGACCCCTGGGTAGGTTGCTGGGGTCAAAGGCCTCTCGGTGGAGGGCAAGGGGCCACCCTGGGGAATATACTACCAGTTTAGGGAGAATGAGAGGTGGACCCCTGGGTAGCTTGCTGGGGTCAGAAGCCCCTAGGTGGAGGGCAAGGGGGACACCCTGGAGCCTATACTGCAAGTCCAGGGAGAGATGTGGACCACTGGGTAGCTTGCTTGGGTCAAAGGCCCCTAGGTGGAGGGTGAAGGGGCACCCTGGGGCCTATCCTGCAAGTCAGGGAAGAGAGGTGGACCCCTGGGTAGCTTGCCGGGGTCAGAGGCCCCTAGGTGGAGGGCCAAAGGGCACCCTGGGGCCTATACTGCAAGTCCAGGGAGAGATGTGGACCACTGGGTAGCTTGCTTGGGTCAAAGGCCCCTAGGTGGAGGGTGAAGGGGCACCCTGGGGCCTATCCTGCAAGTCAGGGAAGAGAGGTGGACCCCTGGGGTCAGAGGCCCCTAACCCTCCACCCAGGGGCCTCTGACCCCACCAAGCTACCCAGGGGTCGATCTCTCTTCCTGGACTTGCAGGATAGGACCCAGGGGGTCCCCTGGCCCTCCACCAAGGAGACTCTGACCCCAGGGCTTGCAGGGGTCAGAGTCTCCTAGGAGGAGGGCCAGGGGACACCCTGGGGCCTATCCTGCAAGTCTAGGAAGAGAGATCGACCCCTGTTCAGCTTGCTGGGGTCAAAGGACCCTAGGTGGAGGGCCAGGGGGCACCCTCGGTACTACCCTGCAAGTCCAGGAAGAGAGGTGGACCCCTGGGTAGCTTGCTGGGGTAAGAGGAACCTAGGTGGAGGGCCAAGGGGCACCCTGGGGCCTTTACTCCAAGGCCAGGAAGAGAGGTGGACCATTGGGTATTGTGCTAAGGTCAAAGGCACCTAGGTGGAGGGCCAGGGGGCACCCTGGGGTCTATACTAAAAGTCCAGGCAGAGAGGTGGACCCCTGGGTAGCTTGCTGGGGTCAGAGGCCCCTAGGTGGAGGGCCAGGGGGTACCCTGGGCACTGTCTTGCAATTCCAGGAAGAGACGTGGACCCTTGGGTAGCTAGCTGGGGTCAGAGGCCCCTAGGTGGAGGGCAAGGGGGCACCCTGTTGCCTATATTGCAAGTCCAGGGAGAGATGTGGACCCCTGGATAGCTTGCTGAGGTCAGAGACCCCTAGGTGGAGGGTCAGGGGGCACCTTGGGGCCTATACGGGCAAGTCCAGGGAGAGAGGTGGACCGCTGGGTAGCTTGCTCTGGTCAGATGCCCCTAGGTGGAAGGCCAGGGGGCACCCTGGGGCCTGTACTGCAAGTCCAGGGAGAGAGGTGGACCACTGGGTAGCTTTCTGGGTTCGAAGGCCCATAGGTGGAGGGCCAGGGGACACCCTGGGGCCTCTACTGCAAGTCCACAGAGAGAGCTGGACCCCTGGGTTGCTTGCTGGGGTCAGAGGCTCCTAGGTGGAGGGTCAGGGGGCATGATGGGGAATATACGGCAAGTCGAGGGAGATAGGTGGACCCCTGGGTAGCTTGCTGGGGTCAGAGGCCCCTAGGTGGAGGGCAAGGGGTGCACCCTGGGGCCTAAACTGCAAGTCCAGGGAGAAAGGTGGAACCCTGTTTAGCTTTCTGGGGTCAAAGGAACCTAGGTGGAGGGCCAGGGGGCACCCTGGGTACTATCCTGCAAGTTCAGGAAGAGAGGTGAACCCCTGGGTAGCTTGCTGGGGTAAGAGGAACCTAGGTGGAGGGCCAAGGGGCACCCTGGGGCCTTTACTTCAAGGCCAGGAAGAGAGGTGGACCATTGGGTATTGTGCTAAGGTCAGAGGCACCTAGGTGGAGGGCCAGGAGGCAATCTGGGGTCTATACTGAGAGTCCAGGTAGAGAGGTGGACCCCTGGGTAGCTTGCTTGGGTCAGAGGCCCCTATTTGGAGGGCCAAGGGGCACGCTGGGGCCTATCCTGCAAGTCCAGGCAGAGAGGTGGACCCCTGGGTAGCTTGCTGGGGTCGGAGGTCCCTAGTTGGAGGGCCAGGGGGGCACCCTGGGGCCTCTACTGCAAATCCAGAGAGAGAGCTGGACCCATGGGTAGCTTGCTGGGATAAGAGGCCCCTAGGTGGAGGGTCAGGGGGCACCTTGGGGCCTATACGGCAAGTCCAAGGAGAGAGGTGGACCCATGGGTAGCTTGCTGGGGTCAGAGGCCCCTAGGTGGAGGGCAAGGGGGACACCCTGGTGCCAATACTGCAAGTCCAGGGAGAGAGGTGGACCCCTGGGTAGCTTGCTGGGGTCAAAGGCCCCTAGGTGGAGGGCCAGGGGGTACCCTGGGGACTATCTTGCAATTCCAGGAAGAGACGTGGACCCCTGGGTAGCTTGCTGGGGTAAGAGGCCCCTAGGTGGAGGGCCAAGTGGCAACCTGGGGCCTATACTGCAAGTCCAGGAAAAGAGGTGGACCCTTGGGTAGCTTACTGGGGTTAGAGGCCCCTAGGTGGAGGGCCAAGGGGCACCCTGGGGCTTATACTGAAAGTCCAGGGAGAGATGTTGACCCCTGGGTAGCTTGCTGGGGTCAGAGGCCACTGGGTGAAGGGCCAGAGGGCACCCTGGGGCCTCTACTGCAAGTCCAGGGAGTGAGGTGGACCCCTGGGTAGCTTGCTGGGGTCAGAGGCCCCTCAGTAGAGGGCCAGGGGGCACCTTGGGGCCTCTACTGCAAGTCCAGTGAGTGAGGTGGACCCCTGGGTAGCTAGCTCGGGTCAGAGGCCCCTAGGTGGAGGGCCAAGGGGCACCCTGGGACCTATACTGAAAGTCCAGGGAGAGAGGTGGACCCCTGGGTAGCTTGCAGGGGTCAGAGTCTCCTAGGTGGAGGGCCAGGGGACACCCTGGGGCCTATCCTGCAAGTCTAGGAGGAGAGATCGACCCATGGGTAGCTTGGTGGGGTCAGAGGCCCCTGGGTGGAGGGTTAGGGGATAGCCTGGGGCCTCTACCGCAAGTCCAGGGAGAGATGCGGACCCCTGGGTAGCTTGCTGGGGTCAGAGGCCCCTGGGTGGAGGGCCAGGGAGCACCCTGGGGCCTCTACTGCAAGTCCAGGGAGTGAGGTGGACCCCTGGGTAGCTAGCTCGGGTTAGAGGCCCCTAGGTGGAGGGCCAAGGGGCACCCTGGGGCCTTTACTGCAAGTCCAGGGAGAGAGCTGGACCCCTGGGTAGGTTGCTGGGGTCAAAGGCCTCTCGGTGGAGGGCAAGGGGCCACCTTGGGGAATATACTACCAGTTTAGGGAGAATGAGAGGTGGACCCCGTGGTAGCTGGCTAGGGTCAGAAGCCACTAGGTGGAGGGCCAGGGGGTACCCTGGGGCCTATCCTGCAAGTCCATGAAAAGAGGTGGACCCCTTGGTAGGTTGCTAGGGTCAGAGGCCCCTAGGTGGAGGATCGGGGGCACCCTTGGGCCTTATACGGCAAGTCCAGGGAGAGAGGTGGACCCCTGGGTAGCTTGCTGGGGTCAGAAGCCCCTAGCTGGAGGGCAAGGGGGACACCCTGGAGCCTATACTGCAAGTCCAGGGAGAGATGTGGACCACTGGGTAGCTTGCTGGGGTCAAAGGCCCCTAAGTGGAGGGTGAAGGGGCACCCTGGGGCCTATCCTGCAAGTCAGGGAAGAGAGGTGGACCCCTGGGTAGCTTGCAGGGGTCAGAGGCCCCTAGGTGGAAGGCCAAAGGGCACCCTGGGGCCTATACTGCAAGTCCAGGAAGAGAGGTGGACCCCTGGTCAGCTTGCTGAGGTCAGAGTTCCCTAGGAGGAGGGCCAGGGGACACCCTGGGGCCTATACTGCAAGTCCAGGGAGAGAGGTTGACCCCTGGGTAGCTTGCTGGGGTTAGAAGACCCTAGGTGGAGGGGCAGGGGAAACCCTGGGGCCTCTACTGCAAGTCCAGGGAGCGAGGTGGACCCCTCGGTAGCTTGCTGGGTTCAGAGGCCCCTAGGTGGAGGGCAAGGGGGACACCTTGGGTCCTATACTACAAGTCCAGGGAGAGAAGTTGACCCCTGGGTAACTTGCTGGGGTCAGAAGCGCCCAGAAGGAAGGCAAGGGGTCAACCTGGGGCCTCTACTGCAAGTTTAGGGAGAGAGGTGGACCCCTGGGTAGCTTGCTGGGGTCAGAGGCCCCTGGGTGGAGGGCCAGGCTGCACCCTGGGGCCTATCCTGCAAGTTCAGGAAGAGAGGTGGACCCCTGGGTAGCTTGCTGGGGTCAGAGGCCCCTAGGTTGAGGGCCAGAGGGGCACCCTGGGGCCTATACTACAAGTCCAGGGAGAGAGGTTGACCCCTGGGTAGCTTGCTGGGGTCAGAAGCACCTAGGTGGAGGGCCAGGGGTAACCCTGGGGAAAATAATGCAAGTCCAGGGAAAGAGGTGGACCCCTGGGTAGCTTGCTGGGGTCAGAGGCCCCTAGGTGGAGGGCCAGGGGGCACCCTGGGGCCTGTACTGCAAGCACAGGGAGAGAGTTGGACCCCTGGGTAGCTTGCTGGTGTCAGAGGCCCCTAGGTGGAGAGCCAGAGGGCACCCTGGGGTCTATACTGCAAGTCCAGGGAGAAGGGTGGACCCCTGGGTAGCTTGCTAGGGGTCAGAAGCCCCTGGGTGGAGTGCAAGGGGGCACCCTTGGGCCTCTACTGCAAGTCCAAGGAGAGAGGTGGACCCCTGGGTAGCTTGCTGTGGTCAGAGGCACCTAGGTGGAGGGCCAAGGGGCACCCTGGGGCCTATACTGCATGTAGAGGGAGAGAGGTGGACCACTGGGTAGCTTGCTGGGGTTAGAGGCTCCTGGGTGGATTGCAAGGGGGCTCCCACGGGCCTCTACTGCAAGTCCAGGGAGAGGTGGACTCCTGGGTAGCTTGCTGGGGTCAGAGGCCCCTGGGTGGATGGCCAGGGGGAACCCTAGGGCCAATTTTGCAAGTCCAGGGAGAGAGTTGGCCCCCTGGGTAGCTTGCTGGGGTCAGAGGCCCCTAGGTGGAGGGCCAGGGGGCACCCTGGGGCCTGTACTGCAAGCACAGGGAGAGAGGTGGACCCCTGGGTAGCTTGCTGGGGTCAGAAGCCCCTAGGTGGAGGGCCAGGGGGGCACAGTGGGGCCTATAATGCAAGTACAGGGAGAGAGGTGGACCCCAGGGTAGCTTGCTGGTGTCAGAGGCCCCTAGTTGGAGAGCCAGAGGGCACCCTGGGGTCTATACTGCAAGTCCAGGGAGAGGGGTGGACCCCTGGGTAGCTTGCTAGGGTCAGAGGCCCCTAGGTGGAGGATCAGGTCGCACCGTTGGGGCTTATACGGCAAGTCATGGGAGAGAGGTGGACCCCTAGGTAGCTTGCTTTGGTCAGAGGCCTCTAGGTGGAGGGCAAGGTGGGCACACTGGAGCCTATACTGCAAGTCCAGGGAGAGATGTGGACCACTGTGTAGCTTGCTGGGGTCAAAGGCCCCTAGGTGGAGGGCCAGGGGGCACCCTGGGGCCTATCCTGCTAGTCCAGGAAGATAGGTGGACCCCTGGGTAGCTTGCTGAGGTCAGAGGCCCCTAGGTGGAGGGCCAGGGGGGCACCCTGGGGCCTATACTGCAAGTCCAAGGAGAGAGGTGGACCCCTGGGTAGCTGGCTGGGGTCAAAAGCCCCTAGGTGGAGGGCCAGGGGGCACCCTGGGGCCTATCCTGCAAGTTTAGGAAAAGAGGTGGACCCCTTGGTAGCTTGCTGGGGTCAGAGGCCCCAAGGTGGAGGGCCAAGGGGCACCCTGGAGAATATACTGCAAGTCTAGGGAGAGATGTGGACCACTGGGTAGCTTGCTGGGGTCAAAGGTGAAGGGCCAAGGGGCACCCTGGGGCCTATCCTGCAAGTCCAGGAAAACAGGTGGACCCCTGGGTAGCTTGCTTGGGTCAGAGGCCTCTAGGTGGAGGACCAAGGGGCACCCTGGGGCCTCTACTGTAAGTCCTTGGAGAGAGGCGGACCTCTAGGTAGCTTGCTGGGGTCAGAGGCCCCTGGGTGGAGGGCAAGGGGGCTCCCTGGGGCCTCTACTGCAAGCCGAGGGAGAGAGTTGGACCCCTGGGTAGCTTGCTGGGGTCAAAGGCCCCTAGGCGGAGGGCCAGGGGGCACCCTGGGGCCAATATTGCAAGTCCAGGGAGAGAGGTGGACCCCTGGGTAGCTTGCTGGGGTCAGAAGCCTTTAGGTATAGGGCCATGGGGGCACACTGGGACCTATATTGCAAGTAGAGTGAGAGAGGTGGACCCCAGGGTAGCTTGCTGGTGTCAGATGCCCGTAGGTGGAGGGCCAGGGGACACCCTGGGGCCTCTACTGCTAGTCCAGGGAGAGAGGTGTACCCCTCGGTAGCTTGCTGGGGTCAGAGGCCCCTAGGTGGAGGGCCAAGGGGCACCGTGGGTCCTATACTGCAAGTCCAGGGAAAGATGGACTCCTGGGTAGCTTGCTGGGGTCAGAGGCCCCTGGGTGGATGGCCAGGTGGGCATCCTGGGGCCTATACTGCAAGTCCAAGGAGAGAGGTGGACCCCTGGGTAGCTTGCTGGGGTCAGAGGGCCCTAGGTTTAGGATCAGGGGGCACCGTTGGGGCTTATACGGCAAGTCCAGGGAGAGAGGTGGACCCCTGGGTAGCTTGCTGGGGTCAGAGGCCCCTATGTGGAGGGCAAGGGGGCTCCCAGGGGCCTGTACTGCAAGTCCAGGGAGAGAGGTGGACCCCTGGGTAGCTTGCTGGGGTCAAAGGCCCCTAGGGGGAGGGCCAGGGGGCACCCTGGTGCCTATACTGCAAGTCCAGGGAGAGATATGGACCCCTGGGTAGCTTGCTGGGGTCAGAGGCCCCTGGGTGGATGGCCAGGTGGGCATCCTGGGGCCTATACTGCAAGTCCAAGGAGAGAGGTGGACCCCTGGGTAGCTTGCTGGGGTCAGAGGGCCCTAGGTTTAGGATCAGGGGGCACCGTTGGGGCTTATACGGCAAGTCCAGGGAGAGAGGTGGACCCCTGGGTAGCTTGATGAGGTCAGAGGCCCCTATGTGGAGGGCAAAGGGGCATCCAGGGGCCTATACTGCAAGTCCAGAGAGAGAGCTAGACCCCTGGGTAGCTTTCTGGGTCAGAGACCCCTGGGTGGAGGGCCAGGGGGCACCCTGGGGCCTTTACTGCAAGTCCAGAGATAAAGCTGGACACCTGGGTAGCTTGCTGGGGTCAGAGGCCCCTAGGTGGAGGGCAAGGGGGGCACCCTGGTTCCTATACTGCAAGTCCAAGGACAGAGGTGGACCCCTGGGTAGCTTGCTGTTGTCAAAGGCCCCTAGGTGGAGGGCAAGGGGCACCCTGGGGCCTATCCTGCAAGATCAGGAAGAGAGGTGGACACCAGGTTAGCTTGCTGGGGTCAAAAGCCTGTAGGTGGAGGGCCAGGGGGCACCCTGGGGCCTATCCTGCAAGTTTACGAAGAGAGGTTGACCCCTGGGGCCTATACTGCAAGTCCAGGGAGAGAGGTGGACCTCTGGGTAGCTTGTTGTGGTCAAAGGCCCCTAGGTGGAGGGCCAGGGGCACCCTGGGGCCTATCCTGCAAGTTTAGGAAGAGAGGTGGACCCCTCTCTAGCTTGCTGGGGTCAGAGGACCCAAGGTGGAGGGCCAAGGGGGCACCCTGGGGCCTATACTGCAAGTCCAAGGAGAGAGGTGGACCTTTGGGTAGCTTGTTGTGGTCAAAAGCCCCTAGGTGGAGGGCCAGGGGGCACCCTGGGGCCTATCCTGCAAGTTTAGGAAGAGAGGTGGACCCCTCTGTAGCTTGCTGGGGTCAGAGGCCCCAAGGTGGAGGGCCAAGGGGCACCCTGGGGCCTATACTGCAAGTCCAGGGAGAGAGGTGGACCCCTGGTTAGCTTGCTGGCTTAAGAGGCCCCTAGGTGGAGGGTCAGGGGACACCCTGGGACCTCTACTGCTAGTCCAGGGAGAGAGGTGTACCCCTCGGTAGCTTGCTGGGGTCAGAGTCCCCTAGGTGGAGGGCCAAGGGGCACCCTGGGGACTACACTGCATGTCAAGGGAGAGAGGTGGACCCCTGGGTAGCTTGCTGGGGTCAGAGGCCGCTGGGTGGATTGCACGGGGGCTCCCAGGGGCCTCTACTGCAAGTCCAGGGAGAGGTGGACTCCTCGGTAGCTTGCTGGGGTCAGAGGCCCCTGGGTGGATGGCCAGGGGGCACCTTGGGGCCTAAAATGCAAGTCCAGGGAGAGAGGTGGACCCCATGGTAGCTTGCTAGGGTCAGAGGCCCCTAGTTGGAGGATCAGAGGGCACCGTTTGGGCTTGAACGGCAAGTCCAGGGAGAGAGGTGGACCCCTGGGTAGCTTGCTGGGGTCAGAAGCCCCTAGGTGGAGGGCAAGGGGGGCACCCTGGAGCCTATACTGCAAGTCCAGGGAGAGATGTGGACCCCTGGGTAGCTTGCTGGGGTCAGAGGCCCCTAGGTGGAGGGCAAGGGGGGCACCCTGGTTCCTCTACTGCAAGTCCAAGGAGAGAGGTGGACCCCTGGGTAGCTTGCTGTTGTCAAAGGCCCCTAGGTGGAGGGCAAGGGGCACCCTGGGGCCTATCCTGCAAGTTCAGGAAGAGAGGTGGACCCCTGGGTAGCTTGCTGGGGTCAGAGGCCCCTAGGTGGAGGGCCTGATGGGCACCCTGGGGCCTATACTGCAAGTCCAGGGAGAGAGGTGGACACCAGGTTAGCTTGCTGGGGTCAAAAGCCTGTAGGTGGAGGGCCAGGGGGCACCCTGGGGCCTATCCTGCAAGTTTACGAAGAGAGGTTGACCCCTGGGGCCTATACTGCAAGTCCAGGGAGAGAGGTGGACCCCTGGGTAGCTTGCTGGGGTCAGAGTTCCCTAGGTGGAGGGCAAGGGGGCTCCCTGGAGCCTATACTGCAAGTCCAGGGAGAGATGTGGACCACTGGGTAGCTTGCTGGGGTCAAAGGCGCCTAGGTGGAGGGCCAGGGCCACCCTGGGGCCTATCCTGCAAGTCCAGGAAAAGAGGTGGACCCCTGGGTAGCTTGCGGGGGTCAGAGGCCCCTAGGAGGAGGGCCAGGTGGGCATCCTCGGGCCTATACTGCAAGTCCAAGGAGAGAGGTGGACCCCTGGGTAGCTTGCTGGGGTCAAAGGCCCCTAGGTGGAGGGCCAGGGGGCACCCTGGGGCCTATCCTACAAGTTTAGGAAGAGAGGTGGACCCCTGGGTAGCTTGCTGGGGTCAGAGGCCCCAAGGTGGAGGGCCAAGGGGCACCCTGGGGCCTATAGTGCAAATCCAGGGAGAGAGGTAGACCCCTGGTTAGCTTGCTGGCTTAAGAGGCCCCTAGGTGGAGGGCCAGGGGACACCCTGGGGCCTCTACTGCTAGTCCAGGGAGAGAGGTGTACCCCTCGGTAGCTTGCTGGGGTCAGAGGCCCCTAGTTGGAGGGCCAAGGGGCACCGTGGGGCCTATATTGCATGTCAAGGGAGAGAGGTGGACCCCTGGGTAGCTTGCTGGGGTCAGAGGCCCCTATGTGGAGGGCAAGGGGGCTCCCAGGGGCCTATACTGCAAGTCCAGGGAGAGATATGGACCCCTGGGTAGCTTGATGAGGTCAGAGGCCCCTGTGTGGAGGGCAAAGGGGCATCCAGGGGCCTTCACTGCAAGTCCAGAGATAAAGCTGGACACCTGGGTAGATTGCTGGGGTCAGAGGCCCCTAGGTGGAGGGCAAGGGGGGCACCCTGGTTCCTTTACTGCAAGTCCAAGGAGAGAGGTGGACCCCTGGGTAGCTTGCTGTTGTCAAAGGCCCCTAGGTGGAGGGCAAGGGGCACCCTGGGGCCTATCCTGCAAGATCAGGAAGAGAGGTGGACCCCTGGGTAGCTTGCTGGGGTCAGAGGCCCCTAGGTGGAGGGCCAGATGGGCACCCTGGGGCCTATGCTGCAAGTCCAGGGAGAGAGGTGGACACCAGGTTAGCTTGCTGGGGTCAAAAGCCTGTAGGTGGAGGGCCAGGGGCACCCTGGGGCCTATCCTGCAAGTTTAGGAAGAGAGGTGGAACCCTCTCTAGCTTGCTGGGGTCAGAGGACCCAAGGTGGAGGGCCAAGAGGGCACCCTGGGGCCTATACTGCAAGTCCAAGGAGAGAGGTGGACCTTTGGGTAGCTTGTTGTGGTCAAAGGCCCCTAGGTGGAGGGCCAGGGGGCACCCTGGGGCCTATCCTGCAAGTTTAGGAAGAGAGGTGGACCCCTCTGTAGCTTGCTGGGGTCAGAGGCCCCAAGGTGGAGGGCCAAGGGGCACCCTGGGGCCTATACTGCAAGTCCAGGGAGAGAGGTGGACCCCTGGTTAGCTTGCTGGCTTAAGAAGCCCCTAGGTGGAGGGTCAGGGGACACCCTGGGGCCTCTACTGCTAGTCCAGGGAGAGAGGTGTACCCCTCGGTAGCTTGCTGGGGTCAGAGGCCCCTAGGTGGAGGGCCAAGGGGCACCCTGGGGACTATAATGCATGTCAAGGGAGATAGGTGGACCCCTGGGTAGCTTGCTGGGGTCAGAGGCCGCTGGGTGGATTGCAGGGGGGCTCCCAGGGGCCTCTACTGCAAGTCCAGGGAGAGGTGGACTCCTGAGTAGCTTGCTGGGGTCAGAGGCCCCTGGGTGGATGGCCAGGGGGCACCTTGGGGCCTAAAATGCAAGTCCAGGGAGAGAGGTGGACCCCTGGGTAGCTTGCTAGGGTCAGAGGCCCCTAGTTGGAGGATCAGAGGGCACCGTTTGGGCTTATACGGCAAGTCTAGGGAGAAAGGTGGACCCCTGGGTAGCTTGCGGGGGTCAGAGGCCCCTAGGTGGAGGGCCAGGGGGGCACCCTGGGGCCTATACTGCAAGTACAAGGAGAGAGGTGGACCCCTGGGTAGCTTGCTCTGGTCAAAGGCCCCTAGGTGGAGGGCCAAGGGGCACCCTGGGGACTATACTGCATGTCAAGGGAGATAGGTGGACCCCTGGGTAGCTTGCTGGGGTCAGAGGCCGCTGGGTGGATTGCAGGGGGGCTCCCAGGGGCCTCTACTGCAAGTCCAGGGAGAGGTGGACTCCTGGGTAGCTTGCTGGGGTCAGAGGCCCCTGGGTGGATGGCCAGGGGGCACCTTGGGGCCTAAAATGCAAGTCCAGGGAGAGAGGTGGACCCCTGGGTAGCTTGCTAGGGTCAGAGGCCCCTAGTTGGAGGATCAGAGGGCACCGTTTGGGCTTATACGGCAAGTCTAGGGAGAGAGGTGGACCCCTGGGTAGCTTGCTGGGGTCAGAGGCCCCTAGGTGGAGGGCAAGGGGGGCACCCTGGAGCCTATACTGCAAGTCCAGGGAGAGATGTGGACCCCTGGGTAGCTTGCTAGGGTCAGAGGCCCCTAGGTGGAGGGCAAGGGGGCACCCTGGTTCCTATACTGCAAGTCCAAGGAGAGAGGTGGACCCCTGGGTAGCTTGCTGTTGTCAAAGGCCCCTAGGTGGAGGGCCAGGGGCACCCTGGTTCCTATACTGCAAGTCCAGGGAGAGATGTGGACCACAGGGTAGCTTTCTGGGGTCAAAGGCCCCTAGGTCGAGGGCCAGGGGGCACCCTGGAGCCTATCCTGCAAGTCCAGGAAGAGAGGTGGACCCCTGGGTAGCTTGCGGGGGTCAGAGGCCCCTAGGTCGAGGGCCAGGGGGGCACCCTGGGGCCTATACTGCAAGTACAAGGAGAGAGGTGGACCCCTGGGTAGCTTGCTCTGGTCAAAGGCCCCTAGGTTGAGGGCCAGGGGGCACCCTGGGGCCTATACTGCAAGTCCAGGGAGAGAGGTGGACCCCTGATTAGCTTCCTGGCTTAAGAGGCCCCTAGGTGGAGGGTCAGGGGACACCCTGGGGCCTCTACTGCTAGTCCAGGGAGAGAAGTGTACCCCTCGGTAGCTTGCTGGGGTCAGAGGCCCCTAGGTGGAGGGATAAGGGGCACCCAGGGGCCTATACTGCATGTCAAGGGAGAGAGGTGGAGCCCTGGGTAGCTTGCTGGGGTCAGAGGCAACTGGGTGGATTGCAAGGGGGCTCCCAGGGGCCTCTACTGCAAGTCCAGGGAGAGGTGGACTACTGGGTAGCTTGCTGGGGTCAGAGGCCCCTGGGTGGATGGCCAGAGGGCACCCTGGGGCCAATAATGCAAGTCCAGGGAGAGAGTTGGACCCCTGGGTAGCTTGCTGGGTTCAGAGGCCCCTAGGTGGAGGGCCAGGGGGCACCCTGGGGCATGTACTGCAAGTTCAGGGAGAGAGGTGGACCCCTGGGTAGCTTGCTGGGGTCAGAAGCCCCTAGGTGGAGGGCCAGGGGGGCACACTGGGGCCTATAATGCAAGTACAGGGAGAGAGGTGGACCCCAGGGTAGCTTGCTGGTGTCAGACGCCCCTAGGTGGAGGGCCAGTGGGCACCCTGGGGTCTATACTGCGAGTCCAGGGAGAGGGGTGGACCCCTGGGTAGCTTGCTGGGGTCAGAGGCCCCTAGATGGAGGCCAAGGTGGGCACCCTGGAGCCTACACTGCAAGTCCAGGGAGAGAGGTGGACCCCTGGTTAGCTTGCTAGGGTCAGAGGCCCCTAGGTGGAGAGCCAGAGGGCACCCTGGGGTCTATACTGCAAGTCCAGGGAGAAGGGTGGACCCCTGGGTAGCTTGCTAGGGGTCAGAGGCCCCTGGGTGGAGTGCAAGGAGGCACCCTTGGGCCTCTACTGCAAGTCCAAGGAGAGAGGTGGACCCCTGGGTAGCTTGCTGTGGTCAGAGGCACCTAGGTGGAGGGCCAAGGGGCACCCTGGGGCCTATACTGCATGTAGAGGGAGAGAGGTGGACCACTGGGTAGCTTGCTGGGGTCAGAGGCCCCTGGGTGGATTGCAAGGGGGCTCCCAGGGGCCTCTACTGCAAGTCCAGGGAGAGGTGGACTCCTGGGTAGCTTGCTGGGGTCAGAGGCCCCTGGGTGGATGGCCAGGGGGAACCCTGGAGCCTATACTGCAAGTCCAGGGAGAGATGTGGACCACAGGGTAGCTTTCTGGGGTCAAAGGCCCCTAGGTCGAGGGCCAGGGGGCACCCTGGAGCCTATCCTGCAAGTCCAGGAAGAGAGGTGGACCCCTGGGTAGCTTGCGGGGGTCAGAGGCCCCTAGGTGGAGGGCCAGGGGGGCACCCTGGGGCCTATACTGCAAGTACAAGGAGAGAGGTGGACCCCTGGGTAGCTTGCTCTGGTCAAAGGCCCCTAGGTTGAGGGCCAGGGGGCACCCTGGGGCCTATCCTGCAAATTTAAGAAGAGAGGTGGACCCCTCTGTAGCTTGCTGGGGTCAGAGGCCCCAAGGTGGAGGGCCAAGGGGCACCCTGGGGCCTATACTGCAAGTCCAGGGAGAGAGGTGGACCCCTGCTTAGCTTGCTGGCTTAAGAGGCCCCTAGGTGGAGGGTCAGGGGACACCCTGGGGCCTCTACTGCTAGTCCAGGGAGAGCAGTGTACCCCTCGGTAGCTTGCTGGGGTCAGAGGCCCCTAGGTGGAGGGATAAGGGGCACCCAGGGGCCTATACTGCAAGTCAAGGGAGAGAGGTGGAGCCCTGGGTAGCTTGCTGGGGTCAGAGGCAACTGGGTGGATTGCAAGGGGGCTCCCAGGGGCCTCTACTGCAAGTCCAGGGAGAGGTGGACTACTGGGTAGCTTGCTGTTGTCAAAGGCCCCTAGGTGGAGGGCCAGGGGCACCCTGGTTCCTATACTGCAAGTCCAGGGAGAGATGTGGACCACAGGGTAGCTTTCTGGGGTCAAAGGCCCCTAGGTCGAGGGCCAGGGGGCACCCTGGAGCCTATCCTGCAAGTCCAGGAAGAGAGGTGGACCCCTGGGTAGCTTGCGGGGGTCAGAGGCCCCTAGGTGGAGGGCCAGGGGGGCACCCTGGGGCCTATACTGCAAGTACAAGGAGAGAGGTGGACCCCTGGGTAGCTTGCTCTGGTCAAAGGCCCCTAGGTTGAGGGCCAGGGGGCACCCTGGGGCCTATACTGCAAGTCCAGGGAGAGAGGTGGACCCCTGCTTAGCTTGCTGTGGTCAGAGACACCTAGGTGGAGGGCCAAGGGGCACCCTGGGGCCTATACTTCATGTAGAGGGAGAGAGGTGGACCAATGGGTAGCTTGCTGAAGTCAGAGGCCCCTGGGTGGATTGCAAGGGGGCTCCCAGGGGCCTCTACTGCAAGTCCAGGGAGAGGTGGACTACTGGGTAGCTTGCTGGGGTCAGAGGCCCCTGGGTGGATGGCCAGGGGGCACCCTGGGGCCAATAATGCAAGTCCAGGGAGAGAGTTGGACCCCTGGGTAGCTTGCTGGGGTCAGAGGCCCCTAGGTGGAGGGCCAGGGGGCACCCTGGGGCATGTACTGCAAGTTCAGGGAGAGAGGTGGACCCCTGGGTAGCTTGCTGGGGTCAGAAGCCCCTAGGTGGAGGGCCAGGGGGGCACACTGGGGCCTATACTGCAAGTACAGGGAGAGAGGTGGACCCCAGGTTAGCTTGCTGGTGTCAGACGCCCTTAGGTGGAGGGCCAGTGGGCACCCTGGGGTCTATACTGCGAGTCCAGGGAGAGGGGTGGACCCCTGGGTAGCTTGCTGGGGTCAGAGGCCCCTAGATGGAGGCCAAGGTGGGCACCCTGGAGCCTATACTGCAAGTCCAGGGAGAGAGGTGGACCCCTGGTTAGCTAGCTAGGGTCAGAGGCCCCTAGGTGGAGGGCCAGGGGACACCCTGGGGCCTCTACTGCTAGTCCAGGGAGAGAGGTGTACCCCTCGGTAGCTTGCTGGGGTCAGAGGCCCTTGGGTGGAGTGCAAGGGGGCACCCTTGGGCCTCTACTGCAAGTCCAAGGAGAGAGGTGGACCCCTGGGTAGCTTACTGTGGTCAGAGGCACCTAGCTGGAGGGCCAAAGGGCACCCTGGGGCCTATACTGCATGTAGAGGGAGAGAGGTGGACCACTGGGTAGCTTGCTGGGGTCAGAGGCCCCTGGGTGGATTGCAAGGGGACTCCCAGGGGCCTCTACTGCAAGTTCAGGGAGAGGTGGACTCCTGGGTAGCTTGCTGGGGTCAGAGGCCCCTGGGTGGATGGCCAGGGATAACCCTGGGGCCAATAATGCAAGTCCTGGGACAGAGGTGGACCCCTGGGTAGCTTGCTGGGGTCAGAGGCCCCTAGGTGGAGGGCCAGGGGGCACTCTGGGGCCTGTACTGCAAGCACAGGGAGAGAGGTGGACCCCTGGGTAGCTTGCTGGTGTCAGAGGGCCCAAGGTGGAGAGCCAGAGGGCACCCTGGGGTCTATACTGCAAGTCCAGGGAGAAGGGTGGACCCCTGGGTAGCTTGCTAGGGGTCAGAGGCCCCTGGGTGGAGTGCAAGGAGGCACCCTTGGGCCTCTACTGCAAGTCCAAGGAGAGAGGTGGACCCCTGGGTAGCTTGCTGTGGTCAGAGACACCTAGGTGGAGGGCCAAGGGGCACCCTGGGGCCTATACTTCATGTAGAGGGAGAGAGGTGGACCAATGGGTAGCTTGCTGAAGTCAGAGGCCCCTGGGTGGATTGCAAGGGGGCTCCCAGGGGCCTCTACTGCAAGTCCAGGGAGAGGTGGACTCCTGGGTAGCTTGCTGGGGTCAGAGGCCCCTGGGTGGATGGCCAGGGGGAACCCTGGGGCCAATAATGCAAGTCCAGGGAGAGAGGTGGCCCCCTGGGTAGCTTGCTGGGGTCAGAGGCCCCTAGTTGGAGAGCCAGAGGGCACCCTGGGGTCTATACTGCAAGTCCAGGGAGAGGGGTGGACCCCTGGGTAGCTTGCTAGGGTCAGAGGCCCCTAGGTGGAGGATCAGGGCGCACCGTTGGGGATTATACGGCAAGTCATGGGAGAGAGGTGGACCCCTAGGTAGCTTGCTTTGGTCAGAGGCCTCTAGGTGAAGGGCAAAGTGTTCACACTGGAGCCTATACTGCAAGTCCAGGGAGAGATGTGGACCACTGTGTAGCTTGCTGGGGTCAAAGGCCCCTAGGTGGAGGGCCAGGGGGCACCCTGGGGCCTATCCTGCAAGTCCAGGAAGATAGGTGGACCCCTGGGTAGCTTGCTGAGGTCAGAGGCCCCTAGGTGGAGGGCCAGGGGGGCACCCTGGGGCCTATACTGCAAGTCCAAGGAGAGAGGTGGACCCCTGGGTAGCTGGCTGGGGTCAGAGGCCCATAGGTGGAGTGCCAGGGCACACCCTGGGGCCTCTACTGCAAGTCCAGGAAGAGAGGTGGACCCATGGGTAGCTTGCTGGGTCAGAGGCCCCTAGGTGGAGGGCCAAGTGGAACCCTGGGGCCTTTACTGCAAGTCCAGCGAGAGACGTAGACCCCTGGGTAGCTTGCTGGGGTCAGAGTCTCCTAGGTGGAGGGCCAGGGGACACCCTGGGGCCTATCCTTCAAGTCCTGGAATAGAGCAGGTCCCCTGGGTAGCTTGCTGGGGTCAGAGGCCCCTAGGTGGAGGGCCAAGGGGCACCCTGGTGCCAAAAATGCAAGTCCAGGGAGAGAGGTGGACCCCTGGGTAGCTTGCTAGGGTCAGAGGCCCCTAGTTGGAGGATCAGAGGGCACCGTTTGGGCTTATACGGCAAGGCCAGGGAGAGAGGTGGACCCCTGGGTAGCTTGCTGGGGTCAGAGGCCCCTAGGTGGAGGGCAAGGGGGGCACCCTGGAGCCTATACTGCAAGTCCAGGGAGAGATGTGGACCACAGGGTAGCTTTCTGGGGTCAAAGGCCCCTAGGTGGAGGGCCAGGGGGCACCCTGGTGCCTATCCTGCAAGTCCAGGAAGAGAGGTGGACCCCTGGGTAGCTTGCGGGGGTCAGAGGCCCCTAGGTGGAGGGCCAGGGGGGCACCCTGGGGCCTATACTGCAAGTCCAAGGAGAGAGGTGGACCCCTGGGTAGCTTGCTGTGGTCAAAGGCCCTTAGGTTGAGGGCCAGGGGGCACCCAGGGGCCTATCCTGCAAGTTTAGGAAGAGAGGTGGACCCCTCTGTAGCTTGCTGGGGTCAGAGGCCCCAAGGTGGAGGGCCAAGGGGCACCCTGGGGCCTATACTGCAAGTCCAGGGAGAGAGGTGGACCCCTGGTTAGCTTGCTGGCTTAAGAGGCCCCTAGGTGGAGGGTCAGGGGACACCCTGGGGCCTCTACTGCTAGTCCAGGGAGAGAGGTGTACCCCTCGGTAGCTTGCTGGGGTCAGAGGCCCCTAGGTGGAGGGATAAGGGGAACCCTGGGGCCTATACTGCATGTCAAGGGAGAGAGGTGGACCCCTGGGTAGCTTGCTGGGGTCAGAGGCAACTGGGTGGATTGCAAGGGGGCACCCAGGGGCCTCTACTGCAAGTCCAGAGAGAGGTGGACTACTGGGTAGCTTGCTGGGGTCAGAGGCCCCTGGGTGGATTGCAAGGGGGCTCCAAGGGGCCTCTACTGCAAGTCCAGGGAGAGGTGGACTCCTGGGTAGCTTGCTGGGGTCAGAGGCCCCTGGGTGGATGGCCAGGGGGCACCCTGGGGCCAATAATGCAAGTCCGGGGAGAGAGGTGGACCCCTGGGTAGCTTGCTGGGGTCAGAGGCCCCTAGGTGGAGGGCCAGGGGGCACCCTGGGGCCTGTACTGCAAGTTCAGGGAGAGAGGTGGACCCCTGGGTAGCTTGCTGGGGTCAGAAGCCCCTAGGTGGAGGGCCAGGGGGGCACACTGGGGCCTATAATCCAAATACAATCAGAGAGGTGGACCCCAGGGTAGCTTGCTTGTGTCAGAGGCCCCTAGGTGGAGGGCCAGTGGGCACCCTGGGGTCTATACTGCAAGTCCAGGGAGAGGGGTGGACCCCTGGGTAGCTTGCTAGGGTCAGAGGCCCCTAGGTGGATTATCAGGGCGCACCGTTGGGGCTTATACGGCAAGTCCAGGGAGAGAGGTGGACCCCTGGGTAGATTGCTGGGGTCAGAGGCCCCTAGGTGGAGGGCAAGGTGGGCACCCTGGAGCCTAAACTGCAAGTCCAGGGAGAGATGTGGACCACTGTGTAGCTTGCTGGGGTCAAAGGCCCCTAGGTGGAGGGCCAGGGGGCACCCTGGGACCTATCCTGCAAGTCCAGGAAGAGAGGTGGACCCCTGGGTAGCTTGCTGAGGTCAGAGGCCCCTAGGTGGAGGGCCAGGGGGGCACCCTGGGGCCTATACTGCAAGTCCAAGGAGAGAGTTGGACCCCTTGGTAGCTTGCTGGGGTCAAAAGCCCCTAGGTGGAAGGCCAGGGGGCACCCTGGGGCCTATCCTCTAAGTTTAGGAAGAGAGGTGGACCCCTTGGTAGCTTGCTGAGGTCAGAGGCCCCAAGGTGGAGGGCCAAGGGGCACCCTGGAGCCTATACTGCAAGTCTAGGGAGAGATGTAGACCACTGGGTAGCTTGCTGGGGTCAAAGGTGGAGGGCCAGGGGGCACCCTGGGGCCTATCCTGCAAGTCCAGGAAAAGAGGTGGACCCCTGGGTAGCTTGCTTGGGTCAGAGGCCCCTAGGTGGTGGCCAAGGGGCACCCTGGGCCCTATACTGTAAGTCCGTGGAGAGAGGCAGACCCCTGGGTAGCTTGCTGGGGTCAGAGGCCCCTGGGTGGAGGGCAAGGGGGCTCCCTGGGGCCTCTACTGCAAGTCCAGGGAGAGAGTTGGGCCCATGGGTAGCTTGCTGGGGTCAGAAGCCCCCAGGTGGAGGGAAAGAGGGGCACACTGGGTCCTATATTGCAAGTCCAGAGAGAGAGCTGGACCCCTCGGAAGCTTGCTGGGGTCAGAGGCCCCTTAGTGGATGGCCAGGGGGCACCCTGGGGCCAATACTGCAAGTCCGGGGAGAGATTTGGACCCCTAGGTAGCTTGCTGGAGTCAGAGGCCCCTGGGTGGAGGGCGAAGGGGCACCCTGGGGCCTATCCTGCAAGTCCAGGAAAAGAGGTTGACCCCTGGGTAGCTTGCTGGGGTCAGAAGCCCCAAGGTGGTGGGCCAGGGGACACCCTGCGGCCTCTACTGCAAGTCCAGGGAGAGAGGTGGACCCCTGGGTAGCTAGCTGGGGTCAGAGTTCCCTGGGTGGATGGCCAGGGGGCACCCTGGGGCCAATACTGCAAGTGCAGGGAAAGAGCTGGACCCCTGGGTAGCTTGCTGGGGTCAGAGGCCCCTAGGTGGAGGGCCAGGGGGCACCCTGGGGCCTTTACTGCAAGTCCAGGGAGAGAGGTGGACCCCTGGGTAACTTGCTGGGGTCAGAAACCCCTAGGTGCAGGGCCAGAGTGGCACACTGGGGCCTATATTATAAGTACAGGGAGAGAGGTGGACCCCTGGGTAGCTTGCTGGTGTCAGAGGCTTCTGGATGGAGGGCAAGGGGGCACCCTGTTGCCTATACTGCAAGTCCAGGGAAAGAGGTGGTCCCTGAATAGCTAGCTGGGGTCAGAAGCCCCTGGGTGGAGGGCCAGGGGGCACCCTGGGGCCTCTACTGAAAGTCCAGGGAGAGAGGTGGACCCCTGGGTAGCTTGCTGGGGTCAGAGGCCCCTAGGTGGAGCGCCAGGGGGCACCCTTGGGCCTCTACTGCAAGTCCAGGGAGAGATGTCGTCCCTTGGGTAGCTCGCTGGTGTCAGAAGCCCCTAGGTGAAGGGCCAGGGGGGCACCCTGGGGCCAAAACTGCCAGTTTAAGGAGAGAGATGGACCCCTGGGTAGCTTGCTGGGGTCAGACGCCCCTAGGTGGAGGGTCAGGGGGCACCTTGGGGCCTATACGGCAAGTCCAAGGAGAGAGGTGAACCCTTGGGTAGCTTCCTTGGGTCAGAGGCACCTAGGTGGAGGGCCAAGGGGCACCCTGGGGCCTATACTGCAAGTCCAGGGAGAGAGGTGGACCCCTGGGTAGCTTGCTGGGGTCAAAGGCCTCTGGGTGAAGGGCCAGGGGGCACCCTGGGGCCTATCCTTTAAGTCCTGGAATAGAGGAGGTCCCCTGGGTAGCTTGCTGGGGTCAGAGGCCCCTAGGTGGAGGGCCAAGGGGCACCCTGGGGCCTATCCTGCAAGTCCAGGAAAAGAGGTGGACCCCTGGGTATCTTGCTGGGGTCAGAGGCCCCTAGGTGGAGGGCAAAAGGGCACCCTGGGGCCTATACTGCAAGTCCAGGAAGAGAGGTGGACCCCTGGGTAGCTTGCTGGGGTCAGAAGCCCCTAGGTGGAGGGCCAGGGGAAACCCTGGGGCCTCTACTGCAAGTCCAGGGAGAGAGGTGGACCCCTGGGTAGCTTGCTGGGGTCAGAGTCCCCTGGGGGGATAGCCAGAGGGCACCCTGGGGCCAATACTACAAGTGCAGGGAAAGAGCTGGACCCCTGGGTAGCTTGCTGGGGTCAGAGGCCCCTAGGTGGAGGGCCAGGGGGCACCCTGGGGCCTTTACTGCAAGTCCAGGGAGAGAGGTGGACCCCTGGGTAACTTGCTGGGGTCAGAAACCCCTAGGTGGAGGGCCAGAGTGGCACACTTGGGCCTATATTATAAGTACAGGGAGAGAGGTGGACCCCTGGGTAGCTTGCTGGTGTCAGAGGCTTCTGGATGGAGGGCAAGGGGGCACCCTCTTGCCTATACTGCAAGTCCAGGGAAAGAGGTGGTCCCCTGGGTAGCTTCCTGGGGTCAGAGGCCCCTAGGTGGAGGGCCAAGGGGCACCCTGGGGCTTATACTGCAAGTCCAGGGAGAGAGGTGGACCCCTGGCTAGCTTGCTGGGGTCAGAAGCCCCTGGGTGGAGGGCCAGGGGGCACCCTGGGGCCTCTACTGAAAGTCCAGGGAGAGAGGTGGACCCCTGGGTAGCTTGCTGGGGTCAGAGGCCCCTAGGTGGAGCGCCAGGGGGCACCCCTGGGCTTCTACTGCAAGTCCAGGGAGAGATGTCGTCCCTTGGGTAGCTCGCTGGTGTCAGAAGCCCCTAGGTGGAGGGCCAGGGGGGCACCCTGGGGCCTATACTGCCAGTTTAAGGAGAGAGGTGGACCCCTGGGTAGCTTGCTGGGGTCAGACGCCCCTAGGTGGAGGGTCAGGGGGGCACCTTGGGGCCTATACGGCAAGTCCAACGAGAGAGGTGAACCCTTGGGTAGCTTGCTGGGGTCAGAGGCCCCTAGGTGGAGGGCCAAGGGGCACCTTGGGGCCTATACTGCAAGTCCAGGGAGAGAGGTGGACCCCTGGATTGCTTGCTGGGGTCAGAGGCCCCTGGGTGGAGGGCCAGGGGGCACCCTGGGGCCTATCCTTCAAGTCCTGGAATAGAGCAGGTCCCCTGGGTAGCTTGCTGGGGTCAGAGGCCCCTAGGTGGAGGGCCAAGGGGCACCCTGGGGGCTATCCTGCAAGTCCAGGAAGAGAGGTGGACCCCTGGGTATCTTGCTGGGATCAGAGGCCCCTAGGTGGAGGGCCAAAGGGCACCCTGGGGCCTATCCTGCAAGTCCAGGAAGAGAGGTGGACCCCTGGGTAGCTTGCTGGGGTCATAGGCCCCTAGGTGGAGGGCCAGGGGACACCCTGCGGCCTCTACTGCAAGTCCAGGGAGAGAGGTGGACCCCTGGGTAGCTTGCTGGGGTCAGAGGCCCCTAGGTGGAGGGCAAGGGGGCACCCTGGGGCCTAAACTACAAGTCCAGGGAGAGAAGTGGACCCTGGGTAGCTGGCTGGGGTCAGAGGCCCCTAAGTGGAGGGCCAGGGGGGCAACCTGGGGCCTATACTGCAAGTTTAGGGAGAGAGGTGGACCCCTGGGTAGCTTGCTGGGGTCAGAGGCCCCTAGGTGGAGGGCCAGGGGGCACCCTGGGGCCTCTACTGCAAGTCCAGAGATAAAGCTGGACACCTGGGTAGCTTGCTGGGGTCAGAGAACCCTAGGTGGAGGGCAAGGGGGGGACAATGGTTCCTATACTGCAAGTCCAAGGAGAGAGGTTGACCCCTGGGTAGATTGCTGTTGTCAAAGGCCCCTAGGTGGAGGGCCAAAGGGCACCCTGGGGCCTATACTGCAAGTCTAGGAAGAGAGTTGGACCCCTGGGTAGCTAGCTGGGGTCAGAGGCCCCTAGGTGTAGGGCCAGGGGAGACCCTGGGGCCTATACTGCAAGTCCAGGTAGAGAGGTTGACCCCTGGTTAGCTTGCTGGGGTCAGAAGCCCCTAGGTGGAGGACCAGGGGACACCCTGGGGCCTCTACTGCAAGTCCAGGGAGAGAGGTGGACCCTGGGTAGCTTGCTGGGGTCAGAGGCCCCTGGGTGGATGGCCAGGGGGCACCCTGGGGCCAATACTGCAAGTGCAGGGAAAGAGCTGGACCCCTGGGTAGCTTGCTGGGGTCAGAGACCCCTAGGTGGAGGGCCAGGGGGCACCCTGGGGCCTTTACTGCAAGTCCAAGGAGAGAGGTGGACCCCTAGGTAGCTTGCTGGGGTCAGAGGCCCCTGGGTGGAGGGCAAGGGGGCACCCTGGGGCCCATACTGCAAGTCCAGGGAGAGAGGTGGACCCCTGGATAACTTGCTGGGGTCAGAAACCTCTAGGTGGAGGGCCAGAGTGGCACACTGGGGCCTACATTATAAGTACAGGGAGAGAGGTGGACCCCTGGGTAGCTTGATGGGGTCAGAGGCCCCTAGGTGGAGCGCCAGGGGGCACCACTGGGCGTCTAATGCAAGTCCAGGGAGAGATGTCGTCCCTTGGGTAGCTCGCTGGTGTCAGAAGCCCCTAAGTGGAGGGCCAGGGGAGCACCCTGGGGCCTATACTGCCAGTTTAAGGAGAGAGGTGGACCCCTGGGAAGCTTGCTGGGGTCAGATGCCCCTAGGTGGAGGGTCAGGGGGCACCTTGGGGCCTTTATGGCAAGTCAAAGGAGAGAGGTGAACCCTTGGGTAGCTTGCTGGGGTCAGAGGCCCCTAGGTGGAGGGCCAAGGGGCACCCTTGGGGGCTATCCTGCAAGTCCAGGAAGAGAGGTGGACCCCTGGGTAGCTTGCTGGGGTCAGAGGCCCCTAGGTGGAGGGCAAAAGGGCACCCTGGGGCCTATACTGCAAGTCCAGGAAGAGAGGTGGACCCCTGGGTAGCTTGCTGGGGTCAGAAGCCCCTAGGTGGTGGGCCAGGGGACACCCTGGGGCCTCTACTGCAAGTCCAGGGAGAGAGGTGGACCCCTGGGTAGCTTGCTGGGGTCAGAGTCCCCAGGGTGGATGGCCAGAGGGCACCCTGGGGCCAATACTACAAGTGCAGGGAAAGAGCTGGACCCCTGGGTAGCTTGCTGGGGTCAGAGGCCCCTAGGTGGAGGGCCAGGGGGCACCCTGGGGCCTTTACTGCAAGTCCAGGGAGAGAGGTGGACCCCTGGGTAACTTGCTGGGGTCAGAAATCCCTAAGTGAAGGGCCAGAGTGGCACACTTGGGCCTATATTATAAGTACAGGGAGAGAGGTGGACCCCTGGGTAGCTTGCTGGGGTCAGAGGCCCCTAGGTGGAGGGCCAAGGGGCACCCTGGGGCTTATACTGCAAGTCCAAGGAGAGAGGTGGACCCCTGGGTAGCTTGCTGGGGTCATATGCCCCTAGGTGGAGGGCCAGGGGACACCCTGGGGTATATCCTGCAAGTTCAGGAAGAGAGGTGGACCCCTGGGTAGTTTGCTGGGGTCAGAGGCCCCTAGGTGGAGGGCCAAGGGGCACCCTGGGGCCTATACTGCAAGTCCAGGGAGAGAGGTGGACCCCTGGGTAGCTTGCTGGGGTCAGAGGCCCCTAGGTGGAGGGCCAGAGGGGCACCCTGGGGCCTATACTGCAAGTCCAGGGAGAGAGGTGGACTTCTGGTTAGCTTGCTGGGGTCAAAAGCCTCTACGTGGAGGGCCAGGGGGCACCCTGGGGCCTATCCTGCAAGTTTACAAAGAGAGGTTGACCCCTGGGTAGCTTGCTGGGGTCAGAGGCCCCTAGGTGGAGGGCGAAGGGGCACCCTGGGGCCTATCCTGCAAGTCCAGGTAGAGAGGTGGTTCCCTGGGTAGCTTGCTGGGGTCAGAGGCCCCTAGGTGGAGGGCCAGGGGACACCCTGGGGCCTCTACTGCAAGTCCAGGGACAGAGTTGGACCCCTGGGTAGCTAGCTGGGGTCAGATTCCCCTGGGTGGATGGCCAGGGGGCACCCTGGGGCCTTTACTGCAAGTCCAGGGAGAGAGGTGGACCCCTGGGTAACTTGCAGGGGTCAGAAACCCCTAGGTGGAGGGCCAGAGTGGCACACTGGGGCCTATATTATAAGTACAGTGAGAGAGGTGGACCCCTGGGTAGCTTGCTGGTGTCAGAGGCTTCTGGATGGAGGGCAAGGGGGCACCCTGTTGCCTATACTGCAAGTCCAGGGAAAGAGGTGGTCCCCTGGGTAGCTTCCTGGGGTCAGAGGCCCCTAGGTGGAGGGCCAAGGGGCACCCTGGGGCTTATACTGCAAGTCCAGGGAGAGAGGTGGACCCCTGGCTAGCTTGCTGGGGTCAGAAGCCCCTGGGTGGAGGGCCAGGGGGCACCCTTGGGCCTCTACTGCAAGTCCAGGGAGAGAGGTCGTCCCTTGGGTAGCTCGCTGGTGTCAGAAGCCCCTAGGTGGAGGGCCAGGGGGCCCCCCTGGGGCCTATACTGCAAGTTTAAGGAGAGAGGTGGACCCCTGGGTAGCTTGCTGGGGTCAGACGGCCCTAGGTGGAGGGTCAGGGGGCACCTTGGGGCCTATACGGCAAGTCCAAGGAGAGAGGTGGACCCCTGGGTAGCTTGCTGGGGTCAGAGGCCCCTGGGTGGAGGGCCAGGGGGTACCCTGGGGCCTATCCTTCAAGTCCTGGAATAGAGGAGGTCCCCTGGGTAGCTTGCTGGGGTCAGAGGCCCCTAGGTGGAGGGCCAAGGGGCACCCTGGGGCCTATCCTGCAAGTCCAGGAAGAGAGGTGGACCCCTGGGTATCTTGCTGGAGTCAGAGGCCCCTAGGTGGAAGGCCAAAGGGAACCCTGGGGCCTATCCTGCAAGTCCAGGAAGAGAGGTGGACCCCTGGGTAGCTGGCTGGGGTCAGAGGCCCCTAGGTGGAGGGCCAGGGGACACCCTGGGGCCTCTACTGCAAGTCCAGGGAGAGAGGTGGACCCCTGGGTAGCTTGCTGGGGTCAGAGGCCCCTAGGTGGAGGGCAAGGGGGCACCCTGGGGCCTATACTACATGTCCAGGAAGAGAAGTGGACCCTGGGTAGCTGGCTGGGGTCAGAGGCCCATAGGTGGAGGGCCAGGGTGGCAACCTGGGGCCTATACTGCAAGTTTAGGGAGAGAGGTGGACCCCTGGGTAGCTTGCTGGGGTCGGAGGCCCCTAGGTGGAGGGCCAGGGGGCACCCTTGGGCCTTTACTGCAAGTCCAGAGATAAAGCTGGACACCTGGGTAGCTTGCTGGGGTCAGAGGCCCCTAGGTGGAGGGCAAAGGGGGGACAATGGTTCCTATACTGCAAGTCCAAGGAGAAAGGTGGACCCCTGTGTAGATTGCTGTTGTCAAAGGCCCCTAGGTGGAGGGCCAAAGGGCACCCTGGGGCCTATACTGCAAGTATAGGAAGAGAGGTGGACCCCTGGGTAGCTTGCTGGGGTCAGAGGCCCCTAGGTGTAGGGCCAGGGGACACCCTGGGGCCTATACTGCTAGTCCAGGGAGAGAGGTTGACCCCTGGTTAGCTTGCTGGGGTCAGAAGACCCTAGGTGGAGGGCCAGGGGGCACCTTGGGGCCTTTATGGCAAGTCCAAGGAGAGAGGTGAACCCTTGGGTAGCTTGCTGGGATCAGAGGCCCCTAGGTGGAGGGCCAAGGGGCACGCTGGGGCCTATACTGCAAGTCCAGGGAGAGAGGTGGACCCCTGGGTAGCTTGCTAAGGTCAGAGGCCCCTGGGTGGAGGGCCAGGGGGCACCCTGGGGCCTATCCTTCAAGTCCTGGAATAGAGGAGGTCCCCTGGGTAGCTTGCTGGGGTCAGAGGCCCCTAGGTGGAGGGCCAAGGGGCACCCTGGGGTCTATACTGCAAGTCCAGGGAGAGATGTAGACCACTGGGTAGCTTGCTGGGGTCAAAGGTGAAGGGCCAGGGGGCACCCTGGGGCCTATCCTGCAAGTCCAGGAAAAGAGGTGGACCCCTGGGTTGCTTGCTTGGGTCAGAGGCCCCTAGGTGGAGGGCCAAGGGGCACCCTGGGCCCTATACTGTAAGTCCGTGGAGAGAGGCGGACCCCTGGGTAGCTTGCTGGGGTCAGAGGCCCCTGGGTGGAGGGCAAGGGGGCTCCCTGGGGCCTCTACTGCAAGTCCAGGGAGAGAGTTGGGCCCCTGGGTAGCTTGCTGGGGTCAGAGGCCCCTGGGCGGAGGGCCAGGGGGCACCGTGGGGCCTATCCTGCAAGTCCAGGGAGAGAGGTGGACCCCTGGGTAGCTTGATGAGGTCAGAGGTCCCTATGTGGAGGGCAAAGGGGCATCCTGGGGCCTATACTGCAAGTCCAGAGAGAGAGCTGGACCCCTGGGAAGCTTGCTGGGGACAGAGGCCCCTGGGTGGATGGCCAGGGGGCACCCTGGGGCCAATACTGCAAGTCCAGGGAGAGAGGTGGACCCTTAGGTAGCTTGCTGGAGTCAGAGGCCCCTGGGTGGAGGGCGAAGGGGCACCCTCGGGCCTATCCTGTAAGTCCAGGTAGAGAGGTGGACCCCTGGGTAGCTTGCTGGGGTCAGAGGCCCCTAGGTGGAGGGCCAGGGGACACCCTGGGGCCTATGCTGCAAGTCCAGGGAGAGAGGTGGACCCCTGGCTAGCTTGCTGGGGTCAGAAGCCCCTGGGTGGAGGGCGAAGGGGCACCCTGGGGCCTATCCTGTAAGTCCAGGTAGAGAGGTGGACCCCTGGGTAGCTTGCTGGGGTCAGAGGCCCCAAGGTGGAGGGCCAAGGGGCACCCTGGAGCCTATACTGCAAGTCTAGGGAGAGATGTAGACCACTGGGTAGCTTGCTGGGGTCAAAGGTGGAGGGCCAGGGGGCACCCTGGGGCCTATCCTGCAAGTCCAGGAAAAGAGGTGGACCCCTGGGTAGCTTGCTTGGGTCAGAGGCCCCTAGGTGGAGGGCCAAGAGGCACCCTGGGCCCTATACTGTAAGTCCGTGGAGAGAGGCGGACCCCTGGGTAGCTTGCTGGGGTTAGAGGCCCCTGGGTGGAGGGCAAGGGGGCTCCCTGGGGCCTCTACTGCAAGTCCAGGGAGAGAGTTGGGCCCCTGGGTAGCTTGCTGGGGTCAAAGGCCCCTAGACGGAGGGCCAGGGGGCACCGTGGGGCCTATCCTGCAAGTCCAGGGAGAGAGGTGGACCCCTGGGTAGCTTGATGAGGTCAGAGGCCCCTATGATGAGGGAAAAGGGGCATCCTGGGGCTTATACTGCAAGTCCAGAGAGAGAGCTGGACCCCTGGGAAGCTTGCTGGGGTCAGAGGCCCCTGGGTGGATGGCCAGGGGGCACCCTGGGGCCAATACTGCAAGTCCAGGGAGAGAGGTGGACCCCTAGGTAGCTTGCTGGAGTCAGAGGCCCCTGGGTGGAGGGCGAAGGGGCACCCTGGGGCCTATCCTGCAAGTCCAGGAAAAGAGGTGGACCCCTGGATAGCTTGCTGGGGTCAGAGGCCCCAGGTGGAGGGCCAGAGTTGCACACTAGGGCCTATATTATAAGTACAGGGAGAGAGGTGGACCCCTGGGTAGCTTGCTGGTGTCAGAGGCTTCTGGATGGAGGGCAAGGGGGCACCCTGTTGCCTATACTGCAAGTCCAGGGAAAGAGGTGGTCCCCTGGGTAGCTTCCTGGGGTCAGAGGCCCCTAGGTGGAGGGCCAAGGGGCACCCTGGGGCTTATACTACAAGTCCAGGGAGAGAGGTGGACCCCTGGAAAGCTTGCTGGGGTCAGAAGCCCCTGGGTGGAGGGCCAGGGGGCACCCTGGGGCCTCTACTGAAAGTCCAGGGAGAGAGGTGGACCCCTGGGTAGCTTGCTGGGGTCAGAGGCCCCTAGGTGCAGCTTCAGGGGGCACCCCTGGGCCTTTACTGCAAGTCCAGGGAGAGATGTCGTCCCTTGGGTAGCTCGCTGGTGTCAGAAGCCCCTAGGTGGAGGGCAAGGGGGGCACCCTGGTTCCTCTACTGCAAGTCCAGGGAGAGAGGTGGACCCCTGGGTAGCATGCTGGGGTCAGCGGCCCCTAGGTGGAGGGCAAGGGGGCACCCTGGGGCCTATACTACAAGTCCAGGGAGAGAAGTGGACCCCTGGGTAGCTGGCTGGGGTCAGTAGCCCCTAGGTGGAGGGCCAGGGGGCACCCTGGAGCCCTTACTGCAAGTCCAGAGATAAAGCTGGACACCTGGGTAGCTTCCTGGGGTCCGAGGCCCCTAGGTGAAGGGCCAAGGGGCACCCTGGGGCTTATACTGCAAGTCCAGGGAGAGAGGTGGACCCCTGGGTAGCTTGCTGGGGTCAGAGGCCCCTAGGTGGAGGGCAAGGGGGGCACCCTGGGGCCTATCTTGCAAGTCAAGGGAGAGAGGAGGACCCCTGGCTAGCTTTCTTGGGTCAGAGGCCCCTAGGTGGAGGGCCAAGGGGCAACCTGGGGCCTAAACTGCAAGTCCAGGCAGAGAGGTGGACCCCTGGGTAGCTTGCTGTGGTCAAAGGCCCCTAGGTGGAGGGCCAGGGGGCACCCTGGGGCCTATCCTGCAAGTTTAGGAAGAGAGTTGGACCCCTTGGTAGCTTGCGGGGGTCATAGGCCCCTAGGAGGAGGGCCAGGTGGGCATCCTGGGGCCTATACTGCAAGTCCAACGAGAGAGGTGGACCCCTGGGTAGCTTGCTGGGGTCAAAGGCCCCTAGGTGGAGGGCCAGGGGGCACCCTGGGGCCTATCCAACAAGTTTAGGAAGAGAGGTGGACCCCTGGGTAGCTTGCTGGGGTCAGAGGCCGCAAGGTGGAGGGCCAAGGGGCACCCTGGGGCCTATAGTGCAAATCCAGGGAGAGAGGTAGACCCCTGGTTAGCTTGCTGGCTTAAGAGGCCCCTAGGTGGAGGGCCAGGGGACACCCTGGGGCCTCTACTGCTAGTCCAGAGAGAGAGGTGTACCCCTCGGTAGCTTGCTGGGGTCAGAGGCCCCTAGTTGGAGGGCCAAGGGGCACCGTGGGGCCTATATTGCATGTCAAGGGAGAGAGGTGGACCCCTGGGTAGCTTGCTGGGGTCAGAGGCCCCTATGTGGAGGGCAAGGGGGCACCCTGGAGCCCATACTGCAAGTCCAGGGAGAGAGGTGGACCCCTGGATAACTTGCTGGGGTCAGAAACCT
Source organism: Danio rerio (assembly GCF_052040795.2). Classification (NCBI taxonomy): domain Eukaryota; kingdom Metazoa; phylum Chordata; class Actinopteri; order Cypriniformes; family Danionidae; genus Danio; species Danio rerio. The sequence goes on from NC_141027.1 coordinate 53,839,237, forward strand.
CTAGGTGGAGGGCCAGAGTGGCACACTGGGGCCTATATTATAAGTACAGGGAGAGAGGAGGACCCCTGGGTAGCTTGCTTTGGTCAGAGGCCCCTAGGTGGAGCGCCAGGGGGCACCCCTGGGCCTCTACTGCAAGTCCAGGGAGAGATGTCGTCCCTTGGGTAGCTCGCTGGTGTCAGAAGCCCCTAGGTGGAGGGCCAGGGGGGCACCCTGGGGCCTATACTGCCAGTTTAAGGAGAGAGGTGGACCCCTGGGTAGCTTGCTGGGGTCAGACGCCCCTAGGTGGAGGGTGAGGGGGGCACCTTTGGGCCTATACGTTAAGTCCAAGGAGAGAGGTGAACCCTTGGGTAGCTTGCTGGGGTCAGAGGCCCCTCGGTAGAGGGCCAGGGGGCACCTTGGGGCCTCTACTGCAAGTCCAGTGAGTGAGGTGGACCCCTGGGTAGCTAGCTCGGGTCAGAGGCCCCTAGGTGGAGGGCCAAGGGGCACCCTGGGACCTATACTGAAAGTCCAGGGAGAGAGGTGGACCCCTGGGTAGCTTGCAGGGGTCAGAGTCTCCTTGGTGGAGGGCCAGGGGACACCCTGGGGCCTAACCTGCAAGTCTAGGAAGAGAGATCGACCCCTGGGTAGCTTGGTGGGGTCAGAGGCCCCTGGGTGGAGGGTTAGGGGATAGCCTTGGGCCTCTACCGCAAGTCCAGGGAGAGATGCGGACCCCTGGGTAGCTTGCTGGAGTCAGAAGCCCCTGGGTGGAGGGCCAGGGGGCACCCTGGGGCCTCTACTGCAAGTCCAGGGAGTGAGGTGGACCCCTGGGTAGCTAGCTCGGGTCAGAGGCCCCTAGGTGGAGGGCCAAGGGGCACCCTGGGGCCTATACTGCAAGTCCAGGGAGAGAGCTGGACCCCTGGGTAGGTTGCTGGGGTCAAAGGCCTCTCGGTGGAGGGCAAGGGGCCACCCTGGGGAATATACTACCAGTTTAGGGAGAATGAGAGGTGGACCCCTGGGTAGCTTGCTGGGGTCAGAAGCCCCTAGGTGGAGGGCAAGGGGGACACCCTGGAGCCTATACTGCAAGTCCAGGGAGAGATGTGGACCACTGGGTAGCTTGCTTGGGTCAAAGGCCCCTAGGTGGAGGGTGAAGGGGCACCCTGGGGCCTATCCTGCAAGTCAGGGAAGAGAGGTGGACCCCTGGGTAGCTTGCCGGGGTCAGAGGCCCCTAGGTGGAGGGCCAAAGGGCACCCTGGGGCCTATACTGCAAGTCCAGGGAGAGATGTGGACCACTGGGTAGCTTGCTTGGGTCAAAGGCCCCTAGGTGGAGGGTGAAGGGGCACCCTGGGGCCTATCCTGCAAGTCAGGGAAGAGAGGTGGACCCCTGGGGTCAGAGGCCCCTAACCCTCCACCCAGGGGCCTCTGACCCCACCAAGCTACCCAGGGGTCGATCTCTCTTCCTAGACTTGCAGGATAGGACCCAGGGGGTCCCCTGGCCCTCCACCAAGGAGACTCTGACCCCAGGGCTTGCAGGGGTCAGAGTCTCCTAGGAGGAGGGCCAGGGGACACCCTGGGGCCTATCCTGCAAGTCTAGGAAGAGAGATCGACCCCTGTTCAGCTTGCTGGGGTCAAAGGACCCTAGGTGGAGGGCCAGGGGGCACCCTCGGTACTACCCTGCAAGTCCAGGAAGAGAGGTGGACCCCTGGGTAGCTTGCTGGGGTAAGAGGAACCTAGGTGGAGGGCCAAGGGGCACCCTGGGGCCTTTACTCCAAGGCCAGGAAGAGAGGTGGACCATTGGGTATTGTGCTAAGGTCAAAGGCACCTAGGTGGAGGGCCAGGGGGCACCCTGGGGTCTATACTAAAAGTCCAGGCAGAGAGGTGGACCCCTGGGTAGCTTGCTGGGGTCAGAGGCCCCTAGGTGGAGGGCCAGGGGGTACCCTGGGCACTGTCTTGCAATTCCAGGAAGAGACGTGGACCCTTGGGTAGCTAGCTGGGGTCAGAGGCCCCTAGGTGGAGGGCAAGGGGGCACCCTGTTGCCTATATTGCAAGTCCAGGGAGAGATGTGGACCCCTGGATAGCTTGCTGAGGTCAGAGACCCCTAGGTGGAGGGTCAGGGGGCACCTTGGGGCCTATACGGGCAAGTCCAGGGAGAGAGGTGGACCGCTGGGTAGCTTGCTCTGGTCAGATGCCCCTAGGTGGAAGGCCAGGGGGCACCCTGGGGCCTGTACTGCAAGTCCAGGGAGAGAGGTGGACCACTGGGTAGCTTTCTGGGTTCGAAGGCCCATAGGTGGAGGGCCAGGGGACACCCTGGGGCCTCTACTGCAAGTCCACAGAGAGAGCTGGACCCCTGGGTTGCTTGCTGGGGTCAGAGGCTCCTAGGTGGAGGGTCAGGGGGCATGATGGGGAATATACGGCAAGTCGAGGGAGATAGGTGGACCCCTGGGTAGCTTGCTGGGGTCAGAGGCCCCTAGGTGGAGGGCAAGGGGTGCACCCTGGGGCCTAAACTGCAAGTCCAGGGAGAAAGGTGGAACCCTGTTTAGCTTTCTGGGGTCAAAGGAACCTAGGTGGAGGGCCAGGGGGCACCCTGGGTACTATCCTGCAAGTTCAGGAAGAGAGGTGAACCCCTGGGTAGCTTGCTGGGGTAAGAGGAACCTAGGTGGAGGGCCAAGGGGCACCCTGGGGCCTTTACTTCAAGGCCAGGAAGAGAGGTGGACCATTGGGTATTGTGCTAAGGTCAGAGGCACCTAGGTGGAGGGCCAAGAGGCATTCTGGGGTCTATACTGAGAGTCCAGGTAGAGAGGTGGACCCCTGGGTAGCTTGCTTGGGTCAGAGGCCCCTATTTGGAGGGCCAAGGGGCACGCTGGGGCCTATCCTGCAAGTCCAGGCAGAGAGGTGGACCCCTGGGTAGCTTGCTGGGGTCGGAGGTCCCTAGTTGGAGGGCCAGGGGGGCACCCTGGGGCCTCTACTGCAAATCCAGAGAGAGAGCTGGACCCATGGGTAGCTTGCTGGGATAAGAGGCCCCTAGGTGGAGGGTCAGGGGGCACCTTGGGGCCTATACGGCAAGTCCAAGGAGAGAGGTGGACCCATGGGTAGCTTGCTGGGGTCAGAGGCCCCTAGGTGGAGGGCAAGGGGGACACCCTGGTGCCAATACTGCAAGTCCAGGGAGAGAGGTGGACCCCTGGGTAGCTTGCTGGGGTCAAAGGCCCCTAGGTGGAGGGCCAGGGGGTACCCTGGGGACTATCTTGCAATTCCAGGAAGAGACGTGGACCCCTGGGTAGCTTGCTGGGGTAAGAGGCCCCTAGGTGGAGGGCCAAGTGGCAACCTGGGGCCTATACTGCAAGTCCAGGAAAAGAGGTGGACCCTTGGGTAGCTTACTGGGGTTAGAGGCCCCTAGGTGGAGGGCCAAGGGGCACCCTGGGGAATATACTACCAGTTTAGGGAGAATGAGAGGTGGACCCCGTGGTAGCTGGCTAGGGTCAGAAGCCACTAGGTGGAGGGCCAGGGGGTAGCCTGGGGCCTATCCTGCAAGTCCATGAAAAGAGGTGGACCCCTGGGTAGCTTACTGGGGTCAGAGGCCCCTAGGTGGAGGGCCAGTGGGCTTCCTGGGGCATATACTGAAAGTCCAGGGAGAGATGTTGACCCCTGGGTAGCTTGCTGGGGTCAGAGGCCACTGGGTGAAGGGCCAGAGGGCACCCTGGGGCCTCTACTGCAAGTCCAGGGAGTGAGGTGGACCCCTGGGTAGCTTGCTGGGGTCAGAGGCCCCTCAGTAGAGGGCCAGGGGGCACCTTGGGGCCTCTACTGCAAGTCCAGTGAGTGAGGTGGACCCCTGGGTAGCTAGCTCGGGTCAGAGGCCCCTAGGTGGAGGGCCAAGGGGCACCCTGGGACCTATACTGAAAGTCCAGGGAGAGAGGTGGACCCCTGGGTAGCTTGCAGGGGTCAGAGTCTCCTAGGTGGAGGGCCAGGGGACACCCTGGGGCCTATCCTGCAAGTCTAGGAGGAGAGATCGACCCATGGGTAGCTTGGTGGGGTCAGAGGCCCCTGGGTGGAGGGTTAGGGGATAGCCTGGGGCCTCTACCGCAAGTCCAGGGAGAGATGCGGACCCCTGGGTAGCTTGCTGGGGTCAGAGGCCCCTGGGTGGAGGGCCAGGGAGCACCCTGGGGCCTCTACTGCAAGTCCAGGGAGTGAGGTGGACCCCTGGGTAGCTAGCTCGGGTTAGAGGCCCCTAGGTGGAGGGCCAAGGGGCACCCTGGGGCCTTTACTGCAAGTCCAGGGAGAGAGCTGGACCCCTGGGTAGGTTGCTGGGGTCAAAGGCCTCTCGGTGGAGGGCAAGGGGCCACCTTGGGGAATATACTACCAGTTTAGGGAGAATGAGAGGTGGACCCCGTGGTAGCTGGCTAGGGTCAGAAGCCACTAGGTGGAGGGCCAGGGGGTACCCTGGGGCCTATCCTGCAAGTCCATGAAAAGAGGTGGACCCCTTGGTAGGTTGCTAGGGTCAGAGGCCCCTAGGTGGAGGATCGGGGGCACCCTTGGGCCTTATACGGCAAGTCCAGGGAGAGAGGTGGACCCCTGGGTAGCTTGCTGGGGTCAGAAGCCCCTAGCTGGAGGGCAAGGGGGACACCCTGGAGCCTATACTGCAAGTCCAGGGAGAGATGTGGACCACTGGGTAGCTTGCTGGGGTCAAAGGCCCCTAAGTGGAGGGTGAAAGGGCACCCTGGGGCCTATCCTGCAAGTCAGGGAAGAGAGGTGGACCCCTGGGTAGCTTGCAGGGGTCAGAGGCCCCTAGGTGGAAGGCCAAAGGGCACCCTGGGGCCTATACTGCAAGTCCAGGAAGAGAGGTGGACCCCTGGTCAGCTTGCTGAGGTCAGAGTTCCCTAGGAGGAGGGCCAGGGGACACCCTGGGGCCTATACTGCAAGTCCAGGGAGAGAGGTTGACCCCTGGGTAGCTTGCTGGGGTTAGAAGCCCCTAGGTGGAGGGGCAGGGGAAACCCTGGGGCCTCTACTGCAAGTCCAGGGAGCGAGGTGGACCCCTCGGTAGCTTGCTGGGTTCAGAGGCCCCTAGGTGGAGGGCAAGGGGGACACCTTGGGTCCTATACTACAAGTCCAGGGAGAGAAGTTGACCCCTGGGTAACTTGCTGGGGTCAGAAGCGCCCAGAAGGAAGGCAAGGGGTCAACCTGGGGCCTCTACTGCAAGTTTAGGGAGAGAGGTGGACCCCTGGGTAGCTTGCTGGGGTCAGAGGCCCCTAGGTGGAGGGCCAGGCTGCACCCTGGGGCCTATCCTGCAAGTTCAGGAAGAGAGGTGGACCCCTGGGTAGCTTGCTGGGGTCAGAGGCCCCTAGGTGGAGGGCCAAGGGGCACCCTGGGGCTTATACTACAAGTCCAGGGAAAGAGGTGGACCCCTGGGTAGCTTGCTGGGGTCAGAGGCCCCTAGGTGGAGGGCCAGGGGGCACCCTGGGGCCTGTACTGCAAGCACAGGGAGAGAGTTGGACCCCTGGGTAGCTTGCTGGTGTCAGAGGCCCCTAGGTGGAGAGCCAGAGGGCACCCTGGGGCCTATCCTGCAAGTTTAGGAAGAGAGGTGGACCCCTCTCTAGCTTGCTGGGGTCAGAGGACCCAAGGTGGAAGGCCAAGGGGGCACCCTGGGGCCTATAAGTCCAAGGAGAGAGGTGGACCTTTGGGTAGCTTGTTGTGGTCAAAAGCCCCTAGGTGGAGGGCCAGGGGGCACCCTGGGGCCTATCCTGCAAGTTTAGGAAGAGAGGTGGACCCCTCTGTAGCTTGCTGGGGTCAGAGGCCCCAAGGTGGAGGGCCAAGGGGCACCCTGGGGCCTATACTGCAAGTCCAGGGAGAGAGGTGGACCCCTGGTTAGCTTGCTGGCTTAAGAGGCCCCTAGGTGGAGGGTCAGGGGACACCCTGGGACCTCTACTGCTAGTCCAGGGAGAGAGGTGTACCCCTCGGTAGCTTGCTGGGGTCAGAGGCCCCTAGGTGGAGGGCCAAGGGGCACCCTGGGGACTACACTGCATGTCAAGGGAGAGAGGTGGACCCCTGGGTAGCTTGCTGGGGTCAGAAGCACCTAGGTGGAGGGCCAAGGGTAACCCTGGGGAAAATAATGCAAGTCCAGGGAAAGAGGTGGACCCCTGGGTAGCTTGCTGGGGTCAGAGGCCCCTAGGTGGAGGGCCAGGGGGCACCCTGGGGCCTGTACTGCAAGCACAGGGAGAGAGTTGGACCCCTGGGTAGCTTGCTGGTGTCAGAGGCCCCTAGGTGGAGAGCCAGAGGGCACCCTGGGGTCTATACTGCAAGTCCAGGGAGAAGGGTGGACCCCTGGGTAGCTTGCTAGGGGTCAGAAGCCCCTGGGTGGAGTGCAAGGGGGCACCCTTGGGCCTCTACTGCAAGTCCAAGGAGAGAGGTGGACCCCTGGGTAGCTTGCTGTGGTCAGAGGCACCTAGGTGGAGGGCCAAGGGGCACCCTGGGGCCTATACTGCATGTAGAGGGAGAGAGGTGGACCACTGGGTAGCTTGCTGGGGTTAGAGGCCCCTGGGTGGATTGCAAGGGGGCTCCCACGGGCCTCTACTGCAAGTCCAGGGAGAGGTGGACTCCTGGGTAGCTTGTTGGGGTCAGAGGCCCCTGGGTGGATGGCCAGGGGGAACCCTAGGGCCAATATTGCAAGTCCAGGGAGAGAGGTGGCCCCCTGGGTAGCTTGCTGGGGTCAGAGGCCCCTAGGTGGAGGGCCAGGGGGCACCCTGGGGCCTGTACTGCAAGCACAGGGAGAGAGGTGGACCCCTGGGTAGCTTGCTGGGGTCAGAAGCCCCTAGGTGGAGGGCCAGGGGGGCACAGTGGGGCCTATAATGCAAGTACAGGGAGAGAGGTGGACCCCAGGGTAGCTTGCTGGTGTCAGAGGCCCCTAGTTGGAGAGCCAGAGGGCACCCTGGGGTCTATACTGCAAGTCCAGGGAGAGGGGTGGACCCCTGGGTAGCTTGCTAGGGTCAGAGGCCCCTAGGTGGAGGATCAGGTTGCACCGTTGGGGCTTATACGGCAAGTCATGGGAGAGAGGTGGACCCCTAGGTAGCTTGCTTTGGTCAGAGGCCTCTAGGTGGAGGGCAAGGTGGGCACACTGGAGCCTATACTGCAAGTCCAGGGAGAGATGTGGACCACTGTGTAGCTTGCTGGGGTCAAAGGCCCCTAGGTGGAGGGCCAGGGGGCACCCTGGGGCCTATCCTGCTAGTCCAGGAAGATAGGTGGACCCCTGGGTAGCTTGCTGAGGTCAGAGGCCCCTAGGTGGAGGGCCAGGGGGGCACCCTGGGGCCTATACTGCAAGTCCAAGGAGAGAGGTGGACCCCTGGGTAGCTGGCTGGGGTCAAAAGCCCCTAGGTGGAGGGCCAGGGGGCACCCTGGGGCCTATCCTGCAAGTTTAGGAAAAGAGGTGGACCCCTTGGTAGCTTGCTGGGGTCAGAGGCCCCAAGGTGGAGGGCCAAGGGGCACCCTGGAGAATATACTGCAAGTCTAGGGAGAGATGTGGACCACTGGGTAGCTTGCTGGGGTCAAAGGTGAAGGGCCAAGGGGCACCCTGGGGCCTATCCTGCAAGTCCAGGAAAACAGGTGGACCCCTGGGTAGCTTGCTTGGGTCAGAGGCCTCTAGGTGGAGGACCAAGGGGCACCCTGGGGCCTCTACTGTAAGTCCTTGGAGAGAGGCGGACCTCTAGGTAGCTTGCTGGGGTCAGAGGCCCCTGGGTGGAGGGCAAGGGGGCTCCCTGGGGCCTCTACTGCAAGCCGAGGGAGAGAGTTGGACCCCTGGGTAGCTTGCTGGGGTCAAAGGCCCCTAGGCGGAGGGCCAGGGGGCACCCTGGGGCCAATATTGCAAGTCCAGGGAGAGAGGTGGACCCCTGGGTAGCTTGCTGGGGTCAGAAGCCTTTAGGTATAGGGCCATGGGGGCACACTGGGACCTATATTGCAAGTAGAGTGAGAGAGGTGGACCCCAGGGTAGCTTGCTGGTGTCAGATGGCCGTAGGTGGAGGGCCAGGGGACACCCTGGGGCCTCTACTGCTAGTCCAGGGAGAGAGGTGTACCCCTCGGTAGCTTGCTGGGGTCAGAGGCCCCTAGGTGGAGGGCCAAGGGGCACCGTGGGTCCTATACTGCAAGTCCAGGGAAAGATGGACTCCTGGGTAGCTTGCTGGGGTCAGAGGCCCCTGGGTGGATGGCCAGGTGGGCATCCTGGGGCCTATACTGCAAGTCCAAGGAGAGAGGTGGACCCCTGGGTAGCTTGCTGGGGTCAGAGGGCCCTAGGTTTAGGATCAGGGGGCACCGTTGGGGCTTATACGGCAAGTCCAGGGAGAGAGGTGGACCCCTGGGTAGCTTGCTGGGGTCAGAGGCCCCTATGTGGAGGGCAAGGGGGCTCCCAGGGGCCTGTACTGCAAGTCCAGGGAGAGAGGTGGACCCCTGGGTAGCTTGCTGGGGTCTAAGGCCCCTAGGGGGAGGGCCAGGGGGCACCCTGGTGCCTATACTGCAAGTCCAGGGAGAGATATGGACCCCTGGGTAGCTTGCTGGGGTCAGAGGCCCCTGGGTGGATGGCCAGGTGGGCATCCTGGGGCCTATACTGCAAGTCCAAGGAGAGAGGTGGACCCCTGGGTAGCTTGCTGGGGTCAGAGGGCCCTAGGTTTAGGATCAGGGGGCACCGTTGGGGCTTATACGGCAAGTCCAGGGAGAGAGGTGGACCCCTGGGTAGCTTGATGAGGTCAGAGGCCCCTATGTGGAGGGCAAAGGGGCATCCAGGGGCCTATACTGCAAGACCAGAGAGAGAGCTAGACCCCTGGGTAGCTTTCTGGGTCAGAGACCCCTGGGTGGAGGGCCAGGGGGCACCCTGGGGCCTTTACTGCAAGTCCAGAGATAAAGCTGGACACCTGGGTAGCTTGCTGGGGTCAGAGGCCCCTAGGTGGAGGGCAAGGGGGGCACCCTGGTTCCTATACTGCAAGTCCAAGGACAGAGGTGGACCCCTGGGTAGCTTGCTGTTGTCAAAGGCCCCTAGGTGGAGGGCAAGGGGCACCCTGGGGCCTATCCTGCAAGATCAGGAAGAGAGGTGGACACCAGGTTAGCTTGCTGGGGTCAAAAGCCTGTAGGTGGAGGGCCAGGGGGCACCCTGGGGCCTATCCTGCAAGTTTACGAAGAGAGGTTGACCCCTGGGGCCTATACTGCAAGTCCAGGGAGAGAGGTGGACCTCTGGGTAGCTTGTTGTGGTCAAAGGCCCCTAGGTGGAGGGCCAGGGGCACCCTGGGGCCTATCCTGCAAGTTTAGGAAGAGAGGTGGACCCCTCTCTAGCTTGCTGGGGTCAGAGGACCCAAGGTGGAAGGCCAAGGGGGCACCCTGGGGCCTATAAGTCCAAGGAGAGAGGTGGACCTTTGGGTAGCTTGTTGTGGTCAAAAGCCCCTAGGTGGAGGGCCAGGGGGCACCCTGGGGCCTATCCTGCAAGTTTAGGAAGAGAGGTGGACCCCTCTGTAGCTTGCTGGGGTCAGAGGCCCCAAGGTGGAGGGCCAAGGGGCACCCTGGGGCCTATACTGCAAGTCCAGGGAGAGAGGTGGACCCCTGGTTAGCTTGCTGGCTTAAGAGGCCCCTAGGTGGAGGGTCAGGGGACACCCTGGGACCTCTACTGCTAGTCCAGGGAGAGAGGTGTACCCCTCGGTAGCTTGCTGGGGTCAGAGGCCCCTAGGTGGAGGGCCAAGGGGCACCCTGGGGACTACACTGCATGTCAAGGGAGAGAGGTGGACCCCTGGGTAGCTTGCTGGGGTCAGAGGCCGCTGGGTGGATTGCACGGGGGCTCCCAGGGGCCTCTACTGCAAGTCCAGGGAGAGGTGGACTCCTCGGTAGCTTGCTGGGGTCAGAGGCCCCTGGGTGGATGGCCAGGGGGCACCTTGGGGCCTAAAATGCAAGTCCAGGGAGAGAGGTGGACCCCATGGTAGCTTGCTAGGGTCAGAGGCCCCTAGTTGGAGGATCAGAGGGCACCGTTTGGGCTTGAACGGCAAGTCCAGGGAGAGAGGTGGACCCCTGGGTAGCTTGCTGGGGTCAGAAGCCCCTAGGTGGAGGGCAAGGGGGGCACCCTGGAGCCTATACTGCAAGTCCAGGGAGAGATGTGGACCCCTGGGTAGCTTGCTGGGGTCAGAGGCCCCTAGGTGGAGGGCAAGGGGGGCACCCTGGTTCCTCTACTGCAAGTCCAAGGAGAGAGGTGGACCCCTGGGTAGCTTGCTGTTGTCAAAGGCCCCTAGGTGGAGGGCAAGGGGCACCCTGGGGCCTATCCTGCAAGTTCAGGAAGAGAGGTGGACCCCTGGGTAGCTTGCTGGGGTCAGAGGCCCCTAGGTGGAGGGCCTGATGGGCACCCTGGGGCCTATACTGCAAGTCCAGGGAGAGAGGTGGACACCAGGTTAGCTTGCTGGGGTCAAAAGCCTGTAGGTGGAGGGCCAGGGGGCACCCTGGGGCCTATCCTGCAAGTTTACGAAGAGAGGTTGACCCCTGGGGCCTATACTGCAAGTCCAGGGAGAGAGGTGGACCCCTGGGTAGCTTGCTGGGGTCAGAGTTCCCTAGGTGGAGGGCAAGGGGGCTCCCTGGAGCCTATACTGCAAGTCCAGGGAGAGATGTGGACCACTGGGTAGCTTGCTGGGGTCAAAGGCGCCTAGGTGGAGGGCCAGGGCCACCCTGGGGCCTATCCTGCAAGTCCAGGAAAAGAGGTGGACCCCTGGGTAGCTTGCGGGGGTCAGAGGCCCCTAGGAGGAGGGCCAGGTGGGCATCCTCGGGCCTATACTGCAAGTCCAAGGAGATAGGTGGACCCCTGGGTAGCTTGCTGGGGTCAAAGGCCCCTAGGTGGAGGGCCAGGGGGCACCCTGGGGCCTATCCTACAAGTTTAGGAAGAGAGGTGGACCCCTGGGTAGCTTGCTGGGGTCAGAGGCCCCAAGGTGGAGGGCCAAGGGGCACCCTGGGGCCTATAGTGCAAATCCAGGGAGAGAGGTAGACCCCTGGTTAGCTTGCTGGCTTAAGAGGCCCCTAGGTGGAGGGCCAGGGGACACCCTGGGGCCTCTACTGCTAGTCCAGGGAGAGAGGTGTACCCCTCGGTAGCTTGCTGGGGTCAGAGGCCCCTAGTTGGAGGGCCAAGGGGCACCGTGGGGCCTAAATTGCATGTCAAGGGAGAGAGGTGGACCCCTGGGTAGCTTGCTGGGGTCAGAGGCCCCTATGTGGAGGGCAAGGGGGCTCCCAGGGGCCTATACTGCAAGTCCAGGGAGAGATATGGACCCCTGGGTAGCTTGATGAGGTCAGAGGCCCCTGTGTGGAGGGCAAAGGGGCATCCAGGGGCCTTCACTGCAAGTCCAGAGATAAAGCTGGACACCTGGGTAGATTGCTGGGGTCAGAGGCCCCTAGGTGGAGGGCAAGGGGGGCACCCTGGTTCCTTTACTGCAAGTCCAAGGAGAGAGGTGGACCCCTGGGTAGCTTGCTGTTGTCAAAGGCCCCTAGGTGGAGGGCAAGGGGCACCCTGGGGCCTATCCTGCAAGATCAGGAAGAGAGGTGGACCCCTGGGCAGCTTGCTGGGGTCAGAGGCCCCTAGGTGGAGGGCCAGATGGGCACCCTGGGGCCTATGCTGCAAGTCCAGGGAGAGAGGTGGACACCAGGTTAGCTTGCTGGGGTCAAAAGCCTGTAGGTGGAGGGCCAGGGGCACCCTGGGGCCTATCCTGCAAGTTTAGGAAGAGAGGTGGAACCCTCTCTAGCTTGCTGGGGTCAGAGGACCCAAGGTGGAGGGCCAAGAGGGCACCCTGGGGCCTATACTGCAAGTCCAAGGAGAGAGGTGGACCTTTGGGTAGCTTGTTGTGGTCAAAGGCCCCTAGGTGGAGGGCCAGGGGGCACCCTGGGGCCTATCCTGCAAGTTTAGGAAGAGAGGTGGACCCCTCTGTAGCTTGCTGGGGTCAGAGGCCCCAAGGTGGAGGGCCAAGGGGCACCCTGGGGCCTATACTGCAAGTCCAGGGAGAGAGGTGGACCCCTGGTTAGCTTGCTGGCTTAAGAAGCCCCTAGGTGGAGGGTCAGGGGACACCCTGGGGCCTCTACTGCTAGTCCAGGGAGAGAGGTGTACCCCTCGGTAGCTTGCTGGGGTCAGAGGCCCCTAGGTGGAGGGCCAAGGGGCACCCTGGGGACTATACTGCATGTCAAGGGAGATAGGTGGACCCCTGGGTAGCTTGCTGGGGTCAGAGGCCGCTGGGTGGATTGCAGGGGGGCTCCCAGGGGCCTCTACTGCAAGTCCAGGGAGAGATGTGGACCCCTGGGTAGCTTGCTAGGGTCAGAGGCCCCTAGGTGGAGGGCAAGGGGGCACCCTGGTTCCTATACTGCAAGTCCAAGGAGAGAGGTGGACCCCTGGGTAGCTTGCTGTTGTCAAAGGCCCCTAGGTGGAGGGCCAGGGGCACCCTGGTTCCTATACTGCAAGTCCAGGGAGAGATGTGGACCACAGGGTAGCTTTCTGGGGTCAAAGGCCCCTAGGTCGAGGGCCAGGGGGCACCCTGGAGCCTATCCTGCAAGTCCAGGAAGAGAGGTGGACCCCTGGGTAGCTTGCGGGGGTCAGAGGCCCCTAGGTCGAGGGCCAGGGGGGCACCCTGGGGCCTATACTGCAAGTACAAGGAGAGAGGTGGACCCCTGGGTAGCTTGCTCTGGTCAAAGGCCCCTAGGTTGAGGGCCAGGGGGCACCCTGGGGCCTATACTGCAAGTCCAGGGAGAGAGGTGGACCCCTGCTTAGCTTCCTGGCTTAAGAGGCCCCTAGGTGGAGGGTCAGGGGACACCCTGGGGCCTCTACTGCTAGTCCAGGGAGAGAAGTGTACCCCTCGGTAGCTTGCTGGGGTCAGAGGCCCCTAGGTGGAGGGATAAGGGGCACCCAGGGGCCTATACTGCATGTCAAGGGAGAGAGGTGGAGCCCTGGGTAGCTTGCTGGGGTCAGAGGCAACTGGGTGGATTGCAAGGGGGCTCCCAGGGGCCTCTACTGCAAGTCCAGGGAGAGGTGGACTACTGGGTAGCTTGCTGGGGTCAGAGGCCCCTGGGTGGATGGCCAGAGGGCACCCTGGGGCCAATAATGCAAGTCCAGGGAGAGAGTTGGACCCCTGGGTAGCTTGCTGGGGTCAGAGGCCCCTAGGTGGAGGGCCAGGGGGCACCCTGGGGCATGTACTGCAAGTTCAGGGAGAGAGGTGGACCCCTGGGTAGCTTGCTGGGGTCAGAAGCCCCTAGGTGGAGGGCCAGGGGGCACACTGGGGCCTATAATGCAAGTACAGGGAGAGAGGTGGACCCCAGGGTAGCTTGCTGGTGTCAGACGCCCCTAGGTGGAGGGCCAGTGGGCACCCTGGGGTCTATACTGCGAGTCCAGGGAGAGGGGTGGACCCCTGGGTAGCTTGCTGGGGTCAGAGGCCCCTAGATGGAGGCCAAGGTGGGCACCCTGGAGCCTACACTGCAAGTCCAGGGAGAGAGGTGGACCCCTGGTTAGCTTGCTAGGGTCAGAGGCCCCTAGGTGGAGAGCCAGAGGGCACCCTGGGGTCTATACTGCAAGTCCAGGGAGAAGGGTGGACCCCTGGGTAGCTTGCTAGGGGTCAGAGGCCCCTGGGTGGAGTGCAAGGAGGCACCCTTGGGCCTCTACTGCAAGTCCAAGGAGAGAGGTGGACCCCTGGGTAGCTTGCTGTGGTCAGAGGCACCTAGGTGGAGGGCCAAGGGGCACCCTGGGGCCTATACTGCATGTAGAGGGAGAGAGGTGGACCACTGGGTAGCTTGCTGGGGTCAGAGGCCCCTGGGTGGATTGCAAGGGGGCTCCCAGGGGCCTCTACTGCAAGTCCAGGGAGAGGTGGACTCCTGGGTAGCTTGCTGGGGTCAGAGGCCCCTGGGTGGATGGCCAGGGGGAACCCTGAAGCCTATACTGCAAGTCCAGGGAGAGATGTGGACCACAGGGTAGCTTTCTGGGGTCAAAGGCCCCTAGGTCGAGGGCCAGGGGGCACCCTGGAGCCTATCCTGCAAGTCCAGGAAGAGAGGTGGACCCCTGGGTAGCTTGCGGGGGTCAGAGGCCCCTAGGTGGAGGGCCAGGGGGGCACCCTGGGGCCTATACTGCAAGTACAAGGAGAGAGGTGGACCCCTGGGTAGCTTGCTCTGGTCAAAGGCCCCTAGGTTGAGGGCCAGGGGGCACCCTGGGTTCTATCCTGCAAATTTAAGAAGAGAGGTGGACCCCTCTGTAGCTTGCTGGGGTCAGAGGCCCCAAGGTGGAGGGCCAAGGGGCACCCTGGGGCCTATACTGCAAGTCCAGGGAGAGAGGTGGACCCCTGCTTAGCTTGCTGGCTTAAGAGGCCCCTAGGTGGAGGGTCAGGGGACACCCTGGGGCCTCTACTGCTAGTCCAGGGAGAGCAGTGTACCCCTCGGTAGCTTGCTGGGGTCAGAGGCCCCTAGGTGGAGGGATAAGGGGCACCCAGGGGCCTATACTGCAAGTCAAGGGAGAGAGGTGGAGCCCTGGGTAGCTTGCTGGGGTCAGAGGCAACTGGGTGGATTGCAAGGGGGCTCCCAGGGGCCTCTACTGCAAGTCCAGGGAGAGGTGGACTACTGGGTAGCTTGCTGTTGTCAAAGGCCCCTAGGTGGAGGGCCAGGGGCACCCTGGTTCCTATACTGCAAGTCCAGGGAGAGATGTGGACCACAGGGTAGCTTTCTGGGGTCAAAGGCCCCTAGGTCGAGGGCCAGGGGGCACCCTGGAGCCTATCCTGCAAGTCCAGGAAGAGAGGTGGACCCCTGGGTAGCTTGCGGGGGTCAGAGGCCCCTAGGTGGAGGGCCAGGGGGGCACCCTGGGGCCTATACTGCAAGTACAAGGAGAGAGGTGGACCCCTGGGTAGCTTGCTCTGGTCAAAGGCCCCTAGGTTGAGGGCCAGGGGGCACCCTGGGGCCTATACTGCAAGTCCAGGGAGAGAGGTGGACCCCTGCTTAGCTTGCTGGCTTAAGAGGCCCCTAGGTGGAGGGTCAGGGGACACCCTGGGGCCTCTACTGCTAGTCCAGGGAGAGAAGTGTACCCCTCGGTAGCTTGCTGGGGTCAGAGGCCCCTAGGTGTAGGGATAAGGGGCACCCAGGGGCCTATACTGCATGTCAAGGGAGAGAGGTGGAGCCCTGGGTAGCTTGCTGGGGTCAGAGGCAACTGGGTGGATTGCAAGGGGGCTCCCAGGGGCCTCTACTGCAAGTCCAGGGAGAGGTGGACTACTGGGTAGCTTGCTGGGGTCAGAGGCCCCTGGGTGGATGGCCAGAGGGCACCCTGGGGCCAATAATGCAAGTCCAGGGAGAGAGTTGGACCCCTGGGTAGCTTGCTGGGGTCAGAGGCCTCTAGGTGGAGGGCCAGGGGGCACCCTGGGGCATGTACTGCAAGTTCAGGGAGAGAGGTGGACCCCTGGGTAGCTTGCTGGGGTCAGAAGCCCCTAGGTGGAGGGCCAGGGGGGCACACTGGGGCCTATAATGCAAGTACAGGGAGAGAGGTGGACCCCAGGGTAGCTTGCTGGTGTCAGACGCCCCTAGGTGGAGGGCCAGTGGGCACCCTGGGGTCTATACTGCGAGTCCAGGGAGAGGGGTGGACCCCTGGGTAGCTTGCTGGGGTCAGAGGCCCCTAGATGGAGGCCAAGGTGGGCACCCTGGAGCCTACACTGCAAGTCCAGGGAGAGAGGTGGACCCCTGGTTAGCTTGCTAGGGTCAGAGGCCCCTAGGTGGAGAGCCAGAGGGCACCCTGGGGTCTATACTGCAAGTCCAGGGAGAAGGGTGGACCCCTGGGTAGCTTGCTAGGGGTCAGAGGCCCCTGGGTGGAGTGCAAGGAGGCACCCTTGGGCCTCTACTGCAAGTCCAAGGAGAGAGGTGGACCCCTGGGTAGCTTGCTGTGGTCAGAGGCACCTAGGTGGAGGGCGAAGGGGCACCCTGGGGCCTATACTGCATGTAGAGGGAGAGAGGTGGACCACTGGGTAGCTTGCTGGGGTCAGAGGCCCCTGGGTGGATTGCAAGGGGGCTCCCAGGGGCCTCTACTGCAAGTCCAGGGAGAGGTGGACTCCTGGGTAGCTTGCTGGGGTCAGAGGCCCCTGGGTGGATGGCCAGGGGGAACCCTGGAACCTATACTGCAAGTCCAGGGAGAGATGTGGACCACAGGGTAGCTTTCTGGGGTCAAAGGCCCCTAGGTCGAGGGCCAGGGGGCACCCTGGAGCCTATCCTGCAAGTCCAGGAAGAGAGGTGGACCCCTGGGTAGCTTGCGGGGGTCAGAGGCCCCTAGGTGGAGGGCCAGGGGGGCACCCTGGGGCCTATACTGCAAGTACAAAGAGAGAGGTGGACCCCTGGGTAGCTTGCTCTGGTCAAAGGCCCCTAGGTTGAGGGCCAGGGGGCACCCTGGGGCCTATCCTGCAAATTTAAGAAGAGAGGTGGACCCCTCTGTAGCTTGCTGGGGTCAGAGGCCCCAAGGTGGAGGGCCAAGGGGCACCCTGGGGCCTATACTGCAAGTCCAGGGAGAGAGGTGGACCCCTGCTTAGCTTGCTGGCTTAAGAGGCCCCTAGGTGGAGGGTCAGGGGACACCCTGGGGCCTCTACTGCTAGTCCAGGGAGAGCAGTGTACCCCTCGGTAGCTTGCTGGGGTCAGAGGCCCCTAGGTGGAGGGATAAGGGGCACCCAGGGGCCTATACTGCAAGTCAAGGGAGAGAGGTGGAGCCCTGGGTAGCTTGCTGGGGTCAGAGGCAACTGGGTGGATTGCAAGGGGGCTCCCAGGGGCCTCTACTGCAAGTCCAGGGAGAGGTGGACTACTGGGTAGCTTGCTGGGGTCAGAGGCCCCTGGGTGGATGGCCAGGGGGCACCCTGGGGCCAATAATGCAAGTCCAGGGAGAGAGTTGGACCCCTGGGTAGCTTGCTGGGGTCAGAGGCCCCTAGGTGGAGGGCCAGGGGGCACCCTGGGGCATGTACTGCAAGTTCAGGGAGAGAGGTGGACCCCTGGGTAGCTTGCTGGGGTCAGAAGCCCCTAGGTGGAGGGCCAGGGGGGCACACTGGGGCCTATACTGCAAGTACAGGGAGAGAGGTGGACCCCAGGGTAGCTTGCTGGTGTCAGACGCCCTTAGGTGGAGGGCCAGTGGGCACCCTGGGGTCTATACTGCGAGTCCAGGGAGAGGGGTGGACCCCTGGGTAGCTTGCTGGGGTCAGAGGCCCCTAGATGGAGGCCAAGGTGGGCACCCTGGAGCCTATACTGCAAGTCCAGGGAGAGAGGTGGACCCCTGGTTAGCTAGCTAGGGTCAGAGGCCCCTAGGTGGAGGGCCAGGGGACACCCTGGGGCCTCTACTGCTAGTCCAGGGAGAGAGGTGTACCCCTCGGTAGCTTGCTGGGGTCAGAGGCCCTTGGGTGGAGTGCAAGGGGGCACCCTTGGGCCTCTACTGCAAGTCCAAGGAGAGAGGTGGACCCCTGGGTAGCTTACTGTGGTCAGAGGCACCTAGCTGGAGGGCCAAAGGGCACCCTGGGGCCTATACTGCATGTAGAGGGAGAGAGGTGGACCACTGGGTAGCTTGCTGGGGTCAGAGGCCCCTGGGTGGATTGCAAGGGGACTCCCAGGGGCCTCTACTGCAAGTCCAGGGAGAGGTGGACTCCTGGGTAGCTTGCTGGGGTCAGAGGCCCCTGGGTGGATGGCCAGGGATAACCCTGGGGCCAATAATGCAAGTCCTGGGACAGAGGTGGACCCCTGGGTAGCTTGCTGGGGTCAGAGGCCCCTAGGTGGAGGGCCAGGGGGCACTCTGGGGCCTGTACTGCAAGCACAGGGAGAGAGGTGGACCCCTGGGTAGCTTGCTGGTGTCAGAGGGCCCAAGGTGGAGAGCCAGAGGGCACCCTGGGGTCTATACTGCAAGTCCAGGGAGAAGGGTGGACCCCTGGGTAGCTTGCTAGGGGTCAGAGGCCCCTGGGTGGAGTGCAAGGAGGCACCCTTGGGCCTCTACTGCAAGTCCAAGGAGAGAGGTGGACCCCTGGGTAGCTTGCTGTGGTCAGAGACACCTAGGTGGAGGGCCAAGGGGCACCCTGGGGCCTATACTTCATGTAGAGGGAGAGAGGTGGACCAATGGGTAGCTTGCTGAAGTCAGAGGCCCCTGGGTGGATTGCAAGGGGGCTCCCAGGGGCCTCTACTGCAAGTCCAGGGAGAGGTGGACTCCTGGGTAGCTTGCTGGGGTCAGAGGCCCCTGGGTGGATGGCCAGGGGGAACCCTGGGGCCAATAATGCAAGTCCAGGGAGAGAGGTGGCCCCCTGGGTAGCTTGCTGGGGTCAGAGGCCCCTAGTTGGAGAGCCAGAGGGCACCCTGGGGTCTATACTGCAAGTCCAGGGAGAGGGGTGGACCCCTGGGTAGCTTGCTAGGGTCAGAGGCCCCTAGGTGGAGGATCAGGGCGCACCGTTGGGGATTATACGGCAAGTCATGGGAGAGAGGTGGACCCCTAGGTAGCTTGCTTTGGTCAGAGGCCTCTAGGTGAAGGGCAAAGTGTTCACACTGGAGCCTATACTGCAAGTCCAGGGAGAGATGTGGACCACTGTGTAGCTTGCTGGGGTCAAAGGCCCCTAGGTGGAGTGCAAGGGGGCACCCTTGGGCCTCTACTGCAAGTCCAAGGAGAGAGGTGGACCCCTGGGTAGCTTACTGTGGTCAGAGGCACCTAGCTGGAGGGCCAAAGGGCACCCTGGGGCCTATACTGCATGTAGAGGGAGAGAGGTGGACCACTGGGTAGCTTGCTGGGGTCAGAGGCCCCTGGGTGGATTGCAAGGGGACTCCCAGGGGCCTCTACTGCAAGTCCAGGGAGAGGTGGACTCCTGGGTAGCTTGCTGGGGTCAGAGGCCCCTGGGTGGATGGCCAGGGATAACCCTGGGGCCAATAATGCAAGTCCTGGGACAGAGGTGGACCCCTGGGTAGCTTGCTGGGGTCAGAGGCCCCTAGGTGGAGGGCCAGGGGGCACTCTGGGGCCTGTACTGCAAGCACAGGGAGAGAGGTGGACCCCTGGGTAGCTTGCTGGTGTCAGAGGGCCCAAGGTGGAGAGCCAGAGGGCACCCTGGGGTCTATACTGCAAGTCCAGGGAGAAGGGTGGACCCCTGGGTAGCTTGCTAGGGGTCAGAGGCCCCTGGGTGGAGTGCAAGGAGGCACCCTTGGGCCTCTACTGCAAGTCCAAGGAGAGAGGTGGACCCCTGGGTAGCTTGCTGTGGTCAGAGACACCTAGGTGGAGGGCCAAGGGGCACCCTGGGGCCTATACTTCATGTAGAGGGAGAGAGGTGGACCAATGGGTAGCTTGCTGAAGTCAGAGGCCCCTGGGTGGATTGCAAGGGGGCTCCCAGGGGCCTCTACTGCAAGTCCAGGGAGAGGTGGACTCCTGGGTAGCTTGCTGGGGTCAGAGGCCCCTGGGTGGATGGCCAGGGGGAACCCTGGGGCCAATAATGCAAGTCCAGGGAGAGAGGTGGCCCCCTGGGTAGCTTGCTGGGGTCAGAGGCCCCTAGTTGGAGAGCCAGAGGGCACCCTGGGGTCTATACTGCAAGTCCAGGGAGAGGGGTGGACCCCTGGGTAGCTTGCTAGGGTCAGAGGCCCCTAGGTGGAGGATCAGGGCGCACCGTTGGGGATTATACGGCAAGTCATGGGAGAGAGGTGGACCCCTAGGTAGCTTGCTTTGGTCAGAGGCCTCTAGGTGAAGGGCAAAGTGTTCACACTGGAGCCTATACTGCAAGTCCAGGGAGAGATGTGGACCACTGTGTAGCTTGCTGGGGTCAAAGGCCCCTAGGTGGAGGGCCAGGGGGCACCCTGGGGCCTATCCTGCAAGTCCAGGAAGATAGGTGGACCCCTGGGTAGCTTGCTGAGGTCAGAGGCCCCTAGGTGGAGGGCCAGGGGGGCACCCTGGGGCCTATACTGCAAGTCCAAGGAGAGAGGTGGACCCCTGGGTAGCTGGCTGGGGTCAAAAGCCCCTAGGTGGAGGGCCAGGGGGCACCCTGGGGCCTATCCTGCAAGTTTAGGAAGAGAGGTGGACCCCTTGGTAGCTTGCTGGGGTCAGAGGCCCCAAGGTGGAGGGCCAAGGGGCACCCTGGAGAATATACTGCAAGTCTAGGGAGAGATGTGGACCACTGGGTAGCTTGCTGGGGTCAAAGGTGAAGGGCCAAGGGGCACCCTGGGGCCTATCCTGCAAGTCCAGGAAAACAGGTGGACCCCTGGGTAGCTTGCTTGGGTCAGAGGCCTCTAGGTGGAGGACCAAGGGGCACCCTGGGGCCTCTACTGTAAGTCCGTGGAGAGAGGCGGACCCCTAGGTAGCTTGCTGGGGTCAGAGGCCCCTGGGTGGAGGGCAAGGGGGCTCCCTGGTGCCTCTACTGCAAGCCGAGGGAGAAAGTTGGACCCCTGGGTAGCTTGCTGGGGTCAAAGGCCCCTAGGCGGAGGGCCATGGGGCATCCTGGCGTCTATCCTGAAAGTCCAGGGAGAGGTGGACTCCTGGGTAGCTTGCTGGGGTCAGGGGACCCTGGGTGGATGGCCAGGGGGCACCCTGGGGCCAATATTGCAAGTACAGGGAGAGAGGTGGACCCCTGGGTAGCTTGCTGGGGTCAGAAGCCCCTAGGTATAGGGCCAAGGGGGCACACTGGGACCTATATTGCAAGTAGAGTGAGAGAGGTGGACCCCAGGGTAGCTTGCTGGTGTCAGATGCCCCTAGGTGGAGGGCCAGGGGACACCCTGGGGCCTCTACTGCTAGTCCAGGGAGAGAGGTGTACCCCTCGGTAGCTTGCTGGGGTCAGAGGCCCCTAGGTGGAGGGCCAAGGGAAACCGTGGGTCCTATACTGCAAGTCCAGGGAAAGATGGACTCCTGGGTAGCTTGCTGGGGTCAGAGGCCCCTGGGTGGATGGCCAGGGGGAACCCTGGGGCCTATACTGCAAGTCCAGGGAGAGAGGTGGACCCCTGGGTAGCTTGCTGGGGTCAGATGCCCCTAGGTGGAGGGACAAGGGGCACCCTGGGGCCTATACTGCAAGTCCAGGGAGAGAGGTGGACCCCTGGGTAGGTTGCTGGGGTCAGATGCCCCTAGGTGGAGGGCCAAGGGGCACCCTGGGGCCTATACTGCAAGTCCTGGGAAAGATGGACTCCTGGGTAGCTTGCTGGGGTCAGAGGCCCCTGGGTGGGTGGACCCCAATACTGCAAATCCAGGGAGAGAGGTGGACCCCTGGGTAGCTTGCTGGGGTCAGAGGCCCCTACGTGGAGGGCCAGGGGGCACCCTGGAGCCTATACTGCAAGTCCAGGGAGAGAGGTGGACCCCTGGGTAGCTTGCTGGGGTCAGAGGCCCCTAGGTGGAGGGCCAGGGGGGCACACTGGGGCCTATATTGCAAGTACAAGGAGAGAGGTGGACCCCAGGGTAGCTGGCTGGTGTCAGAGGCCCCTAGGTGGAGGGCCAGTGGGCACCCTGAAGCCTATACTACAAGTCCAGGGAGAGGGTCGGACCCCTGGGTAGCTTGCTAGGGTCAGAGGGCCCTCTGTTTAGGATCAGGGGGCACCGTTGGGGCTTATACGGCAAGTCCATGGAGAGAGTTGGACCCCTGGGTAGCTTGCTGGTGTCAGAGGCCCCTAGGTGGAGGGCCAGGGGGCACCCTGGGGCCTATACTGCAAGTCCAGGGAGAGAGGTGGACCCCTGGGTAGCTTGCTGGGGTCAGAGGCCCCAAGGTGGAGGGCCAAGGGGCACCCTGGAGAATATACTGCAAGTCTAGGGAGAGATGTGGACCACTGGGTAGCTTGCTGGGGTCAAAGGTGAAGGGCCAAGGGGCACCCTGGGGCCTATCCTGCAAGTCCAGGAAAACAGGTGGACCCCTGGGTAGCTTGCTTGGGTCAGAGGCCTCTAGGTGGAGGACCAAGGGGCACCCTGGGGCCTCTACTGTAAGTCCGTGGAGAGAGGCGGACCCCTAGGTAGCTTGCTGGGGTCAGAGGCCCCTGGGTGGAGGGCAAGGGGGCTCCCTGGTGCCTCTACTGCAAGCCGAGGGAGAAAGTTGGACCCCTGGGTAGCTTGCTGGGGTCAAAGGCCCCTAGGCGGAGGGCCAGGGGGCATCCTGGCGTCTATCCTGAAAGTCCAGGGAGAGGTGGACTCCTGGGTAGCTTGCTGGGGTCAGGGGCCCCTGGGTGGATGGCCAGGGGGCACCCTGGGGCCAATATTGCAAGTACAGGGAGAGAGGTGGACCCCTGGGTAGCTTGCTGGGGTCAGAAGCCCCTAGGTATAGGGCCAAGGGGGCACACTGGGACCTATATTGCAAGTAGAGTGAGAGAGGTGGACCCCAGGGTAGCTTGCTGGTGTCAGATGCCCCTAGGTGGAGGGCCAGGGGACACCCTGGGGCCTCTACTGCTAGTCCAGGGAGAGAGGTGTACCCCTCGGTAGCTTGCTGGGGTCAGAGGCCCCTAGGTGGAGGGCCAAGGGAAACCGTGGGTCCTATACTGCAAGTCCAGGGAAAGATGGACTCCTGGGTAGCTTGCTGGGGTCAGAGGCCCCTGGGTGGATGGCCAGGGGGAACCCTGGGGCCTATACTGCAAGTCCAGGGAGAGAGGTGGACCCCTGGGTAGCTTGCTGGGGTCAGATGCCCCTAGGTGGAGGGCCAAGGGGCACCCTGGGGCCTATACTGCAAGTCCAGGGAGAGAGGTGGACCCCTGGGTAGGTTGCTGGGGTCAGATGCCCCTAGCTGGAGGGCCAAGGGGCACCCTGCGGCCTATACTGCAAGTCCTGGGAAAGATGGACTCCTGGGTAGCTTGCTGGGGTCAGAGGCCCCTGGGTGGGTGGACCCCAATACTGCAAATCCAGGGAGAGAGGTGGACCCCTGGGTAGCTTGCTGGGGTCAGAGGCCCCTACGTGGAGGGCCAGGGGGCACCCTGGAGCCTATACTGCAAGTCCAGGGAGAGAGGTGGACCCCTGGGTAGCTTGCTGGGGTCAGAGGCCCCTAGGTGGAGGGCCAGGGGGGCACACTGGGGCCTATATTGCAAGTACAAGGAGAGAGGTGGACCCCAGGGTAGCTGGCTGGTGTCAGAGGCCCCTAGGTGGAGGGCCAGTGGGCACCCTGAAGCCTATACTACAAGTCCAGGGAGAGGGTCGGACCCCTGGGTAGCTTGCTAGGGTCAGAGGGCCCTATGTTTAGGATCAGGGGGCACCGTTGGGGCTTATACGGCAAGTCCATGGAGAGAGGTGGACCCCTGGGTAGCTTGCTGGTGTCAGAGGCCCCTAGGTGGAGGGCCAGGGGGCACCCTGGGGCCTATACTGCAAGTCCTGGGAAAGATGGACTCCTGGGTAGCTTGCTGGGGTCAGAGGCCCCTGGGTGGGTGGACCCCAATACTGCAAATCCAGGGAGAGAGGTGGACCCCTGGGTAGCTTGCTGGGGTCAGAGGCCCCTACGTGGAGGGCCAGGGGGCACCCTGGAGCCTATACTGCAAGTCCAGGGAGAGAGGTGGACCCCTGGGTAGCTTGCTGGGGTCAGAGGCCCCTAGGTGGAGGGCCAGGGGGGCACACTGGGGCCTATATTGCAAGTACAAGGAGAGAGGTGGACCCCAGGGTAGCTGGCTGGTGTCAGAGGCCCCTAGGTGGAGGGCCAGTGGGCACCCTGAAGCCTATACTACAAGTCCAGGGAGAGGGTCGGACCCCTGGGTAGCTTGCTAGGGTCAGAGGGCCCTATGTTTAGGATCAGGGGGCACCGTTGGGGCTTATACGGCAAGTCCATGGAGAGAGTTGGACCCCTGGGTAGCTTGCTGGTGTCAGAGGCCCCTAGGTGGAGGGCCAGGGGGCACCCTGGGGCCTATACTGCAAGTCCAGGGAGAGAGGTGGACCCCTGGGTAGCTTGCTGGGGTCAGAGGCCCCAAGGTGGAGGGCCAAGGGGCACCCTGGAGAATATACTGCAAGTCTAGGGAGAGATGTGGACCACTGGGTAGCTTGCTGGGGTCAAAGGTGAAGGGCCAAGGGGCACCCTGGGGCCTATCCTGCAAGTCCAGGAAAACAGGTGGACCCCTGGGTAGCTTGCTTGGGTCAGAGGCCTCTAGGTGGAGGACCAAGGGGCACCCTGGGGCCTCTACTGTAAGTCCGTGGAGAGAGGCGGACCCCTAGGTAGCTTGCTGGGGTCAGAGGCCCCTGGGTGGAGGGCAAGGGGGCTCCCTGGTGCCTCTACTGCAAGCCGAGGGAGAAAGTTGGACCCCTGGGTAGCTTGCTGGGGTCAAAGGCCCCTAGGCGGAGGGCCAGGGGGCATCCTGGCGTCTATCCTGAAAGTCCAGGGAGAGGTGGACTCCTGGGTAGCTTGCTGGGGTCAGGGGCCCCTGGGTGGATGGCCAGGGGGCACCCTGGGGCCAATATTGCAAGTACAGGGAGAGAGGTGGACCCCTGGGTAGCTTGCTGGGGTCAGAAGCCCCTAGGTATAGGGCCAAGGGGGCACACTGGGACCTATATTGCAAGTAGAGTGAGAGAGGTGGACCCCAGGGTAGCTTGCTGGTGTCAGATGCCCCTAGGTGGAGGGCCAGGGGACACCCTGGGGCCTCTACTGCTAGTCCAGGGAGAGAGGTGTACCCCTCGGTAGCTTGCTGGGGTCAGAGGCCCCTAGGTGGAGGGCCAAGGGAAACCGTGGGTCCTATACTGCAAGTCCAGGGAAAGATGGACTCCTGGGTAGCTTGCTGGGGTCAGAGGCCCCTGGGTGGATGGCCAGGGGGAACCCTGGGGCCTATACTGCAAGTCCAGGGAGAGAGGTGGACCCCTGGGTAGCTTGCTGGGGTCAGATGCCCCTAGGTGGAGGGCCAAGGGGCACCCTGGGGCCTATACTGCAAGTCCAGGGAGAGAGGTGGACCCCTGGGTAGGTTGCTGGGGTCAGATGCCCCTAGCTGGAGGGCCAAGGGGCACCCTGCGGCCTATACTGCAAGTCCTGGGAAAGATGGACTCCTGGGTAGCTTGCTGGGGTCAGAGGCCCCTGGGTGGGTGGACCCCAATACTGCAAATCCAGGGAGAGAGGTGGACCCCTGGGTAGCTTGCTGGGGTCAGAGGCCCCTACGTGGAGGGCCAGGGGGCACCCTGGAGCCTATACTGCAAGTCCAGGGAGAGAGGTGGACCCCTGGGTAGCTTGCTGGGGTCAGAGGCCCCTAGGTGGAGGGCCAGGGGGGCACACTGGGGCCTATATTGCAAGTACAAGGAGAGAGGTGGACCCCAGGGTAGCTGGCTGGTGTCAGAGGCCCCTAGGTGGAGGGCCAGTGGGCACCCTGAAGCCTATACTACAAGTCCAGGGAGAGGGTCGGACCCCTGGGTAGCTTGCTAGGGTCAGAGGGCCCTATGTTTAGGATCAGGGGGCACCGTTGGGGCTTATACGGCAAGTCCATGGAGAGAGGTGGACCCCTGGGTAGCTTGCTGGTGTCAGAGGCCCCTAGGTGGAGGGCCAGGGGGCACCCTGGGGCCTATACTGCAAGTCCAGGGAGAGAGGTGGACCCCTGGGTAGCTTGCTGGGGTCAGAAGCCCCTAGGTGGAGGGAAAGAGGGGCACACTGGGGCCTATATTGCAAGTACAGGGAGAGAGGTGGACCCCAGGGTAGCTTGCTGGTGTCAGAGGCCCCTAGGTGGAGGGCCAGTGGGCACCCTGGGGCCTATACTGCAAGTCCAGGGAGAGGGGTGGACCCCTGGGTAGCTTGCAAGGGTCAGAGGCCCCTAGGTGGAGGATCAGAGGGCACCGTTGGGGCTTATACGGCAAGTCCAGGAAGAGAGGTGGACCCCTGGGTAGCTTGCTGGGGTCAGAGGCCCCTAGGTGGAGGGCAAGGGGGGCACCCTGGAGCCTATACTGCAAGTCCAGGGAGAGATGTGGACCACTGGGTAGCTTGCTGGGGCCAAAGGCGCCTAGTTGGAGGGCCAGGGCCACCCTGGGGCCTATCCTGCAAGTCCAGGAAAAGAGGTGGACTCCTGGGTAGCTTGCGGGGGTCAGAGGCATCTAGGAGGAGGGCCAGGTGGGCATCCTGGGGCCTATACTGCAAGTCCAAGGAGAGAGGTGGACCCCTGGGTAGCTTGCTGGGGTCAAAGGCCCCTAGGTGGAGGGCCAGGGGGCACCCTGGGGCCTATCCTGCAAGTTTAGGAAAAGAGGTGGACCCCTGGGTAGCTTGCTGGGGTCAGAGGCCCCAAGGTGGAGGGCCAAGGGGCAACCTGGGGCCTATACTGCAAGTCCAGGAAGAGAGGTGGACCCCTGGGTAGCTTGCTGGGGTCAGATGCCCCTGGGTGGGTGGACCCCAATACTGCAAATCCAGGGAGAGAGGTGGACCCCTGGGTAGCTTGCTGGGGTCAGAGGCCCCTAGGTGGAGGGCCAGGGGGCACCCTGGGGCCTATACTGCAAGTCCAGGGAGAGAGGTGGACCCCTGGGTAGCTTGCTGGGGTCAGAGGCCCCAAGGTGGAGGGCCAAGGGGCACCCTGGAGAATATACTGCAAGTCTAGGGAGAGATGTGGACCACTGGGTAGCTTGCTGGGGTCAAAGGTGAAGGGCCAAGGGGCACCCTGGGGCCTATCCTGCAAGTCCAGGAAAACAGGTGGACCCCTGGGTAGCTTGCTTGGGTCAGAGGCCTCTAGGTGGAGGACCAAGGGGCACCCTGGGGCCTCTACTGTAAGTCCGTGGAGAGAGGCGGACCCCTAGGTAGC
Organism: Danio rerio; assembly: GCF_052040795.2. Lineage (NCBI taxonomy): Eukaryota > Metazoa > Chordata > Actinopteri > Cypriniformes > Danionidae > Danio > Danio rerio. The sequence goes on from NC_141027.1 coordinate 53,865,823, forward strand.
TTGCTGGGGTCAGAGGCCCCTGGGTGGAGGGCAAGGGGGCTCCCTGGTGCCTCTACTGCAAGCCGAGGGAGAAAGTTGGACCCCTGGGTAGCTTGCTGGGGTCAAAGGCCCCTAGGCGGAGGGCCAGGGGGCATCCTGGCGTCTATCCTGAAAGTCCAGGGAGAGGTGGACTCCTGGGTAGCTTGCTGGGGTCAGGGGCCCCTGGGTGGATGGCCAGGGGGCACCCTGGGGCCAATATTGCAAGTACAGGGAGAGAGGTGGACCCCTGGGTAGCTTGCTGGGGTCAGAAGCCCCTAGGTATAGGGCCAAGGGGGCACACTGGGACCTATATTGCAAGTAGAGTGAGAGAGGTGGACCCCAGGGTAGCTTGCTGGTGTCAGATGCCCCTAGGTGGAGGGCCAGGGGACACCCTGGGGCCTCTACTGCTAGTCCAGGGAGAGAGGTGTACCCCTCGGTAGCTTGCTGGGGTCAGAGGCCCCTAGGTGGAGGGCCAAGGGAAACCGTGGGTCCTATACTGCAAGTCCAGGGAAAGATGGACTCCTGGGTAGCTTGCTGGGGTCAGAGGCCCCTGGGTGGATGGCCAGGGGGAACCCTGGGGCCTATACTGCAAGTCCAGGGAGAGAGGTGGACCCCTGGGTAGCTTGCTGGGGTCAGATGCCCCTAGGTGGAGGGCCAAGGGGCACCCTGGGGCCTATACTGCAAGTCCAGGGAGAGAGGTGGACCCCTGGGTAGGTTGCTGGGGTCAGATGCCCCTAGCTGGAGGGCCAAGGGGCACCCTGGGGCCTATACTGCAAGTCCTGGGAAAGATGGACTCCTGGGTAGCTTGCTGGGGTCAGAGGCCCCTGGGTGGGTGGACCCCAATACTGCAAATCCAGGGAGAGAGGTGGACCCCTGGGTAGCTTGCTGGGGTCAGAGGCCCCTACGTGGAGGGCCAGGGGGCACCCTGGAGCCTATACTGCAAGTCCAGGGAGAGAGGTGGACCCCTGGGTAGCTTGCTGGGGTCAGAGGCCCCTAGGTGGAGGGCCAGGGGGGCACACTGGGGCCTATATTGCAAGTACAAGGAGAGAGGTGGACCCCAGGGTAGCTGGCTGGTGTCAGAGGCCCCTAGGTGGAGGGCCAGTGGGCACCCTGAAGCCTATACTACAAGTCCAGGGAGAGGGTCGGACCCCTGGGTAGCTTGCTATGGTCAGAGGGCCCTATGTTTAGGATCAGGGGGCACCGTTGGGGCTTATACGGCAAGTCCATGGAGAGAGGTGGACCCCTGGGTAGCTTGCTGGTGTCAGAGGCCCCTAGGTGGAGGGCCAGGGGGCACCCTGGGGCCTATACTGCAAGTCCAGGGAGAGAGGTGGACCCCTGGGTAGCTTGCTGGGGTCAGAAGCCCCTAGGTGGAGGGAAAGAGGGGCACACTGGGGCCTATATTGCAAGTACAGGGAGAGAGGTGGACCCCAGGGTAGCTTGCTGGTGTCAGAGGCCCCTAGGTGGAGGGCCAGTGGGCACCCTGGGGCCTATACTGCAAGTCCAGGGAGAGGGGTGGACCCCTGGGTAGCTTGCAAGGGTCAGAGGCCCCTAGGTGGAGGATCAGAGGGCACCGTTGGGGCTTATACGGCAAGTCCAGGGAGAGAGGTGGACCCCTGGGTAGCTTGCTGGGGTCAGAGGCCCCTAGGTGGAGGGCAAGGGGGGCACCCTGGAGCCTATACTGCAAGTCCAGGGAGAGATGTGGACCACTGGGTAGCTTGCTGGGGCCAAAGGCGCCTAGTTGGAGGGCCAGGGCCACCCTGGGGCCTATCCTGCAAGTCCAGGAAAAGAGGTGGACTCCTGGGTAGCTTGCGGGGGTCAGAGGCATCTAGGAGGAGGGCCAGGTGGGCATCCTGGGGCCTATACTGCAAGTCCAAGGAGAGAGGTGGACCCCTGGGTAGCTTGCTGGGGTCAAAGGCCCCTAGGTGGAGGGCCAGGGGGCACCCTGGGGCCTATCCTGCAAGTTTAGGAAAAGAGGTGGACCCCTGGGTAGCTTGCTGGGGTCAGAGGCCCCAAGGTGGAGGGCCAAGGGGCAACCTGGGGCCTATACTGCAAGTCCAGGGAGAGAGGTGGACCCCTGGGTAGCTTGCTGGGGTCAGATGCCCCTGGGTGGGTGGACCCCAATACTGCAAATCCAGGGAGAGAGGTGGACCCCTGGGTAGCTTGCTGGGGTCAGAGGCCCCTAGGTGGAGGGCCAGGGGGCACTCTGGGGCCTGTACTGCAAGCACAGGGAGAGAGGTGGACCCCTGGGTAGCTTGCTGGTGTCAGAGGCCCCTAGGTGGAGAGCCAGAGGGCACCCTGGGGTCTATACTGCAAGTCCAGGGAGAAGGGTGGACCCCTGGGTAGCTTGCTAGGGGTCAGAGGCCCCTGTGTGGAGTGCAAGGAGGCACCCTTGGGCCTCTACTGCAAGTCCAAGGAGAGAGGTGGACCCCTGGGTAGCTTGCTGTGGTCAGAGACACCTAGGTGGAGGGCCAAGGGGCACCCTGGGGCCTATACTTCATGTAGAGGGAGAGAGGTGGACCAATGGGTAGCTTGCTGAAGTCAGAGGCCCCTGGGTGGATTGCAAGGGGGCTCCCAGGGGCCTCTACTGCAAGTCCAGGGAGAGGTGGACTCCTGGGTAGCTTGCTGGGGTCAGAGGCCCCTGGGTGGATAGCCAGGGGGAACCCTGGGGCCAATATTGCAAGTCCAGGGAGAGAGGTGGCCCCCTGGGTAGCTTGCTGGGGTCAGAGGCCCCTAGTTGGAGAGCCAGAGGGCACCCTGGGGTCTATACTGCAAGTCCAGGGAGAGGGGTGGACCCCTGGGTAGCTTGCTAGGGTCAGAGGCCCCTAGGTGGAGGATCAGGGCGCACCGTTGGGGATTATACGGCAAGTCATGGGAGAGAGGTGGACCCCTAGGTAGCTTGCTTTGGTCAGAGGCCTCTAGGTGAAGGGCAAAGTGTTCACACTGGAGCCTATACTGCAAGTCCAGGGAGAGATGTGGACCACTGTGTAGCTTGCTGGGGTCAAAGGCCCCTAGGTGGAGGGCCAGGGGGCACCCTTGGGCCTATCCTGCAAGTCCAGGAAGATAGGTGGACCCCTGGGTAGCTTGCTGAGGTCAGAGGCCCCTAGGTGGAGGGCCAGGGGGCACCCTGGGGCCTATCCTTCAAGTCCTGGAATAGAGCAGGTCCCCTGGGTAGCTTGCTGGGGTCAGAGGCCCCTAGGTGGAGGGCCAAGGGGCACCCTGGTGCCAAAAATGCAAGTCCAGGGAGAGAGGTGGACCCCTGGGTAGCTTGCTAGGGTCAGAGGCCCCTAGTTGGAGGATCAGAGGGCACCGTTTGGGCTTATACGGCAAGGCCAGGGAGAGAGGTGGACCCCTGGGTAGCTTGCTGGGGTCAGAGGCCCCTAGGTGGAGGGCAAGGGGGGCACCCTGGAGCCTATACTGCAAGTCCAGGGAGAGATGTGGACCACAGGGTAGCTTTCTGGGGTCAAAGGCCCCTAGGTGGAGGGCCAGGGGGCACCCTGGTGCCTATCCTGCAAGTCCAGGAAGAGAGGTGGACCCCTGGGTAGCTTGCGGGGGTCAGAGGCCCCTAGGTGGAGGGCCAGGGGGGCACCCTGGGGCCTATACTGCAAGTCCAAGGAGAGAGGTGGACCCCTGGGTAGCTTGCTGTGGTCAAAGGCCCTTAGGTTGAGGGCCAGGGGGCACCCAGGGGCCTATCCTGCAATTTTAGGAAGAGAGGTGGACCCCTCTGTAGCTTGCTGGGGTCAGAGGCCCCAAGGTGGAGGGCCAAGGGGCACCCTGGGGCCTATACTGCAAGTCCAGGGAGAGAGGTGGACCCCTGGTTAGCTTGCTGGCTTAAGAGGCCCCTAGGTGGAGGGTCAGGGGACACCCTGGGGCCTCTACTGCTAGTCCAGGGAGAGAGGTGTACCCCTCGGTAGCTTGCTGGGGTCAGAGGCCCCTAGGTGGAGGGATAAGGGGAACCCTGGGGCCTATACTGCATGTCAAGGGAGAGAGGTGGACCCCTGGGTAGCTTGCTGGGGTCAGAGGCAACTGGGTGGATTGCAAGGGGGCACCCAGGGGCCTCTACTGCAAGTCCAGAGAGAGGTGGACTACTGGGTAGCTTGCTGGGGTCAGAGGCCCCTGGGTGGATTGCAAGGGGGCTCCAAGGGGCCTCTACTGCAAGTCCAGGGAGAGGTGGACTCCTGGGTAGCTTGCTGGGGTCAGAGGCCCCTGGGTGGATGGCCAGAGGGCACCCTGGGGCCAATAATGCAAGTCCGGGGAGAGAGGTGGACCCCTGGGTAGCTTGCTGGGGTCAGAGGCCCCTAGGTGGAGGGCCAGGGGGCACCCTGGGGCCTGTACTGCAAGTTCAGGGAGAGAGGTGGACCCCTGGGTAGCTTGCTGGGGTCAGAAGCCCCTAGGTGGAGGGCCAGGGGGGCACACTGGGGCCTATAATCCAAATACAATCAGAGAGGTGGACCCCAGGGTAGCTTGCTTGTGTCAGAGGCCCCTAGGTGGAGGGCCAGTGGGCACCCTGGGGTCTATACTGCAAGTCCAGGGAGAGATGTGGACCACTGGGTAGCTTGCTGGGGTCAAAGGTGAAGGGTCAAGGGGCACCCTGGGGCCTATCCTGCAAGTCCAGGAAAACAGGTGGACCCCTGGGTAGCTTGCTTGGGTCAAAGGCCTCTAGGTGGAGGACCAAGGGGCACCCTGGGGCCTCTACTGTAAGTCCGTGGAGAGAGGCGGACCCCTAGGTAGCTTGCTGGGGTCAGAGGCCCCTGGGTGGAGGGCAAGTGGGCTCCCTGGTGCCTCTACTGCAAGCCGAGGGAGAAAGTTGGACCCCTGGGTAGCTTGCTGGGGTCAAAGGCCCCTAGGCGGAGGGCCAGGGGGCATCCTGGCGTCTATCCTGAAAGTCCAGGGAGAGGTGGACTCCTGGGTAGCTTGCTGGGGTCAGGGGCCCCTGGGTGGATGGCCAGGGGGCACCCTGGGGCCAATATTGCAAGTACAGGGAGAGAGGTGGACCCCTGGGTAGCTTGCTGGGGTCAGAAGCCCCTAGGTATAGGGCCAAGGGGGCACACTGGGACCTATATTGCAAGTAGAGTGAGAGAGGTGGACCCCAGGGTAGCTTGCTGGTGTCAGATGCCCCTAGGTGGAGGGCCAGGGGACACCCTGGGGCCTCTACTGCTAGTCCAGGGAGAGAGGTGTACCCCTCGGTAGCTTGCTGGGGTCAGAGGCCCCTAGGTGGAGGGCCAAGGGAAACCGTGGGTCCTATACTGCAAGTCCAGGGAAAGATGGACTCCTGGGTAGCTTGCTGGGGTCAGAGGCCCCTGGGTGGATGGCCAGGGGGAACCCTGGGGCCTATACTGCAAGTCCAGGGAGAGAGGTGGACCCCTGGGTAGCTTGCTGGGGTCAGATGCCCCTAGGTGGAGGGCCAAGGGGCACCCTGGGGCCTATACTGCAAGTCCAGGGAGAGAGGTGGACCCCTGGGTAGGTTGCTGGGGTCAGATGCCCCTAGGTGGAGGGCCAAGGGGCACCCTGGGGCCTATACTGCAAGTCCTGGGAAAGATGGACTCCTGGGTAGCTTGCTGGGGTCAGAGGCCCCTGGGTGGGTGGACCCCAATACTGCAAATCCAGGGAGAGAGGTGGACCCCTGGGTAGCTTGCTGGGGTCAGAGGCCCCTACGTGGAGGGCCAGGGGGCACCCTGGAGCCTATACTGCAAGTCCAGGGAGAGAGGTGGACCCCTGGGTAGCTTGCTGGGGACAGTGGCCCCTAGGTGGAGGGCCAGGGGGGCACACTGGGGCCTATATTGCAAGTACAAGGAGAGAGGTGGACCCCAGGGTAGCTGGCTGGTGTCAGAGGCCCCTAGGTGGAGGGCCAGTGGGCACCCTGAAGCCTATACTACAAGTCCAGGGAGAGGGTCGGACCCCTGGGTAGCTTGCTAGGGTCAGAGGGCCCTATGTTTAGGATCAGGGGGCACCGTTGGGGCATATACGGCAAGTCCATGGAGAGAGGTGGACCCCTGGGTAGCTTGCTGGTGTCAGAGGCCCCTAGGTGGAGGGCCAGGGGGCACCCTGGGGCCTATACTGCAAGTCCAGGGAGAGAGGTGGACCCCTGGGTAGCTTGCTGGGGTCAGTTGCCCCTAGGTGGAGGGAAAGAGGGGCACACTGGGGCCTATATTGCAAGTACAGGGAGAGAGGTGGACCCCAGGGTAGCTTGCTGGTGTCAGAGGCCCCTAGGTGGAGGGCCAGTGGGACTCCTGGGGCCTATACTGCAAGTCCAGGGAGAGGGGTGGACCCCTGGGTAGCTTGCAAGGGTCAGAGGCCCCTAGGTGGAGGATCAGAGGGCACCGTTGGGGCTTATACGGCAAGTCCAGGGAGAGAGGTGGACCCCTGGGTAGCTTGCTGGGGTCAGAGGCCCCTAGGTGGAGGGCAAGGGGGGCACCCTGGAGCCTATACTGCAAGTCCAGGGAGAGATGTGGACCACTGGGTAGCTTGCTGGGGCCAAAGGCGCCTAGTTGGAGGGCCAGGGCCACCCTGGGGCCTATCCTGCAAGTCCAGGAAAAGAGGTGGACTCCTGGGTAGCTTACGGGGGTCAGAGGCATCTAGGAGGAGGGCCAGGTGGGCATCCTGGGGCCTATACTGCAAGTCCAAGGAGAGAGGTGGACCCCTGGGTAGCTTGCTGGGGTCAAAGGCCCCTAGGTGGAGGGCCAGGGGGCACCCTGGGGCCTATCCTGCAAGTTTAGGAAAAGAGGTGGACCCCTGGGTAGCTTGCTGGTGTCAGAGGCCCCAAGGTGGAGGGCCAAGGGGCAACCTGGGGCCTATACTGCAAGTCCAGGGAGAGAGGTGGACCCCTGGGTAGCTTGCTGGGGTCAGATGCCCCTGGGTGGGTGGACCCCAATACTGCAAATCCAGGGAGAGAGGTGGACCCCTGGGTAGCTTGCTGGGGTCAGAGGCCCCTAGGTGGAGGGCCAGGGGGCACTCTGGGGCCTGTACTGTAAGCACAGGGAGAGAGGTGGACCCCTGGGTAGCTTGCTGGTGTCAGAGGCCCCTAGGTGGAGAGCCAGAGGGCACCCTGGGGTCTATACTGCAAGTCCAGGGAGAAGGGTGGACCCCTGGGTACCTTGCTAGGGGTCAGAGGCCCCTGTGTGGAGTGCAAGGAGGCACCCTTGGGCCTCTACTGCAAGTCCAAGGAGAGAGGTGGACCCCTGGGTAGATTGCTGTGGTCAGAGACACCTAGGTGGAGGGCCAAGGGGCACCCTGGGGCCTATACTTCATGTAGAGGGAGAGAGGTGGACCAATGGGTAGCTTGCTGAAGTCAGAGGCCCCTGGGTGGATTGCAAGGGGGCTCCCAGGGGCCTCTACTGCAAGTCCAGGGAGAGGTGGACTCCTGGGTAGCTTGCTGGGGTCAGAGGCCCCTGGGTGGATAGCCAGGGGGAACCCTGGGGCCAATAATGCAAGTCCAGGGAGAGAGGTGGCCCCCTGGGTAGCTTGCTGGGGTCAGAGGCCCCTAGTTGGAGAGCCAGAGGGCACCCTGGGGTCTATACTGCAAGTCCAGGGAGAGGGGTGGACCCCTGGGTAGCTTGCTAGGGTCAGAGGCCCCTAGATGGAGGATCAGGGCGCACCGTTGGGGATTATACTGCAAGTCATGGGAGAGAGGTGGACCCCTAGGTAGCTTGCTTTGGTCAGAGGCCTCTAGGTGAAGGGCAAAGTGTTCACACTGGAGCCTATACTGCAAGTCCAGGGAGAGATGTGGACCACTGTGTAGCTTGCTGGGGTCAAAGGCCCCTAGGTGGAGGGCCAGGGGGCACCCTTGGGCCTATCCTGCAAGTCCAGGAAGATAGGTGGACCCCTGGGTAGCTTGCTGAGGTCAGAGGCCCCTAGGTGGAGGGCCAGGGGGCACCCTGGGGCCTATCCTTCAAGTCCTGGAATAGAGCAGGTCCCCTGGGTAGCTTGCTGGGGTCAGAGGCCCCTAGGTGGAGGGCCAAGGGGCACCCTGGTGCCAAAAATGCAAGTCCAGGGAGAGAGGTGGACCCCTGGGTAGCTTGCTAGGGTCAGAGGCCCCTAGTTGGAGGATCAGAGGGCACCGTTTGGGCTTATACGGCAAGGCCAGGGAGAGAGGTGGACCCCTGGGTAGCTTGCTGGGGTCAGAGGCCCCTAGGTGGAGGGCAAGGGGGGCACCCTGGAGCCTATACTGCAAGTCCAGGGAGAGATGTGGACCACAGGGTAGCTTTCTGGGGTCAAAGGCCCCTAGGTGGAGGGCCAGGGGGCACCCTGGTGCCTATCCTGCAAGTCCAGGAAGAGAGGTGGACCCCTGGGTAGCTTGCGGGGGTCAGAGGCCCCTAGGTGGAGGGCCAGGGGGGCACCCTGGGGCCTATACTGCAAGTCCAAGGAGAGAGGTGGACCCCTGGGTAGCTTGCTGTGGTCAAAGGCCCTTAGGTTGAGGGCCAGGGGGCACCCAGGGGCCTATCCTGCAAGTTTAGGAAGAGAGGTGGACCCCTCTGTAGCTTGCTGGGGTCAGAGGCCCCAAGGTGGAGGGCCAAGGGGCACCCTGGGGCCTATACTGCAAGTCCAGGGAGAGAGGTGGACCCCTGGTTAGCTTGCTGGCTTAAGAGGCCCCTAGGTGGAGGGTCAGGGGACACCCTGGGGCCTCTACTGCTAGTCCAGGGAGAGAGGTGTACCCCTCGGTAGCTTGCTGGGGTCAGAGGCCCCTAGGTGGAGGGATAAGGGGAACCCTGGGGCCTATACTGCATGTCAAGGGAGAGAGGTGGACCCCTGGGTAGCTTGCTGGGGTCAGAGGCAACTGGGTGGATTGCAAGGGGGCACCCAGGGGCCTCTACTGCAAGTCCAGAGAGAGGTGGACTACTGGGTAGCTTGCTGGGGTCAGAGGCCCCTGGGTGGATTGCAAGGGGGCTCCAAGGGGCCTCTACTGCAAGTCCAGGGAGAGGTGGACTCCTGGGTAGCTTGCTGGGGTCAGAGGCCCCTGGGTGGATGGCCAGGGGGCACCCTGGGGCCAATAATGCAAGTCCGGGGAGAGAGGTGGACCCCTGGGAAGCTTGCTGGGGTCAGAGGCCCCTAGGTGGAGGGCCAGGGGGCACCCTGGGGCCTGTACTGCAAGTTCAGGGAGAGAGGTGGACCCCTGGGTAGCTTGCTGGGGTCAGAAGCCCCTAGGTGGAGGGCCAGGGGGGCACACTGGGGCCTATAATCCAAATACAATCAGAGAGGTGGACCCCAGGGTAGCTTGCTTGTGTCAGAGGCCCCTAGGTGGAGGGCCAGTGGGCACCCTGGGGTCTATACTGCAAGTCCAGGGAGAGGGGTGGACCCCTGGGTAGCTTGCTAGGGTCAGAGGCCCCTAGGTGGATTATCAGGGCGCACCGTTGGGGCTTATACGGCAAGTCCAGGGAGAGAGGTGGACCCCTGGGTAGATTGCTGGGGTCAGAGGCCCCTAGGTGGAGGGCAAGGTGGGCACCCTGGAGCCTAAACTGCAAGTCCAGGGAGAGATGTGGACCACTGTGTAGCTTGCTGGGGTCAAAGGCCCCTAGGTGGAGGGCCAGGGGGCACCCTGGGACCTATCCTGCAAGTCCAGGAAGAGAGGTGGACCCCTGGGTAGCTTGCTGAGGTCAGAGGCCCCTAGGTGGAGGGCCAGGGGGGCACCCTGGGGCCTATACTGCAAGTCCAAGGAGAGAGTTGGACCCCTTGGTAGCTTGCTGGGGTCAAAAGCCCCTAGGTGGAAGGCCAGGGGGCACCCTGGGGCCTATCCTCTAAGTTTAGGAAGAGAGGTGGACCCCTTGGTAGCTTGCTGAGGTCAGAGGCCCCAAGGTGGAGGGCCAAGGGGCACCCTGGAGCCTATACTGCAAGTCTAGGGAGAGATGTAGACCACTGGGTAGCTTGCTGGGGTCAAAGGTGGAGGGCCAGGGGGCACCCTGGGGCCTATCCTGCAAGTCCAGGAAAAGAGGTGGACCCCTGGGTAGCTTGCTTGGGTCAGAGGCCCCTAGGTGGTGGCCAAGGGGCACCCTGGGCCCTATACTGTAAGTCCGTGGAGAGAGGCAGACCCCTGGGTAGCTTGCTGGGGTCAGAGGCCCCTGGGTGGAGGGCAAGGGGGCTCCCTGGGGCCTCTACTGCAAGTCCAGGGAGAGAGTTGGGCCCATGGGTAGCTTGCTGGGGTCAGAAGCCCCCAGGTGGAGGGAAAGAGGGGCACACTGGGTCCTATATTGCAAGTCCAGAGAGAGAGCTGGACCCCTCGGAAGCTTGCTGGGGTCAGAGGCCCCTTAGTGGATGGCCAGGGGGCACCCTGGGGCCAATACTGCAAGTCCGGGGAGAGATTTGGACCCCTAGGTAGCTTGCTGGAGTCAGAGGCCCCTGGGTGGAGGGCGAAGGGGCACCCTGGGGCCTATCCTGCAAGTCCAGGAAAAGAGGTTGACCCCTGGGTAGCTTGCTGGGGTCAGTAGCCCCAAGGTGGTGGGCCAGGGGACACCCTGCGGCCTCTACTGCAAGTCCAGGGAGAGAGGTGGACCCCTGGGTAGCTAGCTGGGGTCAGAGTTCCCTGGGTGGATGGCCAGGGGGCACCCTGGGGCCAATACTGCAAGTGCAGGGAAAGAGCTGGACCCCTGGGTAGCTTGCTGGGGTCAGAGGCCCCTAGGTGGAGGGCCAGGGGGCACCCTGGGGCCTTTACTGCAAGTCCAGGGAGAGAGGTGGACCCCTGGGTAACTTGCTGGGGTCAGAAACCCCTAGGTGCAGGGCCAGAGTGGCACACTGGGGCCTATATTATAAGTACAGGGAGAGAGGTGGACCCCTGGGTAGCTTGCTGGTGTCAGAGGCTTCTGGATGGAGGGCAAGGGGGCACCCTGTTGCCTATACTGCAAGTCCAGGGAAAGAGGTGGTCCCTGAATAGCTAGCTGGGGTCAGAAGCCCCTGGGTGGAGGGCCAGGGGGCACCCTGGGGCCTCTACTGAAAGTCCAGGGAGAGAGGTGGACCCCTGGGTAGCTTGCTGGGGTCAGAGGCCCCTAGGTGGAGCGCCAGGGGGCACCCTTGGGCCTCTACTGCAAGTCCAGGGAGAGATGTCGTCCCTTGGGTAGCTCGCTGGTGTCAGAAGCCCCTAGGTGAAGGGCCAGGGGGGCACCCTGGGGCCAAAACTGCCAGTTTAAGGAGAGAGATGGACCCCTGGGTAGCTTGCTGGGGTCAGACGCCCCTAGGTGGAGGGTCAGGGGGCACCTTGGGGCCTATACGGCAAGTCCAAGGAGAGAGGTGAACCCTTGGGTAGCTTCCTTGGGTCAGAGGCACCTAGGTGGAGGGCCAAGGGGCACCCTGGGGCCTATACTGCAAGTCCAGGGAGAGAGGTGGACCCCTGGGTAGCTTGCTGGGGTCAAAGGCCTCTGGGTGAAGGGCCAGGGGGCACCCTGGGGCCTATCCTTTAAGTCCTGGAATAGAGGAGGTCCCCTGGGTAGCTTGCTGGGGTCAGAGGCCCCTAGGTGGAGGGCCAAGGGGCACCCTGGGGCCTATCCTGCAAGTCCAGGAAAAGAGGTGGACCCCTGGGTATCTTGCTGGGGTCAGAGGCCCCTAGGTGGAGGGCAAAAGGGCACCCTGGGGCCTACACTGCAAGTCCAGGAAGAGAGGTGGACCCCTGGGTAGCTTGCTGGGGTCAGAAGCCCCTAGGTGGAGGGCCAGGGGAAACCCTGGGGCCTCTACTGCAAGTCCAGGGAGAGAGGTGGACCCCTGGGTAGCTTGCTGGGGTCAGAGTCCCCTGGGGGGATAGCCAGAGGGCACCCTGGGGCCAATACTACAAGTGCAGGGAAAGAGCTGGACCCCTGGGTAGCTTGCTGGGGTCAGAGGCCCCTAGGTGGAGGGCCAGGGGGCACCCTGGGGCCTTTACTGCAAGTCCAGGGAGAGAGGTGGACCCCTGGGTAACTTGCTGGGGTCAGAAACCCCTAGGTGGAGGGCCAGAGTGGCACACTTGGGCCTATATTATAGTTACAGGGAGAGAGGTGGACCCCTGGGTAGCTTGCTGGTGTCAGAGGCTTCTGGATGGAGGGCAAGGGGGCACCCTCTTGCCTATACTGCAAGTCCAGGGAAAGAGGTGGTCCCCTGGGTAGCTTCCTGGGGTCAGAGGCCCCTAGGTGGAGGGCCAAGGGGCACCCTGGGGCTTATACTGCAAGTCCAGGGAGAGAGGTGGACCCCTGGCTAGCTTGCTAGGGTCAGAAGCCCCTGGGTGGAGGGCCAGGGGGCACCCTGGGGCCTCTACTGAAAGTCCAGGGAGAGAGGTGGACCCCTGGGTAGCTTGCTGGGGTCAGAGGCCCCTAGGTGGAGCGCCAGGGGGCACCCCTGGGCTTCTACTGCAAGTCCAGGGAGAGATGTCGTCCCTTGGGTAGCTCGCTGGTGTCAGAAGCCCCTAGGTGGAGGGCCAGGGGGGCACCCTGGGGCCTATACTGCCAGTTTAAGGAGAGAGGTGGACCCCTGGGTAGCTTGCTGGGGTCAGACGCCCCTAGGTGGAGGGTCAGGGGGGCACCTTGGGGCCTATACGGCAAGTCCAACGAGAGAGGTGAACCCTTGGGTAGCTTGCTGGGGTCAGAGGCCCCTAGGTGGAGGGCCAAGGGGCACCTTGGGGCCTATACTGCAAGTCCAGGGAGAGAGGTGGACCCCTGGATTGCTTGCTGGGGTCAGAGGCCCCTGGGTGGAGGGCCAGGGGGCACCCTGGGGCCTATCCTTCAAGTCCTGGAATAGAGCAGGTCCCCTGGGTAGCTTGCTGGGGTCAGAGGCCCCTAGGTGGAGGGCCAAGGGGCACCCTGGGGGCTATCCTGCAAGTCCAGGAAGAGAGGTGGACCCCTGGGTATCTTGCTGGGATCAGAGGCCCCTAGGTGGAGGGCCAAAGGGCACCCTGGGGCCTATCCTGCAAGTCCAGGAAGAGAGGTGGACCCCTGGGTAGCTTGCTGGTGTCAGAGGCTTCTGGATGGAGGGCAAGGGGGCACCCTCTTGCCTATACTGCAAGTCCAGGGAAAGAGGTGGTCCCCTGGGTAGCTTCCTGGGGTCAGAGGCCCCTAGGTGGAGGGCCAAGGGGCACCCTGGGGCTTATACTGCAAGTCCAGGGAGAGAGGTGGACCCCTGGCTAGCTTGCTGGGGTCAGAAGCCCCTGGGTGGAGGGCCAGGGGGCACCCTGGGGCCTCTACTGAAAGTCCAGGGAGAGAGGTGGACCCCTGGGTAGCTTGCTGGGGTCAGAGGCCCCTAGGTGGAGGGCCAAGGGGCACCCTGGGGCTTATACTGCAAGTCCAAGGAGAGAGGTGGACCCCTGGGTAGCTTGCTGGGGTCATATGCCCCTAGGTGGAGGGCCAGGGGACACCCTGGGGAATATCCTGCAAGTTCAGGAAGAGAGGTGGACCCCTGGGTAGTTTGCTGGGGTCAGAGGCCCCTAGGTGGAGGGCCAAGGGGCACCCTGGGGCCTATACTGCAAGTCCAGGGAGAGAGGTGGACCCCTGGGTAGCTTGCTGGGGTCAGAGGCCCCTAGGTGGAGGGCCAGAGGGGCATCCTGGGGCCTATACTGCAAGTCCAGGGAGAGAGGTGGACTTCTGGTTAGCTTGCTGGGGTCAAAAGCCTCTACGTGGAGGGCCAGGGGGCACCCTGGGGCCTATCCTGCAAGTTTACAAAGAGAGGTTGACCCCTGGGTAGCTTGCTGGGGTCAGAGGCCCCTGTGTGGAGGGCGAAGGGGCACCCTGGGGCCTATCCTGCAAGTCCAGGTAGAGAGGTGGTTCCCTGGGTAGCTTGCTGGGGTCAGAGGCCCCTAGGTGGAGGGCCAGGGGACACCCTGGGGCCTCTACTGCAAGTCCAGGGACAGAGTTGGACCCCTGGGTAGCTAGCTGGGGTCAGATTCCCCTGGGTGGATGGCCAGGGGGCACCCTGGGGCCTCTACTGCAAGTCCAGGGAGAGAGGTGGACCCCTGGGTAACTTGCAGGGGTCAGAAACCCCTAGGTGGAGGGCCAGAGTGGCACACTGGGGCCTATATTATAAGTACAGTGAGAGAGGTGGACCCCTGGGTAGCTTGCTGGTGTCAGAGGCTTCTGGATGGAGGGCAAGGGGGCACCCTGTTGCCTATACTGCAAGTCCAGGGAAAGAGGTGGTCCCCTGGGTAGCTTCCTGGGGTCAGAGGCCCCTAGGTGGAGGGCCAAGGGGCACCCTGGGGCTTATACTGCAAGTCCAGGGAGAGAGGTGGACCCCTGGCTAGCTTGCTGGGGTCAGAAGCCCCTGGGTGGAGGACCAGGGGGCACCCTTGGGCCTCTACTGCAAGTCCAGGGAGAGAGGTCGTCCCTTGGGTAGCTCGCTGGTGTCAGAAGCCCCTAGGTGGAGGGCCAGGGGGCCCCCCTGGGGCCTATACTGCAGGTTTAAGGAGAGAGGTGGACCCCTGGGTAGCTTGCTGGGGTCAGACGGCCCTAGGTGGAGGGTCAGGGGGCACCTTGGGGCCTATACGGCAAGTCCAAGGAGAGAGGTGGACCCCTGGGTAGCTTGCTGGGGTCAGAGGCCCCTGGGTGGAGGGCCAGGGGGTACCCTGGGGCCTATCCTTCAAGTCCTGGAATAGAGGAGGTCCCCTGGGTAGCTTGCTGGGGTCAGAGGCCCCTAGGTGGAGGGCCAAGGGGCACCCTGGGGCCTATCCTGCAAGTCCAGGAAGAGAGGTGGACCCCTGGGTATCTTGCTGGAGTCAGAGGCCCCTAGGTGGAAGGCCAAAGGGAACCCTGGGGCCTATCCTGCAAGTCCAGGAAGAGAGGTGGACCCCTGGGTAGCTGGCTGGGGTCAGAGGCCCCTAGGTGGAGGGCCAGGAGACACCCTGGGGCCTCTACTGCAAGTCCAGGGAGAGAGGTGGACCCCTGGGTAGCTTGCTGGGGTCAGAGGCCCCTAGGTGGAGGGCAAGGGGGCACCCTGGGGCCTATACTACAAGTCCAGGAAGAGAAGTGGACCCTGGGTAGCTGGCTGGGGTCAGAGGCCCATAGGTGGAGGGCCAGGGTGGCAACCTGGGGCCTATACTGCAAGTTTAGGGAGAGAGGTGGACCCCTGGGTAGCTTGCTGGGGTCGGAGGCCCCTAGGTGGAGGGCCAGGGGGCACCCTTGGGCCTTTACTGCAAGTCCAGAGATAAAGCTGGACACCTGGGTAGCTTGCTGGGGTCAGAGGCCCCTAGGTGGAGGGCAAAGGGGGGACAATGGTTCCTATACTGCAAGTCCAAGGAGAAAGGTGGACCCCTGTGTAGATTGCTGTTGTCAAAGGCCCCTAGGTGGAGGGCCAAAGGGCACCCTGGGGCCTATACTGCAAGTATAGGAAGAGAGGTGGACCCCTGGGTAGCTTGCTGGGGTCAGAGGCCCCTAGGTGTAGGGCCAGGGGACACCCTGGGGCCTATACTGCTAGTCCAGGGAGAGAGGTTGACCCCTGGTTAGCTTGCTGGGGTCAGAAGACCCTAGGTGGAGGGCCAGGGGGCACCTTGGGGCCTTTATGGCAAGTCCAAGGAGAGAGGTGAACCCTTGGGTAGCTTGCTGGGGTCAGAGGCCCCTAGGTGGAGGGCCAAGGGGCACGCTGGGGCCTATACTGCAAGTCCAGGGAGAGAGGTGGACCCCTGGGTAGCTTGCTAAGGTCAGAGGCCCCTGGGTGGAGGGCCAGGGGGCACCCTGGGGCCTATCCTTCAAGTCCTGGAATAGAGGAGGTCCCCTGGGTAGCTTGCTGGGGTCAGAGGCCCCTAGGTGGAGGGCCAAGGGGCACCCTGGGGTCTATACTGCAAGTCCAGGGAGAGATGTAGACCACTGGGTAGCTTGCTGGGGTCAAAGGTGAAGGGCCAGGGGGCACCCTGGGGCCTATCCTGCAAGTCCAGGAAAAGAGGTGGACCCCTGGGTTGCTTGCTTGGGTCAGAGGCCCCTAGGTGGAGGGCCAAGGGGCACCCTGGGCCCTATACTGTAAGTCCGTGGAGAGAGGCGGACCCCTGGGTAGCTTGCTGGGGTCAGAGGCCCCTGGGTGGAGGGCAAGGGGGCTCCCTGGGGCCTCTACTGCAAGTCCAGGGAGAGAGTTGGGCCCCTGGGTAGCTTGCTGGGGTCAGAGGCCCCTGGGCGGAGGGCCAGGGGGCACCGTGGGGCCTATCCTGCAAGTCCAGGGAGAGAGGTGGACCCCTGGGTAGCTTGATGAGGTCAGAGGCCCCTATGTGGAGGGCAAAGGGGCATCCTGGGGCCTATACTGCAAGTCCAGAGAGAGAGCTGGACCCCTGGGAAGCTTGCTGGGGACAGAGGCCCCTGGGTGGATGGCCAGGGGGCACCCTGGGGCCAATACTACAAGTCCAGGGAGAGAGGTGGACCCTTAGGTAGCTTGCTGGAGTCAGAGGCCCCTGGGTGGAGGGCGAAGGGGCACCCTGGGGCCTATCCTGTAAGTCCAGGTAGAGAGGTGGACCCCTGGGTAGCTTGCTGGGGTCAGAGGCCCCTAGGTGGAGGGCCAGGGGACACCCTGGGGCCTATGCTGCAAGTCCAGGGAGAGAGGTGGACCCCTGGGTAGCTAGCTGGGGTCAGATTCCCCTGGGAGGATGGCCAGGGGGCACCCTGGGGCCTTTACTGCAAGTCCAGGGAGAGAGGTGGACCCCTTGGTAGCTTGCTGGGGTCAAAAGCCCCTAGGTGGAGGGCCAGGGGGTACCCTGGGGCCTATCCTGCAAGTTTAGGAAGAGAGGTGGACACCTTGGTAGCTTGCTGGGGTCAGAGGCCCCAAGGTGGAGGGCCAAAGGGCACCCTGGAGAATATACTGCAAGTCTAGGGAGAGATGTGGACCACTGGGTAGCTTGCTGGGGTCAGAGGCCCCTAGGTGGAGGGCAAGGGGGGCACCCTGGATCCTATACTGCAAGTCCAAGGAGAGAGGTGGACCCCTGGGGAGCTTGTCTTTGTCAAAGGCCCCCAGGTGGAGGGCAAGGGGGCACCCTGGGGCCTTTACTGCAAGTCCAGGGAGAGAGGTGGACCCCTGGGTAACTTGCTGGGGTCAGAAACCCCTAGGTGGAGGGCCAGAGTGGCACACTTGGGCCTATATTATAAGTACAGGGAGAGAGGTGGACCCCTGGGTAGCTTGCTGGTGTCAGAGGCTTCTGGATGAAGGACAAGGGGGCACCCTTTTGCCTATACTGCAAGTCCAAGGAAAGAGGTGGTCCCCTGGGTAGCATCCTGGGGTCAGGGGCCCCTAGGTGGAGGGCCAAGGGGCACCCTGGGGCTTATACTGCAAGTCCAGGGAGAGAGGTGGACCCCTGGCTAGCTTGCTGGGGTCAGAAGCCCCTGGGTGGAGGGCAAGGTGAGCACCCTGGAGCCTATACTGCAAGTCAAGGGAGAGATGTGGACCACTGTGTAGCTTGCTGGGGTCAAAGGCCCCTAGGTGGAGGGCAGGGGGCACCCTGGGGCCTATCCTGCAAGTCCAGGAAGAGAGGTGGACCCCTGGGTAGCTTGCTAAGGTCAGAGGCCCCTAGGTGGAGGGCCAGGGGGGCACCCTGGGGCCTATACTGCAAGTCCAAGGAGAGAGGTGGACCCCTTGGTAGCTTGCTGGGGTCAAAAGCCCCTAGGTGGAGGGCCAGGGGGTACCCTGGGGCCTATCCTGCAAGTTTAGGAAGAGAGGTGGACAACCTTGGTAGCTTGCTGGGGTCAGAGGCCCCAAGGTGGAGGGCCAAGGGGCACCCTGGAGCCTATACTGCAAGTCTAGGGAGAGATGTGGACCACTGGGTAGCTTGCTTGGGTCAGAGGC
The DNA here is from genome assembly GCF_052040795.2 of Danio rerio. Taxonomy (NCBI): domain Eukaryota; kingdom Metazoa; phylum Chordata; class Actinopteri; order Cypriniformes; family Danionidae; genus Danio; species Danio rerio. The sequence goes on from NC_141027.1 coordinate 53,883,529, forward strand.
CCCTAGGTGGAGGGCCAAGAGGCACCCTGGGCCCTATACTGTAAGTCCGTGGAGAGAGGCGGACCCCTGGGTAGCTTGCTGGGGTTAGAGGCCCCTGGGTGGAGGGCAAGGGGGCTCCCTGGGGCCTCTACTGCAAGTCCAGGGAGAGAGTTGGGCCCCTGGGTAGCTTGCTGGGGTCAAAGGCCCCTAGACGGAGGGCCAGGGGGCACCGTGGGGCCTATCCTGCAAGTCCAGGGAGAGAGGTGGACCCCTGGGTAGCTTGATGAGGTCAGAGGCCCCTATGATGAGGGAAAAGGGGCATCCTGGGGCTTATACTGCAAGTCCAGAGAGAGAGCTGGACCCCTGGGAAGCTTGCTGGGGTCAGAGGCCCCTGGGTGGATGGCCAGGGGGCACCCTGGGGCCAATACTGCAAGTCCAGGGAGAGAGGTGGACCCCTAGGTAGCTTGCTGGAGTCAGAGGCCCCTGGGTGGAGGGCGAAGGGGCACCCTGGGGCCTATCCTGCAAGTCCAGGAAAAGAGGTGGACCCCTGGGTAGTTTGCTGGGGTCAGAGGCCCCAGGTGGAGGGCCAGAGTTGCACACTAGGGCCTATATTATAAGTACAGGGAGAGAGGTGGACCCCTGGGTAGCTTGCTGGTGTCAGAGGCTTCTGGATGGAGGGCAAGGGGGCACCCTGTTGCCTATACTGCAAGTCCAGGGAAAGAGGTGGTCCCCTGGGTAGCTTCCTGGGGTCAGAGGCCCCTAGGTGGAGGGCCAAGGGGCACCCTGGGGCTTATACTACAAGTCCAGGGAGAGAGGTGGACCCCTGGAAAGCTTGCTGGGGTCAGAAGCCCCTGGGTGGAGGGCCAGGGGGCACCCTGGGGCCTCTACTGAAAGTCCAGGGAGAGAGGTGGACCCCTGGGTAGCTTGCTGGGGTCAGAGGCCCCTAGGTGCAGCTTCAGGGGGCACCCCTGGGCCTCTACTGCAAGTCCAGGGAGAGATGTCGTCCCTTGGGTAGCTCGCTGGTGTCAGAAGCCCCTAGGTGGAGGGCAAGGGGGGCACCCTGGTTCCTCTACTGCAAGTTCAGGGAGAGAGGTGGACCCCTGGGTAGCATGCTGGGGTCAGCGGCCCCTAGGTGGAGGGCAAGGGGGCACCCTGGGGCCTATACTACAAGTCCAGGGAGAGAAGTGGACCCCTGGGTAGCTGGCTGGGGTCAGTAGCCCCTAGGTGGAGGGCCAGGGGGCACCCTGGAGCCCTTACTGCAAGTCCAGAGATAAAGCTGGACACCTGGGTAGCTTCCTGGGGTCCGAGGCCCCTAGGTGAAGGGCCAAGGGGCACCCTGGGGCTTATACTTCAAGTCCAGGGAGAGAGGTGGACCCCTGGGTAGCTTGCTGGGGTCAGAGGCCCCTAGGTGGAGGGCAAGGGGGGCACCCTGGGGCCTATCCTGCAAGTCAAGGGAGAGAGGAGGACCCCTGGCTAGCTTTCTTGGGTCAGAGGCCCCTAGGTGGAGGGCCAAGGGGCAACCTGGGGCCTAAACTGCAAGTCCAGGCAGAGAGGTGGACCCCTGGGTAGCTTGCTGTGGTCAAAGGCCCCTAGGTGGAGGGCCAGGGGGCACCCTGGGGCCTATCCTGCAAGTTTAGGAAGAGAGTTGGACCCCTTGGTAGCTTGCGGGGGTCATAGGCCCCTAGGAGGAGGGCCAGGTGGGCATCCTGGGGCCTATACTGCAAGTCCAACGAGAGAGGTGGACCCCTGGGTAGCTTGCTGGGGTCAAAGGCCCCTAGGTGGAGGGCCAGGGGGCACCCTGGGGCCTATCCAACAAGTTTAGGAAGAGAGGTGGACCCCTGGGTAGCTTGCTGGGGTCAGAGGCCGCAAGGTGGAGGGCCAAGGGGCACCCTGGGGCCTATAGTGCAAATCCAGGGAGAGAGGTAGACCCCTGGTTAGCTTGCTGGCTTAAGAGGCCCCTAGGTGGAGGGCCAGGGGACACCCTGGGGCCTCTACTGCTAGTCCAGAGAGAGAGGTGTACCCCTCGGTAGCTTGCTGGGGTCAGAGGCCCCTAGTTGGAGGGCCAAGGGGCACCGTGGGGCCTATATTGCATGTCAAGGGAGAGAGGTGGACCCCTGGGTAGCTTGCTGGGGTCAGAGGCCCCTATGTGGAGGGCAAGGGGGCACCCTGGAGCCCATACTGCAAGTCCAGGGAGAGAGGTGGACCCCTGGATAACTTGCTGGGGTCAGAAACCTCTAGGTGGAGGGCCAGAGTGGCACACTGGGGCCTATATTATAAGTACAGGGAGAGAGGAGGACCCCTGGGTAGCTTGCTTTGGTCAGAGGCCCCTAGGTGGAGCGCCAAGGGGCACCCCTGGGCCTCTACTGCAAGTCCAGGGAGAGATGTCGTCCCTTGGGTAGCTCGCTGGTGTCAGAAGCCCCTAGGTGGAGGGCCAGGGGGGCACCCTGGGGCCTATACTGCCAGTTTAAGGAGAGAGGTGGACCCCTGGGTAGCTTGCTGGGGTCAGACGCCCCTAGGTGGAGGGTGAGGGGGGCACCTTTGGGCCTATACGTTAAGTCCAAGGAGAGAGGTGAACCCTTGGGTAGCTTGCTGGGGTCAGAGGCCCCTCGGTAGAGGGCCAGGGGGCACCTTGGGGCCTCTACTGCAAGTCCAGTGAGTGAGGTGGACCCCTGGGTAGCTAGCTCGGGTCAGAGGCCCCTAGGTGGAGGGCCAAGGGGCACCCTGGGACCTATACTGAAAGTCCAGGGAGAGAGGTGGACCCCTGGGTAGCTTGCAGGGGTCAGAGTCTCCTTGGTGGAGGGCCAGGGGACACCCTGGGGCCTATCCTGCAAGTCTAGGAAGAGAGATCGACCCCTGGGTAGCTTGGTGGGGTCAGAGGCCCCTGGGTGGAGGGTTAGGGGATAGCCTTGGGCCTCTACCGCAAGTCCAGGGAGAGATGCGGACCCCTGGGTAGCTTGCTGGAGTCAGAAGCCCCTGGGTGGAGGGCCAGGGGGCACCCTGGGGCCTCTACTGCAAGTCCAGGGAGTGAGGTGGACCCCTGGGTAGCTAGCTCGGGTCAGAGGCCCCTAGGTGGAGGGCCAAGGGGCACCCTGGGGCCTATACTGCAAGTCCAGGGAGAGAGCTGGACCCCTGGGTAGGTTGCTGGGGTCAAAGGCCTCTCGGTGGAGGGCAAGGGGCCACCCTGGGGAATATACTACCAGTTTAGGGAGAATGAGAGGTGGACCCCTGGGTAGCTTGCTGGGGTCAGAAGCCCCTAGGTGGAGGGCAAGGGGGACACCCTGGAGCCTATACTGCAAGTCCAGGGAGAGATGTGGACCACTGGGTAGCTTGCTTGGGTCAAAGGCCCCTAGGTGGAGGGTGAAGGGGCACCCTGGCGCCAATCCTGCAAGTCAGGGAAGAGAGGTGGACCCCTGGGTAGCTTGCCGGGGTCAGAGGCCCCTAGGTGGAGGGCCAAAGGGCACCCTGGGGCCTATACTGCAAGTCCAGGGAGAGATGTGGACCACTGGGTAGCTTGCTTGGGTCAAAGGCCCCTAGGTGGAGGGTGAAGGGGCACCCTGGGGCCTATCCTGCAAGTCAGGGAAGAGAGGTGGACCCCTGGGGTCAGAGGCCCCTAACCCTCCACCCAGGGGCCTCTGACCCCACCAAGCTACCCAGGGGTCGATCTCTCTTCCTAGACTTGCAGGATAGGACCCAGGGGGTCCCCTGGCCCTCCACCAAGGAGACTCTGACCCCAGGGCTTGCAGGGGTCAGAGTCTCCTAGGAGGAGGGCCAGGGGACACCCTGGGGCCTATCCTGCAAGTCTAGGAAGAGAGATCGACCCCTGTTCAGCTTGCTGGGGTCAAAGGACCCTAGGTGGAGGGCCAGGGGGCACCCTCGGTACTACCCTGCAAGTCCAGGAAGAGAGGTGGACCCCTGGGTAGCTTGCTGGGGTAAGAGGAACCTAGGTGGAGGGCCAAGGGGCACCCTGGGGCCTTTACTCCAAGGCCAGGAAGAGAGGTGGACCATTGGGTATTGTGCTAAGGTCAAAGGCACCTAGGTGGAGGGCCAGGGGGCACCCTGGGGTCTATACTAAAAGTCCAGGCAGAGAGGTGGACCCCTGGGTAGCTTGCTGGGGTCAGAGGCCCCTAGGTGGAGGGCCAGGGGGTACCCTGGGCACTGTCTTGCAATTCCAGGAAGAGACGTGGACCCTTGGGTAGCTAGCTGGGGTCAGAGGCCCCTAGGTGGAGGGCAAGGGGGCACCCTGTTGCCTATATTGCAAGTCCAGGGAGAGATGTGGACCCCTGGATAGCTTGCTGAGGTCAGAGACCCCTAGGTGGAGGGTCAGGGGGCACCTTGGGGCCTATACGGGCAAGTCCAGGGAGAGAGGTGGACCGCTGGGTAGCTTGCTCTGGTCAGATGCCCCTAGGTGGAAGGCCAGGGGGCACCCTGGGGCCTGTACTGCAAGTCCAGGGAGAGAGGTGGACCACTGGGTAGCTTTCTGGGTTCGAAGGCCCATAGATGGAGGGCCAGGGGACACCCTGGGGCCTCTACTGCAAGTCCACAGAGAGAGCTGGACCCCTGGGTTGCTTGCTGGGGTCAGAGGCTCCTAGGTGGAGGGTCAGGGGGCATGATGGGGAATATACGGCAAGTCGAGGGAGATAGGTGGACCCCTGGGTAGCTTGCTGGGGTCAGAGGCCCCTAGGTGGAGGGCAAGGGGTGCACCCTGGGGCCTAAACTGCAAGTCCAGGGAGAAAGGTGGAACCCTGTTTAGCTTTCTGGGGTCAAAGGAACCTAGGTGGAGGGCCAGGGGGCACCCTGGGTACTATCCTGCAAGTTCAGGAAGAGAGGTGAACCCCTGGGTAGCTTGCTGGGGTAAGAGGAACCTAGGTGGAGGGCCAAGGGGCACCCTGGGGCCTTTACTTCAAGGCCAGGAAGAGAGGTGGACCATTGGGTATTGTGCTAAGGTCAGAGGCACCTAGGTGGAGGGCCAGGAGGCAATCTGGGGTCTATACTGAGAGTCCAGGTAGAGAGGTGGACCCCTGGGTAGCTTGCTTGGGTCAGAGGCCCCTATTTGGAGGGCCAAGGGGCACGCTGGGGCCTATCCTGCAAGTCCAGGCAGAGAGGTGGACCCCTGGGTAGCTTGCTGGGGTCGGAGGTCCCTAGTTGGAGGGCCAGGGGGGCACCCTGGGGCCTCTACTGCAAATCCAGAGAGAGAGCTGGACCCATGGGTAGCTTGCTGGGATAAGAGGCCCCTAGGTGGAGGGTCAGGGGGCACCTTGGGGCCTATACGGCAAGTCCAAGGAGAGAGGTGGACCCATGGGTAGCTTGCTGGGGTCAGAGGCCCCTAGGTGGAGGGCAAGGGGGACACCCTGGTGCCAATACTGCAAGTCCAGGGAGAGAGGTGGACCCCTGGGTAGCTTGCTGGGGTCAAAGGCCCCTAGGTGGAGGGCCAGGGGGTACCCTGGGGACTATCTTGCAATTCCAGGAAGAGACGTGGACCCCTGGGTAGCTTGCTGGGGTAAGAGGCCCCTAGGTGGAGGGCCAAGTGGCAACCTGGGGCCTATACTGCAAGTCCAGGAAAAGAGGTGGACCCTTGGGTAGCTTACTGGGGTTAGAGGCCCCTAGGTGGAGGGCCAAGGGGCACCCTGGGGAATATACTACTAGTTTAGGGAGAATGAGAGGTGGACCCCGTGGTAGCTGGCTAGGGTCAGAAGCCACTAGGTGGAGGGCCAGGGGGTAGCCTGGGGCCTATCCTGCAAGTCCATGAAAAGAGGTGGACCCCTGGGTAGCTTACTGGGGTCAGAGGCCCCTAGGTGGAGGGCCAGTGGGCTTCCTGGGGCATATACTGAAAGTCCAGGGAGAGATGTTGACCCCTGGGTAGCTTGCTGGGGTCAGAGGCCACTGGGTGAAGGGCCAGAGGGCACCCTGGGGCCTCTATTGCAAGTCCAGGGAGTGAGGTGGACCCCTGGGTTGCTTGCTGGGGTCAGAGGCCCCTGGGTGAAGGGCCAGAGGGCACCCTGGGGCCGCTACTGCAAGTCCAGGGAGTGAGGTGGACCCCTGGGTAGCTTGCTGGGGTCAGAGGCCCCTCAGTATAGAGCCAGGGGGCACCTTGGGGCCTCTACTGCAAGTCCAGTGAGTGAGGTGGACCCCTGGGTAGCTAGCTCGGGTCAGAGGCCCCTAGGTGGAGGGCCAAGGGGCACCCTGGGACCTATACTGAAAGTCCAGGGAGAGAGGTGGACCCCTGGGTAGCTTGCAGGGGTCAGAGTCTCCTAGGTGGAGGGCCAGGGGACACCCTGGGGCCTATCCTGCAAGTCTAGGAGGAGAGATCGACCCATGGGTAGCTTGGTGGGGTCAGAGGCCCCTGGGTGGAGGGTTAGGGGATAGCCTGGGGCCTCTACCGCAAGTCCAGGGAGAGATGCGGACCCCTGGGTAGCTTGCTGGGGTCAGAGGCCCCTGGGTGGAGGGCCAGGGAGCACCCTGGGGCCTCTACTGCAAGTCCAGGGAGTGAGGTGGACCCCTGGGTAGCTAGCTCGGGTTAGAGGCCCCTAGGTGGAGGGCCAAGGGGCACCCTGGGGCCTATACTGCAAGTCCAGGGAGAGAGCTGGACCCCTGGGTAGGTTGCTGGGGTCAAAGGCCTCTCGGTGGAGGGCAAGGGGCCACCTTGGGGAATATACTACCAGTTTAGGGAGAATGAGAGGTGGACCCCGTGGTAGCTGGCTAGGGTCAGAAGCCACTAGGTGGAGGGCCAGGGGGTACCCTGGGGCCTATCCTGCAAGTCCATGAAAAGAGGTGGACCCCTTGGTAGGTTTCTAGGGTCAGAGGCCCCTAGGTGGAGGATCGGGGGCACCCTTGGGCCTTATACGGCAAGTCCAGGGAGAGAGGTGGACCCCTGGGTAGCTTGCTGGGGTCAGAAGCCCCTAGCTGGAGGGCAAGGGGGACACCCTGGAGCCTATACTGCAAGTCCAGGGAGAGATGTGGACCACTGGGTAGCTTGCTGGGGTCAAAGGCCCCTAAGTGGAGGGTGAAGGGGCACCCTGGGGCCTATCCTGCAAGTCAGGGAAGAGAGGTGGACCCCTGGGTAGCTTGCAGGGGTCAGAGGCCCCTAGGTGGAAGGCCAAAGGGCACCCTGGGGCCTATACTGCAAGTCCAGGAAGAGAGGTGGACCCCTGGTCAGCTTGCTGAGGTCAGAGTTCCCTAGGAGGAGGGCCAGGGGACACCCTGGGGCCTATACTGCAAGTCCAGGGAGAGAGGTTGACCCCTGGGTAGCTTGCTGGGGTTAGAAGCCCCTAGGTGGAGGGGCAGGGGAAACCCTGGGGCCTCTACTGCAAGTCCAGGGAGCGAGGTGGACCCCTCGGTAGCTTGCTGGGTTCAGAGGCCCCTAGGTGGAGGGCAAGGGGGACACCTTGGGTCCTATACTACAAGTCCAGGGAGAGAAGTTGACCCCTGGGTAACTTGCTGGGGTCAGAAGCGCCCAGAAGGAAGGCAAGGGGTCAACCTGGGGCCTCTACTGCAAGTTTAGGGAGAGAGGTGGACCCCTGGGTAGCTTGCTGGGGTCAGAGGCCCCTGGGTGGAGGGCCAGGCTGCACCCTGGGGCCTATCCTGCAAGTTCAGGAAGAGAGGTGGACCCCTGGGTAGCTTGCTGGGGTCAGAGGCCCCTAGGTTGAGGGCCAGAGGGGCACCCTGGGGCCTATACTACAAGTCCAGGGAGAGAGGTTGACCCCTGGGTAGCTTGCTGGGGTCAGAAGCACCTAGGTGGAGGGCCAGGGGGGCACACTGGGGCCTATCTTGCAAGTACAGGGAGAGAGGTGGAGTCCAGGGTAGCTTGCTGGTGTCAGAGGCCCCTAGGTGGAGGGCCAGTGGGCACCCTGGGGTCTATACTGCAAGTCCAGGGAGAGTGGAGGACCCCTGGGTAGTTTGCTGGGGTCAGAGGCCCCTAGGTGGAGGGCCAGGGGACACCCTGGGGCCTCTACTGCAAGTCCAGGAAGAGAGATGTAATCCTGGGTAGCTTGCTGGGGTCAGAAGCCCCTAGGTGGAGGGCCAGGGGGGCACACTGGGACCTATACTGCAAGTCCAGGGAGAGAGGTGGACCCATGGGTAGGTTGCTGGGGTCAGAGGCCCCTAGGTGGAGGGCAAGGGGGTACCCTGGGGCCTATCCTGCAAGTTCAGGAAGAGAGGTGGACCCCTGGGTAGCTTGCTGGGATCAGAGTCCCCTAAGTGGAGGGCCAGGGGGCACCCTGGGGCCTATACTGCCACTTTAGGGAGAGAGGTGAACCCCTGGGTAGCTTGCTGGGGTCAGAGGCCCCTAGGTGGAGCGCCAGGGGGCACCCTGGGGCCGCTACTGCAAGTCCAGGGAGAGATGTGGTCCCTTTGGTAGCTAGCTGGTGTCAGAAGCCCCTAGGTGGGGGGCCAGGGGGGCATTCTGGGGCCTATACTGCCAGTTTAAGGAGAAAGGTGGACCCCTGGGTAGCTTGCTGGGGTCAGAGGCCCCTAGGTGGAGGGTCAGGGGACACCTTGGGGCCTATCCTTCAAGTCCAAGGAGAGAGGTTGACCCCTGGGTAGATTGCTGGGGTTAGAAGTCCCTAGGTGGAGGGCCAGGGGACACCCTAGGGCCTCTACTGCAAGTCCAGGGAGAGAGATGGACCCCTAGGTAGCTTGGAGGGGTCAGAGGCCCGTAGATGGAGGGCAAGGGGGGCACCCTTTTTACTATACTGCAAGTCCAAGGAGAGAGGTGGACCCCTGGGTAGCTTGCTGTTTTCAAAGGCCAATAGGTGGAGGGCAAGGGGGCACCCTGGGGCCTATCCTGCAAGTTCAGGAAGAGTGGTGGACCCCTGGGTAGCTTGCTGGGGTCAGAGGCCCCTAGACGGAGGGCCAGAGGGGCACCCTGGGGCCTATAATGCAAGTCCAGGGAGAGAGGTGGACCCCTGGTTAGCTTGCTGGGGTCAAAAGCCTCTAGGTGGAGGGCCAGGGGGCACCCTGGGGCCTACACTGCCAGTTTAGGGAGAGAGGTGGACCCCTGGGTAGCTTGCTGGGGTCAGAGGCCCCTAGGTGGAGGGCCAGAGGGGCACCCTGGGGCCTATAATGCAAGTCCAGGGATAGAGGTGGACCCCTGGTTAGCTTGCTGGGGTCAAAAGCCTCTAGGTGAAAGGCCAGGGGGCACCCTGGGGCCTATACTGCCAGTTTAGGGAGAGAGGTGGACCCCTGGGTAGCTTGCTGGGGTCAGAGGCCCCTAGGTGGAGGGCCAGGGAGCACCCTCGAGTATATCCTGCAAGTCCAGGGAGAGAGGTGGACCCCTGGGTAGCTTGATGAGGTCAGAGGCCCCTATGTGGAGGGTAAAGGGGCATCCTGGGGCCTCTACTGCTAGTCCAAGGAGAGAGGTGCACCCCTCGGTAGCTTGCTGGTGTCAGAGGCCCCTGGGTGGAGTGCATGGGGCACCCTGGGGCCTATACTGCAAGTCCAGGGAGAGAGGTGGACCCCTGGATAACTTGCTGGGGTCGGAGGCCCCTAGGTGGAGGGCCATGGGACTCCCTGGGGCCTATACTGCAAGTCCAGGGGGAGAGGTGGACCCCTGGGTAGCTTACTGGGTTCAGAGGTCCCTAGGTAGAAGGCCAGGTGACACCCTGGGGCCTCTACTGCAAGTCCAAGGAGAAAGGTGGACCCCTGATAAGCTTGCTGAGTCCACCTCTCTCCCTAGTCTTGCAGTATAGGCCCCAGGGTGCCCCCTTGCCTTCCACCTTGGGCCCTCTGACCCCAGCAAGCTACCCAGTGGTGAACCTCTCTCCCTGGACTTGCAATATAGGCCCCAGGGTGTCCCCTGGCCATCCATATAGGGGCCTCTGACCCCAGAAAGATACCCAGGGGTCCACCTCTTTCCCTGAACTTGCAGTAGATGCCCCAGAGTGCCTCTTGGCCCTCCACCTTGGGGCCTCTGACCCCAGCAAGCTACCCAGGGGTCCACCTCTCTTCCTGGACTTGCAGGATAGGCCCCAGGGTGACCCCTGGCCCTCCACCTAGGGGCCTCTGACCCAAGCAAGCAACAAAGGGGTCCACCTCTCTCCTTGGACTTGAAGTATAGGCCCCAGGGTGCCCCCTTTGCCCTTCACCTAGGTACCTCTGACCCCAGAAAGCTACCCAGGGGTTCAGCTCTCTATCTCTTGACTTGCAGTAGAGGCCCCAGGGTGCCCCCTGGCCTTCCACCTAGATGACTCTGACCCTAGCAAGCTACCCTGGGGTCCACCTCTCTCCTTAAACTGGCAGTGTAGGCCCCAGGGTGCCCCCTGGCGCTTCTGACAACAACAAGCTACCCAGGTGTCCACCTCTCTCTCTGGACTTGCAATATAGGCCCCAAGGTGCCCCTTGGCCCTCCTTCTAGGGGCTTCTGACCCCAGCAAGCAACCCAGGGGTCCACATCTCTCCCTGGACTTTTAGTATAGGCCCCAGGGTGCCCCCTGGCCCTCCACCTAAGTGCCTCTGACCACAGCAAGCTACCCAGGGGTCCACCTCTCTTCCTAAACTGGCAGTTTAGGCCCCTGGGTGCCCCCTGGCACTCCACCTAGGGGACTCTGACCCCAGCAAACTACCCAGGGGTCCACCTCTCTCCCTGGACTTGCCGTATAAGCCCCAAGGGTGCCCCCAGATCCTCCACCTAGGGGCCTCTGACCCTAATAAGCTACCTAGGGGTCCATCCCTCTACCTGGACTTGCAGTATAGGCACCAGGGTGCCCCCCTTGCCCTCAACCTAGGGGCCTCTGACCCCAGCAAGCTGCCCAGGTGTCCAGTTTCTCTCTGGACTTGCAGTAGAGGCCCCAGGGTGCCCCCTGGCCCTCCACCTAGGGGCCTCTGACCCCAGCAAGCTACCCAGGGGTCCACCTCTCTCCCTGGACTTGCAGTATAAGACACAGGGTGACCCTTAGCCCTCCACATAGGGGCCTCTGACCCCAGTAAGTTACCCAGGGGTCCACCTCTCTCCCTGGACTAGCAGTGGAGGCCCCAGGGTGCCACTTATCACTCCACCTAGGTTCTTCTGACCCCAGCAAGCTACATAGGGGTCCTCCTCTCTTCCTGAACTTGCAGTATAGGCCCAAGGGTGCCCCCTGGCGCTCCACCTAGGGGCCTCTGTCCCCAGCAAGCTACCCAGGGGTCAACCTCTCTCCCTGGACTTGCAGTATAGGCCCCAGGGTGTCCCCTGGCCCTCCACCTAGGGGCCTCTGACCCCAGCAAGCTACCCAGGGGTGAACCTCTCTTCCTGGACTTGCAGTATAGGCCCCAGGATGACCCTTTGCCCTCCACCCAGGGGCCTCTGACCCCAGCAAGCTACCCAGGGGTCCACCTCTCTCCCTGGACTTGCAATAAAGGCTCCAGGGTGCCCCCCTTGCCCTCCACCTAGGGGCCTCTGACCCCAGCAAGCTACCCAGAGGTCCACCTCTCTCCTTGGACTTGCCATATAAGCCCCAAGGGTGCGCACTGATTCTCCACCTAGGGGCCTCTGACCCTAGCAAGCTACCCAGGGGTCCACCCCTCTCCCTGTACTTGCAGTATAGGCCCCAGGATGCCCACTGGCCCTCCACCTAGGGGCCTCTGACACCAGCAAGACACCCTGGGGTCCACCTCTTTTCCTGTACTTGCAATATAGGTCCCAGTGTGTCCCCCTGGCCCTCCAAATAGGGGCTTCTGACCCCAGCAAGCTACCCAGGGGTCAACCTCTCTCGCTGGACTTGCAGTATAGGGCCCAGGGTGCCCCGTGGACCTCCACCTAGGGGCCTCTGAACCCAGCAAGCTACCCAGGGGTCCACCTCTCTCCCTGGACTTGCAGTATTTGTGCCAGGGTGCCCCCTGGCAATCCACCCAGGGCCCTCTGACACCAGCAAGCTACCCAGGAGTCCACCTCTCCCTGGACTTGAAGGATAGGCCCCAGGGTGCCCCCTGGCCCTCACCCTAGGGGCCTCTGACCCCAGCAAAATACCCAGGGGTTAAACCCCTCTCCCTTGACTTGCAGTATAGGCCCCAGGGTGTCCCCTGGCCCTCCACCTAGGGGCCTCTGACCCCAGCAAGCTACCCAGGGGTCCACCTCTCTTCCTGGCCTAACAGTATAGGCCCCAGGGTACCCTTTGGCCCTCCACCGAGGGGCCTCTGACCCCAGCAAGCTACCCAGGGGTCCACCTCTCTTCCTGGACATGCAGGATAGGCCCCAGGGTGCCCCTTCGCCCTCCACCTAGGGGCCTTTGACCCCAGCAAGCTACCCAGGGGTCCAACTCTCTCCCTGGACTTGCATTTTAGGCCCCAGAGTGCCCCTTGGCCCTCCACCTAGGGGCCTCTGACCCCAGCAAGCTACCCAGGTGTCCAGCTTTATCTCTGGACTTGCAGTAGAAGCCCCAGGGTGCCCCCTGGCCCTCCACCTAGGGGCCTCTGACCCCACCAAGCTAGCCAGGGGTCCACCTCTCTTTCTGGACTTGCAGTAGAGGCCCCATGTTGCCCCCCTGGCCTTCCACCTAGGGCCCTCTGACCCCATCCAGCTACCCAGGGGTCCACTTCTCTCCCTGGACTTGTAGTATAGGCCCCAGGGTGCCCCCTTGCCATCCACCTAGGGGCCTCTGACCCCAGGAAGCTACAGAGGGGTCCTCCTCTCTTCCTGAACTTGCAGTATAGGCCCCAGGGTGCCCCCTGGCGCTCCACCTAGGGGCTTCTAACCCCAGCAAGCTAAACAGGGGTCAACCTCTCTCCCTGGACTTGCAGTATAGGCCCCAGGGAGTCCCCTGGCCCTCTACCTAGGGGCCTCTGACCCCTGCAAGCTACCCAGGGGTCCACCTCTCTTCCTGGACTTGCAGTATAGGCCCCAGGATGACCCTTTGCCCTCCACATAGGGGCCTCTGACCTCATCAAGCTACCTAGGGGTCCACCTCTCTCCCTGATCTTGCAGGATAGGCCCCAGGGAGCCCCCTTGCCCTCCACCCAGGGGCCTCTGACCCCAGCAAGCTACCCAGGGGTCCACCTCTCTCCCTGGACTTGCAATAAAGGCTCCAGGGTGCCCCCCTTGCCCTCCACCTAGGGGCCTCTGACCCCAGCAAGCTACCCAGAGGTCCACCTCTCTCCTTGGACTTGCCATATAAGCCCCAAGGGTGCACACTGATCCTCCACCTAGGGGCCTCTGACCCTAGCAAGCTACCCAGGGGTCCACCCCTCTCCCTGTACTTGCAGTATAGGCCCCAGGATGCCCACTGGCCCTCCACCTAGGGGCCTCTGACACCAGCAAGACACCCTGGGGTCCACCTCTCTTCCTGTACTTGCAATATAGGTCCCAGTGTGTCCCCCTGGCCCTTCAAATAGGGGCTTCTGACCCCAGCAAGCTACCCAGGGGTCAACCTCTCTCGCTGGACTTGCAGTATAGGGCCCAGGGTGCCCCGTGGACCTCCACCTAGGGGCCTCTGAACCCAGTAAGCTACCCAGGGGTCCACCTCTCTTCCTGGACTTACAGTATAGGAGCCAGGGTGCCCCCTTGCCCTCCACCTAGGGGCCTCTGACCCCAGCAAGCTACCCAGGGGTCCAACTCTCTGCCTGGACTTGCAATAGAGGCCACAGGTAATTCCCTGGCCCTCCACCTATGGGCCTCTGACCCCAGCAAGCTACCCAGGGGTCCACCTCTCTTCCTGGACTTGCAGGATAGGCCCCAGGGTGTCCCCTGGCCCTCCATCTAGGAGACTCTGACCCCAGCAAGCTACCCAGGGGTCCAGCTCTCTCTCTGGACTTGCAGTTTAGGCCCCAGGATGCCCCTTTGGCCTCCACATATTGGCATCTGACCCCAGCAAGCTACCCAGGGTTACACCTCTCTCTCTGGACTTGCAGTATAGGCCCCAGGGTGCCCCTTGGCCCTCCACCTAGGGGCCTCTTACCCCAGCAAGCTACCCAGTGGTCCTCCTCTCTTCCTGGACTTGCAGGATAGGCCCCAAGGTGCCCCCTGGCCCTCCACCTAGGGGCCTCTTACCCCAGCAAGCTAACCAGGGGTCCACCTCTCTCCCTGGATTTGCAGTATAGGCCCCAGGGTGTTCTTGGTCCTCCACCTAGGGGCCTCTTACCCCAGCAAGCTACCCAGGGGTCCACCTCTCTCCTTGTACTTGCCGTATAGGCCCCAAGGTGCCCCATGGCCCTCCACCTAGGGGCTTCAGACTCCAGAAAGCTACCCAGGGGTCCTCCTCTCTCCTTGGACTTGCAATATAGGCCCCAGGGTGCCACTTGGCCCTCTACCTAGGTGCCTCTGACCCCAGCAAGCTACCCAGGGGTCCACCTCTCTCCCTGGACTTGCTGTTTAGGCCCCAAGGTGCCCCCCGACCCTCCACCTAGGGGCCTCTGACCCTAGCAAACTACCCAGGGCTCCACCTCTCCCTGGACTTGCAAGAAAGGCCCCAGGGTGCCCCCTGGCCTTCCACCTATGGGCCTTTGACCCCAGCAAGCTACCCAGGTGTCCACCGCTCTCCCTGGACTTGCAGTATAGGCCCCAGGGTGCCCCCCTTGCCCTCCACCTAGGGGCCTCTGACCCCAGCAAGCTACCCAGGGGTCCACCTCTCTCCCTGGACTTGCTGTTTAGGCCCCAAGGTGCCCCCCGACCCTCCACCTAGGGGCCTCTGACCCTAGCAAACTACCCAGGGGTCCCCCTCTCTCCCTGGACATGCGGTATAGGCCCCTAGGTGCCCCCTGACCCTCCACCTAGGGGCCTCTGACCCCAACAAGCTACCCAGGGGTCCAGCTCTCTCTCTCTGGACTTGTAGGATAGGCCCCAGGGTGCCCCCCTTGCCCGCCACCTAGGAGCCTCTGACCCCAGCAAGCTACCTAGGGTTCCACCTCTCTCTCTGGACTTTCAGTATAGGCCCCATATTGCCCCTTGGCCCTCCACCTAGGGGCCTCTTACCCCAGCAAGCGACCCAGTGGTCCTCCTCTCTACCTGGACTTACAGGATAGGCCCCAGGGTGCCCCCTGACCCTCCACCTAGGGGCCTCTTACCCCAGCAAGCTAACCAAGGGTCCAACTCTCTCCCTGGATTTGCAGTATAGGCCCCAAGGTGTTCTTGGTCCTGCACCTAGGGGCCTCTGACCCCAGCAAGCTACCCAGTGGTCCACCTCTCTCCCTGGTCTTGCCGTATAGGCCCCAAGGTGCCTTGCATTCCACCTAAGGGCCTCTGACCTCAGCAAGCTACCCAGGGGTCCACGTCTCTCCCTGGAGTTTCAGTAGAAGCCCCAGGGTGCTCCCTGGCCCTCCACCTAGGGGCCTCTGAGCCCAGCAAGCTACCCAGGGGTCCACCTCTCTACCTGGAGTTGCAGTAGAGGCCCCAAGCTGCCCTCAGGCCCTCCACCTAGATGTTTCTGACCCCAGCAAGCTACCCAGGGGTCCACCTCTCTCCCTAAACTGGCAGTATAAGCTCCAGGGTGCCCCCCTGGCCCTCCACCTATGGGCTTCTGACCTTAGCAAGCTACTCAGTTGTCCAGCTCTCTCTCTCTGGACTTGCAGGATAGGCCCCAGGGTGCCCCCCTTGCCCTCCACCTAGAAGCCTCTGACCCCAGCAAGCTACCCAGGGTTCCACCTCTCTCTCTGGACTTGCAGTTTAGGCCACAGGGTGCCCCTTGGCCCTCCACCTAGGGGCCTCTGACCCCAGCAAGCTACCCAGTGGTTCTCCTCTCTTCCTGGACTTGCAGGATAGGCCCCAGGGTGCCCCCTGGACCTCCACCTAGGGGCTTCTGACCCCAGCAAGCTAACCAGGGGTCTACCTCTCACCCTGGAATTTCAGTAAAGGCCCCAGGGTGCCCCTTGGTCCTCCACCTAGGGGCCTCTGACCCCAGCAAGCTACTCACGGGTCCACCTCTCTTCCTTGACTTGCAAGATAGGCCCCAGGGTGCCCTTTGGCCCTCCACCTAGGGGCCTTTGACCCCAGCAAGCTACCCTGGGGTCCACCTCTCTCCTTGGACTTGCCGTATAGGCCCCAAGGTGCCCCCTGACCCTCCACCTAGGGGCCTTTGACCCCAGCAAGCTAACCAGGGGTCTACCTCTCTTCCTGGACTTACAGTATAGGAGCCAGGGTGCCCCCTTGCCCTCCACCTAGGGGCCTCTGACCCCAGCAAGCTACCCAGGGGTCCAACTCTCTGCCTGGACTTGCAATAGAGGCCACAGGTAATTCCCTGGCCCTCCACCTATGGGCCTCTGACCCCAGCAAGCTACCCAGGGGTCCACCTCTCTTCCTGGACTTGCAGGATAGGCCCCAGGGTGTCCCCTGGCCCTCCATCTAGGAGACTCTGACCCCAGCAAGCTACCCAGGGGTCCAGCTCTCTCTCTGGACTTGCAGTTTAGGCCCCAGGATGCCCCTTTGGCCTCCACATATTGGCATCTGACCCCAGCAAGCTACCCAGGGTTACACCTCTCTCTCTGGACTTGCAGAATAGGCCCCAGGGTGCCCCCCTTGCCTTCCACCTAGGAGCCTCTGACCCCAGCAAGCTACCCTGGGGTCCACCTCTCTTCTTGAACTTGCCGTATAGGCTCCAAGGTGCCCCCTGACCCTCCACCTAGGGGCCTCTGACCCCAGCAAGCTACCCATGGGTCCAACCCTCTGCCTGGACTTGCAGTTTAGGCCTCAGGTTGCCCCTTGGCCCTCCACCTAGGGGCCTCTGACCCCAGCAAGCTACCGAGGGGTCCTCTTCTCTCCCTTGACTTGCAGTATAGGCCCCTTAGTGCCCCCTTGCATTCCACCTAAGGGCCTCTGACCCCAGCAAGCTACCCAGGGGTCCACGTCTCTCCCTGGAGTTTCAGTAGAGGCCCCAGGGTGCCCCCTGGCCCTCCTCCTTGGGCCTCTGAGCCCAGCAAGCTTCTCAGGGGTTCACTTCTCTACCTGGATTGCAGTAGAGGCCCCAAGCTGCCCTCAGGCCCTCCACCTAGATGTTTCTGACCCAAGCAAGCTACCCAGGGGTCCACCTCTCTCCCTAAACTGGCAGTATAAGCTCCAGGGTGCCCCCCTGGCCCTCCACCTATGGGCTTCTGACCTTAGTAAGCTACCCAGTTGTCCAGCTCTCTCAGGACATGCAGGGTAGGCCCCAGGGTGCCTCCTTGCCCTCCACCTAGAAGCCTCTGACCCCAGCAAGCTACCCAGCGTTCCACCTCTCTCTCTGGACTTGCAGTTTAGGCCACAGGGTGCCCCTTGGCCCTCCACCTAGGGGCCTCTGACCCCAACAAGCTACCAGGGGGTCCTCCTCTCTCCCTGAACTTGCAGGATAGGCCCCAGGGTGCCCTCCTGGCCCTCCACCTAGGGGCCTCTGACCCCTGCAAGCTACCCAGGGGTCCAGCTCTCTCTCTGGGCTTGCAGTATAGGCCCCAGGGTGCCCCCTGGCCCTCAAGCTAGGGGCTTCTGACCCCAGCATGCTACCCAGGGGTACAGCTCTCTTCCTGGTCTTGCAGTATAGGCCCCAGGGTGCCCCCTTGCCTTCAACTTAGGGGCCTCTGACCCCAGCAAGCTATCTGGGGTCCACCTCTCTCCCTGGACTTGCCGTAAAGGCCCCAAGGTGCCCCTTGACCCTCCATCGAGGTGCCTCTGACCCCAGCAAGCTACCGAGGGGTCCACTATTCTCCCTGGACTTGCAGTATAGGCCCCAGGGTGCCCCCTTGCCCTCCACCTAAGGGCCCCTGACCCCAGCAAGCTACCCAGGGGTCCAGGTCTCTCCCTGGAGTTTCAGTCGAGGCCCCAGGGTGCCCCCTGGCCCTCCACCTAGATGCTTCTGACCCCAGCAAGCTACCCAGGGGTCCACCTCTGTCCCTAAACTGGCAGTATAGGCCCCAGGGTGCCCCCCTGGCCCTCCACCTAGGGGATTCTGACCTCAGCAAGCTACCCAGGGGTCCAGCTCTCTCTCTCTGGACTTGCAGAATAGGCCCCAGGGTGCCCCCCTTGCCTTCCACCTAGGAGCCTCTGACACCAGCAAGCTACACAGGGGTTCACCTATCTCCCAGGACTTGCAGTCGAGGCCCCAGGGTGCCCCCGTGCCCAACGCCTAGGGGCCTCCGACCCCAGCAAGCTACCCAGGGGTCCACCTCTCTCGCTGGACTTGCAGTATAGGCCTCAGGGTGCCCCTTGGCAATCCACCTAGGGGCCACTGACCCCAGCAAGCTACCCAGGGGTCCACCTCTCTCTCTGGATTTGCAGTATAGGCCCCAGGGTGCCCCTTGGTCCTCCACCTAGGGGCCTCTGACCCCAGCAAGCTACCCAGGGGTCCACCTCTCTCCTTGGACTTGCCGTATAGACCCCCACTTGCCCCATGACCCTCCACCTAGGGGCTTCAGACTCCAGAAAGCTACCCAGGGGTCCTCCTCTCTCCTTGGACTTGCAGTATAGGCCCCAGGGTGCCCCTTGGCCCTCTACCTAGGTGCCTCTGACCCCAGCAAGCTACCCAGGGGTCCACCTCTCTTCCTGAACTTGCAGGATAGGCCCCAGGGTGCCCTTTGGCCCTCAACCTAGGGGCCTTTGACCCCAAAAAGATACCCTGGGGTCCACCTCTCTCCTTGAACTTGCCGTATAGGCTCCAAGGTACCCCCTGACCCTCCACCTAGGGGCCTCTGACGCCAGCAAGCTACCCATGGGTCCACCTCTCTTCCTGGACTTGCAGTATAGGAAACAGGGTGCCCCCTGGCCCTCCACCTAGGGGCCTCTGACCCCAGCAAGCTACCCAGAGGTCAACTTCTCTCCCTGATCTTGCAGTAGACGCCCCAGGGTGTCCCCTGGCCCTCCACCTAGGGGCCTCTGACCCTGGCAAGCTACCCAGTGGTCCAGCACTCTCTCTCTGGACTTGCAGTAGAGGGCACAGGGTGCAACATGGCCGTCCACCTAGGGGCATCTGACCCCAGCAAGCTACCCAGGGGTCCACCTCTCTCCCTAAACTGGCAGTATAGGCTCCAAGGTGCCCCCCTATCCCTCCACCTAGGGGCCTCTGACCCCAACAAGCTACCCAGGGGTCCAGCGCTCTCTCTCTGGACTTGCAGGACAGGCCCCAGGGTGCCCCCCTTGCCCTCCACCTAATAGCCTCTGACCCCAGCAAGCTACCCAGGGTTCCACCTCTCTCTCTGGACTTTCAGTATAGGCCCCAGCGTGCCCCTTGGCCCTCCACCTAGGGGCCTCTTACCCCAGCAAGCTACCCAGTGGTAATCCTCTCTTCCTGGACTTGCAGGATAGGCCCCAGGGAGCCCCCTGGCCCTCCACCTAGGGGCCTCTTACCCAGCAAGCTAACCAGGGGTCCACCTCTCTCCCTGGATTTGCAGTATAAGCCCCAGGGTGCCCCTTGGTCCTCCACCTAGAGGCCTCTGACCCCAGCAAGCTACCAAGGGGTCCACCTCTCTCCTTGGACTTGCCGTATAGGCCCCAAGGTGCCCAATGGCCCTCCACCTAGGGGCTTCAGACTCCAGAAAGCTACCCAGGGGTCCTCCTCTCTCCTTGGACCTGCAGTATAGGCCCCAGGGTGCCCCTTGGCCCTCTACCTAGGTGCCTCTGACCCCAGCAAGCTACCCAGGGGTCCACCTCTCTCCCTGGACTTGCAGTCGAAGCCCCAGGGTGTCCCCTGGCCCTCGACCTAGGGGCCTCTTACCCCAGCAAGCAACCCAGGGGTCCACCTCTCTTCCTGGACTTGCAGGATAGGCCCCAGGGTGCCCCCTGGCCCTCCACCTAGGGGCCTCTGACCCCAGAAAGCTACCCAGGGGACAACCACTCTCCTTGGACTTGCAGTATAGGCCCCAGGGTGCCCCTTGGCCCTCTACCCAGGTGCCTCTGACCCCAGCAAGCTACCCAGGGGTCCACCTCTCTCCCTGGACTTGCAGGATAGGCCCCAGGGTGCCCTTTGGCCCTCCACCTAGGGGCCTTTGACCCCAGCAAGCTACCCTGGGGTCCACCTCTCTCCTTGGACTTGCCGTATAGGCTCCAAGGTGCCCCCTGACCCTCCACTTAGGGGCCTCTTACCCCAGCAAGCTACCAAGGGGTCCATCTCTCCCTGGACTTGCAGTCGAGGCCCCAGGGTGCCCCCTTGCCCAACGCCTAAGGGCCTCTGACCCCAGCAAGCTACCAAGGGGTCCACCTCTCTCCTTGGGTTTGCCGTATAGGCCCCAAGGTGCTCCATGGCCCTCCACCTAGGGGCTTCAGACTCCAGAAAGCTACCCAGGGGTCCTCCTCTCTCCTTGGACCTGCAGTATAGGCCCCAGGGTGCCCCTTGGCCCTCTACCTAGGTGCCTCTGACCCCAGCAAGCTACCCAGGGGTCCACCTCTCCCTGGACTTGCAGTCGAAGCCCCAGGGTGTCCCCTGGCCCTCGACCTAGGGGCCTCTTACCCCAGCAAGCAACCCAGGGGTCCACCTCTCTTCCCGGACTTGCAGGATAGGCCCCAGGGTGCCCCCTGGCCCTCCACCTAGGGGCCTCTGACCCCAGAAAGCTACCCAGGGGACAACCACTCTCCTTGGACTTGCAGTATAGGCCCCAGGGTGCCCAACTTGCTCTCTACCTAGGGGCCTCTGACCCCAGCAAGCTACCCTGGGGTCAACTTCTCTCCCTGGTCTTGCAGTAGACGCCCCAGGGTGTCCCCTGGCCCTCCACCTAGGGGCCTCTGACCCCAGCAAGCTACCCAAGGGTCCAGCTCTCTCTCTCTGGACTTGCAGCATAGGCCCCAGTGTGCCCCATGGCCGTCCACCTAGGGGCCTCTGACCCCAGCAAGCTACCCAGGGGTCCACCTCTCTCCCTAAACTGGCAGTAGAGGCTCCAGGGTGCCCCCCTATCCCTCCACCTAGGGGCCTCTGAACCCAGCAAGCTACCCAGGGGTCCACCTCTCTCCCTGGGCTTGCAGTAGAGGCCCCAGGGTGTCCCCTGGCCCTCCACCTAGGGGCTTCTGACCCCAGCAAGCTACCCAGGGGTCCACCTCTCTGCCTGGACTTGCAGTTTAGGCCTCAGGTTGCCCCTTGGCCCTCCACCTAGGGGCCTCTGACCCCAGCAAGCTACCCAGGGGTCGTCCTCTCTCCCTGAACTTGCAGGATAGGCCCCAGGGTGCCCTCCTTGCCCTCCACTTAGGGGCCTCTGACCCCTGCAAGCTACCCAGGGGTCCAGCTCTCTCTCTGGGCTTGCAGTAGAGGCCCCAGGGTGTTCCCTGGCCCTCCAGCTAGGGGCTTCTGACCCCAGCAAGCTACCCAGGGGTCCACCTCTCTCCCTGGACTTGCAGTCGAAGCCCCAGGGTGTCCCCTGGCCCTCGACCTAGGGGCCTCTTACCCCAGCAAGCAACCCAGGGGTCCACCTCTCTTCCTGGACTTGCAGGATAGGCCCCAGGGTGCCCCCTGGCCCTCCACCTAGGGGCCTCTGACCCCAGAAAGCTACCCAGGGGACAACCACTCTCCTTGGACTTGCAGTATAGGCCCCAGGGTGCCCCTTGGCCCTCTACCCAGGTGCCTCTGACCCCAGCAAGCTACCCAGGGGTCCACCTCTCTCCCTGGACTTGCAGGATAGGCCCCAGGGTGCCCTTTGGCCCTCCACCTAGGGGCCTTTGACCCCAGCAAGCTACCCTGGGGTCCACCTCTCTCCTTGGACTTGCCGTATAGGCTCCAAGGTGCCCCCTGACCCTCCACCTAGGGGCCTCTTACCCCAGCAAGCTACCCAGGGGTCCACCTCTCTCCCTGGACTTGCAGTCGAGGCCCCAGGGTGCCCCCTTGCCCAACGCCTAAGGGCCTCTGACCCCAGCAAGCTACCAAGGGGTCCACCTCTCTCCTTGGGTTTGCCGTATAGGCCCCAAGGTGCTCCATGGCCCTCCACCTAGGGGCTTCAGACTCCAGAAAGCTACCCAGGGGTCCTCCTCTCTCCTTGGACCTGCAGTATAGGCCCCAGGGTGCCCCTTGGCCCTCTACCTAGGTGCCTCTGACCCCAGGAAGCTACCCAGGGGTCCACCTCTCTCCCTGGACTTGCAGTCGAAGCCCCAGGGTGTCCCCTGGCCCTCGACCTAGGGGCCTCTTACCCCAGCAAGCAACCCAGGGGTCCACCTCTCTTCCTGGACTTGCAGGATAGGCCCCAGGGTGCCCCCTGGCCCTCCACCTAGGGGCCTCTGACCCCAGAAAGCTACCCAGGGGACAACCACTCTCCTTGGACTTGCAGTATAGGCCCCAGGGTGCCCAACTTGCTCTCTACCTAGGGGCCTCTGACCCCAGCAAGCTACCCTGGGGTCAACTTCTCTCCCTGGTCTTGCAGTAGACGCCCCAGGGTGTCCCCTGGCCCTCCACCTAGGGGCCTCTGACCCCAGCAAGCTACCCAGGGGTCCAGCTCTCTCTCTCTGGACTTGCAGTATAGGCCAAAGGGTGCCCCATGGCCGTCCACCTAGGGGCCTCTGACCCCAGCAAGCTACCCAGGGGTCCACCTCTCTCCCTAAACTGGCAGTATAGGCTCCAGGGTGCCCCCCTATCCCTCCACCTAGGGGCCTCTGAACCCAGCAAGCTACCCAGGGGTCCACCTCTCTCCCTGGGCTTGCAGTAGAGGCCCCAGGGTGTCCCCTGGCCCTCCACCTAGGGGCTTCTGACCCCAGCAAGCTACCCAGGGGTCCACCTCTCTGCCTGGACTTGCAGTTTAGGCCTCAGGTTGCCCCTTGGCCCTCCACCTAGGGGCCTCTGACCCCAGCAAGCTACCCAGGGGTCGTCCTCTCTCCCTGAACTTGCAGGATAGGCCCCAGGGTGCCCTCCTTGCCCTCCACTTAGGGGCCTCTGACCCCTGCAAGCTACCCAGGGGTCCAGCTCTCTCTCTGGGCTTGCATTAGAGGCCCCAGGGTGTTCCCTGGCCCTCCAGCTAGGGGCTTCTGACCCCAGCAAGCTACCCAGGGGTCCACCTCTCTTTCTGGACTTGCAGTATAGGCCCCAGGGTGCCCCCTTGCCTTCCACCTAAGGGCCTCTGACCCCAGCAAGCTACCCAGTGGTCCACCTCTCTCCCTGGACTTGTCGTATAGGCCCCAAGGTGCCCCTTGACCCTCCACCTA
Organism: Danio rerio; assembly: GCF_052040795.2. Lineage (NCBI taxonomy): Eukaryota > Metazoa > Chordata > Actinopteri > Cypriniformes > Danionidae > Danio > Danio rerio. The sequence continues at coordinate 53,906,480 of NC_141027.1, forward strand.
GGGGCTTCTGACCCCAGCAAGCTACCCAGGGGTCCACTTCTCTCCCTGGACTTGCAGTATAGGCACCAGGGTGCCCCCTTGCCCTCCACCTAAGGGCCTCTGACCCCAGCAAGCTACCCAGGGGTCCACGTCTCTCCCTGGAGTTTCAGTAGAGGCCCCAGGGTGCCCCCTGGCCCTCCACCTAGGGGCCTCTGACCCTAGCAAGCTACCCAGGGGTCCACCTCTCTACCTGAAGTTGCAGTAGAGGCCCCAAGGTGTTTCCTGGCCCTCCACCTAGGGGCCTCTGACCCCAGCATGCTACCCAGGGGTCCACCTCTCTCCCTGGACTTGCAGTCATGGCCCCAGGGTGCCCCCTTGCCCAACGCCTAGGTGCCTCTGACCCCAGCAAGCTACCCAGGGGTCCACCTCTCTCGCTGGACTTGCAGTATATTCCTCAGGGTGCCCCTTGGCCCTCCACCTAGGGGCCTCTGACCCCAGCAAGCTACCCAGGGGTCAAGTTCTCTTCCTGGACTTGCAGTTTAGGCCTCAGATTGCCCCTTGGCCCTCCACCTAAGGGCCTCTGACCCCAGCAAGCTACCCAGGGGTCCACGTCTCTCCCTGAAGTTTCAGTAGAGGCCCCAGGGTGCCCCCTGGCCCTCCACCTAGGGGCCTCTGACCCCTGTAAGCTACCCAGGGGTCCACCTCTCTACCTGAAGTTGCAGTAGAGGCCCCAAGGTGTTCCCTGGCCCTCCACCTAGGGGCCTCTGACCCCAGCATGCTACCCAGGGGTCCACCTCTCTCCCTGGATTTGCAGTCATGGCCCCAGGGTGCCCCCTTGCCCAACGCCTAGGTGCCTCTGACCCCAGATAGCTACCCAGGGGTCCACCTCTCTCCCTGGACTTGCAGTATATTCCTCAGGGTGCCCCTTGGCCCTCCACCTAGGGGCCTCTGACCCCAGCAAGCTACCCAGGGGTCCACCTCTCTGCCTGGACTTGCAGTTTAGGCCTCAGGTTGCCCCTTGGCCCTCCACCTAGGGGCCTCTGACCCCAGCAAGATACCCAGGGGTCGTCCTCTCTCCCTGAACTTGCAGGATAGGCCCCAGGGTGCCCTCCTTGCCCTCCACCTAGGGGCCTCTGACCCCTGCAAGCTACCCAGGGGTCCAGCTCTCTCTCTGGGCTTGAAGTAGAGGCCCCAGGGTGTTCCCTGGCCCTCCAGCTAGGGGCTTCTGACCCCAGCAAGCTACCTAGGGGTCCACCTCTCTCCCTGGACTTGCAGTCGAAGCCCCAGGGTGTCCCCTGGCCCTCGACCTAGGGGCCTCTTACCCCAGCAAGCAACCCAGGGGTCCACCTCTCTTCCTGGACTTGCAGGATAGGCCCCAGGGTGCCCCCTGGCCCTCCACCTAGGGGCCTCTGACCCCAGAAAGCTACCCAGGGTTCCACCACTCTCCTTGGACTTGCAGTATAGGCCCCAGGGTGCCCAACTTGCTCTCTACCTAGGGGCCTCTGACCCCAGCAAGCTACCCTGGGGTCAACTTCTCTCCCTGGTCTTGCAGTAGACGCCCCAGGGTGTCCCCTGGCCCTCCACCTAGGGGCCTCTGACCCCAGCAAGCTACCCAGGGGTCCAGCTCTCTCTCTCTCTGGACTTGCAGTATAGGCCCCAGGGTGCCCCATGGCCGTCCACCTAGGGGCCTCTGACCCCAGCAAGCTACCCAGGGGTCCACCTCTCTCCCTGGACTTGCAGTATAGGCCCCAGGGTGCCCCCTTGCCATCCACCTAGGGGCCTCTGACCCCAGCAAGCTACCCAGGGGTCCACCTCTCTCCCTGGGCTTGCAGTAGAGGCCCCAAGGTGTCCCCTGGCCCTCCACCTAGGGGCCTCTGACCCCAGCAAGCTACCCAGTGGTTCTCCTCTCTTCCTGGACTTGCAGAATAGGCCCCAGGGTGCCCACTGGCCCTCCACCTAGGGGCTTTTGACCCCAGCAAGCTAACCAGGGGTCTACCTCTCACCCTGGACTTTCAGTAAAGGCCCCAGGGTGCCCCTTGGTCCTCCACCTAGGGGCCTCTGACCCCTGCAAGCTACCCAGGGGTCCACCTCTCTTCCTTGACTTGCAAGATAGGCCCCAGGGTGCCCTTTGGCCCTCCACCTAGGGGCCTTTGACCCCAGCAAGCTACCCTGGGGTCCACCTCTCTCCTTGGACTTGCTGTATAGGCCCCAAGGTGCCCCCTGACCCTCCACCTAGGGGCCTTTGACCCCAGCAAGCTAACCAGGGGTCCACCTCTCTTCCTGGACTTACAGTATAGGAGCCAGGGTGCCCCCTTGCCCTCCATCTAGGGGCCTCTGACCCCAGCAAGCTACCCAGGGGTCCAACTCTCTGCCTGGACTTGCAATAGAGGCCACAGGTAATTCCCTGGCCCTCCACCTATGGGCCTCTGACCCCAGCAAGCTACCCAGGGGTCCACCTCTCTTCCTGGACTTGCAGGATAGGCCCCAGGGTGTCCCCTGGCCCTCCACCTAGGAGACTCTGACCCCAGCAAGCTACCCAGGGGTCCAGCTCTCTCTCTGGACTTGCAGTTTAGGCCCCAGGATGCCCCTTTGGCCTCCACATATTGGCATCTGACCCCAGCAAGCTACCCAGGGTTACACCTCTCTCTCTGGACTTGCAGTATAGGCCTCAGGGTGCCCCTTGGCCCTCCACTTAGGGGCCTCTTACCCCAGCAAGCTACCCAGTGGTCCTCCTCTCTTCCTAGACTTGCAGGATAGGCCCCAGGGTGCCCCCTTGCCCTCCACCTAGGGGCCTCTTACCCCAGCAAGCTAACCAGGGGTCCACCTCTCTCCCTGGATTTGCAGTATAGGCCCCAGGGTGTTCTTGGTCCTCCACCTAGGGGCCTCTTACCCCAGCAAGCTACCCAGGGGTCCACCTCTCTCCTTGTACTTGCCGTATAGGCCCCAAGGTGCCCCATGGCCCTCCACCTAGGGGCTTCAGACTCCAGAAAGCTACCCAGGGGTCCTCCTCTCTCCTTGGACTTGCAATATAGGCCCCAGGGTGCCCCTTGGCCCTCTACCTAGGTGCCTCTGACCCCAGCAAGCTACCCAGGGGTCCACCTCTCTTCCTGGACTTGCAGGATAGGCCCCAGGGTGTGCTTTGGCCTTCCACCTAGGGGCCTTTGACCCCAGCAAGCTATCCTGGGGTCCACCTCTCTTCTTGGACTTGCCGTATAGGCTCCAAGGTGCCCCCTGACCCTCCACCTAGGGGCCTCTGACCCCAGCAAGCTACCCATGGGTCCCACCCTCTGCCTGGACTTGCAGTTTAGGCCTCAGGTTGCCCCTTGGCCCTCCACCTAGGGGCCTCTGACCCCAGCAAGCTACCGAGGGGTCCTCTTCTCTCCCTGGACTTGCAGTATAGGCCCCAGGGTGCCCCCTTGCATTCCACCTAAGGGCCTCTGACCCCAGCAAGCTACCCAGGGGTCCACGTCTCTCCCTGGAGTTTCAGTAGAGGCCCCAGTGTGCCCCCTGGCCCTCCACCTAGGGGCCTCTGAGCCCAGCAAGCTACTCAGGGGTCCACCTCTCTACCTGGATTGCAGTAGAGGCCCCAAGCTGCCCTCAGGTCCTCCACCTAGATGTTTCTGACCCCAGCAAGCTACCCAGGGGTCCACCTCTCTCCCTAAACTGGCAGTATAAGCTCCAGGGTGCCCCCCTGGCCCTCCACCTATGGGCTTCTGACCTTAGCAAGCTACCCAGTTGTCCAGCTCTCTCTCTCTCTGGACTTGCAGGGTAGGCCCCAGGGTGCCCCCCTTGCCCTCCACCTAGAAGCCTCTGACCCCAGCAAGCTACCCAGCGTTCCACCTCTCTCTCTGGACTTGCAGTTTAGGCCACAGGGTGCCCCTTGGCCCTCCACCTAGGGGCCTCTGACCCCAGCAAGCTACCCAGGGGTTCTACTCTCTTTCTGGACTTGCAGGATAGCCCCCAGGGTGCCCCCTGGCCCTCCACCTAGGGGCTTTTGACCCCAGCAAGCTAACCAGGGGTCCACCCCTCACCCTGGACTTGCAGTAAAGGCCCCAGGGTGCCCCTTGGTCCTCGACCTAGGGGCCTCTGACCCCAGCAAGCTACCCAGGGGTCCACCTCTCTACCCTGACTTGCAAGATAGGCCCCAGGGTGCCCATTGGCCCTCCACCTAGGGGCCTTTGACCCCAGCAAGCTACCCAGGGGTCCACCTCTCTCCTTGGACTTGCCGTATAGGCCCCAAGGTGCGCATTTACCCTCCACCTAGGGACCTCTGACCCCAGAAAGCTACCAAGGGGTCCACCTCTCTCTTTGGACTTGCAGTATAGGCCCCAGGGTGCCCCCCTTGCCCTCCACCTAGGGTCCTCTGACTCCAGCAAGCTACCCTGGGGTCCACCTCTCTCCCTCGACTTGCGGTATATGCCCCAATGTGCCCTCTGACCCTCCACGCAGGGGCCTCTGACCCCACCAAGCTACCCAGGGGTCCAGCTCTCTCTCTGAACTTGCAGTAGAGGCCCCAGGGTACCCCCTGTCCATCAACCTAGGGGCCTCTGACCCCAGCAAGCTACCCAGGGGTCCAACTCTCTCTAGACTTGCAGTTTAGGCCCCAGTGTGCCCCTTGGCCCTGCACCTAGGGGCCTCTGACCCCAGCAAGCTACCCAGTGGTTCGCCTCTCTTCCTGGACTTGCAGGATAGGCCCTAGGGTGCCCCCTGGCCCTCCACCTAGGGGCTTCTGACCCCAGCAAGCTAACCAGGGGTCCACCTCTCTCCCTGGACTTGCAGTATAGGCCCCAATGTGCCCCTTGGTCCTCCACCTAGGGGCCTCTGACCCCAGCAAGCTACCCAGGGGTCCACCTCTCATCGTTGAATTGCAGGATAGGCCCCAGGGTGCCCTTTGGCCCTCCACCTAGGGGCCTTTGACCCCAGCAAGCTACCCTGGGGTCCATCTCTCTTCCTGGACTTACAGTATAGGAGCCAGGGTGACCCCTTGCCCTCCACCTAGGGGCCTCTGACCCCAGCAAGCCACCCAGGGGTCCACCTCTCTCCCTGGACTTGCAAAAGAGGCCACAGGGTGTTCCCTGGCCCTCCACCTAGGGGCCTCTGACAGCAGCAAGCTACCCAGGGGTCCACCTCTCTCCCTGGACTTGCGGAATATGCCCCAAAGTGCCCCCTGACCCTCCACGCAGGGGCCTCTGACCCCACCAAGCTACCCAGGGGTCCAGCTGTCTCTCTGAACTTGCAGGATAGGCCCCAGGGTGCCCTTTGGCCTTCCACCTAGGGGCCTTTGACCCCAGCAAGCTACCCTGGGGTCCACCTCTCTCCCTGGACTTGCAGTATAGGCCCCAAGGTGCCCATTTGCCCTCTACCTAGGGTCCTTTGACCCCAGAAAGCTACCAAGGGGTCCACCTCTCTCTTTGGACTTGCAGTATAGGCCCCAGGGTGCCCCCGTTGCCCTCCACCTAGGGGCCTCTGACCCCAGCAAGCTACCCTGGGGTCCACCTCTCTCCCTGGACTTGCGGTATATGCCCCAATGTACCCCCTGACCCTCCACGTAGGGGCCTTTGACCCCAGCAAGCTACCCAGGGGTCCAGCTCTCTCTCTGGACTTGCAGTAGAGGCCCCAGGGTACCCCCTGTCCCTCCACCTAGGGGCCTCTGACCCCAGCAAGCTACCCAGGGGTCAACCTCTCCCTGGACTTGCAAGATAAGCCCTAGGGTGCCCCATGGCCTTCCACCTATGGGCATTTGACCCCAGCAAGCTACCCAGGGGTCCACCTCTCTCCCTGGACTTGCTGTTTAGGCCCCTAGGTGCCCCCCGACCCTCCACCTAGGGGCCTCTGACCCCAGCAGGCTACCCAGGGGTCCACCTCTCTTCCTGGACTTGCAGGATAGGCCCCAGGGTGTCCCCTGGCCCTCCACCTAGGAGACTCTGACCCCAGCAAGCTACCCAGGGGTCCAGCTCTCTCTCTCTGGACTTGCAGTTTAGGCCCCAGGATGCCCCTTTGGCCTCCACATAGGGGCATCTGACCCCAGCAAGCTACCCAGTAGTCCTCCTCTCTTCCTGGACTTGCAGGATAGGCCCCAGGGTGCCCCCTTGCCATCCACCTAGGGGCCTCTGACCCCAGCAAGCTACTCAGCGGTCCACCTCTCACCCTGGACTTGCAGTAGAGGCCCCAGAGTGTCCCCTGGCCCTCCACCTAGAGGCCTCTGACCCCAGCAAGCTACACAGGGGTCCACCTCTCTGCCTGGACTTGCAGTTTAGGCCTCAGGTTGCCCCTTGGCCTTCCACCTAGGGGCCTCTGACCCCAACAAGCTACCCAGGGGTCCTCCTCTCTCCCTGAACTTGCAAGATAGGCCCCAGGGTGCCCTCCTTGCCCTCCACCTAGGGGCCTCTGACCCCTGCAAGCTACCCAGGGGTCCAGCTCTCTCTCTGGGCTTGCAGTATAGGCCCCAGGGTGCCCCCCTGGCCCTCAAGCTAGGGGCTTCTGACCCCAGCATGCTACCCAGGGGTACAGCTCTCTTCCTGGTCTTGCAGTATAGGCCCCAGGGTGCCCCCTTGCCTTCAACTTAGGGGCCTCTGACCCCAGCAAGCTACCCTGGGGTCCACCTCTCTCCCTGGACTTGCCGTATAGGCCCCAAGGTGCCCCTTGACCCTCCATCTAGGTGCCTCTGACCCCAGCAAGCTACCGAGGGGTCCACTATTCTCCCTGGACTTGCAGTATAGGCCCCAGGGTGCCCCCTTGCCCTCCACCTAAGGGCCCCTGACCCCAGCAAGCTACCCAGGGGTCCAGGTCTCTCCCTGGAGTTTCAGTAGAGGCCCCAGGGTGCCCCCTGGCCCTCCACCTAGATGCTTCTGACCCCAGCAAGCTACCCAGGGGTCCACCTCTGTCCCTAAACTGGCAGTATAGGCCCCAGGGTGCCCCCCTGGCCCTCCACCTAGGGGATTCTGACCTCAGCAAGCTACCCAGGGTTCCAGCTCTCTCTCTCTGGACTTGCAGAATAGGCCCCAGGGTGCCCCCCTTGCCTTCCACCTAGGAGCCTCTGACACCAGCAAGCTACCCAGGGGTCCACCTCTCTCCCAGGACTTGCAGTCGAGGCCCCAGGGTGCCCCCTTGCCCAACGCCTAGGGGCCTCCGACCCCAGCAAGCTACCCAGGGGTCCACCTCTCTCGCTGGACTTGCAGTATAGGCCTCAGGGTGCCCCTTGGCAATCCACCTAGGAGCCAATGACCCCAGCAAGCTACCCAGGGGTCCACCTCTCTCTCTGGATTTGCAGTATAGGCCCCAGGGTGCCCCTTGGTCCTCCACCTAGGGGCCTCTGACCCCAGCAAGCTACCCAGGGGTCCACCTCTCTCCCTGGACTTGCCGTATAGGCCCCCACTTGCCCAATGACCCTCCACCTAGGGGCTTCAGACTCCAGAAAGCTACCCAGGGGTCCTCCTCTCTCCTTGGACTTGCAGTATAGGCCCCAGGGTGCCCCTTGGCCCTCTACCTAGGTGCCTCTGACCCCAGCAAGCTACCCAGGGGTCCACCTCTCTTCCTGAACTTGCAGGATAGGCCCCATGGTGCCCTTTGGCCCTCCACCTAGGGGCCTTTGACCCCAACAAGATACCCTGGGGTCCACCTCTCTCCTTGAACTTGCCGTATAGGCTCCAAGGTACCCCCTGACCCTCCACCTAGGGGCCTCTGACCCCAGCAAGCTACCCATGGGTCCACCTCTTTTCCTGGACTTGCAGTATAGGAACCAGGGTGCCCCCTGGCCCTCCACCTAGGGGCCTCTGACCCCAGCAAGCTACCCAGAGGTCAACTTCTCTCCCTGGTCTTGCAGTAGACGCCCCAGAGTGTCCCCTGGCCCTCCACCTAGGGGCCTCTGACCCTGGCAAGCTACCCAGGGGTCCAGCACTCTCTCTCTGGACTTGCAGTAGAGGCCACAGGGTGCCCCATGGCCGTCCACCTAGGGGCATCTGACCCCAGCAAGCTACCCAGGGGTCCACCTCTCTCCCTAAACTGGCAGTATAGGCTCCAGGGTGCCCCCCTATCCCTCCACCTAGGGGCCTCTGACCCCAACAAGCTACCCAGGGGTCCAGCGCTCTCTCTCTGGACTTGCAGGATAGGCCCCAGGGTGCCCCCCTTGCCCTCCACCTAATAGCCTCTGACCCCAGCAAGCTACCCAGGGTTCCACCTCTCTCTCTGGACTTTCAGTATAGGCCCCAGCGTGCCCCTTGGCCCTCCACCTAGGGGCCTCTTACCCCAGCAAGCTACCCAGTGGTAATCCTCTCTTCCTGGACTTGCAGGATAGGCCCCAGGGTGTCCCCTGGCCCTAAACCTAGGGGCCTCTTACCCAGCAAGCTAACCAGGGGTCCACCTCTCTCCCTGGATTTGCAGTATAAGCCCCAGGGTGCCCCTTGGTCCTCCACCTAGGGGCCTCTGACCCCAGCAAGCTACCAAGGGGTCCACCTCTCTCCTAGGACTTGCCGTATAGGCCCCAAGGTGCCCAATGGCCCTCCACGTAGGGGCTTCAGACTCCAGAAAGCTACCCAGGGGTCCTCCACTCTCCTGGGACTTGCAGTATAGGCCCCAGGGTGCCCCTTGGCCCTCTACCTAGGTGCCTCTGACCCGAGCAAGCTACCCAGGGGTCCACCTCTCTCCCTGGACTTGCAGGATAGGCCCCAGGGTGCCCTTTGGCCCTCCACCTAGGGGCCTTTGACCCCAGCAAGCTACCCTGGGGTCCACCTCTCTCCTTGGACTTGCCGTATAGGCTCCAAGGTGCCCCCTGACCCTCCACCTAGGGGCCTCTTACCCCAGCAAGCTACCCAGGGGTCCACCTCTCTCCCTGGACTTGCAGTCGAGGCCCCAGGGTGCCCCCTTGCCCAACGCCTAAGGGCCTCTGACCCCAGCAAGCTACCAAGGGGTCCACCTCTCTCCTTGGGTTTGCCGTATAGGCCCCAAGGTGCTCCATGGCCCTCCACCTAGGGGCTTCAGACTCCAGAAAGCTACCCAGGGGTCCTCCTCTCTCCTTGGACCTGCAGTATAGGCCCCAGGGTGCCCCTTGGCCCTCTACCTAGGTGCCTCTGACCCCAGGAAGCTACCCAGGGGTCCACGTCTCTCCCTGAAGTTGCAGTAGAGGCCCCAAGGTGTTCCCTGGCCCTCCACCTAGGGGCCTCTGACCCCAGCAAGCTACCCAGGGGTCCACCTCTCTCCCTGGACTTGCAGTCATGGCCCCAGGGTGCCCCCTTGTCCAACGCCTAGGGGCCTCTGACCCCAGCAAGCTACCCAGGGGTCCACCTCTCTTCCTGGTCTTGCAGTATAGGCCCCAGGGTGCCCCCTTGCCCTATACCCAGGGGCCTCTGACCCCAGCAAGCTACCCAGGGGTCCACCTCTCTCGCTGGACTTACAGTATATTCCTCAGGTTGCCCCTTGGCCCTCTACCTAGGTGCCTCTGACCCCAGCAAGCTACCCAGGGGTCCAGCTCTCTCTCTCTGGACTTGCAGTAGAGGCCCCAGGGTGCCCCATGGCCATCCACCTAGGGGCCTCTGACCCCAGCAAGCTACCCAGGGGTCCACCTCTCTCCCTAAACTGGCAGTATAGGCTCCAGGGTGCCCCCCTATCCCTCCACCTAGGGGCCACTGAACCCAGCAAGCTACCCAGGGGTCCACCTCTCTCCCTGGACTTGCAGTATAGGCCCCAGGGTGCCCCCTTGCCATCCACCAAGGGGCCTCTGACCCCAGCAAGCTACCCAGGGGTCCACCTCTCTCCCTGGGCTTGCAGTAGAGGCCCCAGGGTGTCCCCTGGCCCTCCACCTAGGGGCCTCTGACCCCAGCAAGCTACCCAGGGGTCCACCTCTCTGCCTGGACTTGCAGTTTAGGCCTCAGGTTGCCCCTTGGCCCTCCACCTAGGGGCCTCTGACCCCAGCAAGCTACCCAGGGGTCGTCCTCTCTCCCTGAACTTGCAGGATAGGCCCCAGGGTGCCCTCCTTGCCCTCCACCTAGGGGCCTCTGAACCCAGCAAGCTACCCAGGGGTCCAGCTCTCTCTCTGGGCTTGCAGTAGAGGCCCCAGGGTGTTCCCTGGCCCTCCAGCTAGGGGCTTCTGACCCCAGCAAGCTACCCAGGGGTCGTCCTCTCTCCCTGAACTTGCAGGATAGGCCCCAGGGTGCCCTCCTTGCCCTCCACCTAGGGGCCTCTGACCCCTGCAAGCTACCCAGGGGTCCAGCTCTCTCTCTGGGCTTGCAGTAGAGGCCCCAGGGTGTTCCCTGGCCAACCACCTAGGGGCTTCTGACCCCAGCAAACTACCCAGGGGTCCACCTCTCTTTCTGGACTTGCAGTATAGGCCCCAGGGTGCCCCCTTGCCTTCCACCTAGGGGCCTCTGACCCCAGCAAGCTACCCAGTGGTCCACCTCTCTCCCTGGACTTGTCGTATAGGCCCCAAGGTGCCCCTTGATCCTCCACCTAGGGGCTTCTGACCTCAGAAAGCTACCGAGGGGTCCACTTCTCTCCCTGGACTTGCAGTATAGGCCCCAGGGTGCCCCCTTGCCCTCCACCTAAGGGCCTCTGACCCCAGCAAGCTACCCAGGGGTCCACGTCTCTCCCTGGAGTTTCAGTAGAGGCCCCAGGGTGCCCCCTGGCCCTCCACTTAGGGGCCTCTGACCCCAGCAAGCTACCCAGGGGTCCATCTCTCTACCTGAAGTTGCAGTAGAGGCCCCAAGGTGTTCCCTGGCCCTCCACCTAGGGGCCTCTGACCCCAGCAAGCTACCCAGGGGTCCACCTCTCTCCCTGGACTTGCAGTGATGGCCCCAGGGTGCCCCCTTGTCCAACGCCTAGGGGCCTCTGACCCCAGCAAGCTACCCAGGGGTCCACCTCTCTTCCTGGTCTTGCAGTATAGGCCCCAGGGTGCCCCCTTGCCCTATACCCAGGGGCCTCTGACCCCAGCAAGCTACCCAGGGGTCCACCTCTCTCGCTGGACTTGCAGTATAGGCCTCAGGGTGCCCCTTGGCCCTCCACCTAGGGGCCTCTGACCCCAGCAAGCTACCCAGGGGTCCAGCTCTCTACCTGGACTTGCAGGAGAGGCCCCATGGTGCCCCATGCCCCTCCACCTAGGGGCTTCAGACTCCAGAAAGCTACTCAGGGGTCCTCCTCTCTCCTTGGACGTGCAGTATAGAAACCAGGGTGCCCCCCTTGCCCTCCACTTAGGGGCCTCTGACCCCAGCAAGCTACCCAGGGGTCCACCTCTCTCCCTGGACTTGCGGTATAGGCCCCTAGGTAGCCCCTGACCCTCCACCTAGGGGCCTCTGACCCCAACAAGCTACCCAGGGGTCCAGCTCTCTCTCTCTGGACTTGCAGGATAGGCCCCAGGGTGCCCCCCTTGCCCTCCACCTAATAGCCTCTGACCCCAGCAAGCTACCCAGGGTTCCACCTCTCTTCCTGGACTTGCAGGATAGGCCCCAGGGTGCCCCCTGGCCCTCCACCTAGGGGCCTCTTACCCAGCAAGCTAACCAGGGGTCCACCTCTCTCCCTGGATTTGCAGTATAAGCCCCAGGGTGCCCCTTGGTTCTCCACCCCAGCAAGCTACCAAGGGGTCCACCTCTCTCCTTGGACTTGCCGTATAGGCCCCAAGGTGCCCAATGGCCCTCCATGTAGGGGCTTCAGACTCCAGAAAGCTACCCAGGGGTCCTCCACTCTCCTGGGACTTGCAGTATAGGCCCCAGGGTGCCCCTTGGCCCTCTACCTAGGTGCCTCTGACCCCAGCAAGCTACCCAGGGGTCCACCTCTCTCCCTGGACTTGCAGGATAGGCCCCAGGGTGCCCTTTGGCCCTCCACCTAGGGGCCTTTGACCTCAGCAAGCTAGCCTGGGGTCCACCTCTCTCCTTGGACTTGCCGTATAGGCTCCAAGGTGCCCCCTGACCCTCCACCTAGGGGCCTCTTACGCCAGCAAGCTACCCAGGGGTCCACCTCTCTCCCTGGACTTGCAGTCGAGGCCCCAGGGTGCCCCCTTGCCCAACGCCTAGGGGCCTCTGACCCCAGCAAGCTACCAAGGGGTCCACCTCTCTCCTTGGGTTTGCCGTATAGGCCCCAAGGTGCTCCATGGCCCTCCACCTAGGGGCTTCAGACTCCAGAAAGCTACCCAGGGGTCCTCCTCTCTCCTTGGACCTGCAGTATAGGCCCCAGGGTGCCCCCTGGCCCTCCACCTAGGGGCCTCTGACCCCAGAAAGCTACCCAGGGGTCCACCACTTTCCTTGGACTTGCAGTATAGGCCCCAGGGTGCCCAACTTGCTCTCTACCTAGGGGCCTCTGACCCCAGCAAGCTACCCTGGGGTCAACTTATCTCCCTGGTCTTGCAGTAGACGCCCCAGGGTGTCCCCTGGCCCTCCACCTAGGGGCCTCTGACCCCAGCAAGCTACCCAGGGGTCCAGCTCTCTCTCTCTGGACTTGCAGTATAGGCCCCTGGGTGCCCCATGGCCGTCCACCTAGGGACCTCTGACCCCAGCAAGCTACCCAGGGGTCCACCTCTCTCCCTAAACTGGCAGTATAGGCTCCAGGGTGCCCCCCTATCCCTCCACCTAGGGGCCTCTGAACCCAGCAAGCTACCCAGGGGTCCACCTCTCTCCCTGGACTTGCAGTATAGGCCCCAGGGTGCCCCCTTGCCATCCACCTAGGGGCCTCTGACCCCTGCAAGCTACCCAGGGGTCCACCTCTTTCCCAGGGCTTGCAGTAGAGGCCCCAGGGTGTCCCCTGGCCCTCCACCTAGGGGCCTCAGACCCCAGCAAGCTTCCCAGGGGTCCACCTCTCTGCCTGGACTTGCAGTTTAGGCCTCAGGTTGCCCCTTGGCCCTCCACATAGGGGCCTCTGACCCCAGCAAGCTACCCAGGGGTCGTCCTCTCTCCCTGAACTTGCAGGATAGGCCCCAGGGTGCCCTCCTTGCCCTCCACCTAGGGGCCTCTGACCCCTGCAAGCTACCCAGGGGTCCAGCTTTCTCTCTGGGCTTGCAGTAGAGGCCTCAGGGTGTTCCCTGGCCCTCCAGCTAGGGGCTTCTGACCCCAGCAAGCTACCCAGGGGTCCACCTCTCTTCCTGGACTTGCAGTATAGGCCCCAGGGTGCCCCCTTGCCTTCCACCTAAGGGCCTCTGACCCCAGCAAGCTACCCAGTGGTCCACCTCTCTCCCTGGACTTGTCGTATAGGCCCCAAGGTGCCCTTTGACCCTCCACCTAGGGGCTTCTGACCTCAGCAAGCTACCGAGGGGTCCACTTCTCTCCCTGGACTTGCAGTATAGGCCCCAGGGTACCCCCTTGCCCTCCACCTAAGGGCCTCTGACCCCAGCAAGCTACCCAGGTGTCCACGTCTCTCCCTGGAGTTTCAGTAGAGGCCCCAGGGTGCCCCCTGGCCCTCCACTTAGGGGCCTCTGACCCCAGCAAGCTACCCAGGGGTCCATCTCTCTACCTGAAGTTGCAGTAGAGGCCCCAAGGTGTTCCCTGGCCCTCCACCTAGGGGCCTCTGACCCCAGCAAGCTACCCAGGGGTCCACCTCTCTCCCTGGACTTGCAGTCATGGCCCCAGGGTGCCCCCTTGCCCAACGCCTAGGGGCCTCTGACCCCAGCAAGCTACCCAGGGGTCCACCTCTCTCCCTGGACTTGCGGTATAGGTCCCTAGGTGCCCCCTGACCCTCCACCTAGGGGCCTCTGACCCCAACAAGCTACCCAGGGGTCCAGCTCTCTCTCTCTGGACTTGCAGGATAGGCCCCAGGGTGCCCCCCTTGCCCTCCACCTAATAGCCTCTGACCCCAGCAAGCTACCCAGGGTTCCACCTCTCTCTCTGGACTTTCAGTATAGGCCCCAGCGTGCCCTTTGGCCCTCCACCTAGGGGCCTCTTACCCCAGCAAGCTACCCAGTGGTAATCCTCTCTTCCTGGACTTGCAGGATAGGCCCCAGGGTGCCCCCTGGCCCTCCACCTAGGGGCCTCTTACCCAGCAAGCTAACCAGGGGTCCACCTCTCTCCCTGGATTTGCAGTATAAGCCCCAGGGTGCCCCTTGGTCCTCCACCCCAGCAAGCTACCAAGGGGTCCACCTCTCTCCTTGGACTTGCCGTATAGGCCCCAAGGTGCCCAATGGACCTCCATGTAGGGGCTTCAGACTCCAGAAAGCTACCCAGGGGTCCTCCACTCTCCTGGGACTTGCAGTATAGGCCCCAGGGTACCCCTTGGCCCTCTACCTAGGTGCCTCTGACCCCAGCAAGCTACCCAGGGGTCCACCTCTCTCCCTGGACTTGCATGATAGGCCCCAGGGTGCCCTTTGGCCCTCCACCTAGGGGCCTTTGACCCCAGCAAGCTACCCTGGGGTCCATCTCTCTCCTTGGACTTGCCGTATTTGCTCCAAGGTGCCCCCTGACCCTCCACCTAGGGGCCTCTTACGCCAGCAAGCTACCCAGGGGTCCACCTCTCTCCCTGGACTTGCAGTCGAGGCCCCAGGGTGCCCCCTTGCCCAACGCCTAGGGGCCTCTGACCCCAGCCAGCTACCAAGGGGTCCACCTCTCTCCTTGGGTTTGCCGTATAGGCCCCAAGGTGCTCCATGGCCCTCCACCTAGGGGCTTCAGACTCCAGAAAGCTACCCAGGGGTCCTCCTCTCTCCTTGGACCTGCAGTATAGGCCCCAGGGTGCCCCCTGGCCCTCCACCTAGGGGCCTCTGACCCCAGAAAGCTACCCAGGGGTCCACCACTTTCCTTGGACTTGCAGTATAGGCCCCAGGGTGCCCAACTTGCTCTCTACCTAGGGGCCTCTGACCCCAGCAAGCTACCCTGGGGTCAACTTATCTCCCTGGTCTTGCAGTAGACGCCCTAGGGTGTCCCCTGGCCCTCCACCTAGGGGCCTCTGACCCCAGCAAGCTACCCAGGGGTCCAGCTCTCTCTCTCTGGACTTGTAGTATAGGCCCCAGGGTGCCCCATGGCCGTCCACCTAGGGGCCTCTGACCCCAGCAAGCTACCCAGGGGTCCACCTCTCTCCCTGGACTTGCAGTATAGGCCCCAGGGTGCCCCCTTGCCATCCACCTAGGGGCCTCTGACCCCAGCAAGCTACCCATGGGGTCCACCTCTTTCCCTGGGCTTGCAGTAGAGGCCCCAGGGTGTCCCCTGGCCCTCCACCTAGGGGCCTCTGACCCCAGCAAGCTTCCCAGGGGTCCACCTCTCTGCCTGGACTTGCAGTTTAGGCCTCAGGTTGCCCCTTGGCCCTCCACCTAGGGGCCTCTGACCCCAGCAAGCTACCCAGGGGTCATCCTCTCTCCCTGAACTTGCAGGTTAAGCCCCAGGGTGCCCTCCTTGCCCTCCACCTAGGGGCCTCTGACCCCTGCAAGCTACCCAGGGGTCCAGCTCTCTCTCTGGGCTTGCAGTAGAGGCCCCAGGGTGTTCCCTGGCCCTCCAGCTAGGGGCTTCTGACCCCAGCAAGCTACCCAGGGGTCCACCTCTCTTCCT
The DNA here is from genome assembly GCF_052040795.2 of Danio rerio. NCBI lineage: Eukaryota > Metazoa > Chordata > Actinopteri > Cypriniformes > Danionidae > Danio > Danio rerio. The sequence goes on from NC_141027.1 coordinate 53,921,902, forward strand.
GGACTTGCAGTATAGGCCCCAGGGTGCCCCCTTGCCTTCCACCTAAGGGCCTCTGACCCCAGCAAGCTACCCAGGGGTCCACGTCTCTCCCTGGACTTGCAGTATAGGCCCCAGGGTGCCCCCTTGCCCTCCACCTAAGGGCCTCTGACCCCAGCAAGCTACCCAGGGGTCCACGTCTCTCCCTGAAGTTGCAGTAGAGGCCCCAAGGTGTTCCCTGGCCCTCCACCTAGGGGCCTCTGACCCCAGCAAGCTACCCAGGGGTCCACCTCTCTCCCTGGACTTGCAGTCATGGCCCCAGGGTGCCCCCTTGCCCAACGCCTAGGGGCCTCTGACCCCAGCAAGCTACCCAGGGGTCGTCGTCTCTCCCTGAACTTGCAGGATAGGCCCCAGGGTGCCCTCCTTGCCCTCCACCTAGGGGCCTCTGACCCCTGCAAGCTACTCAGGGGTCCAGCTCTCTCTCTGGGCTTGCAGTAGAGGCCCCAGGGTGTTCCCTGGCCCTCCAGCTAGGGGCTTCTGACCCCAGCAAGCTACCCAGGGGTCCACCTCTCTTCCTGGACTTGCAGTATAGGCCCCAAGGTGCCCTCTTGCCTTCCACAGAGGGGCCTCTGACCCCAGCAAGCTACCCAGGGGTCCACGTCTCTCCCTGGAGTTTCAGAAGAGGCCCCAGGGTGCCCCCTGGCCCTCCACCTAGGGGCCTCTGACCCCAGCAAGCTGCCCAGGGGTCCACCTCTCTACCTGGAGTTGCAGTAGAGGCCTCAAGATGTTCCCTGGCCCTCCACCTAGGGGCCTCTGACCCCAGCAAGCTACCCAGGGGTCCTCCTCTCTCCTTGGACTTGCAGTATAGGAACCAGGGTGCCCCCCTTGCCCTCCACTTAGTGGCCTCTGACCCCAGCATGCTACCCAGGGGTCCACCTCTCTCCCTGGACTTGCGGTATAGGCCCCTAGGTGCCCCCTGACCCTCCATCTAGGGGCCTCTGACCCCAGCAAAATACCCAGGGGTCAACCGCTCTACCTGGAGTTGCAGTAGAGGCCCCAAGGTGTTCCCTGGCCCTCCACCTAGGGGCCTCTGACCCCAGCAAGCTACCCAGGGGTCCACCTTTCTCCCTGGACTTGCAGTCGAGGCCCCAGGGTGCCCCCTTGCCCAACGCCTGGGGGCCTCTGACCCCAGCAAGTTACCTAGGGATCCACCTCTCTCGCTGGACTTGCAGTATAGGCCTTAGGGTGCCCCTTGGCCCTCCACCTAGGGGCCTCTGACCCTAAAAAGCTACACAGGGGTCCAGCTATCTCTCTCTAGACTTGCAGGATAGGCCCCAGGGTGCCCCCCTTGCCCTCCACCTAGGAGCCTCTGACCCCAGCAAGCTACCCAGGGTTCCACCTCTCTCTCTGGACTTTCAGTATAGGCCCCAGGGTGCCCCTTGGCCCTCCACCTAGGGGCCTCTTACCCCAGTAAGCTACCCAGTGGTAATCCTCTCTCCCTGGACTTGCAGTATAGGCCACAGGGTGCCCCCTGGCCCTCCACCTTGGGGCCTCTTACCCCAGCAAGCTAACCAGGGGTCCACCTCTCTCCCTGGATTTGCAGTATAGGCCCCAGGGTGCCCCTTGGTCCTCCACCTAGGGGCCTCTGACCCTAGCAAGCTACCCAGGGGTCCACCTCTCTCCTTGGACTTGCCGTATAGGCCCTAAGGTCCCCCATGGCCCTCCACCTAGGGGCTTCAGACTCCAGAAAGCTACCCAGGGGTCCTCTTCTCTCCCTGGACTTGCAGTATAGGCCCCAGGGTACCCCCTTGCCCTCCACCTAAGGGCCTCTGACCCCAGCAAGCTACCCAGGTGTCCACGTCTCTCCCTGGAGTTTCAGTAGAGGCCCCAGGGTGCCCCCTGGCCCTCCACTTAGGGGCCTCTGACCCCAGCAAGCTACCCAGGGGTCCATCTCTCTACCTGAAGTTGCAGTAGAGGCCCCAAGGTGTTCCCTGGCCCTCCACCTAGGGGCCTCTGACCCCAGCAAGCTACCCAGGGGTCCACCTCTCTCCCTGGACTTGCAGTCATGGCCCCAGGGTGCCCCCTTGCCCAACGCCTAGGGGCCTCTGACCCCAGCAAGCTACCCAGGGGTCCACCTCTCTCCCTGGACTTGCGGTATAGGTCCCTAGGTGCCCCCTGACCCTCCACCTAGGGGCCTCTGACCCCAACAAGCTACCCAGGGGTCCAGCTCTCTCTCTCTGGACTTGCAGGATAGGCCCCAGGGTGCCCCCCTTGCCCTCCACCTAATAGCCTCTGACCCCAGCAAGCTACCCAGGGTTCCACCTCTCTCTCTGGACTTTCAGTATAGGCCCCAGCGTGCCCTTTGGCCCTCCACCTAGGGGCCTCTTACCCCAGCAAGCTACACAGTGGTAATCCTCTCTTCCTGGACTTGCAGGATAGGCCCCAGGGTGCCCCCTGGCCCTCCACCTAGGGGCCTCTTACCCAGCAAGCTAACCAGGGGTCCACCTCTCTCCCTGGATTTGCAGTATAAGCCCCAGGGTGCCCCTTGGTCCTCCACCCCAGCAAGCTACCAAGGGGTCCACCTCTCTCCTTGGACTTGCCGTATAGGCCCCAAGGTGCCCAATGGCCCTCCATGTAGGGGCTTCAGACTCCAGAAAGCTACCCAGGGGTCCTCCACTCTCCTGGGACTTGCAGTATAGGCCCCAGGGTGCCCCTTGGCCCTCTACCTAGGTGCCTCTGACCCCAGCAAGCTACCCAGGGGTCCACCTCTCTCCCTGGACTTGCATGATAGGCCCCAGGGTGCCCTTTGGCCCTCCACCTAGGGGCCTTTGACCCCAGCAAGCTACCCTGGGGTCCACCTCTCTCCTTGGACTTGCCGTATAGGCTCCAAGGTGCCCCCTGACCCTCCACCTAGAGGCCTCTGACCCCAGCAAGCTACTCAGGGGTCCACCTCTCTTCCTGGACTTGCAGTATATGAACCAGGGTGCCCCCTGGCCCTCCACCTAGGGGCCTCTGACCCCAGCAAGCTACCCAGGGGTCCACCACTCTCCCTGGACTTGCAGTAGAGGCCACAGGGTGCCGTTTGGCCCTCCACCTAGGGGCCTTTGACCCCAGCAAGCTACCAAGGGGTCCACCTCTCTCCTTGCTCTTGCTGTATAGGCTCCAGGGTGCCCCCTGGCCCTCCACCTAGGGGCCTTTGACCCCAGCAAGCTACTCAGGGGTCCACCTCTCTTCCTGGACTTGCAGTATATGAACCAGGGTGCCCCCTGGCCCTCCACCTAGGGGCCTCTGACACCAGCAAGCTACCCAGGGGTCCAACTCTCTCCCTGGACTTGCAGTATAGGCCCCAAGGTGCCCATTGGCTCTCCACCTAGGGGCCTCTGACCCCAGAAAGCTACCCAGGGATCCACCTCTCTCCCTGGACTTGCAGTATAGGCCCCAGGGTGCCCCATTGCCGTCCATCTAGGGGCCTCTGACCCCAGCAAGCTACCCTGGGGGGCCAGCTCTCTCTCTCTGGACTTGCAGTAGAGGCCACAGGGTGCCCCATGGCCGTCCACCTAGGGGCCTCTGACCCCAGCAAGCTACCCAGGGGTCCACCTCTCTCCATAAACTGGCAGTATAGGCTCCAGGGTGCCCCACTATCGATCCACCTAGGGGCCTCTGACCCCAGCAAGCTACCCAGGGGTCCACCTCTCTCCCTGGACTTGCAGTATAGGCCCCAGGGTGCCCCCTTGCCATCCACCTAGGGGCCTCTGACCCCAGCAAGCTACCCAGGGGTCCACCTCTCTCCCTGGACTTGCAGTAGAGGCCCCAGGGAGTCCCTTGGCCCTCCACCTAGGGGCCTCTGACCCCAGCAAGCTACCTAGGGGTCCACCTCTCTGCCTGGACTTGCAGTTTAGGCCTCAGGTTGCCCCTTGGCCCTCCACCTAGGGGCCTCTGACCCCAGCAACCTACCCAGGGGTCCTCCTCTCTCCCCGAACTTGCAGGATAGGCCCCAGGGTGCCCTCCTTGCCCTCCACTTTGGGGCCTCTGACCCCTGCAAGCTACTCCGGGGTACACCTCTCTTCCTGGTCTTGCAGTATAGGCCCCAGGGTGCCCCCTTGCCTTCCACCTAGGGGCCTCTGATCCCAGCAAGCTAGCCAGGGGTCCACCTCTCTCCCTGGACTTGTCGTATAGGCCCCAAGGTGCCCCTTGACCCTCCACTCAGGGGCCTTTGACCCCAGCAAGCTAACCAGGGGTCCACCTCTCTCCCTGGATTTGCAGTATACCCCCCAGGGTGCCCCTTGGTCCTCCACCTAGGGGTCTCTGACCCCAACAAGCTACCCAGGGGTCCAGCTCTCTCTCTCTCTGGACTTGTAGGATAGGCCCCAGGGTGCCCCCCTTGCCCTCCACCTAGGAGCCTCTGACCCCAGCAAGCTACCCAGGGTTCCACTTTTCTCTCTGGACTTTCAATATAGGCCCCAGGGTGCCCCCCTGGCCCTCCACCTATGGGCTTCTGACCTTAGCAAGCTACCCAGGGGTCCAGCTCTCTCTCTGGAATTGCAGGTTAGGCCCCAGGGTGCCCCTTGGCCCTCCACCTAGGGGCCTCTGACCCCAGCAAGCTACCCAGTGGTTCTCCTCTCTTCCTGGACTTGTAGGATAGGCCCCAGGGTGCCCCCTGGCCCTCCACTCAGGGGCCTTTGACCCCAGCAAGCTAACCAGGGGTCCACCTCTCTCCCTGGATTTGCAGTATATCCCCCAGGGTGCCCCTTGGTCCTCCACCTAGGGGCCTCTGACCCCAGCAAGCTACCAAGGGGTCCATCTCTCTCCTTGGACATGCCGTATAGGCCCCAAGGTGCCCCATGGCCCTCCACGTAGGGGCTTCAGACTCCAGAAAGCTACCCAGGGGTCCTCCTCTCTCCTTGGACTTGCAGTATAGGCCCCAGGGTGCCCCTTGGCCCTCTACCTAGGTGCCTCTGACCCCAGCAAGCTACCCAGGGGTCCACCTCTCTACCTGGAGTTGCAGTAGAGGCCCCAAGGTGCCCTCAGGCCCTTCACCTAGATGCATCTGACCCCAGCAAGCTACCCAGGGGTCCACCTCTCTCCCTGGATTTGCAGTATATCCCCCAGGGTGCCCCTTGGTCCTCCACCTAGGGGCCTCTGACCCCAGCAAGCTACCAAGGGGTCCATCTCTCTCCTTGGACTTGCCGTATAGGCCCCAAGGTGCCCCATGGCCCTCCACGTAGGGGCTTCAGACCCCAGCAAGCTACCCAGGGGTCCACCTCTCCCTGGACTTGCAAGATAGGCCCTAGGGTGCCCCATGGCCTTCCACCTATGGGCATTTGACCCCAGCAAGCTACCCAGGGGTCCACCTCTCTCCCTGGACTTGCAGTATAGGCCCCAGGGTGCCCCCCGTGCCCTCCACCTAGGGGCCACTGACCCCAGCAAGCTATCCAGGGGTCCACCTCTCTCCCTGGACTTGCTGTTTAGGCCCCTAGGTGCCCCCCGACCCTCCATCTAGGGGCCTCTGACCCCAGCAGGCTACCCAGGGGTCCACCTCTCTTCCTGGACTTGCAGGATAGGCCCCAGGATGCCCCTTTGGCCTCCACATAGGGGCATCTGACCCCAGCAAGCTACCCAGGGTTCTACCTCTCTCTCTGGACTTGCAGTATAGGCCCCAGGGTGCCCCTTGGCCCTCCACCTAGGGGCCTCTTACCCCAGCAAGCTACCCAGTAGTCCTCCTCTCTTCCTGGACTTGCAGGATAGGCCCCAGGGTGCCCCCTTGCCATCCACCTAGGGGCCTCTGACCCCAGCAAGCTACTCAGGGGTCCACCTCTCACCCTGGACTTGCAGTAGAGGCCCCAGAGTGTCCCCTGGCCCTCGACCTAGAGTCCTCTGACCCCAGCAAGCTACACAGGGGTCCACCTCTCTGCCTGGACTTGCAGTTTAGGCCTCAGGTTGCCCCTTGGCCTTCCACCTAGGGGCCTCTGACCCCAACAAGCTACCCATGGGTCCTCCTCTCTCCCTGAACTTGCAGGATAGGCCCCAGGGTGCCCTTTGGCCCTCCACTCAGGGGCCTTTGACCCCAGCAAGCTAACCAGGGGTCCACCTCTCTCCCTGGATTTGCAGTATATCCCCCAGGGTGCCCCTTGGTCCTCCACCTAGGGGCCTCTTACCCCAGCAAGCTACCCAGTAGTCCTCCTCTCTTCCTGGACTTGCAGGATAGGCCCCAGGGTGCCCCTTGGCCCTCTACCTAGGTGCCTCTGACCCCAGCAAGCTACCCAGGGGTCCACCTCTCTACCTGGAGTTGCAGTAGAGGCCCCAAGGTGCCCTCAGGCCCTTCACCTAGATGCATCTGACCCCAGCAAGCTACCCAGGGGTCCACCTCTCTCCCTGGATTTGCAGTATATCCCCCAGGGTGCCCCTTGGTCCTCCACCTAGGGGCCTCTGACCCCAGCAAGCTACCAAGGGGTCCATCTCTCTCCTTGGACTTGCCGTATAGGCCCCAAGGTGCCCCATGGCCCTCCACGTAGGGGCTTCAGACCCCAGCAAGCTACCCAGGGGTCCACCTCTCCCTGGACTTGCAAGATAGGCCCTAGGGTGCCCCATGGCCTTCCACCTATGGGCATTTGACCCCAGCAAGCTACCCAGGGGTCCACCTCTCTCCCTGGACTTGCAGTATAGGCCCCAGGGTGCCCCCCGTGCCCTCCACCTAGGGGCCACTGACCCCAGCAAGCTATCCAGGGGTCCACCTCTCTCCCTGGACTTGCTGTTTAGGCCCCTAGGTGCCCCCCGACCCTCCATCTAGGGGCCTCTGACCCCAGCAGGCTACCCAGGGGTCCACCTCTCTTCCTGGACTTGCAGGATAGGCCCCAGGATGCCCCTTTGGCCTCCACATAGGGGCATCTGACCCCAGCAAGCTACCCAGGGTTCTACCTCTCTCTCTGGACTTGCAGTATAGGCCCCAGGGTGCCCCTTGGCCCTCCACCTAGGGGCCTCTTACCCCAGCAAGCTACCCAGTAGTCCTCCTCTCTTCCTGGACTTGCAGGATAGGCCCCAGGGTGCCCCCTTGCCATCCACCTAGGGGCCTCTGACCCCAGCAAGCTACTCAGGGGTCCACCTCTCACCCTGGACTTGCAGTAGAGGCCCCAGAGTGTCCCCTGGCCCTCGACCTAGAGTCCTCTGACCCCAGCAAGCTACCCAGGGGTCCACCTCTCTCCCTAAACTGGCAATATAGGCCCCAGGGTGCCCCCCTGGCCCTCCACCTATGGGCTTCTGACCTTAGCAAGCTACCCAGGGGTCCAGCTCCCTCTCTCTGGACTTGCAGGAAAGGCCCCGGGTGCCATTTGGCCCTCCACCTAGGGGCCTTTGACCCCAGCAAGCTACCCTGGGGTCAACCTCTCTCCTTGGACTTGCCGTATAGGCTCCAAGGTGCCCCCTGACCCTCCACCTAGGGGCCTCTGACCCCAGCAAGCTACCCAGGGGTCCACCTCTCTTCCTGGACTTGCAGTATAGGAACCAGGGTTCCCCCTGGCCCTCCACCTAGGGGCCTCTGACCCCAGCAAGCTACCCAGGGGTCCACCTCTCTCCCTGGACTTGCAGTCGAGGCCCCAGGGTGCCCCCTTGCCCAACGCCTAGGGGCCTCTGACCCCAGCAAGCTACCCAGGGGTCCACCTCTCTAGCTGGACTTGCAGTATAGGCCTCAGGGTGCCCCTTGGCCCTCCACCTAGGGGCCTCTGACCCCAGCAAGCTACCCAGGGGTCCAGCTCTCTTCCTGGACTTGCAGGAGAGGCCCCATGGTGCCCCATGGCCCTCCACCTAGGGGCTTCAGACTCCAACAAGCTACCCAGGGGTCCAGCTCTTTCTCTCTGGACTTGCAGGATAGACCCCAGGGTGCCCCCCTTGCTCTCCACCTAGGAGCCTCTGACCCCAGCAAGCTACCCAGGGGTCCACCTCTCTACCTGAATTTGCAGTAGAGGCCCCAAGGTGTTCCCTGGCCCTCCACCTAGGGGCCTCTGACCCCAGCAAGCTACCCAGGGGTCCACCTCTCTCCCTGGACTTGCAGTCATGGCCCCAGGGTGCCCCCTTGCCCAACGCCTAGGGGCCTTTGACCCCAGCAAGCTACCCAGGGGTCCACCTCTCTCGCTGGACTTGCAGTATATTCCTCAGGGTGCCCCTTGGCCCTCCACCTAGGGGCCTCTGACCCCAGCAAGCTACCCAGGGGTCAAGTTCTCTTCCTGGACTTGCAGGAGAGGCCCCATGGTGCCCCATGGCCCTCCACCAAGTGGCTTCAGACTCCAGTAATCTACTCAGGGGTCCTCCTCTCTCCTTGGACATGCAGTATAGGCCCCAGGGTGCCCCTTGGCCCTCTACCTAGGTGCCTCTGACCCCAGCAAGCTACCCAGGGGTCCACCTCTCTCCCTGGACTTGCAGTCGAAGCCCCAGGGTGTCCCCTGGCCCTCGACCTAGGGGCCTCTTACCCCAGCAAGCAACCCAGGGGTCCACCTCTCTTCCTGGACTTGCAGGATAGGCCCCAGGGTGCCCCCTGGCCCTCCACCTAGGGGCCTCTTACCCAGCAAGCTAACCAGGGGTCCACCTCTCTCCCTGGATTAGCAGTAAAGGCCCCAGGGTGCCCCTTGGACCTCCACCTAGGGGCTTCAGACTCCAGAAAGCTACCCAAGGGTCCTCCTCTCTCCTTGGACTTGCAGTATAGGCCCCAGGGTGCCCCTTGGCCCTCTACCTAGGTGCCTTTGACCCCAGCAAGCTACCCAGGGTTCTTTCTCTCATCCTGGACTTGTAGGATAGGCCCCAGGGTGCCCTTTGGCCCTCCACCTAGGGGCCTTTGACCCCAGCAAGCTACCCAGGGGTCCACCTCTCTCCTTGGACTTGCTGTATAGGCTCCAAGGTGCCCCCTGACCCTCCACCTAGGGGCTTCTGACCCCAGCAAGCTACTCAGGGGTCCACCTCTCTTCCTGGACTTGCAGTATAGGCCCCAGGGTGCCCCCTTGCCATCCACCTAGGGGCCACTGACCCCAGCAAGCTACCCAGGGGTCCACCTCACTCCCTGGGCTTGCAGTAGAGGCCCCAGGGTGTCCCCTGGCCCTCCACCTAGGGGCCTCTGACCCCAGCAAGCTACCCAGGGGTCCACCTCTCTGCCTGGACTTGCAGTTTAGGCCTCAGGTTGCCCCTTGGCCCTCCACCTAGGGGCCTCTGACCCCAGCAAGCTACCCAGGGGTCCTCCTCTCTTCCTGAACTTGCAGGATAGGCCCCGGGGTGCCCTCCTTGCCCTCCACCTAGGGGCCTCTGACCCCTGCAAGCTACCCAGGGGTCCACCTCTCTCCCTGGACTTGCGGTATAGGCCCCAAGGTGCCCCCTGACCATCCACCTAGGGGCCTCTGACCCCAGCAAGCTACCCAGAGGTCCACCTCTCTCCCTCAACTGGCAGTATAATCCCCAGGGTGCCCCCCAATCCCTCCACCTAGGGGCCTCTGACCCCAGCAAGCTACCCAGGGGTTCATCTCTCTCTCTGGACTTGCAGTAGAGGCCCCAGAGTGCCCCTGGCCCTCCACCTAGGTGCCTCTAACCCCAGCAAGCTACCCAGGGGTCCACCTCTCTCCCTGGACTTGCAGTATAAGCCCCAGGGTGCCTCCTTGCCTTCCACCTTGGGGATTCTGACCCCAGCAAGCTACCCAAGGGTCTACCTTTTTAACTGGACTTGCAGTAGAGGCCCCAGGGTGCCCCTTGGCCCTCCACCTTGGGCCTCTGACCCAAGCAAGCTACCCAGGGGTCCACCTCTCTTCCTGGACTTGCAGGATAGGCCCCAGGGTGCCCCCTGGCCCTCCACCTAGGGGCCTCTGACCCCAGCAAGCTACCCTGGGGTCCATCTCTCCCTGGATTTGCGGTATAGGCCCCAAGGTGCCCCCTGACCCTCCACCTAGGGGTTCTGACCCCAGCAAGCTACCCAGGGGTCCACCTCTCTTCCTGGACTTGCAGGATAGGCCCCTGGGTGCCCTTTGGCCCTCCACCTAGGGGCCTTTGACCCCAGCAAGCTACCCAGGGGTCCACCTCTCTGCCTGGACTTGCAGGATAGACCCCATCATGCCCACTGGACCTCCACCTAGGGGCCTCTGACCCCAGCAAGCTACCCAAGGGTTCACCTCTCTCTCTCTAAACTGGCAGAGTAGGCCCCAGGGTGCCCCCCTTGCCCTCCACCTAGGGGCCTCTGACCCCAGCAAGCTACCAAGGGGTCCACCTCTCTCTCTCTAAACTGGCAGAGTAGGCCCCAGGGTGCCCCCCTTGCCCTCCACCTAGGGGTCTCTGACCCCAGCAAGCTACCAAGGGGTCCACCTCTCTCCCTGGACTTGCAGTAGAGGCCCCAGGGTAACCAATGGCCCTCCACCCAGGGGCCTCTGACCCCAGCAAGCTACCCATGGGTCCACCTCTCCCTGGACTTGCAGGATAGGCCCCAGGGTGCCCCATGGCCCTCCACCAATGGGCCTTTGACCCCAGCAAGCTACCCAGGGTTCCACCTCTCTCCCTGGACTTGCAGTATAAGCCCCAGGGTGCCCCCCTTGCCTTCCACCTAGGGGCCTCTGACCCCAGCAAGGTACCCAGGGGTCCACCTCTCTCCCTGGACTTGCCATTTAGGCCCCAAGGTGCCCCCCGACCCTCCACCTAGGGGCCTCTGACCCCAGCAAGCTACCGAGGGGTCTAACTCTCTTCCTGGACTTGCAAGATAGGCCCCAGGGTGCCACTTGGCCCTCCACCTAGGGTCCTCTGACCCCAGCAAGCTACCCAGGGGTCCACCTCTCTGCCTGGACTTGCAGTTTAGGCCCCAGGATGCCCCTTGGCCCTCCACCTAGAGGCCTCTGACCCCAGCAGGCTACCCAGGGGTCCACCACTCTCCTTGGACTGGCAGTATAGGCCCCAGGGTGCCCACCTTGCTCTCTACATAGGGGCCTCTGACCCCAGCAAGCTACCCTGGGGTCCAACTCTCTCCCTGGACTTGCCGTATAGGCCCCAAGGTGCCCCCTGACCCTCAACCTAGCGGTCTCTGACCCCAGCAAGCTACCCAGGGGTCCACTCCTTTTTCTTGCAGTAAAGGCCCCAGGGTGCCCCCATTGCCTTCCACCTAGGGGCCTCTGACCCCAGCAAGCTACCCAGGGGTCAACCCCCTTTTCTTGCAGTAAAGGCCCCAGGATGCCACCATTGACTTTCACCTAGGGGCCTCTGACCACAGCAAGCTACCCAGGGGTCCACCGCTCTCCCTGCACTTGCCGTATAGGCCCCAAGGTGCCCCCTGACCCTCCACCGAGGGGCCTCTGACCACAGCAAGCTACCCAGGGGTCCACTTCTCTCCCTGGGCTTGCAGTATAGGCCCCAGGGTGCCCCCTGGCCCTCCACCTAGGGGCCCCTGACCCCAGCAAGCTGCCCAGGGATCCACCTCTCTCAATAAAAACTGGCAGAATAGGCCCCAGGGTGCCCGCTGGCCCTCCAGCTAGGGGCTTCTGACCCCAGCAAGCTACCCAGGGGTCCACCTCTCTTCCTGGTCTTGCAGTATAGGCCCCAGGGTGCCCCCTTGCCCTACGCCTAGGGGCCTCTGACCCAAGCAAGCTACCCAGGGGTCCACCTCTCTCGCTGGACTTGCAGTATAGGCCTCAGGGTGCCCCTTGGCCCTCCACCTAGGGGCCTCTGACCCCAGCAAGCTACCCAGGGGTCCAGCTCTCTTCCTGGACTTGCAGGAGAGGCCCCATGGTGCCCCATGGCCCTCCACCTAGGGGCTTCAGACTCCAGAAAGCTACTCAGGGGTCCTCGTCTCTCCTTGGACTTGCAGTATAGGAACCAGGGTGCCCCCCTTGCCCTCCACTTAGGGGCCTCTGACCCCAGCAAGCTACCCAGGGGTCCAGCTCTCTCCCTGGACTTGCGGTATAGGCCCCTAGGTGCCCCCTGACCCTCCACCTAGGGGCCTCTGACCCCAACAAGCTACCCAGGGGTCCAGCTCTCTCTCTCTGGACTTGCAGGATAGGCCCCAGGGTGCCCCCCTTGCCCTCCACCTAGGAGCCTCTGACCCCAGCAAGCTACCCAGGGTTCCACCTCTCCCTCTGGACTTTCAGTATAGGCCCCAGGGTGACCCTTGGCCCTCCACCTAGCGGCCTCTTACCCCAGCAAGCTACCCAGTGGTAATCCTCTCTTCCTGGACTTGCAGGATAGGCCCCAGGGTGCCCCCTGGCCCTCCACCTAGGGGCCTCTTACCCAGCAAGCTAACCAGGGGTCCACCTCTCTCCCTGGATTTGCAGTAAAGGCCCCAGGGTGCCCCTTGGACCTCCACCTAGGGGCTTCAGACTCCAGAAAGCTACCCAAGGGTCCTCCTCTCTCCTTGGACTTGCAGTATAGGCCCCAGGGTGCCCTTTGGCCCTCCACCTAGGGGCCTTTGACCCCAGCAAGCTACCCAGGGGTCCACCTCTCTCCTTGGACTTGCTGTATAGGCTCCAAGGTGCCCCCTGACCCTCCACCTAGGGGCCTCTGACCCCAGCAAGCTACTCAGGGGTCCACATCTCTTCCTGGACTTGCATTATAGGCCCCAGGGTGCCCCCTTGCCATCCACCTAGGGGCCACTGACCCCAGCAAGCTACCCAGGGGTCCACCTCACTCCCTGGGCTTGCAGTAGAGGCCCCAGAGTGTCCCCTGGCCCTCGACCTAGAGTCCTCTGACCCCAGCAAGCTACACAGGGGTCCACCTCTCTGCCTGGACTTGCAGTTTAGGCCTCAGGTTGCCCCTTGGCCTTCCACCTAGGGGCCTCTGACCCCAACAAGCTACCCATGGGTCCTCCTCTCTCCCTGAACTTGCAGGATAGGCCCCAGGGTGCCCTTTGGCCCTCCACTCAGGGGCCTTTGACCCCAGCAAGCTAACCAGGGGTCCACCTCTCTCCCTGGATTTGCAGTATATCCCCCAGGGTGCCCCTTGGTCCTCCACCTAGGGGCCTCTTACCCCAGCAAGCTACCCAGTAGTCCTCCTCTCTTCCTGGACTTGCAGGATAGGCCCCAGGGTGCCCCTTGGCCCTCTACCTAGGTGCCTCTGACCCCAGCAAGCTACCCAGGGGTCCACCTCTCTACCTGGAGTTGCAGTAGAGGCCCCAAGGTGCCCTCAGGCCCTTCACCTAGATGCATCTGACCCCAGCAAGCTACCCAGGGGTCCACCTCTCTCCCTGGATTTGCAGTATATCCCCCAGGGTGCCCCTTGGTCCTCCACCTAGGGGCCTCTGACCCCAGCAAGCTACCAAGGGGTCCATCTCTCTCCTTGGACTTGCCGTATAGGCCCCAAGGTGCCCCATGGCCCTCCACATAGGGGCTTCAGACCCCAGCAAGCTACCCAGGGGTCCACCTCTCCCTGGACTTGCAAGATAGGCCCTAGGGTGCCCCATGGCCTTCCACCTATGGGCATTTGACCCCAGCAAGCTACCCAGGGGTCCACCTCTCTCCCTGGACTTGCAGTATAGGCCCCAGGGTGCCCCCCGTGCCCTCCACCTAGGGGCCACTGACCCCAGCAAGCTATCCAGGGGTCCACCTCTCTCCCTGGACTTGCTGTTTAGGCCCCTAGGTGCCCCCCGACCCTCCATCTAGGGGCCTCTGACCCCAGCAGGCTACCCAGGGGTCCACCTCTCTTCCTGGACTTGCAGGATAGGCCCCAGGATGCCCCTTTGGCCTCCACATAGGGGCATCTGACCCCAGCAAGCTACCCAGGGTTCTACCTCTCTCTCTGGACTTGCAGTATAGGCCCCAGGGTGCCCCTTGGCCCTCCACCTAGGGGCCTCTTACCCCAGCAAGCTACCCAGTAGTCCTCCTCTCTTCCTGGACTTGCAGGATAGGCCCCAGGGTGCCCCCTTGCCATCCACCTAGGGGCCTCTGACCCCAGCAAGCTACTCAGGGGTCCACCTCTCACCCTGGACTTGCAGTAGAGGCCCCAGAGTGTCCCCTGGCCCTCGACCTAGAGTCCTCTGACCCCAGCAAGCTACCCAGGGGTCCACCTCTCTCCCTAAACTGGCAATATAGGCCCCAGGGTGCCCCCCTGGCCCTCCACCTATGGGCTTCTGACCTTAGCAAGCTACCCAGGGGTCCAGCTCTCTCTCTCTGGACTTGCAGGAAAGGCCCCGGGTGCCATTTGGCCCTCCACATAGGGGCCTTTGACCCCAGCAAGCTACCCTGGGGTCAACCTCTCTCCTTGGACTTGCCGTATAGGCTCCAAGGTGCCCCCTGACCCTCCACCTAGGGGCCTCTGACCCCAGCAAGCTACCCAGGGGTCCACCTCTCTTCCTGGACTTGCAGTATAGGAACCAGGGTTCCCCCTGGCCCTCCACCTAGGGGCCTCTGACCCCAGCAAGCTACCCAGGGGTCCACCTCTCTCCCTGGACTTGCAGTCGAGGCCCCAGGGTGCCCCCTTGCCCAACGCCTAGGGGCCTCTGACCCCAGCAAGCTACCCAGGGGTCCACCTCTCTAGCTGGACTTGCAGTATAGGCCTCTGGGTGCCCCTTGGCCCTCCACCTAGGGGCCTCTGACCCCAGCAAGCTACCCAGGGGTCCAGCTCTCTTCCTGGACTTGCAGGAGAGGCCCCATGGTGCCCCATGGCCCTCCACCTAGGGGCTTCAGACTCCAACAAGCTACCCAGGGGTCCAGCTCTTTCTCTCTGGACTTGCAGGATAGACCCCAGGGTGCCCCCCTTGCTCTCCACCTAGGAGCCTCTGACCCCAGCAAGCTACCCAGGGGTCCACCTCTCTACCTGAATTTGCAGTAGAGGCCCCAAGGTGTTCCCTGGCCCTCCACCTAGGGGCCTCTGACCCCAGCAAGCTACCCAGGGGTCCACCTCTCTCCCTGGACTTGCAGTCATGGCCCCAGGGTGCCCCCTTGCCCAACGCCTAGGGGCCTTTGACCCCAGCAAGCTACCCAGGGGTCCACCTCTCTCGCTGGACTTGCAGTATATTCCTCAGGGTGCCCCTTGGCCCTCCACCTAGGGGCCTCTGACCCCAGCAAGCTACCCAGGGGTCAAGTTCTCTTCCTGGACTTGCAGGAGAGGCCCCATGGTGCCCCATGGCCCTCCACCAAGTGGCTTCAGACTCCAGTAATCTACTCAGGGGTCCTCCTCTCTCCTTGGACATGCAGTATAGGCCCCAGGGTGCCCCTTGGCCCTCTACCTAGGTGCCTCTGACCCCAGCAAGCTACCCAGGGGTCCACCTCTCTCCCTGGACTTGCAGTCGAAGCCCCAGGGTGTCCCCTGGCCCTCGACCTAGGGGCCTCTTACCCCAGCAAGCAACCCAGGGGTCCACCTCTCTTCCTGGACTTGCAGGATAGGCCCCAGGGTGCCCCCTGGCCCTCCACCTAGGGGCCTCTTACCCAGCAAGCTAACCAGGGGTCCACCTCTCTCCCTGGATTAGCAGTAAAGGCCCCAGGGTGCCCCTTGGACCTCCACCTAGGGGCTTCAGACTCCAGAAAGCTACCCAAGGGTCCTCCTCTCTCCTTGGACTTGCAGTATAGGCCCCAGGGTGCCCCTTGGCCCTCTACCTAGGTGCCTTTGACCCCAGCAAGCTACCCAGGGTTCTTTCTCTCATCCTGGACTTGTAGGATAGGCCCCAGGGTGCCCTTTGGCCCTCCACCTAGGGGCCTTTGACCCCAGCAAGCTACCCAGGGGTCCACCTCTCTCCTTGGACTTGCTGTATAGGCTCCAAGGTGCCCCCTGACCCTCCACCTAGGGGCTTCTGACCCCAGCAAGCTACTCAGGGGTCCACCTCTCTTCCTGGACTTGCAGTATAGGCCCCAGGGTGCCCCCTTGCCATCCACCTAGGGGCCACTGACCCCAGCAAGCTTCCCAGGGGTCCACCTCACTCCCTGGGCTTGCAGTAGAGGCCCCAGGGTGTCCCCTGGCCCTCCACCTAGGGGCCTCTGACCCCAGCAAGCTACCCAGGGGTCCACCTCTCTGCCTGGACTTGCAGTTTAGGCCTCAGGTTGCCCCTTGGCCCTCCACCTAGGGGCCTCTGACCCCAGCAAGCTACCCAGGGGTCCTCCTCTCTCCCTGAACTTGCAGGATAGGCCCCGGGGTGCCCTCCTTGCCCTCCACCTAGGGGCCTCTGACCCCTGCAAGCTACCCAGGGGTCCACCTCTCTCCCTGGACTTGCGGTATAGGCCCCAAGGTGCCCCCTGACCATCCACCTAGGGGCCTCTGACCCCAGCAAGCTACCCAGAGGTCCACCTCTCTCCCTCAACTGGCAGTATAATCCCCAGGGTGCCCCCCAATCCCTCCACCTAGGGGCCTCTGACCCCAGCAAGCTACCCAGGGGTTCATCTCTCTCTCTGGACTTGCAGTAGAGGCCCCAGAGTGCCCCTGGCCCTCCACCTAGGTGCCTCTGACCCCAGCAAGCTACCCAGGGGTCCACCTCTCTCCCTGGACTTGCAGTATAAGCCCCAGGGTGCCTCCTTGCCTTCCACCTTGGGGATTCTGACCCCAGCAAGCTACCCAAGGGTCTACCTTTTTAACTGGACTTGCAGTAGAGGCCCCAGGGTGCCCCTTGGCCCTCCACCTTGGGCCTCTGACCCAAGCAAGCTACCCAGGGGTCCACCTCTCTTCCTGGACTTGCAGGATAGGCCCCAGGGTGCCCCCTGGCCCTCCACCTAGGGGCCTCTGACCCCAGCAAGCTACCCTGGGGTCCATCTCTCCCTGGATTTGCGGTATAGGCCCCAAGGTGCCCCCTGACCCTCCACCTAGGGGTTCTGACCCCAGCAAGCTACCCAGGGGTCCACCTCTCTTCCTGGACTTGCAGGATAGGCCCCTGGGTGCCCTTTGGCCCTCCACCTAGGGGCCTTTGACCCCAGCAAGCTACCCAGGGGTCCACCTCTCTGCCTGGACTTGCAGGATAGACCCCATCATGCCCACTGGACCTCCACCTAGGGGCCTCTGACCCCAGCAAGCTACCCAAGGGTTCACCTCTCTCTCTCTAAACTGGCAGAGTAGGCCCCAGGGTGCCCCCCTTGCCCTCCACCTAGGGGCCTCTGACCCCAGCAAGCTACCAAGGGGTCCACCTCTCTCTCTCTAAACTGGCAGAGTAGGCCCCAGGGTGCCCCCCTTGCCCTCCACCTAGGGGTCTCTGACCCCAGCAAGCTACCAAGGGGTCCACCTCTCTCCCTGGACTTGCAGTAGAGGCCCCAGGGTAACCAATGGCCCTCCACCCAGGGGCCTCTGACCCCAGCAAGCTACCCATGGGTCCACCTCTCCCTGGACTTGCAGGATAGGCCCCAGGGTGCCCCATGGCCCTCCACCAATGGGCCTTTGACCCCAGCAAGCTACCCAGGGTTCCACCTCTCTCCCTGGACTTGCAGTATAAGCCCCAGGGTGCCCCCCTTGCCTTCCACCTAGGGGCCTCTGACCCCAGCAAGGTACCCAGGGGTCCACCTCTCTCCCTGGACTTGCCATTTAGGCCCCAAGGTGCCCCCCGACCCTCCACCTAGGGGCCTCTGACCCCAGCAAGCTACCGAGGGGTCTAACTCTCTTCCTGGACTTGCAAGATAGGCCCCAGGGTGCCACTTGGCCCTCCACCTAGGGTCCTCTGACCCCAGCAAGCTACCCAGGGGTCCACCTCTCTGCCTGGACTTGCAGTTTAGGCCCCAGGATGCCCCTTGGCCCTCCACCTAGAGGCCTCTGACCCCAGCAGGCTACCCAGGGGTCCACCACTCTCCTTGGACTGGCAGTATAGGCCCCAGGGTGCCCACCTTGCTCTCTACATAGGGGCCTCTGACCCCAGCAAGCTACCCTGGGGTCCAACTCTCTCCCTGGACTTGCCGTATAGGCCCCAAGGTGCCCCCTGACCCTCAACCTAGCGGTCTCTGACCCCAGCAAGCTACCCAGGGGTCCACTCCTTTTTCTTGCAGTAAAGGCCCCAGGGTGCCCCCATTGCCTTCCACCTAGGGGCCTCTGACCCCAGCAAGCTACCCAGGGGTCAACCCCCTTTTCTTGCAGTAAAGGCCCCAGGATGCCACCATTGACTTTCACCTAGGGGCCTCTGACCACAGCAAGCTACCCAGGGGTCCACCGCTCTCCCTGCACTTGCCGTATAGGCCCCAAGGTGCCCCCTGACCCTCCACCGAGGGGCCTCTGACCACAGCAAGCTACCCAGGGGTCCACTTCTCTCCCTGGGCTTGCAGTATAGGCCCCAGGGTGCCCCCTGGCCCTCCACCTAGGGGCCCCTGACCCCAGCAAGCTGCCCAGGGATCCACCTCTCTCAATAAAAACTGGCAGAATAGGCCCCAGGGTGCCCGCTGGCCCTCCAGCTAGGGGCTTCTGACCCCAGCAAGCTACCCAGGGGTCCACCTCTCTTCCTGGTCTTGCAGTATAGGCCCCAGGGTGCCCCCTTGCCCTACGCCTAGGGGCCTCTGACCCAAGCAAGCTACCCAGGGGTCCACCTCTCTCGCTGGACTTGCAGTATAGGCCTCAGGGTGCCCCTTGGCCCTCCACCTAGGGGCCTCTGACCCCAGCAAGCTACCCAGGGGTCCAGCTCTCTTCCTGGACTTGCAGGAGAGGCCCCATGGTGCCCCATGGCCCTCCACCTAGGGGCTTCAGACTCCAGAAAGCTACTCAGGGGTCCTCGTCTCTCCTTGGACTTGCAGTATAGGAACCAGGGTGCCCCCCTTGCCCTCCACTTAGGGGCCTCTGAC
Source organism: Danio rerio (assembly GCF_052040795.2). Lineage (NCBI taxonomy): Eukaryota > Metazoa > Chordata > Actinopteri > Cypriniformes > Danionidae > Danio > Danio rerio. The sequence continues at coordinate 53,940,549 of NC_141027.1, forward strand.
CCCAGCAAGCTACCCAGGGGTCCAGCTCTCTCCCTGGACTTGCGGTATAGGCCCCTAGGTGCCCCCTGACCCTCCACCTAGGGGCCTCTGACCCCAACAAGCTACCCAGGGGTCCAGCTCTCTCTCTCTGGACTTGCAGGATAGGCCCCAGGGTGCCCCCCTTGCCCTCCACCTAGGAGCCTCTGACCCCAGCAAGCTACCCAGGGTTCCACCTCTCCCTCTGGACTTTCAGTATAGGCCCCAGGGTGACCCTTGGCCCTCCACCTAGCGGCCTCTTACCCCAGCAAGCTACCCAGTGGTAATCCTCTCTTCCTGGACTTGCAGGATAGGCCCCAGGGTGCCCCTTGGCCCTCCACCTAGGGGCCTCTTACCCAGCAAGCTAACCAGGGGTCCACCTCTCTCCCTGGATTTGCAGTAAAGGCCCCAGGGTGCCCCTTGGACCTCCACCTAGGGGCTTCAGACTCCAGAAAGCTACCCAAGGGTCCTCCTCTCTCCTTGGACTTGCAGTATAGGCCCCAGGGTGCCCTTTGGCCCTCCACCTAGGGGCCTTTGACCCCAGCAAGCTACCCAGGGGTCCACCTCTCTCCTTGGACTTGCTGTATAGGCTCCAAGGTGCCCCCTGACCCTCCACCTAGGGGCCTCTGACCCCAGCAAGCTACTCAGGGGTCCACATCTCTTCCTGGACTTGCATTATAGGCCCCAGGGTGCCCCCTTGCCATCCACCTAGGGGCCACTGACCCCAGCAAGCTACCCAGGGGTCCACCTCACTCCCTGGGCTTGCAGTAGAGGCCCCAGGGTGTCCCCTGGCCCTCCACCTAGGGGCCTCTGACACCAGCAAGCTACCCAGGGGTCCACCTCTCTGCCTGGACTTGCAGTTTAGGCCTCAGGTTGCCCCTTGGCCCTCCACCTAGGGGCCTCTGACCCCAGCAAGCTACCCAGGGGTCCTCCTCCCATCTCCCTGAACTTGCAGGATAGGCCCCAGGGTGCCCTCCTTGCCCTCCACCTAGGGGCCTCTGACCCCTGCAAGCTACCCAGGGGTCCACCTCTCTCCCTGGACTTGCGGTATTGGCCCCAAGGTGCCCCCTGACCATCCACCTAGGGGCCTCTGAAACCAGCAAGCTACCCAGAGGTCAACCTCTCTCCCTAAACTGGCAGTATAATCCCCAGTGTGCCCCCCAATCCCTCCACCTAGGGGCCTCTGACCCCAGCAAGCTACCCAGGGGTTCATCTCTCTCTCTGGACTTGCAGTAGAGGCCCCAGAGTGCCCCCTGGCCCTCCACCTAGGTGCCTCTGACCCCAGCAAGCTACCCAGGGGTCCACCTCTCTGCCTGGACTTGCAGTATAAGCCCCAGGGTGCCTCCTTGCCTTCCACCTTGGGGATTCTGACCCCAGCAAGCTACCCAGGGGTCCACCTCTCTCCTTGGACTTGCTGTATAGGCTCCAAGGTGCCCCCTGACCCTCCACCTAGGGGCCTCTGACCCCAGCAAGCTACTCAGGGGTCCACATCTCTTCCTGGACTTGCATTATAGGCCCCAGGGTGCCCCCTTGCCATCCACCTAGGGGCCACTGACCCCAGCAAGCTACCCAGGGGTCCACCTCACTCCCTGGGCTTGCAGTAGAGGCCCCAGGGTGTCCCCTGGCCCTCCACCTAGGGGCCTCTGACACCAGCAAGCTACCCAGGGGTCCACCTCTCTGCCTGGACTTGCAGTTTAGGCCTCAGGTTGCCCCTTGGCCCTCCACCTAGGGGCCTCTGACCCCAGCAAGCTACCCAGGGGTCCTCCTCCCATCTCCCTGAACTTGCAGGATAGGCCCCAGGGTGCCCTCCTTGCCCTCCACCTAGGGGCCTCTGACCCCTGCAAGCTACCCAGGGGTCCACCTCTCTCCCTGGACTTGCGGTATTGGCCCCAAGGTGCCCCCTGACCATCCACCTAGGGGCCTCTGAAACCAGCAAGCTACCCAGAGGTCCACCTCTCTCCCTAAACTGGCAGTATAATCCCCAGTGTGCCCCCCAATCCCTCCACCTAGGGGCCTCTGACCCCAGCAAGCTACCCAGGGGTTCATCTCTCTCTGGACTTGCAGTAGAGGCCCCAGAGTGCCCCCTGGCCCTCCACCTAGGTGCCTCTGACCCCAGCAAGCTACCCAGGGGTCCACCTCTCTGCCTGGACTTGCAGTATAAGCCCCAGGGTGCCTCCTTGCCTTCCACCTTGGGGATTCTGACCCCAGCAAGCTACCCAGGGGTCTACCTTTTTCACTGGACTTGCAGTAGAGGCCCCAGGGTGCCCCTTGGCCCTCCACCTAGGGGCCTCTGACCCAAGCATGCTACCCAGGGGTCCACCTCTCTTCCTGGACTTGCAGGATAGGCCCCAGGGTGCCCCCTGGCCCTCCACCTAGGGGCCTCTGACCCCAGCAAGCTACCCTGGGGTCCATCTCTCCCTGGATTTGCGGTATAGGCCCCAAGGTGCCCCCTGACCCTCCACCTAGGGGTTCTGACCCCAGCAAGCTACCCAGGGGTCCACCTCTCTTCCTGGACTTGCAGGATAGGCCCCTGGGTGCCCTTTGGCCCTCCACCTAGGGGCCTTTGACCCCAGCAAGCTACCCAGGGGTCCACCTCTCTGCCTGGACTTGCAGGATAGACCCCATCATGCCCCCTGGACCTCCACCTAGGGGCCTCTGACCCCAGCAAGCTACCAAGGGGTCCACCTCTCTCCCTAGACTTGCAGTAGAGGCCCCAGAGTAACCAATGGCCCTCCACCCAGGGGCCTCTGCCTCAGCAAGCTACCCATGGGTCCACCTCTCCCTGGACTTGCAGGATAGGCCCCAGGGTGCCCCCTGGCCCTCCACCTATGGGCCTTTGACCCCAGCAAGCTACCCAGGGTTCCACCTCTCTCCCTGGACTTGCAGTATAAGCCCCAGGGTGCCCCCCTTGCCTTCCACCTAGGGGCCTCTGACCCCAGCAAGGTACCCAGGGGTCCACCTCTCTCCCTGGACTTGCCATTTAGGCCCCAAGGTGCCCCCCGACCCTCCACCTAGGGGCCTCTGACCCCAGCAAGCTACCGAGGGGTCTAACTCTCTTCCTGGACTTGCAAGATAGGCCCCAGGGTGCCACTTGGCCCTCCACCTAGGGTCCTCTGACCCCAGCAAGCTACCCAGGGGTCCACCTCTCTGCCTGGACTTGCAGTTTAGGCCCCAGGATGCCCCTTGGCCCTCCACCTAGAGGCCTCTGACCCAAGCAAGCTACCCAGGGGTCCACATCTTTGCCTGGACTTGCAGTTTAGGCCCCAGGATGCCCCTTGGCCCTCCACCTAGAGGCCTCTGACCCAAGCAAGCTACCCAGGGGTCAACATCTCTCCCTGGACAGCAGTATAGGCTCCATGGTGCCCCCTTGCCCTCCACCTGAGGGCCTCTGACACCAGCAAGCTACCCAGGTGTCCACCTCTCTCCCTGTACTTGCTTTATAGGCCCCAGTGTGCCCGCTGGCCCCCAGCTAGGGGCTTCTGACCCCAGCAAGCTACCCAGGGGTCCACTTCTCTTCCTGGTCTTGCAGTATAGGCCCCAGGGTGCCCCCTTGCCTTCCACCTAGGGGCCTCTGACCCCAGCAAGCTACCCAGGGGTCCACCTCTCTCTCTGGACTTGCAGTATAGGCCCCAGGGTGCCCCCTTGCCTTCCACCTAGGGGCCTCTGACCCCAGCAAGCTACCCTGGGGTCCACCTCTCTCCCTGGACTTGTCGTATAGGCCCCAAGGTGCCCATTGACCCTCCACCTAGGGGCTTCTGACCCCAGCAAGCTACTGAGGGGTCCACTTCTCTCCCTGGTCTTGCAGTATAGGCCCCAGGGTGCCCCCTTGACTTCCACCTAGGGGCCTCTGACCCCAGCAAGCTACCCAGGGGTCCACCTCTCTCCCTGGACTTGTCGTATAGGCCCCAAGGTGCGCCTTGACCCTCCACCTAGGGGCTTCTGACCCCAGCAAGCTACCGAGGGGTCCACTTCTCTCCCTGGAGTTTCAGAAGAGGCCCCAGGGTGCCCCCTGGCCCTCCACCTAGGGGCCTCTGACCCCAGCAAGCTGCCCAGGGGTCCACCTCTCTACCTGGAGTTGCAGTAGAGGCCCCAAGATGTTCCCTGGCCCTCCACCTAGGGGCCTCTGACCCCAGCAAGCTACCCAGGGGTCCACCTCTCTCCCTGGACTTGCAGTCATGGCCCCAGGGTGCCCCCTTGCCCAACGCCTAGGGGCCTCTGACCCCAGCAAGCTACCCAGGGGTCAACCTCTCTCGCTGGACTTGCAGTATAGGCCTCAGGGTGCCCCTTGGCCCTCCACCTAGGGGCCTTTGAGCCCAGCAAGCTACCCAGGGGTCAAGTTCTCTTCCTGGACTTGCAGGAGAGGCCCCATGGTGCCCCATGGCCCTCCACATAGGGGCTTCAGACTCCAGAAAGCTACTCAGGGGTCCTCCTCTCTCCTTGGCCTTGCAGTATAGGAACCAGGGTGCCCCCCTTGCCCTCCACTTAGGGGCCTCTGACCCCAGCAAGCTACCCAGGGGTCCACCTCTCTCCCTGGACTTGCGGTATAGGCCCCTAGGTGCCCCCTGACCCTCCATCTAGGGGCCTCTGACCCCTGCAAGCTACCCAGGGGTCCAGCTCTCTCTCTGGGCTTGCAGTAGAGGCCCCAGGGTGTTCCCTGGCCCTCCAGCTAGGGGCTTCTGACCCCAGCAAGCTACCCAGGGGTCCACCTCTCTTCCTGGTCTTGCAGTATAGGCCCCAGGGTGCCCCCTTGCCTTCCACCTAGGGGCCTCTGACCCCAGCAAGCTACCCAGGGGTCCACCTCTCTCCCTGGACTTGTCGTATAGGCCCCAAGGTGCCCCTTGACCCTCCACCTAGGGGCCTCTGACCCTTGCAAGCTACCGTGGAGTCCATTTCTCTCCCTGGACTTGCAGTATAGGCCCCAGGGTGCCCCCTTGCCCTCCACCTAAGGGCCTCTGACCCCAGCAAGCTACCCAGGGATCCACGTCTCTCCCTGGAGTTTCAGTGGAGGCCCCAGGGTGCCCCCTGGCCCTCCACCTAGGGGCCTCTGACCCCAGCAAGCTACCCAGGGGTCAACCGCTCTACCTGGAGTTGCAGTAGAGGCCCCAAGGTGTTCCCTGGCCCTCCACCTAGGGGCCTCTGACCCCAGCAAGCTACCCAGGGGTCCACCTCTCTCCCTGGACTTGCAGTCGAGGCCCCTGGGTGCCCCCTTGCCCAACGCCTGGGGGCCTCTGACCCCAGCAAGCTACCCAGGGGTCCACCTCTCTCGCTGGACTTGCAGTATAGGCCTCAGGGTGCCCCTTGGCCCTCCACCTAGGGCCTCTTACCCCAGCAAGCTACCCAGGGGTCAAGTTCTCTTCCTGGACTTGCAGGATAGAACCCAGGGTGCCCCCTGGCCCTCCACCTTGGGGCCTCTTACCCCAGCAAGCTAACCAGGGGTCCACCTCTCTCCTTGGACTTGCAGTATAGGAACCAGGGTGCCCCCCTTGCCCTCCACCTTGGGGCCTCTTACCCCAGCAAGCTAACCAGGGTTCCACCTCTCTCCTTGGACTTGCAGTATAGGCCCCAGGGTGCCCCTTGGTCCTCCACCTAGGGGCCTCTGACCCCAGCAAGCTACCCAGGGGTCCACCTCTCTCCTTGGACTTGCCGTATAGGCCCTAAGGTGCCCCATGGCCCTCCTCCTAGGGGCTTCAGACTCCAGAAAGCTACCCAGGGGTCCTCTTCTCTCCTTGGACTTGCAGTATAGGCCCCAGGGTGCCCCTTGGCCCTCCACCTAGGGGCCTCTGACCCCAGCAAGCTACCCTGGGGTCCATCTCTCCCTGGATTTGCGGTATAGGCCCCAAGGTGCCCCCTGACCCTCCACCTAGGGGTTCTGACCCCAGCAAGCTACCCAGGGGTCCACCTCTCTTCCTGGACTTGCAGGATAGGCCCCTGGGTGCCCTTTGGCCCTCCACCTAGGGGCCTTTGACCCCAGCAAGCTACCCAGGGGTCCACCTCTCTGCCTGGACTTGCAGGATAGACCCCATCATGCCCCCTGGACCTCCACCTAGGGGCCTCTGACCCCAGCAAGCTACCCAAGGGTTCACCTCTCTCTCTCTAAACTGGCAGAGTAGGCCCCAGGGTGCCCCCTTGCCCTCCACCTAGGGGTCCCTGACCCCAGCAAGCTACCAAGGGGTCCACCTCTCTCCCTGGACTTGCAGTAGAGGCCCCAGGGTAACCAATGGCCCTCCACCCAGGGGCCTCTGACCCCAGCAAGCTACCCATGGGTCCACCTCTCCCTGGACTTGCAAAATAGGCCCCAGGGTGCCCCCTGGCCCTCCACCTATGGGCCTTTGACCCCAGCAAGCTACCCAGGGTTCCACCTCTCTCCCTGGACTTGCAGTATAAGCCCCAGGGTGCCTCCTTTGCCTTCCACCTAGGGGCTTCTGACCCCAGCAAGGTACCCAGGGGTCCACCTCTCTCCCTGGACTTGCCATTTAGGCCCCGAGGTGCCCCCCAACCCTCCACCTAGGGGCCTCTGACCCCAGCAAGCTACCGAGGGGTTTAACTCTCTTCCTGGACTTGCGGTATAGGCCCCTAGGTGCCCCCTGACCCTCCATCTAGGGGCCTCTGACCCCTGCAAGCTACCCAGGGGTCCAGCTCTCTCTCTGGGCTTGCAGTAGAGGCCCCAGGGTGTTCCCTGGCCCTCCAGCTAGGGGCTTCTGACCCCAGCAAGCTACCCAGGGGTCCACCTCTCTTCCTGGTCTTGCAGTATAGGCCCCAGGGTGCCCCCTTGCCTTCCACCTAGGGGCCTCTGACCCCAGCAAGCTACCCAGGGGTCCACCTCTCTCCCTGGACTTGTCGTATAGGCCCCAAGGTGCCCCTTGACCCTCCACCTAGGGGCCTCTGACCTTTGCAAGCTACCGTGGAGTCCATTTCTCTCCCTGGACTTGCAGTATAGGCCCCAGGGTGCCCCCTTGCCCTCCACCTAAGGGCCTCTGACCCCAGCAAGCTACCCAGGGGTCCACGTCTCTCCCTGGAGTTTCAGTGGAGGCCCCAGGGTGCCCCCTGGCCCTCCACCTAGGGGCCTCTGACCCCAGCAAGCTACCCAGGGGTCAACCGCTCTACCTGGAGTTGCAGTAGAGGCCCCAAGGTGTTCCCTGGCCCTCCACCTAGGGGCCTCTGACCCCAGCAAGCTACCCAGGGGTCCACCTCTCTCCCTGGACTTGCAGTCGAGGCCCCTGGGTGCCCCCTTGCCCAACGCCTGGGGGCCTCTGACCCCAGCAAGCTACCCAGGGGTCCACCTCTCTCGCTGGACTTGCAGTATAGGCCTCAGGGTGCCCCTTGGCCCTCCACCTAGGGCCTCTTACCCCAGCAAGCTACCCAGGGGTCAAGTTCTTTTCCTGGACTTGCAGGATAGAACCCAGGGTGCCCCCTGGCCCTCCACCTTGGGGCCTCTTACCCCAGCAAGCTAACCAGGGGTCCACCTCTCTCCTTGGACTTGCAGTATAGGAACCAGGGTGCCCCCCTTGCCCTCCACCTTGGGGCCTCTTACCCCAGCAAGCTAACCAGGGGTCCACCTCTCTCCTTGGACTTGCAGTATAGGCCCCAGGGTGCCCCTTGGTCCTCCACCTAGGGGCCTCTGACCCCAGCAAGCTACCCAGGGGTCCACCTCTCTCCTTGGACTTGCCGTATAGGCCCTAAGGTGCCCCATGGCCCTCCTCCTAGGGGCTTCAGACTCCAGAAAGCTACCCAGGGGTCCTCTTCTCACCTTGGACTTGCAGTATAGGCCCCAGGGTGCCCCTTGGCCCTCCACCTAGGGGCGTCTGACCCCAGCAAGCTACCCTGGGGTCCATCTCTCCCTGGATTTGCGGTATAGGCCCCAAGGTGCCCCCTGACCCTCCACCTAGGGGTTCTGACCCCAGCAAGCAACCCAGGGGTCCACCTCTCTTCCTGGACTTGCAGGATAGGCCCCTGGGTGCCCTTTGGCCCTCCACCTAGGGGCCTTTGACCCCAGCAAGCTACCCAGGGGTCCACCTCTCTGCCTGGACTTGCAGGATAGACCCCATCATGCCCCCTGGACCTCCACCTAGGGGCCTCTGACCCCAGCAAGCTACCCAAGGGTTCACCTCTCTCTCTCTAAACTGGCAGAGTAGGCCCCAGGGTGCCCCCTTGCCCTCCACCTAGGGGTCCCTGACCCCAGCAAGCTACCAAGGGGTCCACCTCTCTCCCTGGACTTGCAGTAGAGGCCCCAGGGTAACCAATGGCCCTCCACCCAGGGGCCTCTGACCCCAGCAAGCTACCCATGGGTCCACCTCTCCCTGGACTTGCAAAATAGGCCCCAGGGTGCCCCCTGGCCCTCCACCTTTGGGCCTTTGACCCCAGCAAGCTACCCAGGGTTCCACCTCTCTCCCTGGACTTGCAGTATAAGCCCCAGGGTGCCTCCCTTGCCTTCCACCTAGGGGCTTCTGACCCCAGCAAGGTACCCAGGGGTCCACCTCTCTCCCTGGACTTGCCATTTAGGCCCCAAGGTGCCCCCCGACCCTCCACCTAGGGGCCTCTGACCCCAGCAAGCTACCGAGGGGTTTAACTCTCTTCCTGGACTTGCAAGATAGGCCCCAGGGTGCCACTTGGCCCTCCACCTAGGGTCCTCTGACCCCAGCAAGCTACCCAGGGGTCCACCTCTCTGCCTGGACTTGCAGTTTAGGCCCCAGGATGCCCCTTGGCCCTCCACCTAGAGGCCTCTGACCCAAGCAAGCTACCCAGGGGTCCACATCTCTCCCTGGACAGCAGTATAGGCTCCATGGTGCCCCCTTGCCCTCCACCTGAGGGCCTCTGACACCAGCAAGCTACCCAGGGGTCCACCTCTCTCCCTGTACTTGCTTTATAGGCCCCAGTGTGCCCGCTGGCCCCCAGCTAGGGGCTTCTGACCCCTGCAAGCTACCCAGGGGTCCACTTCTCTTCCTGGTCTTGCAGTATAGGCCCCAGGGTGCCCCCTTGCCTTCCACCTAGGGGCCTCTGACCCCAGCAAGCTACCCAGGGGTCCACCTTTTTCCCTATACTAGCAGTATAGGCCTCAGGGTGCCCCCTGGCCCTCCACCTAGGGGCTTCTGACCCCAGCAAGCTACCCAGGGGTCCACCTCTCTCCCTGGACTTGCAGTAAAGGCCCCAGGGTGCCCCTTTGCACTCCACCTAGGGGCCTCTGACCCCAGCAAGCTAACCAGGGGTTTTCCTCTCTCCCTGGACTTGCAGGATATTCCCCAGGGTGCCCACCTTGCCCTCCATCTAGGGGCCTCTGACCCCAGCAAGCTAGCCAGGGGTCCACCTCTCTTCCTGGACTTGCAGGATAGGCCCCAGGGTGCCACTTGGCCCTCCACCTAGGGTCCTTTGTCCCTAGCAAGCTACACAGGGTTCCACCTCTCTCCCTAGACTTGCAGTCTAGGCCACAGGGTGCCCCTTGGCCCTCCACCTAGGGGCCTCTGACCCCAGCATGCTACCCAGGGGTAATCCTCTCTTCCTGGACTTGCAGGATAGGCCCCAGGGTGCCCCCAGGCCCTCCACATAGGGGCTTCTGACCCAAGCAAGCTACCCAGGGGTCCACCTCTCTCCCTGGACTTGCCGTATAGGCCCCAAGGTGCCCATTGACCCTCCATCTAGGGGCCTCTGACCCCAAAAAGCTACTGAGGGGTCCACTTCTCTCCCTGGACTTGCAGTATAGGCCCCAGGGGGCCCCCTGGCCCTCCACCTATGGGTTTCCGACCCCAGCTAGCTACACTGGGGTCCACCTCTCTCCCTGGAGTTTCAGTAGAGGCCCCAGGGTGCCCCCTGGCCCTCCACCTAGGGGCCTCAGACCTCAGTAAGCTACCCAGGGGTCCACCTCTTTCCCTGGACTTGCACTAGATGCCCCAGGCTGCCCCCTCGCCCTCCACTTACGGGCCTTTGACCCCAGCAAGCTACCCAGGGGTCCACCTCTCTGCCTGGACTTGCAAGCTAGTTCTCAGCATGCCCTCTGGCCCTCCACCTAGTGGCCTCTGACCCCAGCAAGCAACCCAGGGGTCCACCTCTCTCCCTGGAGTACAGTAAAGGCCCCAGGGTGCCCCCTGGCCCTCTACCTCGGGGCCTCAGACCCCAGCAAGCTACCCAGGGGTCCACCTCTCTCCCTGGACTAGCACTAGACGCCCCAGGCTGCCCCCTCGCACTCCACTTAGGGGCCTCTGACCCCAGCAAGCTACCCAGGGGTACACCTCTCTGCCTGGACTTGCAGCAGAGGCCCCAAGGTGCCTCCCGACCCTCCACCTATGGGCCTCTGACCCCAGCAAGCTACCCAGGGGTCTACGTCTCTCCCTGGACTTGCAGTAAAGGTCCCAGGGTGCCACTTGGCCCTCCACCTAGGGGCTTCTGACCCCAGCAAGCTAACCAGGGGTCCTCCTCTCTCCCTGGACTTGCAGGATATTCCCCAGGGTGCCCACCTTGCCCTCCACCTAGGGGCCTCTGACCCCAGCAAGCTAGCCAGGGGTCCACCTCTCTTCCTGGACTTGCAGGATAGGCCCCAGGGTGCCACTTGGCCCTCCACCTAGGGTCCTTTGTCCCTAGCAAGCTACACAGGGTTCCACCTCTCTCCCTAGACTTGCAGTCTAGGCCCCGGGGTGCCCCTTGGCCCTCCACCTAGGGGCCTCTGACCCCAGCATGCTACCCAGGGGTAAACCTCTCTTCCTGGACTTGCAGGATAGGCCCCAGGGTGCCCCCAGGCCCTCCACATAGGGGCCTCTGACCCCAGCAAGCTACCCAGGGGTCCACCTCTCTCCTTGGACTTGCAGTATAGGCCCCAGGGTGCCCCTTGGCCCTCCATCGAGGGTCGTCTTACCCCAGCAAGCTACCCAGGGGTCCACCTCTCTTCCTGGACTTGCAGGATAGGCCCCAGGGTGCTCTTTGGCCCTCCACCTAGAGGCCTTTGACCCCAGCAAGCTACCCTGTGGTCCACCTCTCTCCTTGGACTTGCCGTATAGGCCCCAAGGTGCCCCCTAACCCTCCACCTAGGGGCCTCTTACCTCAGCAAGCTACCCAGGGGTCCACCTCTCTCCCTGGACTTGCAGTATAGGAACCAGTGTGCCCCCTTGCCCTTCACCTAGGGGCCTCTCACACCAGCAAGCTACCCAGGGGTCCATCTCTCTCCCTGGACTTGCAGTATAGGCCCAAATGTGCCCATTGGCCCTCCACCTAGGGGCCTCTGAACCCAACAAGCTACCCAGGGGTCCACCTCTCTCCCTGGACTTGCAGTAGACGCCCCAGGGTGCCCCTTGGCCCTCCACCTAGGGGCCTCTGACCCCAACAAGCTACCAAGTGGTCCACCTCTCTCCTTGGACTTGCAGTTTAGGCCCCAGTTTGAACCTTGGCCCTCCAACTAGGGGCCTCTGACCCCAGAAAGCTACCCAGGGGTCCTCCTCTCTCTCTGGACTCACTGGATAGGCCCCAGGGTGATACATGGCCCTCCACCTAGGGGCCTTTGACCCCAGCAAGCTACCCAGGGGTCCACCTCTCTCCCTGGACTTGCAGTAGAGGCCCCAGGGTTCCCCTTAACCCTCCGTCTAGGGGCCTCTGACCCCAGCAAGCTACCCAGGGGTCCACCTCTCTTCCTGGACTTGCAGGATAGGCCCCAGGGTGCCCCCTGGCCCTCCACCTAGGGGCCTCTGACCCCAGCAAGCTACCCAGGGGTCCAGCTCTCACCCTGGACTTGCAGTAGAGGCTCCAGGGTGTCTCCTGGCCCTCCACCTAGGGGCCTCTGACCCCAGCAAGCTACCCAGGGGTCTACCTCTTTCACTGGACTTGCAGTAGAGGCCCCAGGGTGCCCCTTGGCCCTCCACCTAGGGGCCTCTGACCCCAGCAAGCTACCCAGGGGTCCACCTCTCCTCCTGGACTTGCAGGATAGGCCCCAGGGTGCCCCCTGGCCCTCCACCTAGGGCCCTCTGACCCCAGCAAGCTAACCAGGGGTCCACCTCTCTCTGTGCACTTGCAGTATAGGCCCCAACATGCCCCCTGACCCTCCACCTAGGGGCCTCTGACCCCAGCAAGCTACCCAGGGGTCCACCTCTTTCCCTGGACTTGCAGTAAAGGCCCCAGGGTGCCTCTTTGCACTCCACCTAGGGGCCTCTGACCCCTGCAAGCTACCCAGGGGTCCTCCTCTCTCCCTGGACTTGCAGGATAATCCCCAGGGTGCCCACCATGCCCTTCACCTAGGGGCCTCTGACCCCAGCAAGCTAGCAAGGGGTCCACCTCTCTTCCTGGACTTGCAGGATAGGCCCCAGGGTGCCACTTGGCCCTCCACCTAGGGGCCTTTGTCCCTAGCAAGCTACACAGGGTTCCACCTCTCTCCCTAGACTTGCAGTCTAGGCCCCAGGGTGCCCCCTGGCCCTCCACCTTGGGGCCTCTTACCCCAGCAAGCTAACCAGGGGTCCACCTCTCTCCTTGGACTTGCAGTATAGGAACCAGGGTGCACCCTTGCCCTTCACCTAGGGGCCTCTGACACCAGCAAGCTACCCAGGGGTTCATCTCTCTCCCTGGACTTGCAGTATAGGCCCAAATGTGCCCATTGGCCCTCCACCTAGGGGCCTCTGAACCCAGCAAGCTACCCAGGGTTCCACCTCTCTCCCTGCACTTGCAGTAGTTGCCCAGGGTGCCCCTTGGCCCTCCACCTAGGGGCCTCTGACCCTAGCAAGCTAACCAGGGGTCCACTTCTCTCCCTGGACTTGACGTATAGGCCCCAAGGTGCCCCCTGACCCTCCAACTTGGATCCTCTGATCCCAGCAAGCTACCCAGGGGTCCAGCTCTCTCCCTGGACTTGCAGTATAGGCCCCAGGGTGCGCCTTGGCCCTCCACCTAGGGGCCTCTGACCCAGGAAAGCTACCCAGTGGTCCACATCTCTCCCTGGACTTGCAGTATAGGCTCCAGGGTGCCCCCTTGCCCTCCACCTAAGGGCCTCTGACACCAGAAAGCTACCCAGGGGTCTACCTCTCTCCCTGGACTTGCCGAATAGGCCCCAGTGTGCCCGCTGGCCTTCCAGCTAGGGGCTTCTGACCCCAGCAAGCTACCCAGGGGTCCACCTCTCTTCCTGGTCTTGCAGTATAGGCCCCAGGGTGCCCCCTTGCCCTCCACCTAGGGGCCTCTGACCCCAGCAAGCTACCCTGGGGTCCCTCTCTCTTCCTACACTTGCAGGATAGGCCCCTGGGTGCCCTTTGGCCCTCCACCTAGGGGCCTTTGACCCCAGCATGCTACCTATTGGTCCACCTCTCTCCCTGGACTTGCATTAGAGGCACCAGGGTACCCCCTCTCCCTCCACCAAGGGGCCTTTGACCCCAGCAAGCTACCCAGTTTTCCACCTCTCTCCTTGCACTTGCAGGATAGGCCCCAGGGTGCCCCCTGGCCCTCCACCTAGGGGCCTCTGACCCCAGAAAGCTACCCAGGGGTCCACAACTCTCCTTGGACTTGCAGTATAGGCCCCAGGGTGCCCCCCTTGCCGTCCACCTAGGAGCCTCTGACCCCAGCAAGCTACCCAGGGGTCCACCACTCTCCCTGGACTTGCAGGATAGTCCCCAGGGTGCCCCTTGGCCCTCCACCTAGGGTCATTTGACCCCAGCAAGCTACCCAGGGGTCCACCTCTCTCCCTGAACTTGCAGTATAGGCCCCAATGTTCCCTCCTTGCCCTCCACCTAGTGGCCTCTGACCCCAGCAAGCTATCCTGGGGTCCACCTCTCTCCCTGGACTTTCGTATAGGCCGCAACATGCCCCCTGACCCTCTACCTAGGGGCCTCTGACTCCGGAAAGCTACCCAGGGGTCCACCTATCTCCCTGGACTTGCATTAGAGGCCCCAGGGTGTCCCTTGGCCCTCCACCTACGGGCCTCTGACCCCAGCAAGCTACCCAGGAGTCCACCTCTTATCCTGGACTTTCAGGATAGGCCCCAGGGTGCCCCCTGGCCCTCCACCTAGGGGCCTCTGACCCCAGCAAGCTACCCAGGGGTCCACCTCTCTCCTTGGACTTGCAGTGTAGGCCCCATGGTGCCCCCCTTGCCCTCCACCTAGGGGCCTCTGACCCAAGCAAGCTACCCAGGGGTCCACCTCTCACCCTGGACTTGCCGTATAGGCCCCAAGGTGCCCCCTGACCCTCCACCTAGGGGCCTTTGTTCCCAGCAAGCTACCCAGGGGTCCAGCTGTCTCTTTGGACTTGCAGTAGAGGCCCCAGGGTTCCACTTAACCCTCCGTCTAGGGGCCTCTGACCCCAGCAAGCTACCCAGGGGTCCACCTCTCTTCCTGGACTTGCAGGATAGGCCCCAGGGTGCTCACTGGCCCTCCACCTAGGGGCCTCTGACCCCAGAAAGCTATCAAGGGGTCCACCTCTCTCCTTGGACTTGCAGTATAGGCCCCAGGGTGCCCCCCATGCCCTCCACCTATGGGCCTCTGAACCCTGCAAGCTACCCTGGGGTCCACCTCTCTCCCTGGACTTGCAGGAAAGGCCCCAGGGTGCCCCCTGGCCCCCCACCTAGGGGCCTCTGATCCCAGCAAGCTACCCAGGGGTCCAACTCTCTCCCTGGATTTGCAGTAGAGGCCCCAGGGTTTCCCCTGGCCCTCCACCTAGGGGCCTCTGACCCCAGCAAGCTACCCAGGGGTCCACCTCTCTCCTTGGACTTGCAGTATTTGCCCGAGGGTGCCCCTTGGCCCTCCACCTAGGGTCCTCTTACCCCAGCAAGCTACCCAGGGGTCCACCTCTCTTCCTGGACTTGCAGGATAGGCCCCAGGGTGCTCTTTGGCCCTCCACCTAGGGGCCTTTGACCCCAGCAAGCTACCCTGGGGTCCACCTCTCTCCTTGGACTTGCCGTATAGGCCCTAAGGTGCCCCCTAACCCTCCACCTAGGGGCCTCTTACCTCAGCAAGCTACCCAGGGGTCCACCTCTCTCCCTGGACTTGCAGGATAGGCCCCAGGGTGCTCCCTGGCCCTCCACCTAGGGGCCTCTCACCCCAGAAAGCTATCAAGGGGTCCACCTCTCTCCCTGGACTTGCAGTATAGGCCCAAATGTGCCTATTGGCCCTCCACCTAGGGGCCTCTGAACCCAGCAAGCTACCCAGGGGTCCACCTCTCACCCTGGACTTGCAGTAGACGCCCCAGTGTGCCCCTTGCCCCTTCACCTAGGGGCCTCTGACCCCAGCAAGCTACCAAGGGGTCCACCTCTCTCCTTGAACTTGCAGTATAGGCCCCAGGGTGCCCCCCTTGCCCTCCACCTAGGGGCCTCTGACCCCAGCAAGCTACCCTGGGGTCCACCTCTGTCCCTGGACTTGCGGTATATGCCCCAATGTGCTCCCTGACCCTTCACCTAGGGGCCTCGGACCCAAGCAAGCTACCCAGGGGTCCAGCTCTCTCTCTCTGGACTTGCCGTAAGAGGCCCCTGGGTGCCCCCTGGCCCTAAACCTAGGGGCCTCTGACCCCAGTAAGCAACCCAGGGGTCCACCATTCTCCCTAATTTTTCAGTATAGGCCCCAGGGTGCCCCCCTATCCCTTCACCTTTGGGTCTCTGACCCCAGCAAGCTACCCAGGGGTACACCTCTCTCCCTGGACTTGCAGTATAGGCCCCAGGGTGCCCCCTTGCCATCCACAAAGGGGCCCCTGACCCCAGCAAGCTATCCAGGGATCCACCTCTCTCCATGGACTTGCAGTAGAGGCCCGAGGGTCTCCCCTGGCCCTCCACCTAGGGGCCTCTGACCCCAGCAATCTACCCAGGGGTCCACCTCTCTGCCTGGACTTGCAGTTTAGGCCCCAGGTTGCCCCTTGGCCCTCCACCTAGTGGCCTCTGACCCTAGCAAGCTAATCAGGGGTCCACCTCTCTCCCTGGACTTGCAGTTTAGG
Organism: Danio rerio; assembly: GCF_052040795.2. NCBI lineage: Eukaryota > Metazoa > Chordata > Actinopteri > Cypriniformes > Danionidae > Danio > Danio rerio. Next base: position 53,956,431 of record NC_141027.1, read on the forward strand.
CCCCAGGGTGCCCCTTGGCCCTCCACCTAGGGGCCTCTGACCCCAGCAAGCTACCCAGGGGTCCTCCACTCTCCTTGGACTTGCAGTATAGGCCCCAGGATGCCCCCCTTGCCGTCCACCTAGGGGCCTCTGACCCCAGCAAGCTACCCAGGGGTCCACCACTCTCCCTGGACTTGCAGTAGAGGCCCCAGGGTGCACCCTGGCCTTCCACCCAAGGGCCTCTGACCCCAGCAAGCTACCCAGGGGTCCACCTCTCTCCCTGTACTTGCAGGATAGGCCCCAGGGTGCCCCCTGGCCCTCCACCTAGGGGCCTCTGACCCCAGCAAGCTACCCAGGGGTCCACCTTTCTCCTTAAACTGGCAGTATAGGCCCCAGAATGCCCCCCTGGCCCCCCACCTAGGGGCTTCTGACACCAGCTAGCTACCAAAGGGACCACATCTCTCCCTGGACTTGCAGTAGCGGCCCCAGGGTGCCCCCTGGCCCTCCACCTAGGGGCCTCTGACCCCAGCAAGCTACCAAGGGGTCCACCTCTCTCCCTAGACTTGCAGTAGAGGCCCCAGAGTAACCAATGGCCCTCCACCCAGGGGCCTCTGCCTCAGCAAGCTACCCATGGGTCCACCTCTCCCTGGACTTGCAGGATAGGCCCCAGGGTGCCCCCTGGCCCTCCACCTAGGGGCCTCTGACCCCAGCAAGCTACCCAGGGGTCCACCTCTCTCCCTAAACTGGCAGTATAGGCCCCAGGGCGCCCCCTTATCCCTTCACCTATGGGTCTCTGACCCCAGCAAGCTACCCAGGGGTACACCTCTCTCCCTGGACTTGCAGTATAGGCCCCAGGGTGCCCCCTTGTCATCCACAAAGGGGCCTTTGACCCCAGCAAGCTATCCAGGGATCCACCTCTCTCCCTGGACTTGCAGTAGAGGCCCAAGGATGTCCCCTGGCCCTCCACCTAGGGACCTCTGACCCCAGCAAGCTACCCAGGGGTCCACCTCTCTGCCTGGACTTGCAGTTTAGGCCCCAAGTTGCCCCTTGGCCCTCCACCTAGGGGCCTCTGACCCCAGCAAGCTACCCAGGGGTCCACCTCTTTTCCTGGACTTGCAGGATAGGCCCCAGGGTGCCCCTTGGCCCTCCACCTAGGGGCCTCTGACCCAAGCAAGCAATATAGTGGTCCACATCTCTCCCTGGACTTGCAGTATAGTCTTCAGGGTGCCCCCTTGCCCTCAACCTAAGGGCTTCTGACACCAGCAAGCTACCCAGGGGTCCACCTCTCTCCCTGGACTTGCCGTATAGGCCCCAAGGGTGCTCCCTGATCCTCCACCTAGGGGCCTCTGTCCCCAGCAAGCTACACAGGGGTCCACCTCTCTTCCTGGACTTGCAGGATAGGCCCCAGGGTGCCCCCTGGCCCTCCACCTAGGGGATCTCTGACCCCAGAAAGCTATCAAGGGGTCCACCTCTCTCCTTGGACTTGCAGTATAGGCCCCAGGGTGCCCCTTGGCCCTCCACCTAGGGTCCTCTTACCCCAGCAAGCTACCCAGGGGTCCACCTCTCTTCCTGGACTTGCAGGATAGGCCCCAGGGTGCCCCCTGGTCCTCCACCTAGGGGCCTCTGATTCCAGCAAGCTACCCAGGGGTCCACCTCTCTGCCTGGACTTGCAGTTTAGGCCCCAAGTTGCCCCTTGGCCCTCCACCTAGTGGCCTCTGACCCTAGCAAGCTAACCAGGGGTCCACCTCTCTCCCTGGACTTGCAGTATAGGCCCCAGGGTGCCCCTTGGCCCTCCACCTAGGGGCCTCTGACCCAAGCAAGCAACATGGTGGTCCACATTTCTCCCTGGACTTGCAGTATAGGCTTCAGGGTGCCCCCTTGCCCTCAACCTAAGGGCCTCTGACACCAGCAAGCTATCAAGGGGTCCACCTCTCTCCTTGGACTTGCAGTATAGGCCCCATGTTGCCCCCCTTGCCCTCCACCTAGGGGCCTCTGACCCTAGCAAGCTACCCAGGGGTCCACCTCTCTCCTTGGACTTGCAGTATAGGCCCCAGGTTGCCCCCCTTGCCCTCCACCTAGGGGCCTCTGACCCTAGCAAGCTACCCAGGGGTCCACCTCTCTCCTTGGACTTGCAGTATAGGCCCCAGGGTGCCCCTTGGCCCTCCACCTAGGGTCCTCTGACCCCAGCAAGCTACCCAGGGGTCCACCTCTCTTCCTGGACTTGCAGGATAGGCCCCAGGGTGCCCCCTGGCCCTCCACCTAGGGGCCTCTGACCCCAGCAAGCTACCCAGGGGTCCACCTCTCTGCCTGGACTTGCAGTTTAGGCCCCAAGTTGCCCCTTGGCCCTCCACCTAGTGGCCTCTGACCCTAGCAAGCTAACCAGGGGTCCACCTCTCTCCCTGGACTTGCAGTATAGGCCCCAGGGTGCCCCTTGGCCCTCCACCTAGGGGCCTCTGACCCAAGCAAGCAACATGGTGGTCCACATTTCTCCCTGGACTTGCAGTATAGGCTTCAGGGTGCCCCCTTGCCCTCAACCTAAGGGCCTCTGACACCAGCAAGCTACCCAGGGGTCCACCTCTCTCCCTGGACTTGCCGTATAGGCCCCAAGGGTGCCCCATGATCCTCCACCTAGGGGCCTTTGTCCCCAGCAAGCTACCCAGGGGTCCAGCTGTCTCCTTGGACTTGCAGTATAGGCCCCAGGGTGCCCCTTGGCCCTCCACCTAGGGTCCTCTTACCCCAGCAAGCTACCCAGGGGTCCACCTCTCTTCCTGGACTTGCAGAATAGGCCCCAGTGTGCTCTTTGGCCTTCCACCTAGGGGCCTTTGACCCCAGCAAGCTACCCTGGGGTCCACCTCTCTCATTGGACTTGCCGTATAGGCCCCAAGGTGCCCCCTAACCCTCCACCTAGGGGCCTCTTACCTCAGCAAGCTACCCAGGGGTCCACCTCTCTCCCTGTACTTGCAGTATAGGAACCAGGGTGCCCCCTTGCCCTTCACCTAGGTTCCTCTGACACCAGCAAGATATCCCGGGGGTCTATCTCTCTCCCTGGACTTGCAGTATAGGCCCAAATGTGCCCATTTACCCTCCACCTAGGGGCCTCTAACCCCAGCAAGCTACCCAGGGGTCCACCTCTCTCCTTGGACTTGCAGTATAGGCCCCAGGGTGACCCTCTAGCCCTCCACCTAGGGGCCTCTGACCCCAGTAAGCTACCCAGGGGTCCACCTCTCTTCCTGGTCTTGCAGTATAGGCCCCAGGGTGCCCCCTTGCCTTCCACCTAGGGGCTTCTGACCCCAGCAAGCTACCCAGGGGTCCACCTCTCTTGCTGGACTTGCAGTATAGGCCCCAGGGTGACCCTTGGCCCTCCATCTAGGGACCTCTGACCCCAGCAAGCTACCCAGGGGTCCAACTCTCTTCCTGGACTTGCAGGATAGGCCCCATGGTGCCCCATGGCCCTCCACCTAGGGGCTTCATAATCAATAAAGCTACCCAGGGGTCCACTTTTCTCCTTGGACTTGTAGTATAGGCCCCAAGGTGCCCCCCTTGCCCTCCACCTAGGGGCCTCTGACCCAGCAAGCTACCTTGGGGTCCAACTCTCTCCCTGGACTTGCGGTATAGGCCCCAAGGTGCCCCCTGACCATCCACCTAAGGGCCTCTGACCCCAGCAAGCTACCCAGAGGTCCACCTCTCTCCCTAAACTGGCAGTATAGGCCCCAGGGTGCCCCCCTATCCCTCCACCTAGGGGCCTCTGACCCCAGCAAGCTACCCAGGGGTCCACCTCTCTCCTTGGACTTTCAGGATAGGCCCCAGGGTGCCCCTCTTGCCCTCCACCTAGGGGCCTCTGACCCCAGCAAGCTACCCATGGGTCCACCTCTCTTCCTGGACTGGCAGGATAGGCCCCATGGTGCCCCATGGCCCTCCACCTAGGGGTTTCTGACCCCAGCAAGCTACCCAGGGGTCCACCTCTCTCCTTGGACTGGCAGTATAGCCCCCAGGGTGCCCCTTGGCCCTACACCTTGGGTCCTCTTACCCCAGCAAGCTACCCAGGGGTCCACCTCTCTTCCTGGACTTGCAGTAGAGGCCCCAGGGTGCTCTTTGGCCCTCCACCTAGGGGCCTTTGACCCCAGCAAGCTACCCTGGGGTCCACCTCTCTCCTTGGACTTGCCGTATAGGCCCCAAGGTGCCCCCTAACCCTTCACCTAGGGGCCTCTTACCTCAGCAATCTACCCAGGGGTCCACCTCTCTCTATGGACTTGCAGTATAGGAACCAGGGTGCCCCGTTGCCCTTCACCTAGGGGCCTCTGACACCAGCAAGCTACCCAGGGGTCCATCTCTCTCCCTGGACTTGCAGTATAGGCCCAAATGTGCCCATTGGCCCTCCACCTAGGGGCCTCTGAACCCAGCAAGCTACCCAGGGGTCCAACTCTCTCCCTGGACTTGCAGTAGACGCCCCAGTGTGCCCCTTGCCCCTTCTCCTAGGGGCCTCTGACCCCAGCAAGCTACCAAGGGGTCCACCTCTCTCCTTGGACTTGCAGTATAGGCCCCAGGGTGCCCCCCTTGCCGTCCACCTAGGGGCCTCTGAACCCAGCAAGCTACCCTGGGGTCAACCTTTCTCCCTGGACTTGCGGTATATGCCCCAATGTGCTCCCTGACCCTTCACCTAGGGGCCTCGGACCCCAGCAAGCTACCCAGGGGTCCATCTCTCTCTCTCTGGACTTGCAGTAGAGGCCCCTGGGTGGCCCCTAGCCCTCCACCTAGGGGCCTCTGACCCTAGCAAGCTAACAAGGGGTCCACCTCTCTCCCTGGACTTGCAGTATAGGCCACAGGGTGCCCCTTGGCCCTCAACCTAAGGGCCACTGACACCAGCAAGCTACCCAGGGGTCCACCTCTTTCCCTGGACTTGCCGTATACGCCCCAGGTTGCCCCTTGGCCCTCCACCTAGTGGCCTCTGACCCTAGCAAGCTAACCAGGGGTCCACCTCTCTTCCTGGACTTGCAGTATAGGCCCCAGGGTGCCCCCTGGACCTCCACCTAGGAGCCTCTGACCCCAGAAAGCTACCCAGGGGTCCACAACTCTCCTTGGACTTGCAGTATAGGCCCCAGGGTGCCCCCCTTGCCGTCCACCTAGGAGCCTCTGACCCCAGCAAGCTACCCAGGGGTCCACCACTCTCCCTGGACTTGCAGGATAGTCCCCAGGGTGCCCCTTGGCCCTCCACCTAGGGTCATTTGACCCCAGCAAGCTACCCAGGGGTCCACCTCTCTCCCTGAACTTGCAGTATAGGCCCCAATGTTCCCTCCTTGCCCTCCACCTAGTGGCCTCTGACCCCAGCAAGCTATCCTGGGGTCCACCTCTCTCCCTGGACTTTCGTATAGGCCGCAACATGCCCCCTGACCCTCTACCTAGGGGCCTCTGACTCCGGCAAGCTACCCAGGGGTCCACCTATCTCCCTGGACTTGCATTAGAGGCCCCAGGGTGTCCCTTGGCCCTCCACCTACGGGCCTCTGACCCCAGCAAGCTACCCAGGAGTCCACCTCTTATCCTGGACTTTCAGGATAGGCCCCAGGGTGCCCCCTGGCCCTCCACCTAGGGGCCTCTGACCCCAGCAAGCTACCCAGGGGTCCACCTCTCTCCTTGGACTTGCAGTGTAGGCCCCATGGTGCCCCCCTTGCCCTCCACCTAGGGGCCTCTGACCCAAGCAAGCTACCCAGGGGTCCACCTCTCACCCTGGACTTGCCGTATAGGCCCCAAGGTGCCCCCTGACCCTCCACCTAGGGGCCTTTGTTCCCAGCAAGCTACCCAGGGGTCCAGCTGTCTCTTTGGACTTGCAGTAGAGGCCCCAGGGTTCCACTTAACCCTCCGTCTAGGGGCCTCTGACCCCAGCAAGCTACCCAGGGGTCCACCTCTCTTCCTGGACTTGCAGGATAGGCCCCAGGGTGCTCACTGGCCCTCCACCTAGGGGCCTCTGACCCCAGAAAGCTATCAAGGGGTCCACCTCTCTCCTTGGACTTGCAGTATAGGCCCCAGGGTGCCCCCCATGCCCTCCACCTATGGGCCTCTGAACCCTGCAAGCTACCCTGGGGTCCACCTCTCTCCCTGGACTTGCAGGAAAGGCCCCAGGGTGCCCCCTGGCCCCCCACCTAGGGGCCTCTGATCCCAGCAAGCTACCCAGGGGTCCAACTCTCTCCCTGGATTTGCAGTAGAGGCCCCAGGGTTTCCCCTGGCCCTCCACCTAGGGGCCTCTGACCCCAGCAAGCTACCCAGGGGTCCACCTCTCTCCTTGGACTTGCAGTATTTGCCCGAGGGTGCCCCTTGGCCCTCCACCTAGGGGCCTCTTACCTCAGCAAGCTACCCAGGGGTCCACCTCTCTCCCTGGACTTGCAGGATAGGCCCCAGGGTGCTCCCTGGCCCTCCACCTAGGGGCCTCTCACCCCAGAAAGCTATCAAGGGGTCCACCTCTCTCCCTGGACTTGCAGTATAGGCCCAAATGTGCCTATTGGCCCTCCACCTAGGGGCCTCTGAACCCAGCAAGCTACCCAGGGGTCCACCTCTCACCCTGGACTTGCAGTAGACGCCCCAGTGTGCCCCTTGCCCCTTCACCTAGGGGCCTCTGACCCCAGCAAGCTACCAAGGGGTCCACCTCTCTCCTTGAACTTGCAGTATAGGCCCCAGGGTGCCCCCCTTGCCCTCCACCTAGGGGCCTCTGACCCCAGCAAGCTACCCTGGGGTCCACCTCTGTCCCTGGACTTGCGGTATATGCCCCAATGTGCTCCCTGACCCTTCACCTAGGGGCCTCGGACCCAAGCAAGCTACCCAGGGGTCCAGCTCTCTCTCTCTGGACTTGCCGTAAGAGGCCCCTGGGTGCCCCCTGGCCCTAAACCTAGGGGCCTCTGACCCCAGTAAGCAACCCAGGGGTCCACCATTCTCCCTAATTTTTCAGTATAGGCCCCAGGGTGCCCCCCTATCCCTTCACCTTTGGGTCTCTGACCCCAGCAAGCTACCCAGGGGTACACCTCTCTCCCTGGACTTGCAGTATAGGCCCCAGGGTGCCCCCTTGCCATCCACAAAGGGGCCCCTGACCCCAGCAAGCTATCCAGGGATCCACCTCTCTCCATGGACTTGCAGTAGAGGCCCGAGGGTCTCCCCTGGCCCTCCACCTAGGGGCCTCTGACCCCAGCAATCTACCCAGGGGTCCACCTCTCTGCCTGGACTTGCAGTTTAGGCCCCAGGTTGCCCCTTGGCCCTCCACCTAGTGGCCTCTGACCCTAGCAAGCTAACCAGGGGTCCACCTCTCTCCCTGGACTTGCAGTTTAGGCCCCAGGGTGCCCCTTGGCCCTCCACCTAGGGGCCTCTGACCCCAGAAAGCTACTTAGGGGTCCTCCACTCTCCTTGGACTTGCAGTATAGGCCCCAGGATGCCCCCCTTGCCGTCCACCTAGGGGCCTCTGACCCCAGCAAGCTACCCAGGGGTCCACCACTCTCCCTGGACTTGCAGTAGAGGCCCCAGGGTGCACCCTGGCCTTCCACCCAAGGGCCTCTGACCCCAGCAAGCTACCCAGGGGTCCACCTCTCTCCCTGTACTTGCAGGATAGGCCCCAGGGTGCCCCCTGGCCCTCCACCTAGGGGCCTCTGACCCCAGCAAGCTACCCAGGGGTCCACCTTTCTCCTTAAACTGGCAGTATAGGCCCCAGAATGCCCCCCTGGCCCCCCACCTAGGGGCTTCTGACACCAGCTAGCTACCAAAGGGACCACATCTCTCCCTGGACTTGCAGTAGCGGCCCCAGGGTGCCCCCTGGCCCTCCACCTAGGGGCCTCTGACCCCAGCAAGCTACCAAGGGGTCCACCTCTCTCCCTAGACTTGCAGTAGAGGCCCCAGAGTAACCAATGGCCCTCCACCCAGGGGCCTCTGCCTCAGCAAGCTACCCATGGGTCCACCTCTCCCTGGACTTGCAGGATAGGCCCCAGGGTGTCCCCTGGCCCTCCACCTAGGGACCTCTGACCCCAGCAAGCTACCCAGGGGTCCACCTCTCTCCCTAAACTGGCAGTATAGGCCCCAGGGCGCCCCCTTATCCCTTCACCTATGGGTCTCTGACCCCAGCAAGCTACCCAGGGGTACACCTCTCTCCCTGGACTTGCAGTATAGGCCCCAGGGTGCCCCCTTGTCATCCACAAAGGGGCCTTTGACCCCAGCAAGCTATCCAGGGATCCACCTCTCTCCCTGGACTTGCAGTAGAGGCCCAAGGATGTCCCCTGGCCCTCCACCTAGGGACCTCTGACCCCAGCAAGCTACCCAGGGGTCCACCTCTCTGCCTGGACTTGCAGTTTAGGCCCCAAGTTGCCCCTTGGCCCTCCACCTAGGGGCCTCTGACCCCAGCAAGCTACCCAGGGGTCCACCTCTTTTCCTGGACTTGCAGGATAGGCCCCAGGGTGCCCCTTGGCCCTCCACCTAGGGGCCTCTGACCCAAGCAAGCAATATAGTGGTCCACATCTCTCCCTGGACTTGCAGTATAGTCTTCAGGGTGCCCCCTTGCCCTCAACCTAAGGGCTTCTGACACCAGCAAGCTACCCAGGGGTCCACCTCTCTCCCTGGACTTGCCGTATAGGCCCCAAGGGTGCTCCCTGATCCTCCACCTAGGGGCCTCTGTCCCCAGCAAGCTACACAGGGGTCCACCTCTCTTCCTGGACTTGCAGGATAGGCCCCAGGGTGCCCCCTGGCCCTCCACCTAGGGGATCTCTGACCCCAGAAAGCTATCAAGGGGTCCACCTCTCTCCTTGGACTTGCAGTATAGGCCCCAGGGTGCCCCTTCGCCCTCCACCTAGGGTCCTCTTACCCCAGCAAGCTACCCAGGGGTCCACCTCTCTTCCTGGACTTGCAGGATAGGCCCCAGGGTGCCCCCTGGTCCTCCACCTAGGGGCCTCTGACCCCAGCAAGCTACCCAGGGGTCCACCTCTCTGCCTGGACTTGCAGTTTAGGCCCCAAGTTGCCCCTTGGCCCTCCACCTAGTGGCCTCTGACCCTAGCAAGCTAACCAGGGGTCCACCTCTCTCCCTGGACTTGCAGTATAGGCCCCAGGGTGCCCCTTGGCCCTCCACCTAGGGGCCTCTGACCCAAGCAAGCAACATGGTGGTCCACATTTCTCCCTGGACTTGCAGTATAGGCTTCAGGGTGCCCCCTTGCCCTCAACCTAAGGGCCTCTGACACCAGCAAGCTATCAAGGGGTCCACCTCTCTCCTTGGACTTGCAGTTTAGGCCCCAGGTTGCCCCCCTTGCCCTCCACCTAGGGGCCTCTTACCCCAGCAAGCTACCCAGGGGTCCACCTCTCTTCCTGGACTTGCAGGATAGGCCCCAGGGTGCCCCCTGGTCCTCCACCTAGGGGCCTCTGACCCCAGCAAGCTACCCAGGGGTCCACCTCTCTGCCTGGACTTGCAGTTTAGGCCCCAAGTTGCCCCTTGGCCCTCCACCTAGTGGCCTCTGACCCTAGCAAGCTAACCAGGGGTCCACCTCTCTCCCTGGACTTGCAGTATAGGCCCCAGGGTGCCCCTTGGCCCTCCACCTAGGGGCCTCTGACCCAAGCAAGCAACATGGTGGTCCACATTTCTCCCTGGACTTGCAGTATAGGCTTCAGGGTGCCCCCTTGCCCTCAACCTAAGGGCCTCTGACACCAGCAAGCTATCAAGGGGTCCACCTCTCTCCTTGGACTTGCAGTATAGGCCCCAGGTTGCCCCCCTTGCCCTCCACCTAGGGGCCTCTGACCCTAGCAAGCTACCCAGGGGTCCACCTCTCTCCTTGGACTTGCAGTATAGGCCCCAGGGTGCCCCTTGGCCCTCCACCTAGGGTCCTCTGACCCCAGCAAGCTACCCAGGGGTCCACCTCTCTTCCTGGACTTGCAGGATAGGCCCCAGGGTGCCCCCTGGCCCTCCACCTAGGGGCCTCTGACCCCAGCAAGCTACCCAGGGGTCCACCTCTCTGCCTGGACTTGCAGTTTAGGCCCCAAGTTGCCCCTTGGCCCTCCACCTAGTGGCCTCTGACCCTAGCAAGCTAACCAGGGGTCCACCTCTCTCCCTGGACTTGCAGTATAGGCCCCAGGGTGCCCCTTGGCCCTCCACCTAGGGGCCTCTGACCCAAGCAAGCAACATGGTGGTCCACATTTCTCCCTGGACTTGCAGTATAGGCTTCAGGGTGCCCCCTTGCCCTCAACCTAAGGGCCTCTGACACCAGCAAGCTACCCAGGGGTCCACCTCTCTCCCTGGACTTGCCGTATAGGCCCCAAGGGTGCCCCATGATCCTCCACCTAGGGGCCTTTGTCCCCAGCAAGCTACCCAGGGGTCCAGCTGTCTCCTTGGACTTGCAGTATAGGCCCCAGGGTGCCCCTTGGCCCTCCACCTAGGGTCCTCTTACCCCAGCAAGCTACCCAGGGGTCCACCTCTCTTCCTGGACTTGCAGAATAGGCCCCAGTGTGCTCTTTGGCCTTCCACCTAGGGGCCTTTGACCCCAGCAAGCTACCCTGGGGTCCACCTCTCTCATTGGACTTGCCGTATAGGCCCCAAGGTGCCCCCTAACCCTCCACCTAGGGGCCTCTTACCTCAGCAAGCTACCCAGGGGTCCACCTCTCTCCCTGTACTTGCAGTATAGGAACCAGGGTGCCCCATTGCCCTTCACCTAGGTTCCTCTGACACCAGCAAGATATCCCGGGGGTCTATCTCTCTCCCTGGACTTGCAGTATAGGCCCAAATGTGCCCATTTACCCTCCACCTAGGGGCCTCTAACCCCAGCAAGCTACCCAGGGGTCCACCTCTCTCCTTGGACTTGCAGTATAGGCCCCAGGGTGACCCCTTAGCCCTCCACCTAGGGGCCTCTGACCCCAGTAAGCTACCCAGGGGTCCACCTCTCTTCCTGGTCTTGCAGTATAGGCCCCAGGGTGCCCCCTTGCCTTCCACCTAGGGGCTTCTGACCCCAGCAAACTACCCAGGGGTCCACCTCTCTTGCTGGACTTGCAGTATAGCCCCAGGGTGACCCTTGGCCCTCCATCTAAGGACCTCTGACCCCAGCAAGCTACCCAGGGGTCCACCTCTCTTCCTGGACTTGCAGGATAGGCCCCATGGTGCCCCATGGCCCTCCACCTAGGGGCTTCATAATCAATAAAGCTACCCAGGGGTCCACTTTTCTCCTTGGACTTGTAGTATAGGCCCCAAGGTGTCCCCCTTGCCCTCCACCTAGGGGCCTCTGACCCCAGCAAGCTACCTTGGGGTCCAACTCTCTCCCTGGACTTGCGGTATAGGCCCCAAGGTGCCCCCTGACCATCCACCTAGGGGCCTCTGACCCCAGCAAGCTACCCAAGGGTTCACCTCTCTCTCTCTAAACTGGCAGAGTAGGCCCCAGGGTGCCCCCTTGCCCTCCACCTAGGGGTCCCTGACCCCAGCAAGCTACCAAGGGGTCCACCTCTCTCCCTGGACTTGCAGTAGAGGCCCCAGGGTAACCAATGGCCCTCCACCCAGGGGCCTCTGACCCCAGCAAGCTACCCAGGGGTCCACCTCTCTCCCTGGACTTGCAGTCGAGGCCCCTGGGTGCCCCCTTGCCCAACGCCTGGGGGCCTCTGACCCCAGCAAGCTACCCAGGGGTCCACCTCTCTCGCTGGACTTGCAGTATAGGCCTCAGGGTGCCCCTTGGCCCTCCACCTAGGGCCTCTTACCCCAGCAAGCTACCCAGGGGTCAAGTTCTCTTCCTGGACTTGCAGGATAGAACCCAGGGTGCCCCCTGGCCCTCCACCTTGGGGCCTCTTACCCCAGCAAGCTAACCAGGGGTCCACCTCTCTCCTTGAACTTGCAGTATAGGAACCAGGGTGCCCCCCTTGCCCTCCACCTTGGGGCCTCTTACCCCAGCAAGCTAACCAGGGGTCCACCTCTCTCCTTGGACTTGCAGTATAGGCCCCAGGGTGCCCCTTGGTCCTCCACCTAGGGGCCTCTGACCCCAGCAAGCTACCCAGGGGTCCACCTCTCTCCTTGGACTTGCCGTATAGGCCCTAAGGTGCCCCATGGCCCTCCTCCTAGGGGCTTCAGACTCCAGAAAGCTACCCAGGGGTCCTCTTCTCACCTTGGACTTGCAGTATAGGCCCCAGGGTGCCCCTTGGCCCTCCACCTAGGGGCCTCTGACCCCAGCAAGCTACCCTGGGGTCCATCTCTCCCTGGATTTGCGGTATAGGCCCCAAGGTGCCCCCTGACCCTCCACCTAGGGGTTCTGACCCCAGCAAGCTACCCAGGGGTCCACCTCTCTTCCTGGACTTGCAGGATAGGCCCCTGGGTGCCCTTTGGCCCTCCACCTAGGGGCCTTTGACCCCAGCAAGCTACCCAGGGGTCCACCTCTCTGCCTGGACTTGCAGGATAGACCCCATCATGCCCCCTGGACCTCCACCTAGGGGCCTCTGACCCCAGCAAGCTACCCAAGGGTTCACCTCTCTCTCTCTAAACTGGCAGAGTAGGCCCCAGGGTGCCCCCTTGCCCTCCACCTAGGGGTCCCTGACCCCAGCAAGCTACCAAGGGGTCCACCTCTCTCCCTGGACTTGCAGTAGAGGCCCCAGGGTAACCAATGGCCCTCCACCCAGGGGCCTCTGACCCCAGCAAGCTACCCATGGGTCCACCTCTCCCTGGACTTGCAAAATAGGCCCCAGGGTGCCCCCTGGCCCTCCACCTTTGGGCCTTTGACCCCAGCAAGCTACCCAGGGTTCCACCTCTCTCCCTGGACTTGCAGTATAAGCCCCAGGGTGCCTCCCTTGCCTTCCACCTAGGGGCTTCTGACCCCAGCAAGGTACCCAGGGGTCCACCTCTCTCCCTGGACTTGCCATTTAGGCCCCAAGGTGCCCCCCGACCCTCCACCTAGGGGCCTCTGACCCCAGCAAGCTACCGAGGGGTTTAACTCTCTTCCTGGACTTGCAAGATAGGCCCCAGGGTGCCACTTGGCCCTCCACCTAGGGTCCTCTGACCCCAGCAAGCTACCCAGGGGTCCACCTCTCTGCCTGGACTTGCAGTTTAGGCCCCAGGATGCCCCTTGGCCCTCCACCTAGAGGCCTCTGACCCAAGCAAGCTACCCAGGGGTCCACATCTCTCCCTGGACAGCAGTATAGGCTCCATGGTGCCCCCTTGCCCTCCACCTGAGGGCCTCTGACACCAGCAAGTTACCCAGGGGTCCACCTCTCTCCCTGTACTTGCTTTATAGGCCCCAGTGTGCCCGCTGGCCCCCAGCTAGGGGCTTCTGACCCCAGCAAGCTACCCAGGGGTCCACTTCTCTTCCTGGTCTTGCAGTATAGGCCCCAGGGTGCCCCCTTGCCTTCCACCTAGGGGCCTCTGACCCCAGCAAGCTACCCAGGGGTCCACCTTTTTCCCTATACTAGCAGTATAGGCCTCAGGGTGCCCCCTGGCCCTCCACCTAGGGGCTTCTGACCCCAGCAAGCTACCCAGGGGTCCACCTCTCTCCCTGGACTTGCAGTAAAGGCCCCAGGGTGCCCCTTTGCACTCCACCTAGGGGCCTCTGACCCCAGCAAGCTAACCAGGGGTTTTCCTCTCTCCCTGGACTTGCAGGATATTCCCCAGGGTGCCCACCTTGCCCTCCATCTAGGGGCCTCTGACCCCAGCAAGCTAGCCAGGGGTCCACCTCTCTTCCTGGACTTGCAGGATAGGCCCCAGGGTGCCACTTGGCCCTCCACCTAGGGTCCTTTGTCCCTAGCAAGCTACACAGGGTTCCACCTCTCTCCCTAGACTTGCAGTCTAGGCCACAGGGTGCCCCTTGGCCCTCCACCTAGGGGCCTCTGACCCCAGCATGCTACCCAGGGGTAATCCTCTCTTCCTGGACTTGCAGGATAGGCCCCAGGGTGCCCCCAGGCCCTCCACATAGGGGCTTCTGACCCAAGCAAGCTACCCAGGGGTCCACCTCTCTCCCTGGACTTGCCGTATAGGCCCCAAGGTGCCCATTGACCCTCCATCTAGGGGCCTCTGACCCCAAAAAGCTACTGAGGGGTCCACTTCTCTCCCTGGACTTGCAGTATAGGCCCCAGGGGGCCCCCTGGCCCTCCACCTATGGGTTTCCGACCCCAGCTAGCTACACTGGGGTCCACCTCTCTCCCTGGAGTTTCAGTAGAGGCCCCAGGGTGCCCCCTGGCCCTCCACCTAGGGGCCTCAGACCTCAGTAAGCTACCCAGGGGTCCACCTCTTTCCCTGGACTTGCACTAGATGCCCCAGGCTGCCCCCTCGCCCTCCACTTACGGGCCTTTGACCCCAGCAAGCTACCCAGGGGTCCACCTCTCTGCCTGGACTTGCAAGCTAGTTCCCAGCATGCCCTCTGGCCCTCCACCTAGTGGCCTCCGACCCCAGCAAGCAACCCAGGGGTCCACCTCTCTCCCTGGAGTACAGTAAAGGCCCCAGGGTGCCCCCTGGCCCTCTACCTCGGGGCCTCAGACCCCAGCAAGCTACCCAGGGGTCCACCTCTCTCCCTGGACTAGCACTAGACGCCCCAGGCTGCCCCCTCGCACTCCACTTAGGGGCCTCTGACCCCAGCAAGCTACCCAGGGGTACACCTCTCTGCCTGGACTTGCAGCAGAGGCCCCAAGGTGCCTCCCGACCCTCCACCTATGGGCCTCTGACCCCAGCAAGCTACCCAGGGGTCTACGTCTCTCCCTGGACTTGCAGTAAAGGTCCCAGGGTGCCACTTGGCCCTCCACCTAGGGGCTTCTGACCCCAGCAAGCTAACCAGGGGTCCTCCTCTCTCCCTGGACTTGCAGGATATTCCCCAGGGTGCCCACCTTGCCCTCCACCTAGGGGCCTCTGACCCCAGCAAGCTAGCCAGGGGTCCACCTCTCTTCCTGGACTTGCAGGATAGGCCCCAGGGTGCCACTTGGCCCTCCACCTAGGGTCCTTTGTCCCTAGCAAGCTACACAGGGTTCCACCTCTCTCCCTAGACTTGCAGTCTAGGCCCCGGGGTGCCCCTTGGCCCTCCACCTAGGGGCCTCTGACCCCAGCATGCTACCCAGGGGTAAACCTCTCTTCCTGGACTTGCAGGATAGGCCCCAGGGTGCCCCCAGGCCCTCCACATAGGGGCCTCTGACCCCAGCAAGCTACCCAGGGGTCCACCTCTCTCCTTGGACTTGCAGTATAGGCCCCAGGGTGCCCCTTGGCCCTCCATCGAGGGTCGTCTTACCCCAGCAAGCTACCCAGGGGTCCACCTCTCTTCCTGGACTTGCAGGATAGGCCCCAGGGTGCTCTTTGGCCCTCCACCTAGAGGCCTTTGACCCCAGCAAGCTACCCTGTGGTCCACCTCTCTCCTTGGACTTGCCGTATAGGCCCCAAGGTGCCCCCTAACCCTCCACCTAGGGGCCTCTTACCTCAGCAAGCTACCCAGGGGTCCACCTCTCTCCCTGGACTTGCAGTATAGGAACCAGTGTGCCCCCTTGCCCTTCACCTAGGGGCCTCTCACACCAGCAAGCTACCCAGGGGTCCATCTCTCTCCCTGGACTTGCAGTATAGGCCCAAATGTGCCCATTGGCCCTCCACCTAGGGGCCTCTGAACCCAACAAGCTACCCAGGGGTCCACCTCTCTCCCTGGACTTGCAGTAGACGCCCCAGGGTGCCCCTTGGCCCTCCACCTAGGGGCCTCTGACCCCAACAAGCTACCAAGTGGTCCACCTCTCTCCTTGGACTTGCAGTTTAGGCCCCAGTTTGAACCTTGGCCCTCCAACTAGGGGCCTCTGACCCCAGAAAGCTACCCAGGGGTCCTCCTCTCTCTCTGGACTCACTGGATAGGCCCCAGGGTGATACATGGCCCTCCACCTAGGGGCCTTTGACCCCAGCAAGCTACCCAGGGGTCCACCTCTCTCCCTGGACTTGCAGTAGAGGCCCCAGGGTTCCCCTTAACCCTCCGTCTAGGGGCCTCTGACCCCAGCAAGCTACCCAGGGGTCCACCTCTCTTCCTGGACTTGCAGGATAGGCCCCAGGGTGCCCCCTGGCCCTCCACCTAGGGGCCTCTGACCCCAGCAAGCTACCCAGGGGTCCAGCTCTCACCCTGGACTTGCAGTAGAGGCTCCAGGGTGTCTCCTGGCCCTCCACCTAGGGGCCTCTGACCCCAGCAAGCTACCCAGGGGTCTACCTCTTTCACTGGACTTGCAGTAGAGGCCCCAGGGTGCCCCTTGGCCCTCCACCTAGGGGCCTCTGACCCCAGCAAGCTACCCAGGGGTCCACCTCTCCTCCTGGACTTGCAGGATAGGCCCCAGGGTGCCCCCTGGCCCTCCACCTAGGGCCCTCTGACCCCAGCAAGCTAACCAGGGGTCCACCTCTCTCTGTGCACTTGCAGTATAGGCCCCAACATGCCCCCTGACCCTCCACCTAGGGGCCTCTGACCCCAGCAAGCTACCCAGGGGTCCACCTCTTTCCCTGGACTTGCAGTAAAGGCCCCAGGGTGCCTCTTTGCACTCCACCTAGGGGCCTCTGACCCCTGCAAGCTACCCAGGGGTCCTCCTCTCTCCCTGGACTTGCAGGATAATCCCCAGGGTGCCCACCATGCCCTTCACCTAGGGGCCTCTGACCCCAGCAAGCTAGCAAGGGGTCCACCTCTCTTCCTGGACTTGCAGGATAGGCCCCAGGGTGCCACTTGGCCCTCCACCTAGGGGCCTTTGTCCCTAGCAAGCTACACAGGGTTCCACCTCTCTCCCTAGACTTGCAGTCTAGGCCCCAGGGTGCCCCCTGGCCCTCCACCTTGGGGCCTCTTACCCCAGCAAGCTAACCAGGGGTCCACCTCTCTCCTTGGACTTGCAGTATAGGAACCAGGGTGCACCCTTGCCCTTCACCTAGGGGCCTCTGACACCAGCAAGCTACCCAGGGGTCCATCTCTCTCCCTGGACTTGCAGTATAGGCCCAAATGTGCCCATTGGCCCTCCACCTAGGGGCCTCTGAACCCAGCAAGCTACCCAGGGTTCCACCTCTCTCCCTGCACTTGCAGTAGTTGCCCAGGGTGCCCCTTGGCCCTCCACCTAGGGGCCTCTGACCCTAGCAAGCTAACCAGGGGTCCACTTCTCTCCCTGGACTTGACGTATAGGCCCCAAGGTGCCCCCTGACCCTCCAACTTGGATCCTCTGATCCCAGCAAGCTACCCAGGGGTCCAGCTCTCTCCCTGGACTTGCAGTATAGGCCCCAGGGTGCGCCTTGGCCCTCCACCTAGGGGCCTCTGACCCAGGAAAGCTACCCAGTGGTCCACATCTCTCCCTGGACTTGCAGTATAGGCTCCAGGGTGCCCCCTTGCCCTCCACCTAAGGGCCTCTGACACCAGAAAGCTACCCAGGGGTCTACCTCTCTCCCTGGACTTGCCGAATAGGCCCCAGTGTGCCCGCTGGCCTTCCAGCTAGGGGCTTCTGACCCCAGCAAGCTACCCAGGGGTCCACCTCTCTTCCTGGTCTTGCAGTATAGGCCCTAGGGTGCCCCCTTGCCCTCCACCTAGGGGCCTCTGACCCCAGCAAGCTACCCTGGGGTCCCTCTCTCTTCCTACACTTGCAGGATAGGCCCCTGGGTGCCCTTTGGCCCTCCACCTAGGGGCCTTTGACCCCAGCATGCTACCTATTGGTCCACCTCTCTCCCTGGACTTGCATTAGAGGCACCAGGGTACCCCCTCTCCCTCCACCAAGGGGCCTTTGACCCCAGCAAGCTACCCAGTTTTCCACCTCTCTCCTTGCACTTGCAGGATAGGCCCCAGGGTGCCCCCTGGCCCTCCACCTAGGGGCCTCTGACCCCAGAAAGCTACCCAGGGGTCCACAACTCTCCTTGGACTTGCAGTATAGGCCCCAGGGTGCCCCCCTTGCCGTCCACCTAGGAGCCTCTGACCCCAGCAAGCTACCCAGGGGTCCACCACTCTCCCTGGACTTGCAGGATAGTCCCCAGGGTGCCCCTTGGCCCTCCACCTAGGGTCATTTGACCCCAGCAAGCTACCCAGGGGTCCACCTCTCTCCCTGAACTTGCAGTATAGGCCCCAATGTTCCCTCCTTGCCCTCCACCTAGTGGCCTCTGACCCCAGCAAGCTATCCTGGGGTCCACCTCTCTCCCTGGACTTTCGTATAGGCCGCAACATGCCCCCTGACCCTCTACCTAGGGGCCTCTGACTCCGGCAAGCTACCCAGGGGTCCACCTATCTCCCTGGACTTGCATTAGAGGCCCCAGGGTGTCCCTTGGCCCTCCACCTACGGGCCTCTGACCCCAGCAAGCTACCCAGGAGTCCACCTCTTATCCTGGACTTTCAGGATAGGCCCCAGGGTGCCCCCTGGCCCTCCACCTAGGGGCCTCTGACCCCAGCAAGCTACCCAGGGGTCCACCTCTCTCCTTGGACTTGCAGTGTAGGCCCCATGGTGCCCCCCTTGCCCTCCACCTAGGGGCCTCTGACCCAAGCAAGCTACCCAGGGGTCCACCTCTCACCCTGGACTTGCCGTATAGGCCCCAAGGTGCCCCCTGACCCTCCACCTAGGGGCCTTTGTTCCCAGCAAGCTACCCAGGGGTCCAGCTGTCTCTTTGGACTTGCAGTAGAGGCCCCAGGGTTCCACTTAACCCTCCGTCTAGGGGCCTCTGACCCCAGCAAGCTACCCAGGGGTCCACCTCTCTTCCTGGACTTGCAGGATAGGCCCCAGGGTGCTCACTGGCCCTCCACCTAGGGGCCTCTGACCCCAGAAAGCTATCAAGGGGTCCACCTCTCTCCTTGGACTTGCAGTATAGGCCCCAGGGTGCCCCCCATGCCCTCCACCTATGGGCCTCTGAACCCTGCAAGCTACCCTGGGGTCCACCTCTCTCCCTGGACTTGCAGGAAAGGCCCCAGGGTGCCCCCTGGCCCCCCACCTAGGGGCCTCTGATCCCAGCAAGCTACCCAGGGGTCCAACTCTCTCCCTGGATTTGCAGTAGAGGCCCCAGGGTTTCCCCTGGCCCTCCACCTAGGGGCCTCTGACCCCAGCAAGCTACCCAGGGGTCCACCTCTCTCCTTGGACTTGCAGTATTTGCCCGAGGGTGCCCCTTGGCCCTCCACCTAGGGTCCTCTTACCCCAGCAAGCTACCCAGGGGTCCACCTCTCTTCCTGGACTTGCAGGATAGGCCCCAGGGTGCTCTTTGGCCCTCCACCTAGGGGCCTTTGACCCCAGCAAGCTACCCTGGGGTCCACCTCTCTCCTTGGACTTGCCGTATAGGCCCTAAGGTGCCCCCTAACCCTCCACCTAGGGGCCTCTTACCTCAGCAAGCTACCCAGGGGTCCACCTCTCTCCCTGGACTTGCAGGATAGGCCCCAGGGTGCTCCCTGGCCCTCCACCTAGGGGCCTCTCACCCCAGAAAGCTATCAAGGGGTCCACCTCTCTCCCTGGACTTGCAGTATAGGCCCAAATGTGCCTATTGGCCCTCCACCTAGGGGCCTCTGAACCCAGCAAGCTACCCAGGGGTCCACCTCTCACCCTGGACTTGCAGTAGACGCCCCAGTGTGCCCCTTGCCCCTTCACCTAGGGGCCTCTGACCCCAGCAAGCTACCAAGGGGTCCACCTCTCTCCTTGAACTTGCAGTATAGGCCCCAGGGTGCCCCCCTTGCCCTCCACCTAGGGGCCTCTGACCCCAGCAAGCTACCCTGGGGTCCACCTCTGTCCCTGGACTTGCGGTATATGCCCCAATGTGCTCCCTGACCCTTCACCTAGGGGCCTCGGACCCAAGCAAGCTACCCAGGGGTCCAGCTCTCTCTCTCTGGACTTGCCGTAAGAGGCCCCTGGGTGCCCCCTGGCCCTAAACCTAGGGGCCTCTGACCCCAGTAAGCAACCCAGGGGTCCACCATTCTCCCTAATTTTTCAGTATAGGCCCCAGGGTGCCCCCCTATCCCTTCACCTTTGGGTCTCTGACCCCAGCAAGCTACCCAGGGGTACACCTCTCTCCCTGGACTTGCAGTATAGGCCCCAGGGTGCCCCCTTGCCATCCACAAAGGGGCCCCTGACCCCAGCAAGCTATCCAGGGATCCACCTCTCTCCATGGACTTGCAGTAGAGGCCCGAGGGTCTCCCCTGGCCCTCCACCTAGGGGCCTCTGACCCCAGCAATCTACCCAGGGGTCCACCTCTCTGCCTGGACTTGCAGTTTAGGCCCCAGGTTGCCCCTTGGCCCTCCACCTAGTGGCCTCTGACCCTAGCAAGCTAACCAGGGGTCCACCTCTCTCCCTGGACTTGCAGTTTAGGCCCCAGGGTGCCCCTTGGCCCTCCACCTAGGGGCCTCTGACCCCAGAAAGCTACTTAGGGGTCCTCCACTCTCCTTGGACTTGCAGTATAGGCCCCAGGATGCCCCCCTTGCCGTCCACCTAGGGGCCTCTGACCCCAGCAAGCTACCCAGGGGTCCACCACTCTCCCTGGACTTGCAGTAGAGGCCCCAGGGTGCACCCTGGCCTTCCACCCAAGGGCCTCTGACCCCAGCAAGCTACCCAGGGGTCCACCTCTCTCCCTGTACTTGCAGGATAGGCCCCAGGGTGCCCCCTGGCCCTCCACCTAGGGGCCTCTGACCCCAGCAAGCTACCCAGGGGTCCACCTTTCTCCTTAAACTGGCAGTATAGGCCCCAAAATGCCCCCCTGGCCCCCCACCTAGGGGCTTCTGACACCAGCTAGCTACCAAAGGGACCACATCTCTCCCTGGACTTGCAGTAGCGGCCCCAGGGTGCCCCCTGGCCCTCCACCTAGGGGCCTCTGACCCCAGCAAGCTACCAAGGGGTCCACCTCTCTCCCTAGACTTGCAGTAGAGGCCCCAGAGTAACCAATGGCCCTCCACCCAGGGGCCTCTGCCTCAGCAAGCTACCCATGGGTCCACCTCTCCCTGGACTTGCAGGATAGGCCCCAGGGTGCCCCCTGGCCCTCCACCTAGGGGCCTCTGACCCCAGCAAGCTACCCAGGGGTCCACCTCTCTCCCTAAACTGGCAGTATAGGCCCCAGGGCGCCCCCTTATCCCTTCACCTATGGGTCTCTGACCCCAGCAAGCTACCCAGGGGTACACCTCTCTCCCTGGACTTGCAGTATAGGCCCCAGGGTGCCCCCTTGTCATCCACAAAGGGGCCTTTGACCCCAGCAAGCTATCCAGGGATCCACCTCTCTCCCTGGACTTGCAGTAGAGGCCCAAGGATGTCCCCTGGCCCTCCACCTAGGGACCTCTGACCCCAGCAAGCTACCCAGGGGTCCACCTATCTGCCTGGACTTGCAGTTTAGGCCCCAAGTTGCCCCTTGGCCCTCCACCTAGGGGCCTCTGACCCCAGCAAGCTACCCAGGGGTCCACCTCTTTTCCTGGACTTGCAGGATAGGCCCCAGGGTGCCCCTTGGCCCTCCACCTAGGGGCCTCTGACCCAAGCAAGCAATATAGTGGTCCACATCTCTCCCTGGACTTGCAGTATAGTCTCCAGGGTGCCCCCTTGCCCTCAACCTAAGGGCTTCTGACACCAGCAAGCTACCCAGGGGTCCACCTCTCTCCCTGGACTTGCCGTATAGGCCCCAAGGGTGCTCCCTGATCCTCCACCTAGGGGCCTCTGTCCCCAGCAAGCTACACAGGGGTCCACCTCTCTTCCTGGACTTGCAGGAAAGGCCCCAGGGTGCCCCCTGGCCCTCCACCTAGGGGATCTCTGACCCCAGAAAGCTATCAAGGGGTCCACCTCTCTCCTTGGACTTGCAGTATAGGCCCCAGGGTGCCCCTTGGCCCTCCACCTAGGGTCCTCTTACCCCAGCAAGCTACCCAGGGGTCCACCTCTCTTCCTGGACTTGCAGGATAGGCCCCAGGGTGCCCCCTGGTCCTCCACCTAGGGGCCTCTGACCCCAGCAAGCTACCCAGGGGTCCACCTCTCTGCCTGGACTTGCAGTTTAGGCCCCAAGTTGCCCCTTGGCCCTCCACCTAGTGGCCTCTGACCCTAGCAAGCTAACCAGGGGTCCACCTCTCTCCCTGGACTTGCAGTATAGGCCCCAGGGTGCCCCTTGGCCCTCCACCTAGGGGCCTCTGACCCAAGCAAGCAACATGGTGGTCCACATTTCTCCCTGGACTTGCAGTATAGGCTTCAGGGTGCCCCCTTGCCCTCAACCTAAGGGCCTCTGACACCAGCAAGCTATCAAGGGGTCCACCTCTCTCCTTGGACTTGCAGTATAGGCCCCAGGTTGCCCCCCTTGCCCTCCACCTAGGGGCCTCTGACCCTAGCAAGCTACCCAGGGGTCCACCTCTCTCCTTGGACTTGCAGTATAGGCCCCAGGTTGCCCCCCTTGCCCTCCACCTAGGGGCCTCTGACCCTAGCAAGCTACCCAGGGGTCCACCTCTCTCCTTGGACTTGCAGTATAGGCCCCAGGGTGCCCCTTGGCCCTCCACCTAGGGTCCTCTGACCCCAGCAAGCTACCCAGGGGTCCACCTCTCTTCCTGGACTTGCAGGATAGGCCCCAGGGTGCCCCCTGGCCCTCCACCTAGGGGCCTCTGACCCCAGCAAGCTACCCAGGGGTCCACCTCTCTGCCTGGACTTGCAGTTTAGGCCCCAAGTTGCCCCTTGGCCCTCCACCTAGTGGCCTCTGACCCTAGCAAGCTAACCAGGGGTCCACCTCTCTCCCTGGACTTGCAGTATAGGCCCCAGGGTGCCCCTTGGCCCTCCACCTAGGGGCCTCTGACCCAAGCAAGCAACATGGTGGTCCACATTTCTCCCTGGACTTGCAGTATAGGCTTCAGGGTGCCCCCTTGCCCTCAACCTAAGGGCCTCTGACACCAGCAAGCTACCCAGGGGTCCACCTCTCTCCCTGGACTTGCCGTATAGGCCCCAAGGGTGCCCCATGATCCTCCACCTAGGGGCCTTTGTCCCCAGCAAGCTACCCAGGGGTCCAGCTGTCTCCTTGGACTTGCAGTATAGGCCCCAGGGTGCCCCTTGGCCCTCCACCTAGGGTCCTCTTACCCCAGCAAGCTACCCAGGGGTCCACCTCTCTTCCTGGACTTGCAGAATAGGCCCCAGTGTGCTCTTTGGCCTTCCACCTAGGGGCCTTTGACCCCAGCAAGCTACCCTGGGGTCCACCTCTCTCATTGGACTTGCCGTATAGGCCCCAAGGTGCCCCCTAACCCTCCACCTAGGGGCCTCTTACCTCAGCAAGCTACCCAGGGGTCCACCTCTCTCCCTGTACTTGCAGTATAGGAACCAGGGTGCCCCATTGCCCTTCACCTAGGTTCCTCTGACACCAGCAAGATATCCCGGGGGTCTATCTCTCTCCCTGGACTTGCAGTATAGGCCCAAATGTGCCCATTTACCCTCCACCTAGGGGCCTCTAACCCCAGCAAGCTAAACAGGGGTCCACCTCTCTCCTTGGACTTGCAGTATAGGCCCCAGGGTGACCCCCTAGCCCTCCACCTAGGGGCCTCTGACCCCAGTAAGCTACCCAGGGGTCCACCTCTCTTCCTGGTCTTGCAGTATAGGCCCCAGGGTGCCCCCTTGCCTTCCACCTAGGGGCTTCTGACCCCAGCAAACTACCCAGGGGTCCACCTCTCTTGCTGGACTTGCAGTATAGCCCCAGGGTGACCCTTGGCCCTCCATCTAAGGACCTCTGACCCCAGCAAGCTACCCAGGGGTCCACCTCTCTTCCTGGACTTGCAGGATAGGCCCCATGGTGCCCCATGGCCCTCCACCTAGGGGCTTCATAATCAATAAAGCTACCCAGGGGTCCACTTTTCTCCTTGGACTTGTAGTATAGGCCCCAAGGTGTCCCCCTTGCCCTCCACCTAGGGGCCTCTGACCCCAGCAAGCTACCTTGGGGTCCAACTCTCTCCCTGGACTTGCGGTATAGGCCCCAAGGTGCCCCCTGACCATCCACCTAGGGGCCTCTGACCCCAGCAAGCTACCCAGAGGTCCACCTCTCTCCCTAAACTGGCAGTATAGGCCCCAGGGTGCCCCCCTATCCCTCCACCTAGGGGCCTCTGACCCCAGCAAGCTACCCAGGGGTCCACCTCTCTCCTTGGATTTTCAGGATAGGCCCCAGGGTGCCCCTCTTGCCCTCCACCTAGGGGCCTCTGACCCCAGCAAGCTATCCAGGGGTCCACCTCTTTTCCTGGACTTGCAGGATAGGCCCCAGGGTGCCACTTGGCCCTCCAGCTAGTGGCTTCTGACCCCAGCAAGCCACGCAGGGGTCCACCTCTCTTCCTGGTCTTGCAGTATAGGCCCCAGGATGCCCCCTTGCCTTCCACCTAGGGGCCTCTGACCCCAGCAAGCTACCCAGGGGTCCACCTCTCTCGCTGGACTTGCAGTATAGGCCCCAGGTTACCCCTCCGCCCTCCACCTAGGGGCCTCTGACCCCAGCAAGCTACCCATGGGTCCACCTCTCTTCCTGGACTGGCAGGATAGGCCCCATGGTGCCCCATGGCCCTCCACCTAGGGGTTTCTGACCCCAGCAAGCTACCCAGGGGTCCACCTCTCTCCTTGGACTTGCAGTATAGCCCCCAGGGTGCCCCTTGGCCCTACACCTTGGGTCCTCTTACCCCAGCAAGCTACCCAGGGGTCCACCTCTCTTCCTGGACTTGCAGTAGAGGCCCCAGGGTGCTCTTTGGCCCTCCACCTAGGGGCCTTTGACCCCAGCAAGCTACCCTGGGGTCCACCTCTCTCCTTGGACTTGCCGTATAGGCCCCAAGGTGCCCCCTAACCCTTCACCTAGGGGCCTCTTACCTCAGCAATCTACCCAGGGGTCCACCTCTCTCCATGGACTTGCAGTATAGGAACCAGGGTGCCCCGTTGCCCTTCACCTAGGGGCCTCTGACACCAGCAAGCTACCCAGGGGTCCATCTCTCTCCCTGGACTTGCAGTATAGGCCCAAATGTGCCCATTGGCCCTCCACCTAGGGGCCTCTGAACCCAGCAAGCTACCCAGGGGTCCAACTCTCTCCCTGGACTTGCAGTAGACGCCCCAGTGTGCCCCTTGCCCCTTCTCCTAGGGTCCTCTGACCCCAGCAAGCTACCAAGGGGTCCACCTCTCTCCTTGGACTTGCAGTAAAGGCCCCAGGGTGCCCCCCTTGCCGTCCACCTAGGGGCCTTTGACCCCAGCAAGCTACCCTGGGGTCCACCTCTCTCATTGGACTTGCCGTATAGGCCCCAAGGTGCCCCCTAACCCTCCACCTAGGGGCCTCTTACCTCAGCAAGCTACCCAGGGGTCCACCTCTCTCCCTGTACTTGCAGTATAGGAACCAGGGTGCCCCCTTGCCCTTCACCTAGGTTCCTCTGACACCAGCAAGATATCCCGGGGGTCTATCTCTCTCCCTGGACTTGCAGTATAGGCCCAAATGTGCCCATTTACCCTCCACCTAGGGGCCTCTAACCCCAGCAAGCTACCCAGGGGTCCACCTCTCTCCTTGGACTTGCAGTATAGGCCCCAGGGTGACCCTCTAGCCCCCCACCTAGGGGCCTCTGACCCCAGTAAGCTACCCAGGGGTCCACCTCTCTTCCTGGTCTTGCAGTATAGGCCCCAGGGTGCCCCCTTGCCTTCCACCTAGGGGCTTCTGACCCCAGCAAGCTACCCAGGGGTCCACCTCTCTTGCTGGACTTGCAGTATAGGCCCCAGGGTGACCCTTGGCCCTCCATCTAGGGACCTCTGACCCCAGCAAGCTACCCAGGGGTCCAACTCTCTTCCTGGACTTGCAGGATAGGCCCCATGGTGCCCCATGGCCCTCCACCTAGGGGCTTCATAATCAATAAAGCTACCCAGGGGTCCACTTTTCTCCTTGGACTTGTAGTATAGGCCCCAAGGTGCCCCCCTTGCCCTCCACCTAGGGGCCTCTGACCCAGCAAGCTACCTTGGGGTCCAACTCTCTCCCTGGACTTGCGGTATAGGCCCCAAGGTGCCCCCTGACCATCCACTTAAGGGCCTCTGACCCCAGCAAGCTACCCAGAGGTCCACCTCTCTCCCTAAACTGGCAGTATAGGCCCCAGGGTGCCCCCCTATCCCTCCACCTAGGGGCCTCTGACCCCAGCAAGCTACCCAGGGGTCCACCTCTCTCCTTGGACTTTCAGGATAGGCCCCAGGGTGCCCCTCTTGCCCTCCACCTAGGGGCCTCTGACCCCAGCAAGCTACCCATGGGTCCACCTCTCTTCCTGGACTGGCAGGATAGGCCCCATGGTGCCCCATGGCCCTCCACCTAGGGGTTTCTGACCCCAGCAAGCTACCCAGGGGTCCACCTCTCTCCTTGGACTGGCAGTATAGCCCCCAGGGTGCCCCTTGGCCCTACACCTTGGGTCCTCTTACCCCAGCAAGCTACCCAGGGGTCCACCTCTCTTCCTGGACTTGCAGTAGAGGCCCCAGGGTGCTCTTTGGCCCTCCACCTAGGGGCCTTTGACCCCAGCAAGCTACCCTGGGGTCCACCTCTCTCCTTGGACTTGCCGTATAGGCCCCAAGGTGCCCCCTAACCCTTCACCTAGGGGCCTCTTACCTCAGCAATCTACCCAGGGGTCCACCTCTCTCTATGGACTTGCAGTATAGGAACCAGGGTGCCCCGTTGCCCTTCACCTAGGGGCCTCTGACACCAGCAAGCTACCCAGGGGTCCATCTCTCTCCCTGGACTTGCAGTATAGGCCCAAATGTGCCCATTGGCCCTCCACCTAGGGGCCTCTGAACCCAGCAAGCTACCCAGGGGTCCAACTCTCTCCCTGGACTTGCAGTAGACGCCCCAGTGTGCCCCTTGCCCCTTCTCCTAGGGGCCTCTGACCCCAGCAAGCTACCAAGGGGTCCACCTCTCTCCTTGGACTTGCAGTATAGGCCCCAGGGTGCCCCCCTTGCCGTCCACCTAGGGGCCTCTGAACCCAGCAAGCTACCCTGGGGTCAACCTTTCTCCCTGGACTTGCGGTATATGCCCCAATGTGCTCCCTGACCCTTCACCTAGGGGCCTCGGACCCCAGCAAGCTACCCAGGGGTCCATCTCTCTCTCTCTGGACTTGCAGTAGAGGCCCCTGGGTGGCCCCTGGCCCTCCACCTAGGGGCCTCTGACCCTAGCAAGCTAACAAGGGGTCCACCTCTCTCCCTGGACTTGCAGTATAGGCCACAGGGTGCCCCTTGGCCCTCAACCTAAGGGCCACTGACACCAGCAAGCTACCCAGGGGTCCACCTCTTTCCCTGGACTTGCCGTATACGCCCCAGGTTGCCCCTTGGCCCTCCACCTAGTGGCCTCTGACCCTAGCAAGCTAACCAGGGGTCCACCTCTCTTCCTGGACTTGCAGTATAGGCCCCAGGGTGCCCCCTGGACCTCCACCTAGGAGCCTCTGACCCCAGAAAGCTACCCAGGGGTCCACAACTCTCCTTGGACTTGCAGTATAGGCCCCAGGGTGCCCCCCTTGCCGTCCACCTAGGAGCCTCTGACCCCAGCAAGCTACCCAGGGGTCCACCACTCTCCCTGGACTTGCAGGATAGTCCCCAGGGTGCCCCTTGGCCCTCCACCTAGGGTCATTTGACCCCAGCAAGCTACCCAGGGGTCCACCTCTCTCCCTGAACTTGCAGTATAGGCCCCAATGTTCCCTCCTTGCCCTCCACCTAGTGGCCTCTGACCCCAGCAAGCTATCCTGGGGTCCACCTCTCTCCCTGGACTTTCGTATAGGCCGCAACATGCCCCCTGACCCTCTACCTAGGGGCCTCTGACTCCGGCAAGCTACCCAGGGGTCCACCTATCTCCCTGGACTTGCATTAGAGGCCCCAGGGTGTCCCTTGGCCCTCCACCTACGGGCCTCTGACCCCAGCAAGCTACCCAGGAGTCCACCTCTTATCCTGGACTTTCAGGATAGGCCCCAGGGTGCCCCCTGGCCCTCCACCTAGGGGCCTCTGACCCCAGCAAGCTACCCAGGGGTCCACCTCTCTCCTTGGACTTGCAGTGTAGGCCCCATGGTGCCCCCCTTGCCCTCCACCTAGGGGCCTCTGACCCAAGCAAGCTACCCAGGGGTCCACCTCTCACCCTGGACTTGCCGTATAGGCCCCAAGGTGCCCCCTGACCCTCCACCTAGGGGCCTTTGTTCCCAGCAAGCTACCCAGGGGTCCAGCTGTCTCTTTGGACTTGCAGTAGAGGCCCCAGGGTTCCACTTAACCCTCCGTCTAGGGGCCTCTGACCCCAGCAAGCTACCCAGGGGTCCACCTCTCTTCCTGGACTTGCAGGATAGGCCCCAGGGTGCTCACTGGCCCTCCACCTAGGGGCCTCTGACCCCAGAAAGCTATCAAGGGGTCCACCTCTCTCCTTGGACTTGCAGTATAGGCCCCAGGGTGCCCCCCATGCCCTCCACCTATGGGCCTCTGAACCCTGCAAGCTACCCTGGGGTCCACCTCTCTCCCTGGACTTGCAGGAAAGGCCCCAGGGTGCCCCCTGGCCCCCCACCTAGGGGCCTCTGATCCCAGCAAGCTACCCAGGGGTCCAACTCTCTCCCTGGATTTGCAGTAGAGGCCCCAGGGTTTCCCCTGGCCCTCCACCTAGGGGCCTCTGACCCCAGCAAGCTACCCAGGGGTCCACCTCTCTCCTTGGACTTGCAGTATTTGCCCGAGGGTGCCCCTTGGCCCTCCACCTAGGGTCCTCTTACCCCAGCAAGCTACCCAGGGGTCCACCTCTCTTCCTGGACTTGCAGGATAGGCCCCAGGGTGCTCTTTGGCCCTCCACCTAGGGGCCTTTGACCCCAGCAAGCTACCCTGGGGTCCACCTCTCTCCTTGGACTTGCCGTATAGGCCCTAAGGTGCCCCCTAACCCTCCACCTAGGGGCCTCTTACCTCAGCAAGCTACCCAGGGGTCCACCTCTCTCCCTGGACTTGCAGGATAGGCCCCAGGGTGCTCCCTGGCCCTCCACCTAGGGGCCTCTCACCCCAGAAAGCTATCAAGGGGTCCACCTCTCTCCCTGGACTTGCAGTATAGGCCCAAATGTGCCTATTGGCCCTCCACCTAGGGGCCTCTGAACCCAGCAAGCTACCCAGGGGTCCACCTCTCACCCTGGACTTGCAGTAGACGCCCCAGTGTGCCCCTTGCCCCTTCACCTAGGGGCCTCTGACCCCAGCAAGCTACCAAGGGGTCCACCTCTCTCCTTGAACTTGCAGTATAGGCCCCAGGGTGCCCCCCTTGCCCTCCACCTAGGGGCCTCTGACCCCAGCAAGCTACCCTGGGGTCCACCTCTGTCCCTGGACTTGCGGTATATGCCCCAATGTGCTCCCTGACCCTTCACCTAGGGGCCTCGGACCCAAGCAAGCTACCCAGGGGTCCAGCTCTCTCTCTCTGGACTTGCCGTAAGAGGCCCCTGGGTGCCCCCTGGCCCTAAACCTAGGGGCCTCTGACCCCAGTAAGCAACCCAGGGGTCCACCATTCTCCCTAATTTTTCAGTATAGGCCCCAGGGTGCCCCCCTATCCCTTCACCTTTGGGTCTCTGACCCCAGCAAGCTACCCAGGGGTACACCTCTCTCCCTGGACTTGCAGTATAGGCCCCAGGGTGCCCCCTTGCCATCCACAAAGGGGCCCCTGACCCCAGCAAGCTATCCAGGGATCCACCTCTCTCCATGGACTTGCAGTAGAGGCCCGAGGGTCTCCCCTGGCCCTCCACCTAGGGGCCTCTGACCCCAGCAATCTACCCAGGGGTCCACCTCTCTGCCTGGACTTGCAGTTTAGGCCCCAGGTTGCCCCTTGGCCCTCCACCTAGTGGCCTCTGACCCTAGCAAGCTAACCAGGGGTCCACCTCTCTCCCTGGACTTGCAGTTTAGGCCCCAGGGTGCCCCTTGGCCCTCCACCTAGGGGCCTCTGACCCCAGAAAGCTACTTAGGGGTCCTCCACTCTCCTTGGACTTGCAGTATAGGCCCCAGGATGCCCCCCTTGCCGTCCACCTAGGGGCCTCTGACCCCAGCAAGCTACCCAGGGGTCCACCACTCTCCCTGGACTTGCAGTAGAGGCCCCAGGGTGCACCCTGGCCTTCCACCCAAGGGCCTCTGACCCCAGCAAGCTACCCAGGGGTCCACCTCTCTCCCTGTACTTGCAGGATAGGCCCCAGGGTGCCCCCTGGCCCTCCACCTAGGGGCCTCTGACCCCAGCAAGCTACCCAGGGGTCCACCTTTCTCCTTAAACTGGCAGTATAGGCCCCAGAATGCCCCCCTGGCCCCCCACCTAGGGGCTTCTGACACCAGCTAGCTACCAAAGGG
Source organism: Danio rerio (assembly GCF_052040795.2). Classification (NCBI taxonomy): domain Eukaryota; kingdom Metazoa; phylum Chordata; class Actinopteri; order Cypriniformes; family Danionidae; genus Danio; species Danio rerio. The sequence goes on from NC_141027.1 coordinate 53,986,545, forward strand.
ACCACATCTCTCCCTGGACTTGCAGTAGCGGCCCCAGGGTGCCCCCTGGCCCTCCACCTAGGGGCCTCTGACCCCAGCAAGCTACCAAGGGGTCCACCTCTCTCCCTAGACTTGCAGTAGAGGCCCCAGAGTAACCAATGGCCCTCCACCCAGGGGCCTCTGCCTCAGCAAGCTACCCATGGGTCCACCTCTCCCTGGACTTGCAGGATAGGCCCCAGGGTGCCCCCTGGCCCTCCACCTAGGGGCCTCTGACCCCAGCAAGCTACCCAGGGGTCCACCTCTCTCCCTAAACTGGCAGTATAGGCCCCAGGGCGCCCCCTTATCCCTTCACCTATGGGTCTCTGACCCCAGCAAGCTACCCAGGGGTACACCTCTCTCCCTGGACTTGCAGTATAGGCCCCAGGGTGCCCCCTTGTCATCCACAAAGGGGCCTTTGACCCCAGCAAGCTATCCAGGGATCCACCTCTCTCCCTGGACTTGCAGTAGAGGCCCAAGGATGTCCCCTGGCCCTCCACCTAGGGACCTCTGACCCCAGCAAGCTACCCAGGGGTCCACCTCTCTGCCTGGACTTGCAGTTTAGGCCCCAAGTTGCCCCTTGGCCCTCCACCTAGGGGCCTCTGACCCCAGCAAGCTACCCAGGGGTCCACCTCTTTTCCTGGACTTGCAGGATAGGCCCCAGGGTGCCCCTTGGCCCTCCACGTAGGGGCCTCTGACCCAAGCAAGCAATATAGTGGTCCACATCTCTCCCTGGACTTGCAGTATAGTCTTCAGGGTGCCCCCTTGCCCTCAACCTAAGGGCTTCTGACACCAGCAAGCTACCCAGGGGTCCACCTCTCTCCCTGGACTTGCCGTATAGGCCCCAAGGGTGCTCCCTGATCCTCCACCTAGGGGCCTCTGTCCCCAGCAAGCTACACAGGGGTCCACCTCTCTTCCTGGACTTGCAGGATAGGCCCCAGGGTGCCCCCTGGCCCTCCACCTAGGGGATCTCTGACCCCAGAAAGCTATCAAGGGGTCCACCTCTCTCCTTGGACTTGCAGTATAGGCCCCAGGGTGCCCCTTGGCCCTCCACCTAGGGTCCTCTTACCCCAGCAAGCTACCCAGGGGTCCACCTCTCTTCCTGGACTTGCAGGATAGGCCCCAGGGTGCCCCCTGGTCCTCCACCTAGGGGCCTCTGACCCCAGCAAGCTACCCAGGGGTCCACCTCTCTGCCTGGACTTGCAGTTTAGGCCCCAAGTTGCCCCTTGGCCCTCCACCTAGTGGCCTCTGACCCTAGCAAGCTAACCAGGGGTCCACCTCTCTCCCTGGACTTGCAGTATAGGCCCCAGGGTGCCCCTTGGCCCTCCACCTAGGGGCCTCTGACCCAAGCAAGCAACATGGTGGTCCACATTTCTCCCTGGACTTGCAGTATAGGCTTCAGGGTGCCCCCTTGCCCTCAACCTAAGGGCCTCTGACACCAGCAAGCTATCAAGGGGTCCACCTCTCTCCTTGGACTTGCAGTATAGGCCCCAGGTTGCCCCCCTTGCCCTCCACCTAGGGGCCTCTGACCCTAGCAAGCTACCCAGGGGTCCACCTCTCTCCTTGGACTTGCAGTATAGGCCCCAGGTTGCCCCCCTTGCCCTCCACCTAGGGGCCTCTGACCCTAGCAAGCTACCCAGGGGTCCACCTCTCTCCTTGGACTTGCAGTATAGGCCCCAGGGTGCCCCTTGGCCCTCCACCTAGGGTCCTCTGACCCCAGCAAGCTACCCAGGGGTCCACCTCTCTTCCTGGACTTGCAGGATAGGCCCCAGGGTGCCCCCTGGCCCTCCACCTAGGGGCCTCTGACCCCAGCAAGCTACCCAGGGGTCCACCTCTCTGCCTGGACTTGCAGTTTAGGCCCCAAGTTGCCCCTTGGCCCTCCACCTAGTGGCCTCTGACCCTAGCAAGCTAACCAGGGGTCCACCTCTCTCCCTGGACTTGCAGTATAGGCCCCAGGGTGCCCCTTGGCCCTCCACCTAGGGGCCTCTGACCCAAGCAAGCAACATGGTGGTCCACATTTCTCCCTGGACTTGCAGTATAGGCTTCAGGGTGCCCCCTTGCCCTCAACCTAAGGGCCTCTGACACCAGCAAGCTACCCAGGGGTCCACCTCTCTCCCTGGACTTGCCGTATAGGCCCCAAGGGTGCCCCATGATCCTCCACCTAGGGGCCTTTGTCCCCAGCAAGCTACCCAGGGGTCCAGCTGTCTCCTTGGACTTGCAGTATAGGCCCCAGGGTGCCCCTTGGCCCTCCACCTAGGGTCCTCTTACCCCAGCAAGCTACCCAGGGGTCCACCTCTCTTCCTGGACTTGCAGAATAGGCCCCAGTGTGCTCTTTGGCCTTCCACCTAGGGGCCTTTGACCCCAGCAAGCTACCCTGGGGTCCACCTCTCTCATTGGACTTGCCGTATAGGCCCCAAGGTGCCCCCTAACCCTCCACCTAGGGGCCTCTTACCTCAGCAAGCTACCCAGGGGTCCACCTCTCTCCCTGTACTTGCAGTATAGGAACCAGGGTGCCCCATTGCCCTTCACCTAGGTTCCTCTGACACCAGCAAGATATCCCGGGGGTCTATCTCTCTCCCTGGACTTGCAGTATAGGCCCAAATGTGCCCATTTACCCTCCACCTAGGGGCCTCTAACCCCAGCAAGCTACCCAGGGGTCCACCTCTCTCCTTGGACTTGCAGTATAGGCCCCAGGGTGACCCCTAGCCCTCCACCTAGGGGCCTCTGACCCCAGTAAGCTACCCAGGGGTCCACCTCTCTTCCTGGTCTTGCAGTATAGGCCCCAGGGTGCCCCCTTGCCTTCCACCTAGGGGCTTCTGACCCCAGCAAACTACCCAGGGGTCCACCTCTCTTGCTGGACTTGCAGTATAGCCCCAGGGTGACCCTTGGCCCTCCATCTAAGGACCTCTGACCCCAGCAAGCTACCCAGGGGTCCACCTCTCTTCCTGGACTTGCAGGATAGGCCCCATGGTGCCCCATGGCCCTCCACCTAGGGGCTTCATAATCAATAAAGCTACCCAGGGGTCCACTTTTCTCCTTGTACTTGTAGTATAGGCCCCAAGGTGTCCCCCTTGCCCTCCACCTAGGGGCCTCTGACCCCAGCAAGCTACCTTGGGGTCCAACTCTCTCCCTGGACTTGCGGTATAGGCCCCAAGGTGCCCCCTGACCATCCACCTAGGGGCCTCTGACCCCAGCAAGCTACCCAGAGGTCCACCTCTCTCCCTAAACTGGCAGTATAGGCCCCAGGGTGCCCCCCTATCCCTCCACCTAGGGGCCTCTGACCCCAGCAAGCTACCCAGGGGTCCACCTCTCTCCTTGGACTTTCAGGATAGGCCCCAGGGTGCCCCTCTTGCCCTCCACCTAGGGGCCTCTGACCCCAGCAAGCTATCCAGGGGTCCACCTCTTTTCCTGGACTTGCAGGATAGGCCCCAGGGTGCCACTTGGCCCTCCAGCTAGTGGCTTCTGACCCCAGCAAGCCACGCAGGGGTCCACCTCTCTTCCTGGTCTTGCAGTATAGGCCCCAGGATGCCCCCTTGCCTTCCACCTAGGGGCCTCTGACCCCAGCAAGCTACCCAGGGGTCCACCTCTCTCGCTGGACTTGCAGTATAGGCCCCAGGTTACCCCTCCGCCCTCCACCTAGGGGCCTCTGACCCCAGCAAGCTACCCATGGGTCCACCTCTCTTCCTGGACTGGCAGGATAGGCCCCATGGTGCCCCATGGCCCTCCACCTAGGGGTTTCTGACCCCAGCAAGCTACCCAGGGGTCCACCTCTCTCCTTGGACTTGCAGTATAGCCCCCAGGGTGCCCCTTGGCCCTACACCTTGGGTCCTCTTACCCCAGCAAGCTACCCAGGGGTCCACCTCTCTTCCTGGACTTGCAGTAGAGGCCCCAGGGTGCTCTTTGGCCCTCCACCTAGGGGCCTTTGACCCCAGCAAGCTACCCTGGGGTCCACCTCTCTCCTTGGACTTGCCGTATAGGCCCCAAGGTGCCCCCTAACCCTTCACCTAGGGGCCTCTTACCTCAGCAATCTACCCAGGGGTCCACCTCTCTCCATGGACTTGCAGTATAGGAACCAGGGTGCCCCGTTGCCCTTCACCTAGGGGCCTCTGACACCAGCAAGCTACCCAGGGGTCCATCTCTCTCCCTGGACTTGCAGTATAGGCCCAAATGTGCCCATTGGCCCTCCACCTAGGGGCCTCTGAACCCAGCAAGCTACCCAGGGGTCCAACTCTCTCCCTGGACTTGCAGTAGACGCCCCAGTGTGCCCCTTGCCCCTTCTCCTAGGGTCCTCTGACCCCAGCAAGCTACCAAGGGGTCCACCTCTCTCCTTGGACTTGCAGTAAAGGCCCCAGGGTGCCCCCCTTGCCGTCCACCTAGGGGCCTTTGACCCCAGCAAGCTACCCTGGGGTCCACCTCTCTCATTGGACTTGCCGTATAGGCCCCAAGGTGCCCCCTAACCCTCCACCTAGGGGCCTCTTACCTCAGCAAGCTACCCAGGGGTCCACCTCTCTCCCTGTACTTGCAGTATAGGAACCAGGGTGCCCCCTTGCCCTTCACCTAGGGGCCTCTGACCCCAGTAAGCTACCCAGGGGTCCACCTCTCTTCCTGGTCTTGCAGTATAGGCCCCAGGGTGCCCCCTTGCCTTCCACCTAGGGGCTTCTGACCCCAGCAAGCTACCCAGGGGTCCACCTCTCTTGCTGGACTTGCAGTATAGGCCCCAGGGTGACCCTTGGCCCTCCATCTAGGGACCTCTGACCCCAGCAAGCTACCCAGGGGTCCAACTCTCTTCCTGGACTTGCAGGATAGGCCCCATGGTGCCCCATGGCCCTCCACCTAGGGGCTTCATAATCAATAAAGCTACCCAGGGGTCCACTTTTCTCCTTGGACTTGTAGTATAGGCCCCAAGGTGCCCCCCTTGCCCTCCACCTAGGGGCCTCTGACCCAGCAAGCTACCTTGGGGTCCAACTCTCTCCCTGGACTTGCGGTATAGGCCCCAAGGTGCCCCCTGACCATCCACCTAAGGGCCTCTGACCCCAGCAAGCTACCCAGAGGTCCACCTCTCTCCCTAAACTGGCAGTATAGGCCCCAGGGTGCCCCCCTATCCCTCCACCTAGGGGCCTCTGACCCCAGCAAGCTACCCAGGGGTCCACCTCTCTCCTTGGACTTTCAGGATAGGCCCCAGGGTGCCCCTCTTGCCCTCCACCTAGGGGCCTCTGACCCCAGCAAGCTACCCATGGGTCCACCTCTCTTCCTGGACTGGCAGGATAGGCCCCATGGTGCCCCATGGCCCTCCACCTAGGGGTTTCTGACCCCAGCAAGCTACCCAGGGGTCCACCTCTCTCCTTGGACTGGCAGTATAGCCCCCAGGGTGCCCCTTGGCCCTACACCTTGGGTCCTCTTACCCCAGCAAGCTACCCAGGGGTCCACCTCTCTTCCTGGACTTGCAGTAGAGGCCCCAGGGTGCTCTTTGGCCCTCCACCTAGGGGCCTTTGACCCCAGCAAGCTACCCTGGGGTCCACCTCTCTCCTTGGACTTGCCGTATAGGCCCCAAGGTGCCCCCTAACCCTTCACCTAGGGGCCTCTTACCTCAGCAATCTACCCAGGGGTCCACCTCTCTCTATGGACTTGCAGTATAGGAACCAGGGTGCCCCGTTGCCCTTCACCTAGGGGCCTCTGACACCAGCAAGCTACCCAGGGGTCCATCTCTCTCCCTGGACTTGCAGTATAGGCCCAAATGTGCCCATTGGCCCTCCACCTAGGGGCCTCTGAACCCAGCAAGCTACCCAGGGGTCCAACTCTCTCCCTGGACTTGCAGTAGACGCCCCAGTGTGCCCCTTGCCCCTTCTCCTAGGGGCCTCTGACCCCAGCAAGCTACCAAGGGGTCCACCTCTCTCCTTGGACTTGCAGTATAGGCCCCAGGGTGCCCCCCTTGCCGTCCACCTAGGGGCCTCTGAACCCAGCAAGCTACCCTGGGGTCAACCTTTCTCCCTGGACTTGCGGTATATGCCCCAATGTGCTCCCTGACCCTTCACCTAGGGGCCTCGGACCCCAGCAAGCTACCCAGGGGTCCATCTCTCTCTCTCTGGACTTGCAGTAGAGGCCCCTGGGTGGCCCCTGGCCCTCCACCTAGGGGCCTCTGACCCTAGCAAGCTAACAAGGGGTCCACCTCTCTCCCTGGACTTGCAGTATAGGCCACAGGGTGCCCCTTGGCCCTCAACCTAAGGGCCACTGACACCAGCAAGCTACCCAGGGGTCCACCTCTTTCCCTGGACTTGCCGTATACGCCCCAGGTTGCCCCTTGGCCCTCCACCTAGTGGCCTCTGACCCTAGCAAGCTAACCAGGGGTCCACCTCTCTTCCTGGACTTGCAGTATAGGCCCCAGGGTGCCCCCTGGACCTCCACCTAGGAGCCTCTGACCCCAGAAAGCTACCCAGGGGTCCACCACTCTCCTTGGACTTGCAGTATAGGCCCCAGGGTGCCCCCCTTGCCGTCCACCTAGGGGCCTCTGACCCCAGCAAGCTACCCAGGGGTCCACCACTCTCCCTGGACTTTTAGTAGAGGCCCCAGGGTGCACCCTGGCCCTCCACCCAGGGGCCTCTGACCCCAGCAAGCTACCCAGGGGTCCACCTCTCTCCCTGGACTTGCAGGATAGGCCCCAGGGTGCCCCCTGGCCCTCCACCTAGGGGCCTCTGACCCCAGCAAGCTACCCTGGGGTCCACCTCTCTCCTTGGACTTGCCGTGTAGGCCCCAAGGTGCCCCCTAACCCTCCACCTAGGGGCCTCTTACCTCAGCAAGCTACCCAGGGGTCCACCTCTCTCCCTGGACTTGCAGTATAGGAACCAGGGTGCCCCGTTGCCCTTCACCTAGGGTCCTCTTACCCCAGCAAGCTGCCCAGGGGTCCACCTCTCTTCCTGGACTTGCAGGACAGGCCCCAGTGTGCTCTTTGGCCCTCCACAAAGGGGCCTTTGACCCCAGCAAGCTACCCTGGGGTCCACCTCTCTCCTTGGACTTGCCTGGTAGGCCACAAGGTGCCCCCTAACCCTCCACCTAGGGGCCTCTTACCTCAGCAAGCTACCCAGGGGTCCAACTCTCTCCCTGGACTTGCAGTATAGGAACCAGGGTGCCCCGTTGCCCTTCACCTAGGGGCCTCTGACACCAGCAAGCTACCCAGGGGTCCATCTCTCTCCCTGGACTTGCAGTATAGGCCCACATGTGCCCATTGGCCCTCCACCTAAGGGCCTCTGAACCCAGCAAGCTACCCAGGGGTCCACCTCTCTCCCTGGACTTGCAGTAGACGCCCCAGGGTGCCCCTTGCCCCTCCACCTAGGGGTTCTGACTCCAGCAAGCTACCCTGGGGTCCACCTCTCTTCCTGGACTTGCAGGATAGGCCCCTGGGTTCCCTTTGGCCCTCCACCTAGGGGCCTTTGACCCCAGCATGCTACCCAGGGGTCCAGCTCTCTCCCTGGACTTGCCTTAGAGGCCCCAGGGTACCCCTTCTCCCACCACCTAGGGGCCTTTGACCCCAGCAAGCTACCCAGGGTTCCACCTCTCTTCCTGGACTTGCAGTATAGGCCCCAGGGTGCCCCACTTGCCCTCCACCTAGGGGCTTCTGACCCCAGCAAGCTACCCAGGGGTCCAGCTGTCTCTTTGGACTTGCAGTAGCGGCCCCAGGGTGCCCCCTGACCCTCCACCTAGGTGCCTCTGACCCCAGCAAGCTACCCAGGGGTCCACGTCTCTCCCTGGACTTGCAGTATAGGCTTCAGGGTGCCCCCTTGCCCTCAACCTAAGGGCCTCTGACACCAGCAAGCTACACAGTTGTCCACCTCTCTCCCTGGACTTGCCGTATAGGCCCCAAGGGTGCCCCCTTATCCTCCACCTAGGGGCCTCTGTCCCCAGCAAGCTACCCAGGGGTCCACCTCTCTTCCTGGACTTGCAGGATAGGCCCCAGGGTGGCCCTGGCCCTCCAACTAGGGGCCTCTGACCCCAGAAAGCTACCCAGGGGTCCACCACTCTCCTTGGACTTGCAGTATTGGCCCCAGGGTGCCCCCCTTGCCGTCCACCTAGGGGCCTCTGTCCCCAGCAAGCTACCCAGGGGTCCACCACTCTCCCTGGACTTGCAGGATAGTCCCCAGGGTGCCCCTTGGCCGTCCACCTAGGGTCATTTGACCCCAGCAAGCTACCCAGGGGTCCACCTCTCTCCCTGGACTTGCAGTATAATCCCCAATGTGCCCCCCTGACCCTCCACCTAGGGGCCTCTGACCCCAGCAAGCTACCCAGGGGTCCACCTCTCTCCCTGGACTTGCATTAGAGGCCCCAGTGTGCCCCTTGGCCCTCCACCTAGGGGCCTCTGACCCCAGCAAGCTTCCCAAGAGTCCACCTCTCTTCCTGGACTTTCAGGATAGGCCCCATGGTGCCCCCTGGCCCTCCACCTAGGGGCCTCTGACCCCAGCAAGCTACCCAGGGTCCACCTCTCTTCTTGGACTTGAAGTATAGGCTCCATGGTGCCCCCCTTGCCCTCCACCTAGGGGCCTCTGACCCCAGCAAGCTACCCAGGGGTCCACCTCTTTCCCTGGACTTGCCGTATAGGCCCTAAGGTGCCCCCTGACCCTCCACCTAGGGGCCTCTGTTTCCAGCAAGCTACCCAGGGGTCCAGCTGTCTCTTTGGACTTGCAGTAGCAGCCCCAGGGTGCCCCCTGGCCCTCCACCTAGGTGCCTCTGACCCCAGCAAGCTACCCAGGGGTCAACCTCTCTCCTTGGACTTGCAGTATAGGCCCCAGGGTGCCCCTTGGCCCTCCACCTAGGGTCCTCTGACCCCAGCAAGCTACCCAGGGGTCCTCCTATCTCTGTGGACTCACAGGATAGGCCCCAGGGTTCCCCTTGGCCCTCCACCTAGGGGCCTCTGACCCCAGCAAGCTACCCAGGGGTCCACCTCTATCCCTGGACTTGCAGTATAATCCCCAATGTGCCCCCCTTGCCCTCCACCTAGGGGCCTCTGACCCCAGCAAGCTATCCTGGGGTCCACCTCTCTCCCTGGACTTTCGTATAGGCCCCAACATGCCCCCTGACCCTCCACCTAGGGGCCTCTGACCCCAGCAAGCTACCCAGGGGTCCACCTCTCTCCCTGGACTTGCATTAGAGGCCCCAGTGTGCCCTTTGGCCCTCCACCTAGGGGCCTCTGACCCCAGCAAGCTTCCCAAGAGTCCACCTCTCTTCCTGGACTTTCAGGATAGGCCCCAGGGTGCCCCCTGGCCCTCCACCTAGAGGCCTCTGACCCCAGCAAGCTACCCAGGGTCCACCTCTCTCCTTGGACTTGAAGTATAGGCCCCATGGTGCCCCCCTTGCCCTCCACCTAGGGGCCTCTGACCCCAGCAAGCTACCCAGGGGTCCACCTCTCTCCCTGGACTTGCAGATTAGGCCCCAGGGTGCCCCTTGGCCCTCCACCTAGGGGCCTCTGACCCCAGCAAGCTAACCAGGGGTCCACCTCTCTGCCTGGACTTGCAGTTTAGGCCCCAGTTTGAACCTTGGCCCTCCAACTAGGGGCCTCTGACCCCAGAAAGCCACCCAGGGGTCCACCACTCTCCTTGGACTTGCAGTATAGGCCCCACGGTGCCCCCCTTGCTGTCCACCTAGGGGCCTCTGACCCCAGCAAGCTACCCAGGGGTCCACCACTCTCCCTGGACTTGCAGGATAGTCCCTAGGGTGCCCCTTGGCCATCCACCTAGGGTCATTTGACCCCAGCAAGCTACCCAGGGGTCCACCTCTCTCCCTGGACTTGCAGTATAATCCCCAATGTGCCCCCCTTGCCCTCCAGCTAGGGGCCTCTGACCCCAGCAAGCTATCCTGGGGTCCACCTCTCTCCCTGGACTTTCGTATAAGCCCCAACATGCCCCCTGTCCCTCCACCTAGGGGCCTCTGACCCCAGCAAGCTACCCAGGGGTCCACCTCTCTCCCTGGACTTGCATTAGAGGCCCCAGTGTGCCCCTTGGCCCTCCACCTAGGGGCCTCTGACCCCAGCAAGCTTCCCAAGAGTCCACATCTCTTCCTGGACTTTCAGGATAGGCCCCAGGGTGCCCCCTGGCCCTCCACCTAGGGGCCTCTGACCCCAGCAAGCTACCCAGGGTCCACCTCTCTCCTTGGACTTGAAGTATAGGCCCCATGGTGCCCCCCTTGCCCTCCACCTAGGGGCCTCTGACCCCAGCAAGCTACCCAGGGGTCCACCTCTTTTCCTGGACTTGCCGTATAGGCCCCAAGGTGCCCCCTGACCCTCCACTTAGGGGCCTCTGTTCCCAGCAAGCTACCCAGGGGTCCAGCTGTCTCTTTGGACTTGCAGTAGCGGCCCCAGGGTGCCCCCTGGCCCTCCACCTAGGTGCCTCTGACCCCAGCAAGCTACCCAGGGGTCAACCTCTCTCCTTGGACTTGCAGTATAGGCCCCAGGGTGCCCCTTGGCCCTCCACCTAGGGTCCTCTGACCCCAGCAAGCTACCCAGGGGTCCTCCTATCTCTCTGGACTCACAGGATAGGCCCCAGTGTTCCCCTTGGCCCTCCACCTAGGGGCCTCTGACCCCAGCAAGCTACCCAGGGGTCCACCTCTCTCCCTGGACTTGCAGTATAATCCCCAATGTGCCCCCCTTGCCCTCCACCTAGGGGCCTCTGACCCCAGCAAGCTATCCTGGGGTCCACCTCTCTCCCTGGACTTGCATTAGAGGCCCCAGTGTGCCCTTTGGCCCTCCACCTAGGGGCCTCTGACCCCAGCAAGCTTCCCAGGAGTCCACCTCTCTTCCTGGACTTTCAGGATAGGCCCCAGGGTGCCCCTGGCCCTCCACCTAGAGGCCTCTGACCCCAGCAAGCTACCCAGGGTCCACCTCTCTCCTTGGACTTGAAGTATAGGCCCCATGGTGCCCCCCTTGCCCTCCACCTAGGGGCCTCTGACCCCAGCAAGCTACCCAGGGGTCCACCTCTTTCCCTGGACTTGCCGTATAGGCCCCAAGGTGCCCCCTGACCCTCCACCTAGGGGCCTATGTTCCCAGCAAGCTACCCAGGGGTCCAGCTGCTCTTTGGACTTGCAGTAGCGGCCCCAGGGTGCCACCTGGCCCTCCACCTAGGAGCCTCTGACCCCAGCAAGCTAACCAGGGGTCCACCTCTCTGCCTGGACTTGCAGTTTAGGCCCCAGTTTGAACCTTGGCCCTCCAACTAGGGGCCTCTGACCCCAGAAAGCTACCCAGGGGTCCACCACTCTCCTTGGACTTGCAGTATAGGCCCCACGGTGCCCCCTTGCCATCCACCTAGGGGCCTCTGACCCCAGCAAGCTGCCCAGGGGTCCACCACTCTCCCTGGACTTGCAGGATAGTCCCCAGGGTGCCCCTTGGCCATCCACCTAGGGTCATTTGACCCCAGCAAGCTACCCAGGGGTCCACCTCTCTCCCTGGACTTGCAGTATAATCCCCAATGTGCCCCCCTTGCCCTCCACCTAGGGGCCTCTGACCCCAGCAAGCTATCCTAGGGTCCACCTCTCTCCCTGGACTTTCGTATAGGCCCCAACATGCCCCCTGACCCTCCACCTAGGGGCCTCTGACCCCAGCAAGCTACCCAGGGGTCCACCTCTCTCGCTGGACTTGCATTAGAGGCCCCAGTGTGCCCCTTGGCCCTCCACCTAGGGGCCTCTGACCCCAGCAAGCTTCCCAAGAGTCCACCTCTCTTCCTGGACTTTCAGGATAGGCCCCAGGGCGCCCCCTGGCCCTCCACCTAGGGGCCTCTGACCCCAACAAGCTACCCAGGGTCCACCTCTCTCCTTGGACTTGAAGTATAGGCCCCATGGTGCCCCCCTTGCCCTCCAACTAGGGGCCTCTGACCCCAGCAAGCTACCCAGGGGTCCACCTCTTTCCCTGGACTTGCCGTATAGGCCCCAAGGTGCCCCCTGACCCTCCACCTAGGGGCCTATGTTCCCAGCAAGCTACCCAGGGGTCCAGCTGTCTCTTTGGACTTGCAGTAGCGGCCCCAGGGTGCCACCTGGCCCTCCACCTAGGTGCCTCTGACCCCAGCAAGCTACCCAGGGGTCCGCGTCTCTCCCTAAACTGGCAGTATAGGCCCCAGGCTCCCCCCCTGTCCCTCCACCTAGGGGCCTCTGACCCCAGCAAGCTAACCAGGGGTCCACCTCTCTGCCTAGACTTGCAGTTTAGGCCCCAGTTTGAACCTTGGCCCTCCAACTAGGGGCCTCTGACCCCAGAAAGCTACCCAGGGGTCCACCACTCTCCTTGGACTTGCAGTATAGGCCCCACGGTGCCCCCCTTGCCGTCCACCTAGGGGCCTCTGACCCCAGCAAGCTACCCAGGGGTCCACCACTCTCCCTGGACTTGCAGGATAGTCCCTAGGGTGCCCCTTGGCCATCCACCTAGGGTCATTTGACCCCAGCAAGCTACCCAGGGGTCCACCTCTCCTCCTGGACTTGCAGGATAGGCCCCAGGGTGCCACTAGCCCTCCACCTAGGGCCCTGTGACCCCAGCAAGCTAACCAGGGGTCCACCTCTCTCTGTGGACTTGCAGTATAGGCCCCAGGGTGCCCCTTGGCCCTCCACCTAGGGGCCTCTGACCCCAGCAAGCTGCCCAGAGGTCCACCTCTCTCCCTGGACTTGCAGTATAGGCCCCAAGGTGCACCCAGATACTCCACCTAGGGGCCTCTGACCCCAGCAAGCTACCAAGGGGTCCACCCCTCTCCTTGGACTTGCAGTATAGGCCCCAGGGTGCCCCCCTTGCCCTCCACCCAGGGTCCTCTGACCCCAGCAAGCTACCCAGGGGTCCACCTCTCTCCCTGGACTTGCATTATAGGCCCCAGGTTCCCCCCTTGCCCTCCACCTAGGGGCTTCTGACCCCAGCAAGCTACCCAGGGGTACACCTCTCTTCCTGGACTTGCAGGATAGGCCCCAGGGTGCCCCCTGGCCCTCCACCTAGGGGCCTCTGACCCCAGCAAGCTACCCAGAAGTCCAGCTCTCTCCCTGGACTTGCAGTAGAAACCCCGGGGTGTCCCCTGGCCCTCCACCTAGGAGCCTCTGACCCCAGCAAGCTCCCCAGGGGTCCAGCTCTCTCTCTGGACTTGCAGTAGAGGCCCCAGAGTGCCCTCTGGCCCTCCAACTAGGTGCCTCTGACCCCAGCAAGCTACCCAGGGGTCCACCTCTCTCCCTGGACTTGCAGTAGAGGCCCCAGGGTGTCCCCTCGCCCTCCACCTAGGGGCCTCTGACCCCAGCAAGCTACCCAGGTGTCCACCTCTCTCCCTGGACTTGCGGCATAGGGCCCAGGGTGCCCCTTGCCCTCCACCCAGGGATCTCTGACCCCAGCAAGCTACCCAGGGGTCCACCTCTCTTCCTGGACTTGTAGGATAGGCCCCAGGGTGCCCCCTGGCCCTCCACCTAGAAGACTCTGACCCCAGCAAGCTACCCAGGGGTCCACGTCTCCTCCTGGACTTGCAGGATAGGCCCCAGGGTGCCCCCTGGCCCTCCACATAATCCCCTCTGACCAAAGCAAGCTAACCAGGGGTCCACGTCTCTCTGTAGACTTGCAGTATAGGCCCCAGGGTGCCCCTTGGCCCTCCACCTAGGGAACTCTGACCCCAGCAAGCTACCCAGAGGTCCACCTCTCTTCCTGGACTTGCAGGATAGGCCCCAGGGTGCCCTTTGGCCCACCACCTAGCGGCCTTTGACCTCAGAAAGCTACCCAGGGGTCCAGCTCTGTCTCTCTGGACTTGCAGTAGAGGCCCCAGGGTGCCCCATGGCCCTCCACCTAGGGGCCTCTGACCCCAGCAAGCTACCCAGGGGTCCATCTCTCTCCCTAAACTGGCAGTATAGGCCCCAGGGTGCCCCTTTGGCCCTCCACCTAGGGGCTTCTGACCTTAGCAAGCTACCCAGGGGTCCACCTCTCTGCCTGGACTTGCAGGATAGACCCCATCATGCCCCCTGGCCCTCCACCTAGGGGCCTCTGACCCTAGCAAGCTAAACAGGGGTTCACCTCTCTCCCTAAACTGGCAGAATAGGCCCCAGGGTGCCCCCCTTGCCCTCCACCTAGGGGTCTCTGACCCCAGCAAGCTACCCAGGGGTCCACCTCTCTCACTGGACTTGCAGTAGAGGCCCCAGGGTGTCCCTTGGCCCTCCACCTAGGGGCCTCTGACCCCAGCAAGCTACCCAGGTGTCCACCTCTCTCCCTGGACTTGCGGCATAGGGCCCAAGGTGCCCCTTGCCCTCCACCCAGGGATCTCTGACCCCAGCAAGCTACCCATGGGTCCACCTCTCCCTGGACTTGCAGGATATTCCCCAGGGTGCCCCCTGGCCCTCCACCTATGGGCCTTTGACCCCAGCAAGCTACCCATGGGTCCACCTCTCTCCCTTGACTTGCAGTATAAGCCCCAGGGTGCCCCCCTTGCCTTACACCTAGGGGCCTCTGACCCCAGCAAGCTACCCAGGGGTCAACCTCTCTCCCTGGACTTGCAGTACAGGCCACAGGGTGTCCCCTGGCCCTCCACCTAGCGGCCTCTGACACCAGCAAGCTACCCAGTTGTCCACATCTCTCCCTGGACTTGCAGTAAAGGCCCCAAGGTGCCCATTTGCCCTACACCTAGGGGCCTCTGACCCCAATAAGCTACCAAGGGGTCCACCTCTCTCTTTGGACTAGCAGTATAGGCCCCAGGGTGCCCCCCTTGCCCTCCACCTAGGGGCCTATGACCCCAGCAGGCTACCCTGGGGTCCACCTCTTTCCTTGGCCTTGCAGTATATGCCCCAATGTTCCCCCTGATCCTCCACCTAGGGGCCTATGACCCCAGCAAGCTACCCAGGGGTCCACCTCTCTCCCTAAACTGGCAGTATAGGCTCCAGGGTGCCCCCTATCCCTCCACCTATGGGCCTATGACCCCAGCAAGCTACCCAGGGGTCCAGCTCTCTCTCTCTGCACTTGCAGTAGAGGCACCAGGGTGCCCCATGGCCCACCACCTATGGGCCTATGACCCCAGCAAGCTACCCAGGGGTCCACCTCTCTCCCTGGACTTGCAGTAGAGGCCACAGGGTGTCCCCTGGCCTTCCACCTAGGGGCCTCTGACACCAGCAAGCTACCTTGGGGTCCAACTGTCTCCCTGGACTTGCAGTATAGGCCCCAAGGTGCCCCCTGGCCCTCCACCTAGGGGCCTCAGACCCCAGCAAGTTACCCAGGGGTCCATCTCTGTCATGGACTTGCACTAGAGGCCCCAGGCTGCCCCCTCGCCCTCCACCTAGGGGCCTCTGACCCCATCAAGCTACCCAGGGGTCCACCTCTCTCCCTGGAGTTTCAGTATTGGCCCCAGGGTGCCCCCTGGCCCTCCATCTAGGGGCCTCAGACCCCAGCAAGCTACCCAGGGGTCCACCTCTCTCCCTGGACTTGCATTAGGGGCCCAAGGCTGCCCCCTCGCCCTCCACTTAGGAGCCTCTGACCCCAGCAAGCTCCCCAGGGGTCCAGCTCTCTCTCTGGACTTGCAGTAGAGGCCCCAGAGTGCCCTCTGGCCCTCCAACTAGGTGCCTCTGACCCCAGCAAGCTACCCAGGGGTCCACCTCTCTCCCTGGACTTGCAGTAGAGGCCCCAGGGTGTCCCTTGGCCCTCCACCTAGGGGCCTCTGACCCCAGCAAGCTACCCAGGTGTCCACCTCTCTCCCTGGACTTGCGGCATAGGGCCCAGGGTGCCCCTTGCCCTCCACCCAGGGATCTCTGACCCCAGCAAGCTACCCAGGGGTCCACCTCTCTTCCTGGACTTGTAGGATAGGCCCCAGGGTGCCCCCTGGCCCTCCACCTAGAAGACTCTGACCCCAGCAAGCTACCCAGGGGTCCACGTCTCCTCCTGGACTTGCAGGATAGGCCCCAGGGTGCCCCCTGGCCCTCCACATAATCCCCTCTGACCAAAGCAAGCTAACCAGGGGTCCACGTCTCTCTGTAGACTTGCAGTATAGGCCCCAGGGTGCCCCTTGGCCCTCCACCTAGGGAACTCTGACCCCAGCAAGCTACCCAGAGGTCCACCTCTCTTCCTGGACTTGCAGGATAGGCCCCAGGGTGCCCTTTGGCCCACCACCTAGCGGCCTTTGACCTCAGAAAGCTACCCAGGGGTCCAGCTCTGTCTCTCTGGACTTGCAGTAGAGGCCCCAGGGTGCCCCATGGCCCTCCACCTAGGGGCCTCTGACCCCAGCAAGCTACCCAGGGGTCCATCTCTCTCCCTAAACTGGCAGTATAGGCCCCAGGGTGCCCCTTTGGCCCTCCACCTAGGGGCTTCTGACCTTAGCAAGCTACCCAGGGGTCCACCTCTCTGCCTGGACTTGCAGGATAGACCCCATCATGCCCCCTGGCCCTCCACCTAGGGGCCTCTGACCCTAGCAAGCTAAACAGGGGTTCACCTCTCTCCCTAAACTGGCAGAATAGGCCCCAGGGTGCCCCCCTTGCCCTCCACCTAGGGGTCTCTGACCCCAGCAAGCTACCCAGGGGTCCACCTCTCTCACTGGACTTGCAGTAGAGGCCCCAGGGTGTCCCTTGGCCCTCCACCTAGGGGCCTCTGACCCCAGCAAGCTACCCAGGTGTCCACCTCTCTCCCTGGACTTGCGGCATAGGGCCCAAGGTGCCCCTTGCCCTCCACCCAGGGATCTCTGACCCCAGCAAGCTACCCATGGGTCCACCTCTCCCTGGACTTGCAGGATAGGCCCCAGGGTGCCCCCTGGCCCTCCACCTATGGGCCTTTGACCCCAGCAAGCTACCCATGGGTCCACCTCTCTCCCTTGACTTGCAGTATAAGCCCCAGGGTGCCCCCCTTGCCTTACACCTAGGGGCCTCTGACCCCAGCAAGCTACCCAGGGGTCAACCTCTCTCCCTGGACTTGCAGTACAGGCCACAGGGTGTCCCCTGGCCCTCCACCTAGCGGCCTCTGACACCAGCAAGCTACCCAGTTGTCCACATCTCTCCCTGGACTTGCAGTAAAGGCCCCAAGGTGCCCATTTGCCCTACACCTAGGGGCCTCTGACCCCAATAAGCTACCAAGGGGTCCACCTCTCTCTTTGGACTAGCAGTATAGGCCCCAGGGTGCCCCCCTTGCCCTCCACCTAGGGGCCTATGACCCCAGCAGGCTACCCTGGGGTCCACCTCTTTCCTTGGCCTTGCAGTATATGCCCCAATGTTCCCCCTGATCCTCCACCTAGGGGCCTATGACCCCAGCAAGCTACCCAGGGGTCCACCTCTCTCCCTAAACTGGCAGTATAGGCTCCAGGGTGCCCCCTATCCCTCCACCTATGGGCCTATGACCCCAGCAAGCTACCCAGGGGTCCAGCTCTCTCTCTCTGCACTTGCAGTAGAGGCACCAGGGTGCCCCATGGCCCACCACCTATGGGCCTATGACCCCAGCAAGCTACCCAGGGGTCCACCTCTCTCCCTGGACTTGCAGTAGAGGCCACAGGGTGTCCCCTGGCCTTCCACCTAGGGGCCTCTGACACCAGCAAGCTACCTTGGGGTCCAACTGTCTCCCTGGACTTGCAGTATAGGCCCCAAGGTGCCCCCTGGCCCTCCACCTAGGGGCCTCAGACCCCAGCAAGTTACCCAGGGGTCCATCTCTGTCATGGACTTGCACTAGAGGCCCCAGGCTGCCCCCTCGCCCTCCACCTAGGGGCCTCTGACCCCATCAAGCTACCCAGGGGTCCACCTCTCTCCCTGGAGTTTCAGTATTGGCCCCAGGGTGCCCCCTGGCCCTCCATCTAGGGGCCTCAGACCCCAGCAAGCTACCCAGGGGTCCACCTCTCTCCCTGGACTTGCATTAGGGGCCCAAGGCTGCCCCCTCGCCCTCCACTTAGGGGCCTCTGACCCAAAGAAAGCTACCCAGGGGTCCACCTTTTTGCCTGGACTTGCAGGATAGGCCCCAGCATGCCCCCTGGCCCTCCACCTAGGGGCCTCTGACCCCAGCAAGCTACCCAGGGGTCCACCTCTCTCCCTGGTCTTGCAGTATAGGCCCCAGCATGCCCCCTGGCCCTCCACCTAGGGGCCTCCGACCCCTGCAAGCTACCGAGGGGTCCACTTCTCTCACTGGACTTGCAGTATAGGCCCCAGGGTGCCCCCTGGCCCTCCACCTAGGGGCCACTGACCCCAGCAAGCTACCCAGGGGTCCACTTCTCTCCCTGGAGTTTCAGTAGAGGCCTCAGGGTGCCCACTGGCCCTCCATCTAGGGGCCTCAGACCTAAGCAAGCTACCCAGGGGTCCAGCTCTCTCCCTGGACTTGCCGTATAGGCCCCAAGGTGCCCATTGACCCTCCACCTAGGGGCCTCTGACCCCCAAAAGCTACCGAGGGGTCCACTTCTCTCCCTGGACTTGCAGTATAGGCCCCAGGGGGCCCCCTGGCCGTCCACCCATGGGCTTCTGACCCCAGCAAGCTACCCTGGGGTCCACCTCTCTCCCTGGAGTTTCAGTATAGGCCCCAGGGGGCCCCCTGGCCCTCCACCTAGGGGCCTCAGACCCCAGCAAGCTACCCAGGGGTCCACCTCTCTCCCTGGACTTGCACTAGACGCCCCTGGCTGCCCCCTCGCCCTCCACTTAGGGGCCTCTGACCCCAGCAAGCTACCCAGGGGTCAGGCTCTCTCTCTGGGCTTGCAGTATAGGCCCCAGGGTGCCCCCTTGCCATTCACATAGGGGCTTCTGACCCCAGCAAGCTACCCAGGGGTCAGGCTCTCTCTCTGGGCTTGCAGTAGAGGCCCCAGGGTGCCGCCCTGGCCCTCTACATAGGGGCTTCTGACCCCAGCAAGCTAGCCAGCGGTACACCTCTCTTCCTGGTCTTGCAGGATAGGCCCCATGGTGCCCCCTTGCCTTCCACCTAGGGGCCTCTGACCCCAGCAAGCTACCAAGGGGTCCACCTCTCTCCCTGGAGTTTCAGTATTGGCCCCAGGGTGCCCCCTGGCCCTCCACCTAGGGGCCTCAGACCCCAGCAAGCTACCCAGGGGTCCACCTCTCTCCCTGGACTTGCATTAGAGGCCCCAGGCTGCCCCCTCGCTCTCCACTTAGGGGCCTCTGACCCCAGCAAGCTACCCAGGGGACCACCTCTTTGCCTGGACTTGCAGGATAGGCCCCAGCATGCCCCCTGGCCCTCCACCTAGGGGCCTCTGACCCCAGCTAGCTACCCAGGGGTCAACCTCTCTCCCTGGTCTTGCCCTATAGGCCCCAAGGTGCCCATTGACCCTCCACCTAGGGGCCTCTGACCCCAGAAAGCTACCGAGGGGTCCACTTCTCTCACTGGACTTGCAGTATAGGCCCCAGGGGACCCCCTGGCCCTCCACCTATGGGCCTATGACCCCAGCAAGCTACCCAGGGGTCCACCTCTCTCCCTGGACTTGCAGTAGAGGCCACAGGCTGCCCCCTCGCCCTCCACTTAGGGGCCTCTGACCCCAGCAGGCTACCCAGGGGTCCACCTCTCTGCCTGGACTTGCAAGCTAGGCCCCAGCATGCCCCCTGGCCCTCCACCTAGGGGCCTCAGACCCCAGCAAGCTACCCAGGGGTCCACCTCTCTCCCTGGACTTGCACTAGACGCCCAGGGCTGCCCCCTCGCCCTCCACATAGGGGCCTCTGACCCCAGCAGGCTACCCAGGGGTCCACCTCTCTGCCTGGACTTGCAAGCTAGGCCCCAGCATGCCCTCTGGCCCTCCACCTAGTGGCCTCTGACCCCAGCAAGCAACCCAGGGGTCCACCTCTCTCCCTGGACTTGCAGGATAGGCCCCAGGGTGCCATCTGGCCCTCCACCTATGGGCCTCAGACCCCAGCAAGCTACCCAGGGGTCCACCTCTCTCCCTGGACTTGCATTAGAGGCCCCAGGCTGCCCCCTTGCCCTCCACTTAGGGGCCTCTGACCCCAACAAGCTACCCAGGGGTCCACCTCTTTGCCTGGACTTGCAGGATAGGCCCCAGCATGCCCCCTGGCCCTCCACCTAGGGGCCTCTGACCCCAGCAAGCTACCCAGGGGTCCACCTCTCTCCCTGGTCTTGCAGTATAGGCCCCAGCATGCCCCCTGGCCCTCCACCTAGGGGCCTCTGACCCCAGCAAGCTACCGAGGGGTATACTTCTCTCCCTGGACTTGCAGTATAGGCCCCAGGGTGCCCCCTGGCCCTCCACCTAGGGGCCTCTGACCCCAGCAAGCTACCCAGGGGTCCACTTCTCTCCCTGGAATTTCAGTTGAGGCCCCAGGGTGCCCACTGGCCCTCCACCTAGGGGCCTCAGACCCAAGCAAGCTACCCAGGAGTCCACCTCTCTCCCTGGACTTGCCGTATAGGCCCCAAGGTGCCCATTGACCCTCCACCTAGGGGCCTCTGACCCCAGAAAGCTACCGAGGGGTCCACTTCTCTCCCTGGACTTGCAGTATAGGCCCCAGGGGACCCCCTGGCCCTCCACCTATGGGCTTCTGACCCCAGCAAGCTACCCAGGGGTCCAGCTCTCTCTCTCTGGACTTGCAGTAGAGGCACCAGGGTGCCCCATGGCCCACGACCTATGGGCCTATGACCCCAGCCAGCTACCCAGGGGTCCACCTCTCTCCCTGGACTTGCAGTAGAGGCCACAGGGTGTCCCCTGGCCCTCCACCCTGTCGCCTCAGACCCCAGCAAGCTACCCAGGGGTCCACCTCTCTCCCTGGACTTGCACTAGACGCCCCAGGCTGCCCCCTCGCCCTCCACTTAGGGGCCTCTGACCCCAGCAAGCTACCCAGGGGTCCACCTCTCTGCCTGGACTTGCAAGCTAGGCCCCAGCATGCCCTCTGGCCCTCCACCTATGGGCCTATGACCCCAGCAAGCTACCCAGGGGTCCACCTCTCTCCCTGGACTTGCACTAGACGCCCCAGGCTGCCCCCTCGCCCTCCACTTAGGGGCCTCTGACCCCAGCAGGCTACCCAGGGGTCCACCTCTCTGCCTGGACTTGCAAGCTAGGCCCCAGGGGACCCCCTGGCCCTCCACCTATGGGCCTCTGGCCCCAGCAAGCTACCCTGGGGTCCACCTCTCTCCCTGGAGTTTCAGTAGAGGCCCCAGGGTGCCCCCTGGCCCTCCACCCAGGGGCCTCTGACCACAGCAAGCTACCCAGGGGCCCACCTCTCTCCCTGGACTTGCAGGATAGGCCCCAGGGTGCCCCCTGGCCCTCCACCTAGGAGCTTCTGACCCCAGCAAGCTACCCAGGGGTCCACCTCTCTCCCTGGACTTGCAGTAGAGGCCCCAGGGTGCCCCCTGGCCCTCCACCCAGGGGCCTCTGACTCCAGAAAGATACCCAGGGGTCCACCTCTCTCCCTGGACTTGCAGTATAGGCCCCAGGGTCCCCCTCTTGCCCTCCACCTAGGGGCCTCTGACCCCAGCAAGCTACCCAGGGGTCCGCCTCTCCCTGGACTTGCAGGATAGGCCACAGGGTGTCTCCTGGCCCTACACCTAGAGGCCTCTGACCCCAGCAAGCTACCCAGGGGTCCACCTCTTTCACTAGACTTGCAGTAGAGGCCCCAGGGTGCCCCTTGGCCCTCCACCTAGGGGCCTCTGACCCCAGCAAGCTACCCAGGGGTCCATCTCTCTCCCTGGACTTGCAAGATAGGCCCCAGGGGGCCCCCTGGCCCTCCACCCATGGGCCTCTGACCCCAGCAAGCTACCCTGGGGTCCACCTCTCTCCCTGGAATTTCAGTAGAGGCCCTAGCACGCCCCCTGGCCCTCCACCTAGGGGCATATGACCCCAGCAAGCTACCCAGCGTTCAAGCTCTCTCTCTCTGGACTTACAGTAGAGGCCCCAGGGTGCCCCATGGCCCTCCACCTAGGGGCCTCTAACCCCAGCAAGCTACCCAGGGGTCCACCTCTCTCCCTGGACTTGCAAGATAGGCCCCAGGGTGTCCTTTGGCCCTCCACCTAGGGGCCTCTGACCCCAGCAAGCCACCCAGGGGTCCACCTCTCTCCTTGGACTTGCAGTATAGGCCCCGGGGTGCCCCCTGGCCCTCCACCTAGGGGCCTCTGACCCCAGCAAGCTACCCAGGGGTCCACCTCTCTCCCTGGAGTTTCAGTATTGGCCCCAGGGTGCCCCCTGGCCCTCCACCTAGGGGCCTCAGACCGCAGCAAGCTACCCAGTGATCCACTGCTCTCCCTGGACTTGCATTAGAACCCAGGCTGCCCCCTCGCCCTCCACTTAGGGGCCTCTGACCCCAGCAAGCTACCCAGGGGTCCACCTCTATGCCTGGACTTGCAGGATAGTCCCCAGCATGCCCCCTGGCCCTCCACCTAGGGGCCTCTGACCCCAGCAAGCTACCCAGGGGTCCACCTCTCTCCCTGGTCTTGCAGTATAGGCCCCAGCATGCCCCTGGCCCTCCACCTAGTGGCATCTGACCCCAGCAAGCTACCCAGGGGTCCACTTCTCTCCCTGGACTTGCAGTATAGGCCCCAGGGTGCCCCCTGGCCCTCCACCTAGGGGCCTCTGACCCCAGTAAGCTACCCAGGGGTCCACTTCTCTCCCTAGAGTTTCAGTAGAGGCCCCTGGGTGCCCCCTGACCCTCCACCTAGGAGCCTCAGACCCAATCAAGCTACCCAGGGGTCCACCTCTCTCCCTGGACTTGCCGTATAGGCCCCAAGGTGCCCATTGACCCTCCACCTAGGGGCGTCTGACCCCAGAAAGCTACCGAGGGGTCCACTTCTCTCCCTTGACTTGCAGTATAGGCCCCAGGGGGCCCCCTGGCCCTCCACCTATGGGCCTCTGACCCCAGCAAGCTACCCAGGGGTCCACCTCTCTCCCTGGAGTTTCAGTAGAGGCCCCAGCACGCCCCCTGGCCCTCCACCTAGGGGCCTCTGACCAAAGCAAGCTACCCAGGGGTTCACCTCTCTCCCTGGACTTGCAGCATAGGCCCCAGGGTGCCCCTTGCCCTCCACCCAGGGACCTCTGACCCCAGTAAGCTATCCAGGGGTCCACCTCTCTGCCTGGACTTGCAAGCTAGGCCCGAGCATGCCCTCTGGCCCTCCACCTAGTGGCCTCTGACCCCAGCAAGCTACCCAGGGGTCCATCTCTCTCCCTGGACTTGCAGGATAGGCCCCAGGGTGCCCCATGGCCCTCCACCTATGGGCTTCTGACCCGAGCAAGCTACCCTGGGGTCCACCTCTCTCCCTGGAATTTCAGTAGAGGCCCCAGGGTGCCCCCTGGCCCTCCACCTAGGGGCCTCAGACCCCAGCAAGCTACCCAGGGGTCCACCTCTTTCCCTGGACTTGCACTAGACCCCCCAGGCTGCCCCTTCGCACTCCACTTAGGGGCCTCTGACCCCAGCAAGCAACCCAGGGGTACACCTCTCTGCCTGGACTTGCAGCAGATGCCCCAAGGTGCCCCCCGACCCTCCACCTAGGGGCCTCTGACCCCAGCAAGCTACCCAGGGGTCCACCTCTCTTCCTGGACTTGCAGGATAGGCCCCAGGGTGTCCCCTGGCCCTCCACCTAGGAGACTCTGACCCCAGCAAGCTACCCAGGGGTCTACGTCTCTCGCTGGACTTGCAGTAAAGGCCCCAGGGTGCCACTTGGCCCTCCACCTAAGGGCCTCTGACCCAGCAAGCTACCCATGGGTCCACCTCTCTCCCTGGACTTGCAGTAGAGGCCCCAGGGTGTCCCCTGGCCCTCCACCTATGGGCCTCTGACCCCAGCAAGCTACCCAGGGGTCCACCTTTTTCCCTATACTGGCAGTATAGGCCCCAGGGTGCCCCCTGGCCCTCCACCTAGGGGCTTCTGACCCCAGCAAGCTACCCAGGGGTCCACCTCTCTCCCTGGACTTGCAGTAGAGGCCCCAGGGTGCCCCCTGGCCCTCCACCTATGGGCTTCTGACCCCAGCAAGCTACCCAGGGGTCCAGCTCTCTCTCTCTGGACTTGCAGTAGAGGCACGAGGGTGCCCCATGGCCCACCACCTATGGGCCTATGACCCCAGCAAGCTACCCAGGGGTCCACCTCTCTCCCTGGACTTGCAGTAGAGGCCACAGGCTGCCCCCTCGCCCTCCACTTAGGGGCCTCTGACCCCAGCAGGCTACCCAGGGGTCCACCTCTCTGCCTGGACTTGCAAAATAGGCCCCAGCATGCCCCCTGGCCCTCCACCTAGGGGCCTCAGACCCCAGCAAGCTACCCAGGGGTCCACCTCTCTCCCTGGACTTGCACTAGACGCCCCAGGCTGCCCCCTCGCCCTCCACTTAGGGGCCTCTGACCCCAGCAGGCTACCCAGGGGTCCACCTCTCTGCCTGGACTTGCAAGCTAGGCCCCAGCATGCCCTCTGGCCCTCCACCTAGTGGCCTCTGACCCCAGCAAGCAACCCAGGGGTCCACCTCTCTCCCTGGACTTGCAGGATAGGCCCCAGGGTGCCATCTGGCCCTCCACCTATGGGCCTCAGACCCCAGCAAGCTACCCAGGGGTCCACCTCTCTCCCTGGACTTGCATTAGAGGCCCCAGCATGCCCCCTGGCCCTCCACTTAGGGGCCTCTGACCCCAGCAAGCTACCCAGGGGTCCACCTCTTTGCCTGGACTTGCAGGATAGGCCCCAGCATGCCCCCTGGCCCTCCACCTAGGGGCCTCTGACCCCAGCAAGCTACCCAGGGGTCCACCTCTCTCCCTGGTCTTGCAGTATAGGCCCCAGCATGCCCCCTGGCCCTCCACCTAGGGGCCTCTGACCCCAGCAAGCTACCGAGGGGTATACTTCTCTCCCTGGACTTGCAGTACAGGCCCCAGGGTGCCCCCTGGCCCTCCACCTAGGGGCCTCTGACCCCAGCAAGCTACCCAGGGGTCCACTTCTCTCCCTGGAATTTCAGTAGAGGCCCCAGGGTGCCCCCTGGCCCTCCACCTAGGGGCCTCAGACCCAAGCAAGCTACCCAGGGGTCCACCTCTTTCCCTGGACTTGCCGTATAGGCCCCAAGGTGCCCATTGACCGTCCACCTAGGGGCCTCTGACCCCAGAAAGCTACCGAGGGGTCCACTTCTCTCCATGGACTTGCAGTATAGGCCCCAGGGGACCCCCTGGCCCTCCACCTATGGGCTTCTGACCCCTGCAAGCTACCCAGGGGTCCAGCTGTCTCTCTCTGGACTTGCAGTAGAGGCACCAGGGTGCCCCATGGCCCACGACCTATGGGCCCATGACCCCAGCAAGCTACCCAGGGGTCCACCTCTCTCCCTGGACTTGCAGTAGAGGCCACAGGGTGTCCCCTGGCCCTCCACCTAGGGGCCTCAGACCCCAGCAAGCTACCCAGGGGTCCACCTCTCTCCCTGGACTTGCACTAGACGCCCCAGGCTGCCCCCTCGCCCTCCACTTAGGGGCCTCTGACCCCAGCAAGCTACCCAGGGGTCCACCTCTCTGCCTGGACTTGCAAGCTAGGCCCCAGCATGCCCTCTGGCCCTCCACCTAGTGGCCTCTGACCCCAGCAAGCAACCCAGGGGTCCACCTCTCTCCCTGGACTTGCAGGATAGGCCCCAGGGTGCCCCCTGGCCCTCCACCTATGGGCCTCTGGCCCCAGCAAGCTACCCTGGGGTCCACCTCTCTCCCTGGAGTTTCAGTAGAGGCCCCAGGGTGCCCCTTGGCCCTCCACCCAGGGGCCTCTGACCACAGCAAGCTACCCAGGGGCCCACCTCTCTCCCTGGACTTGCAGGATAGGCCCCAGGGTGCCCCCTGGCCCTCCAACTAGGGGCTTCTGACCCCAGCAAGCTACCCAGGGGTCCACCTCTCTCCCTGGACTTGCAGTAGAGGCCCCAGGGTGCCCCCTGGCCCTCCACCCAGGGGCCTCTGACTCCAGAAAGCTACCCAGGGGTCCACCTCTCTCCCTGGACTTGCAGTATCCCCCTCTTGCCCTCCACCTAGGGGCCTCTGACCCCAGCAAGCTACCCAGGGGTCCGCCTCTCCCTGGACTTGCAGGATAGGCCACAGGGTGTCTCCTGGCCCTCCACCTAGAGGCCTCTGACCCCAGCAAGCTACCCAGGGGTCCACCTCTTTCACTAGACTTGCAGTAGAGGCCCCAGGGTGCCCCTTGGCCCTCCACCTAGGGGCCTCTGACCCCAGCAAGCTACCCAGGGGTCCACCTCTCTCCCTGGACTTGCAAGATAGGCCCCAGGGGGCCCCCTGGCCCTCCACCCATGGGCCTCTGACCCAAGCAAGCTACCCTGGGGTCCACCTCTCTCCCTGGAATTTCAGTAGAGGCCCTAGCACGCCCCCTGGCCCTCCACCTAGGGGCATATGACCCCAGCAAGCTACCCAGCGTTCAAGCTCTCTCTCTCTGGACTTACAGTAGAGGCCCCAGGGTGCCCCATGGCCCTCCACCTAGGGGCCTCTGACCCCAGCAAGCTACCCAGGGGTCCACCTCTCTCCCTGGACTTGCAAGATAGGCCCCAGGGTGTCCTTTGGCCCTCCACCTAGGGGCCTCTGACCCCAGCAAGCCAATCAGGGGTCCACCTCTCTCCTTGGACTTGCAGTATAGGCCCCAGGGTGCCCCCTGGCCCTCCACCTAGGGGCCTCTGACCCCAGCAAGCTACCCAGGGGTCCACCTCTCTCCCTGGAGTTTCAGTATTGGCCCCAGGGTGCCCCCTGGCCCTCCACCTAGGGGCCTCAGACCCCAGCAAGCTACCCAGGGATCCACCGCTCTCCCTGGACTTGCATTAGATCCCAGGCTGCCCCCTCGCCCTCCACTTAGGGGCCTCTGACCCCAGCAAGCTACCCAGGGGTCCACCTCTAAGCCTGGACTTGCAGGATAGGCCCCAGCATGCCCCCTGGCCCTCCACCTAGGGGCCTCTGACCCCAGCAAGCTACCCAGGGGTCCACCTCTCTCCCTGGTCTTGCAGTATAGGCCCCAGCATGCCCCTGGCCCTCCACCTAGTGGCATCTGAACCCAGCAAGCTACCCAGGGGTCCACTTCTTTCCCTGGACTTGCAGTATAGGCCCCAGGGTGCCCCCTGGCCCTCCAAATAGGGGCCTCTGACCCCAGTAAGCTACCCAGGGGTCCACTTCTCTCCCTGGAGTTTCAGTAGAGGCCCCTGGGTGCCCCCTGACCCTCCACCTAGGAGCCTCAGACCCAATCAAGCTACCCAGGGGTCCACCTCTCTCCCTGGACTTGCCGTATAGGCCCCAAGGTGCCCATTGACCCTCCACCTAGGGGCGTCTGACCCCAGAAAGCTACCGAGGGGTCCACTTCTCTCCCTTGACTTGCAGTATAGGCCCCAGGGGGCCCCCTGGCCCTCCACCTATGGGCCTCTGACCCCAGCAAGCTACCCAGGGGTCCACCTCTCTCCCTGGAGTTTCAGTAGAGGCCCCAGCACGCCCCCTGGCCCTCCAAATAGGGGCATATGACCCCAGCAAGCTACCCAGGGGTCCAGCTCTCTCTCTCTGGACTTACAGTAGAGGCCCCAGGGTGCCCCATGGCCCTCCACCTAGGGGCCTCTGACCCCAGCAAGCTACCCAGGGGTCCACCTCTCTCCCTAAACTGGAGGTATAGGCTCCAGGGTGCCCCCTATCCCTTCACCTAGGGGCCTCTGACCCCAGCAAGCTACCCAGGGGTCAGGCTCTCTCTCTGGGCTTGCAGTATAGGCCCCAGGGTGCCCCCTTGCCATTCACCTAAGGGCTTCTGACCCCAGCAAGCTACCCAGGGGTCAGGCTTTCTCTCTGGTCTTGCAGTAGAGGCACCAGGGTGCCCCCTGGCCCTCCACCTATGGGCCTTTGATCCCAGCAAGCTACCCAGGGGTCCACCTCTCTTCCTGGACTTGCCATTTAGGCCCCAAGGTGCCCCCCGACCCTCCACTTAGGGCCCTCTCACCCCAGCAAGCTACCCAGGGGTCCACCTCTCTTCTTGGACTTGCAGGATAGGCCCCAGGGTGTCCCCTGGCCCTCCACCTAGTGGCCTCTGACCCCAGCAAGCTACCCAGGGGTCCACCTCTCTCCCTGGACTTGCAGGATAGGCCCAAGGGTGCCCCATGGCCCTCCACCTATGGGCTTCTGACCCGAGCAAGCTACCCTGGGGTCCACCTCTCTCCCTGGAATTTCAGTAGAGGCCCCAGGGTGCCCCCTGGCCCTCGACCTAGGGGCCTCAGACCCCAGCAAGCTACCCAGGGGTCCACCTCTTTCGCTGGACTTGCACTAGACGCCCCAGGCTGCCCCCTCGCACTCCACTTAGGGGCCTCTGACCCCAGCAAGCTACCCAGGGGTACACCTCTCTGCCTGGACTTGCAGCAGATGCCCCAAGGTGCCCCCCGACCCTCCACCTAGGGGCCTCTGACCCCAGCAAGCTACCCAGGGGTCCACCTCTCTTCCTGGACTTGCAGGATAGGCCCCAGGGTGTCCCCTGGCCCTCCACCTAGGAGACTCTGACCCCAGCAAGCTACCCAGGGGTCTACGTCTCTCGCTGGACTTGCAGTAAAAGCCCCAGGGTGCCACTTGGTCCTCCACCTAAGGGCCTCTGACCCAGCAAGCTACCCATGGGTCCACCTCTCTCCCTGGACTTGCAGTAGAGGCCCCAGGGTGTCCCCTTGCCCTCCACCTATGAGCCTCTGACCCCAGCAAGCTACCCAGGGGTCCACTTTTTCCCTATACTGGCAGTATAGGCCCCAGGGTGCCCCCTGGCCCTCCACCTAGGGGCTTCTGACCCCAGCAAGCTACCCAGGGGTCCACCTCTCTCCCTGGACTTGCAGTAGAGGCCCCAGGGTGCCCCCTGGCCCTCCACCCAGGGGCCTCCCACTCCAGAAAGCTACCCAGGGGTCCACCTCTCTCCCTGGACTTGCAGTATAGGCCCCAGGGTCCCCCTCTTGCCCTCCACCTAGGGGCCTCTGACCCCAGCAAGCTACCCAGGGGTCCACCTCTCTTCCTGGACTTGCAGGATAGGCCCCAGGGTGCCCCCTGGCCCTCCACCTAGGGGCCTCTAACCCCAGCAAGCTACCCTGGGGTCCAGCTCTCACCCTGGACTTGCAGTAGAGGCCCCAGGGTGTCTCCTGGCCCTCCACCTAGAGGCCTCTGACCCCAGCAAGCTACCCAGGGGTCCACCTCTTTCACTAGACTTGCAGTAGAGGCCCCAGGGTGCCCCTTGGCCCTCCACCTAGGGGCCTCTGACCCCAGCAAGCTACCCAGGGGTCCACCTCTCTCCCTGGACTTGCAAGATAGGCCCCAGGGGGCCCCCTGGCCCTCCACCTATGGGCCTCTGACCCCAGCAAGCTACCCTGGGGTCCACCTCTCTCCCTGGAATTTCAGTAGAGGCCCCAGCACGCCCCCTGGCCCTCCACCTAGGGGCATATGACCCCAGCAATCTACCCAGCGTTCAAGCTCTCTCTCTCTCTGGACTTACAGTAGAGGCCCCAGGGTGTCCCATGGCCCTCCACCTAGGGGCCTCTGGCCCCAGCAAGCTACCCAGGGGTCCACCTCTCTCCCTGGACTTGCAAGATAGGCCCCAGGGTGCCCTTTGGCCCTCCACCTAGGGGCCTCTGACCCCAGCAAGCTACCCAGGGGTCCACCTCTCTCCTTGGACTTGCAGTATAGGCCCCAGGGTGCCCCTTGCCCTCCACCCAGGGACCTCTGACCCCAGCAAGCTATCCAGGGGTCCACCTCTCTGCCTGGACTTGCAAGCTAGGCCCGAGCATGCCCTCTGGCCCTCCACCTAGTGGCCTCTGACCCCAGCAAGCTACCCAGGGGTCCACCTCTCTCCCTGGACTTGCAGGATAGGCCCCAGGGTGCCCCATGGCCCTCCACCTATGGGCTTCTGACCCGAGCAAGCTACCCTGGGGTCCACCTCTCTCCCTGGAATTTCAGTAGAGGCCCCAGGGTGCCCCCTGGCCCTCCACCTAGGGGCCTCAGACCCCAGCAAGCTACCCAGGGGTCCACCTCTCTCCCTGGACTTGCACTAGACGCCCCAGGCTGCCCCCTCGCACTCCACTTAGGGGACTCTGACCCCAGCAAGCTACCCAGGGGTACACCTCTCTGCCTGGACTTGCAGCAGATGCCCCAAGGTGCCCCCCGACCCTCCACCTAGGGGCCTCTGACCCCAGCAAGCTACCCAGGGGTCCACCTCTCTTCCTGGACTTGCAGGATAGGCCCCAGGGTGTCCCCTGGCCCTCCACCTAGGAGACTCTGACCCCAGCAAGCTACCCAGGGGTCTACGTCTCTCGCTGGACTTGCAGTAAAGGCCCCAGGGTGCCACTTGGTCCTCCACCTAAGGGCCTCTGACCCAGCAAGCTACCCATGGGTCCACCTCTCTCCCTGGACTTGCAGTAGAGGCCCCAGGGTGTCCCCTTGCCCTCCACCTATGAGCCTCTGACCCCAGCAAGCTACCCAGGGGTCCACCTTTTTCCCTATACTGGCAGTATAGGCCCCAGGGTGCCCCCTGGCCCTCCACCTAGGGGCTTCTGACCCCAGCAAGCTACCCAGGGGTCCACCTCTCTCCCTGGACTTGCAGTAGAGGCCCCAGGGTGCCCCCTGGCCCTCCACCCAGGGGCCTCCCACTCCAGAAAGCTACCCAGGGGTCCACCTCTCTCCCTGGACTTGCAGTATAGGCCCCAGGGTTCCCCTCTTGCCCTCCACCTAGGGGCCTCTGACCCCAGCAAGCTACCCAGGGGTCCACCTCTCTTCCTGGACTTGCAGGATAGGCCCCAGGGTGCCCCCTGGCCCTCCACCTAGGGGCCTCTAACCCCAGCAAGCTACCCTGGGGTCCAGCTCTCACCCTGGACTTGCAGTAGAGGCCCCAGGGTGTCTCCTGGCCCTCCACCTAGAGGCCTCTGACCCCAGCAAGCTACCCAGGGGTCCACCTCTCTCCCTGGACTTGCAAGATAGGCCCCAGGGGGCCCCCTGGCCCTCCACCTATGGGCCTCTGACCCCAGCAAGCTACCCTGGGGTCCACCTCTCTCCCTGGAATTTCAGTAGAGGCCCCAGCACGCCCCCTGGCCCTCCACCTAGGGGCATATGACCCCAGCAATCTACCCAGCATTCAAGCTCTCTCTCTCTGGACTTACAGTAGAGGCCCCAGGGTGTCCCATGGCCCTCCACCTAGGGGCCTCTGGCCCCAGCAAGCTACCCAGGGGTCCACCTCTCTCCCTGGACTTGCAAGATAGGCCCCAGGGTGCCCTTTGGCCCTCCACCTAGGGGCCTCTGACCCCAGCAAGCTACCCAGGGGTCCACCTCTCTCCTTGGACTTGCAGTATAGGCCCCAGGGTGCCCCCTGGCCCTCCACCTAGGGGCCTCTGACCCCAGCAAGCTACCCAGGGGTCCACCTCTCTCCCTGGAGTTTTAGTATTGGCCCCAGGGTGCCCCATGGCCCTCCACCTAGGGGCCTCAGACCCCAGCAAGCTACCCAGGGGTCCACCGCTCTCCCTGGACTTGCATTAGATCCCAGGCTGCCCCCTCGCCCTCCACTTAGGGGCCTCTGACCCCAGCAAGCTACCCAGAGGTCCACCTCTATGCCTGGACTTGCAGGATAGGCCCCAGCATGCCCCTGGCCCTCCACCTAGGGGCCTCTGACCCCAGCAAGCTACCCAGGGGTCCACCTCTCTCCCTGGTCTTGCAGTATAAGCCCCAGCATGCCCCCTGGCCCTCCACCTAGTGGCCTCTGACCCCAGCAAGCTACCAAGGGGTCCACTTCTCTCCCTGGACTTGCAGTATAGGCCCCAGGGTGCCCCCTGGCCCTCCACCAAGGGGCCTCTGACCCCAGTAAGCTACCCAGGGGTCCAATTCTCTCCCGGGAGATTCAGTAGAGGCCCCTGGGTGCCCCCTGACCCTCCACCTAGGAGCCTCAGACCCAAGCAAGCTAACCAGGGGTCCACCTCTCTCCCTGGTCTTGCCGTATAGGCCCCAAGGTGCCCATTGACCCTCCACCTAGGGGCCTCTGACCCCAGCAAGCTACCCAGGGGTCCACCTCTATGCCTGGACTTGCAGGATAGGCCCCAGCATGCCCCCTGGCCCTCCAAATAGGGGCATATGACCCCAGCAAGCTACCCAGGGGTCCAGCTCTCTCTCTCTGGACTTGCAGTAGAGGCACCAGGGTGCCCCATGGCCCACCACCTATGGGCCTATGACCCCAGCAAGCTACCCAGGGGTCCACCTCTCTCCCTGGACTTGCAGTAGAGGCCACAGGGTGTCCCCTGGCCCTCCACCTAGGGGCCTCAGACCCCAGCAAGCTACCCAGGGGTCCACCTCTCTCCCTGGACTTGCACTAGACGCCCCAGGCTGCCCCCTCGCTCTCCACTTAGGGGCCTCTGACCCCAGCAGGCTACCCAGGGGTCCACCTCTCTGCCTGGACTTGCAAGCTAGGCCCCAGCATGCCCTCTGGCCCTCCACCTAGTGGCCTCTGACCCCAGCAAGCAACCCAGGGGTCCACCTCTCTCCCTGGACTTGCAGGATAGGCCCCAGGGTGCCATCTGGCCCTCCACCTATGGGCCTCAGACCCCAGCAAGCTACCCAGGGGTCCACCTCTCTCCCTGAACTTGCATTAGAGGCCCCAGGCTGCCCCCTCGCCCTCCACTTAGGGGCCTCTGACCCCAGCAAGCTACCCAGGGGTCCACCTCTTTGCCTGGACTTGCAGGATAGGCCCCAGCATGCCCCCTGGCCCTCCACCTAGGGGGCTCTGACCCCAGCAAGCTACCCAGGGGTCCACCTCTCTCCCTGGTCTTGCAGTATAGGCCCCAGCATGCCCCCTGGCTCTCCACCTAGGGGCCTCTGACCCTAACAAGCTACCGAGGGGTATACTTCTCTCCCTGGACTTGCAGTATAGGCCCCAGGGTGCCCCCTGGCCCTCCACCTAGGGGCCTCTGACCCCAGCAAGCTACCCAGGGGTCCACTTCTTTCCCTGGAATTTCAGTAGAGGCCCCAGGGTGCCCCCTGGCCCTCCACTTAGGGGCCTCTGACCCCAGCAAGCTACCCAGGGGTCCACCTCTTTGCCTGGACTTGCAGGATAGGCCCCAGCATGCCCCCTGGCCCTCCACCTAGGGGCCTCTGACCCCAGCAAGCTACCCAGGGGTCCACTTCTCTCCCTGGAATTTCAGTAGAGGCCCCAGGGTGCCCCCTGGCCCTCCACTTAGGGGCCTCTGACCCCAGCAAGCTACCCAGGGGTCCACCTCTTTGCCTGGACTTGCAGGATAGGCCCCAGCATGCCCCCTGGCCCTCCACCTAGGGGGCTCTGACCACAGCAAGCTACCCAGGGGTCCACCTCTCTCCCTGGTCTTGCAGTATAGGCCCCAGCATGCCCCCTGGCTCTCCACCTAGGGGCCTCTGACCCTAGCAAGCTACCGAGGGGTATACTTCTCTCCCTGGACTTGCAGTATAGGCCACAGGGTGCCCCCTGGCCCTCCACCTAGGGGCCTCTGACCCCAGCAAGCTACCCAGGGGTCCACTTCTCTCCCTGGAATTTCAGTAGAGGCCCCAGGGTGCCCCCTGGCCCTCCACCTAGGGGCCTCAGACCCAAGCAAGCTACCCAGGGGTCCACCTCTCTCCCTGGACTTGCCGTATAGGACCCAAGGTGCCCATTGACCCTCCACCTAGGGGCCTCTGACCCCAGCAAGCTACCCAGGGGTCCACCTCTCTTCCTGGACTTGCAGGATAGGCCCCAGGGTGTCCCCTGGCCCTCCACCTAGGAGACTCTGACCCCAGCAAGCTACCCAGGGGTCTACGTCTCTCGCTGGACTTGCAGTAAAGGCCCCAGGGTGCCACTTGGCCCTCCACCTAGGGGCCTCTGACCCAGCAAGCTACCCATGGGTCCACCTCTCTCCCTGGACTTGCAGTAGAGGCCCCAGGGTGTGCCCTGGCCCTCCACCTATGGGCCTCTGACCCCAGCAAGCTACCCAGGGGTCCACCTTTTTCCCTATACTGGCAGTTTAGGCCCCAGGGTGCCCCCTGGCCCACCACCTATGGGCCTATGACCCCAGAAAGCTACCCAGGGGTCTATATCTCTCCCTGGATTTGCAGTAAAGGCCCCAGGGTGCCACTTGGCCCTCCACCTAGGGGCCTCTGACCCAGCAAACTACCCAGGGGTCCACCTTTTTCCCTATACTGGCAGTAGAGGCCTCAGGGTGCCCCCTGGCCCTCCACCTAGTGGCTTCTGACCCCAGCAAGCTAACCAGGGGTCCACCTCTCTCCCTGGACTTGCAGTAGAGGCCCCAGGGTCCCCCATGGCCCTCCACCCAGGGGCCTCTGACAACAGCAAGCTACCCAGGGGTCCACCTCTCTTCCTGGACTTGCAGGATAGGCCCCAGGGTGCCCCCTGGCCCTCCACCTAGTGGCCTCAGACCCCAGCAAGCTACCCAGGGGTCCACCTCTATCCCTGGACTTGCACTAGACGCCCCAGGCTGCCCCCTCGCCCTCCACTTAGGGGCCTCTGACCCCAGCAAGCTACCCAGGGGTCCACCTCTCTGCCTGGACTTGCAAGCTAGGCCCCAGCATGCCCTCTGGCCCTCCACCTAGTGGCCTCTGACCCCAGCAAGCTACCCAGGGGTCCACCTCTCTCCCTGGACTTGCAGGATAGGCACCAGGGTGTCCCCTGGCCCTCCACCTATGGGGTTCTGACCCGAGCAAGCTACCCTGGGGTCCACCTCTTTCCCTGGACTTGCACTAGACGCCCCAGGCTGCCCCCTCGCACTCCACTTAGGGGCCTCTGACCCCAGCAAGCTACCCAGGGGTACACCTCTCTGCCTGGACTTGCAGCAGATGCCCCAAGGTGCCCCCCGAGCCTCCACCTAGGGGCCTCTGACCCCAGCAAGCTACCCAGGGGTCCTGCTCTCTTCCTGGACTTGCAGGATAGGCCCCAGGGTGTCCCCTGGCCCTCCACCTAGGAGACTCTGACCCCAGCAAGCTACCCAGGGGTCTACGTCTCTCGCTGGACTTGCAGTAAAGGCCCCAGGGTGCCACTTGGCCCTCCACCTAGGGGCCTCTGACCCAGCAAGCTACCCATGGGTCCACCTCTCTCCCTGGACTTGCAGTAGAGGCCCCAGGGTGTGCCCTGGCCCTCCACCTATGGGCCTCTGACCCCAGCAAGCTACCCAGGGGTCCACCTTTTTCCCTATACTGGCAGTTTAGGCCCCAGGGTGCCCCCTGGCCATTCACCTAGGGGCTTCTGACCCCAGCAAGCTACCCAGGGGTCCACCTCTCTCCCTGGACTTGCAGTAGAGGCCCCAGGGTGTGCCCTGGCCCTCCACCTATGGGCCTCTGACCCCAGCAAGCTACCCAGGGGTCCACCTTTTTCCCTATACTGGCAGTTTAGGCCCCAGGGTGCCCCCTGGCCCTCCACCCAGGGGCCTCTGACTCCAGAAAGCTACCCAGGGGTCCACCTCTCTCCCTGGACTTGCAGTATAGGCCCCAGGGTCCCCCCCTTGCCCTCCACCTAGGGGCCTCTGAAGCCAGCAAGCTACCCAGGGGTCCACTTCTCTTCCTGGACTTGCAGGATAGGCCCCAGGGTGTCCCCTGGCCCTCCACCTAGGAGACTCTGACCCCAGCAAGCTACCCAGGGGTCCAGCTCTCACCCTGGGCTTGCAGTATAGGCCCCAGGGTGTCTCCTGGCCCTCCACCTAGGGGCCTCTGACCCCAGCAAGCTACCCAGGGGTCCACCTCTTTCACTGGACTTGCAGTAGAGGCCCCAGGGTGCCCCTTGGCCCTCCACCCAGGGGTCTCTGACCCCATCAAGCTACCCAGGGGTCCACCTCTCTCCCTGGACTTGCAAGATAGGCCCCAGGGGGCCCCCTGGCCCTCCACCTATGGGCCTCTGACCCCAGCAAGCTACACTGGGGTCCACCTCTCTCCCTGGAGTTTCAGTAGAGGCCCCAGCACGCCCCCTGGCACTCCACTTAGGGGCATATGACCCCAGCAAGCTACCCAGCGGTCAAGCTCTCTCTCTCTGGACTTACAGTAGAGGCCCCAGGGTGCCCCATGGCCCTCCACCTAGGGGCCTCTGGCCCCAGCAAGCTACCCAGGGGTCCACCTCTCTCCCTGGACTTGCAAGATAGGCCCCAGGGTGCCCTTTGGCCCTCCACCTAGGGGCCTCTGACCTCAGCAAGCTACCCAGGGGTCCACCTCTCTCCTTGGACTTGCAGTATAGGCCCCAGGGTGCCCCCTGGCCCTCCACCTAGGGGCCTCTGACCCCAGCAAGCTACCAAGGGGTCCACCTCTCTCCCTGGAGTTTTAGTATTGGCCCCAGGGTGCCCCCTGGCCCTCCACCTAGGGGCCTCAGACCCCAGCAAGCTACCCAGGGGTCCACCGCTCTCCCTGGACTTGCATTAGAGGCCCCAGGATGCCCCCTGGCCCTCCACCTAGTGGCCTCAGACCCCAGCAAGCTACCCAGGGGTCCACCTCTATCCCTGGACTTGCACTAGACGCCCCAGGCTGCCCCCTCGCCCTCCACTTAGGGGCCTCTGACCCCAGCAAGCTACCCAGGGGTCCACCTCTCTGCCTGGACTTGCAAGCTAGGCCCCAGCATGCCCTCTGGCCCTCCACCTAGTGGCCTCTGACCCCAGCAAGCTACCCAGGGGTCCACCTCTCTCCCTGGACTTGCAGGATAGGCACCAGGGTGTCCCCTGGCCCTCCACCTATGGGGTTCTGACCCGAGCAAGCTACCCTGGGGTCCACCTCTTTCCCTGGACTTGCACTAGACGCCCCAGGCTGCCCCCTCGCACTCCACTTAGGGGCCTCTGACCCCAGCAAGCTACCCAGGGGTACACCTCTCTGCCTGGACTTGCAGCAGATGCCCCAAGGTGCCCCCCGAGCCTCCACCTAGGGGCCTCTGACCCCAGCAAGCTACCCAGGGGTCCTGCTCTCTTCCTGGACTTGCAGGATAGGCCCCAGGGTGTCCCCTGGCCCTCCACCTAGGAGACTCTGACCCCAGCAAGCTACCCAGGGGTCTACGTCTCTCGCTGGACTTGCAGTAAAGGCCCCAGGGTGCCACTTGGCCCTCCACCTAGGGGCCTCTGACCCAGCAAGCTACCCATGGGTCCACCTCTCTCCCTGGACTTGCAGTAGAGGCCCCAGGGTGTGCCCTGGCCCTCCACCTATGGGCCTCTGACCCCAGCAAGCTACCCAGGGGTCCACCTTTTTCCCTATACTGGCAGTTTAGGCCCCAGGGTGCCCCCTGGCCATTCACCTAGGGGCTTCTGACCCCAGCAAGCTACCCAGGGGTCCACCTCTCTCCCTGGACTTGCAGTAGAGGCCCCAGGGTGTGCCCTGGCCCTCCACCTATGGGCCTCTGACCCCAGCAAGCTACCCAGGGGTCCACCTTTTTCCCTATACTGGCAGTTTAGGCCCCAGGGTGCCCCCTGGCCCTCCACCCAGGGGCCTCTGACTCCAGAAAGCTACCCAGGGGTCCACCTCTCTCCCTGGACTTGCAGTATAGGCCCCAGGGTCCCCCCCTTGCCCTCCACCTAGGGGCCTCTGAAGCCAGCAAGCTACCCAGGGGTCCACTTCTCTTCCTGGACTTGCAGGATAGGCCCCAGGGTGTCCCCTGGCCCTCCACCTAGGAGACTCTGACCCCAGCAAGCTACCCAGGGGTCCAGCTCTCACCCTGGGCTTGCAGTATAGGCCCCAGGGTTTCTCCTGGCCCTCCACCTAGGGGCCTCTGACCCCAGCAAGCTACCCAGGGGTCCACCTCTTTCACTGGACTTGCAGTAGAGGCCCCAGGGTGCCCCTTGGCCCTCCACCCAGGGGTCTCTGACCCCATCAAGCTACCCAGGGGTCCACCTCTCTCCCTGGACTTGCAAGATAGGCCCCAGGGGGCCCCCTGGCCCTCCACCTATGGGCCTCTGACCCCAGCAAGCTACACTGGGGTCCACCTCTCTCCCTGGAGTTTCAGTAGAGGCCCCAGCACGCCCCCTGGCACTCCACTTAGGGGCATATGACCCCAGCAAGCTACCCAGCGGTCAAGCTCTCTCTCTCTGGACTTACAGTAGAGGCCCCAGGGTGCCCCATGGCCCTCCACCTAGGGGCCTCTGGCCCCAGCAAGCTACCCAGGGGTCCACCTCTCTCCCTGGACTTGCAAGATAGGCCCCAGGGTGCCCTTTGGCCCTCCACCTAGGGGCCTCTGACCTCAGCAAGCTACCCAGGGGTCCACCTCTCTCCTTGGACTTGCAGTATAGGCCCCAGGGTGCCCCCTGGCCCTCCACCTAGGGGCCTCTGACCCCAGCAAGCTACCAAGGGGTCCACCTCTCTCCCTGGAGTTTTAGTATTGGCCCCAGGGTGCCCCCTGGCCCTCCACCTAGGGGCCTCAGACCCCAGCAAGCTACCCAGGGGTCCACCGCTCTCCCTGGACTTGCATTAGAGGCCCCAGGATGCCCCCTCGCCCTCCACTTAGGGGCCTCTGACCCCAGCAAGCTACCCAGGGGTCCACCTCTATGCCTGGACTTGCAGGATAGGCCCCAGCATGCCCCCTGGCCCTCCACCTAGGGGCCTCTGACCCCAGCAAGCTACCCAGGGGTCCACCTCTTTCCCTGGTCTTGCAGTATAGGCCCCAGCATGCCCCCTGGCCCTTCACCTAGGGGCCTCTGACCCCAGCAAGCTACCCAGGGGTCCTCTTCTCTCTATGGACTTGCAGTATAGGCCCCAGGGTGCCCCCTGGCCCTCCACCTAGGGGTCTCTGACCCTAGTAAGCTACCCAGGGGTCCACTTCTCTCCCTGGAGTTTCAGTAGAGGCCCCAGGGTGCCTCCTGACCCTCCAGCTACGAGCCTCAGACCCAAGCAAGCTACCCAGGGGTCCACCTCTCTCCCTGGACTTGCCGTATAGGCACAAAGGTGCCCATTGACCCTCCACCTAGGGGCTTCTGACCCCAGAAAGCTACCGAGGGGTCCACTTCTCTCCCTTGACTTGCAGTATAGGCCCCAGGGGGCCCCCTGGCCCTCAACCTATGGGCCTCTGACCCCAGCAAGCTACCCTGGGGTCCACCTCTCTCCCTGGAGTTTCAGTAGAGGCCCCAGCACGCCCCCTGGCCCTCCACCTAGGGGCATATGACCCCAGCAAGCAACCCAGGGGTCCAGCTCTCTCTCTCTGGACTTACAGTAGAGGCCCCAGGGTGCCCCATGGCCCTCCACCTAGGGGCCTCTGACCCCAGCAAGCTACCCAGGGGTCCACCTCTCTCCCTAAACTGGAGGTATAGGCTCCAGGGTGCCCCCTATCCCTTCACCTAGGGGCCTCTGACCCCAGCAAGCTACCCAGGGGTCCACGTCTCTCCCTGGACTTGCAGTATAGGCCCCAGGGTGCCCCCATGCCATTCACCTAGAATCCTCTGACCCCAGCAAGCTACCCAGGGGTCCAACTCTCTTCCTGGACTTGCAAGATAGGCCCCAGGGTGCCCTTTGGCCCTCCACCTAGGGGCCTCTGACCTCAGCAAGCTACCCAGGGGTCCACCTCTCTCCTTGGACTTGCAGTATAGGCCCCAGGGTGCCCCCTGGCCCTCCACCTAGGGGCCTCTGACCCCAGCAAGCTACCAAGGGGTCCACCTCTCTCCCTGGAGTTTTAGTATTGGCCCCAGGGTGCCCCCTGGCCCTCCACCTAGGGGCCTCAGACCCCAGCAAGCTACCCAGGGGTCCACCGCTCTCCCTGGACTTGCATTAGAGGCCCCAGGATGCCCCCTCGCCCTCCACTTAGGGGCCTCTGACCCCAGCAAGCTACCCAGGGGTCCACCTCTATGCCTGGACTTGCAGGATAGGCCCCAGCATGCCCCCTGGCCCTCCACCTAGGGGCCTCTGACCCCAGCAAGCTACCCAGGGGTCCACCTCTTTCCCTGGTCTTGCAGTATAGGCCCCAGCATGCCCCCTGGCCCTTCACCTAGGGGCCTCTGACCCCAGCAAGCTACCCAGGGGTCCACTTCTCTCTATGGACTTGCAGTATAGGCCCCAGGGTGCCCCCTGGCCCTCCACCTAGGGGTCTCTGACCCTAGTAAGCTACCCAGGGGTCCACTTCTCTCCCTGGAGTTTCAGTAGAGGCCCCAGGGTGCCTCCTGACCCTCCAGCTACGAGCCTCAGACCCAAGCAAGCTACCCAGGGGTCCACCTCTCTCCCTGGACTTGCCGTATAGGCACAAAGGTGCCCATTGACCCTCCACCTAGGGGCTTCTGACCCCAGAAAGCTACCGAGGGGTCCACTTCTCTCCCTTGACTTGCAGTATAGGCCCCAGGGGGCCCCCTGGCCCTCAACCTATGGGCCTCTGACCCCAGCAAGCTACCCTGGGGTCCACCTCTCTCCCTGGAGTTTCAGTAGAGGCCCCAGCACGCCCCCTGGCCCTCCACCTAGGGGCATATGACCCCAGCAAGCAACCCAGGGGTCCAGCTCTCTCTCTCTGGACTTACAGTAGAGGCCCCAGGGTGCCCCATGGCCCTCCACCTAGGGGCCTCTGACCCCAGCAAGCTACCCAGGGGTCCACCTCTCTCCCTAAACTGGAGGTATAGGCTCCAGGGTGCCCCCTATCCCTTCACCTAGGGGCCTCTGACCCCAGCAAGCTACCCAGGGGTCCACGTCTCTCCCTGGACTTGCAGTATAGGCCCCAGGGTGCCCCCATGCCATTCACCTAGAATCCTCTGACCCCAGCAAGCTACCCAGGGGTCCAACTCTCTTCCTGGACTTGCAGTAGAGGCCCCAGGGTGTCCCCTGGCCTTCCACCTAGGGGCCTCTGACCCCAGCAAGCTACCCAGGGGTCCTCCTCTCTCCCTGGACTTGCAGGAAAGGCCCCAGGGTGCCCTCCTTGCCCTCCACCTAGGGGCCTCTGAGCCCTGCAAGCTACCCAGGGGTCAGGATCTCTCTCTGGGCTTGCAGTAGAGGCCCCAGGGTGCCCCCTGGCCCTCCACCTAGGGGCTTCTGACCCCAGCAAGCTAGCCAGCGGTACACCTCTCTTCCTGGTCTTGCCGTATAGGCCCCAGGGTGCCCCCTTGCCTTCCACCTAGGGGCCTCTGACCCCAGCAAGCTACCAAGGGGTCCACCTCTCTCCCTGGACTTGCCGTATAGGCCCCAAGGTGCCCCTTGACCCTCCACCTAGGGGTCTCTGACCCCAGCAAGCTACCGAGGGGTCCACTACTCTCCCTGGACTTGCAGTATAGGCCCCAGGGTGCCCCCTGGCCCTCCACCTAGGGGCCTCTGACCCCAGCAAGCTACCCAGGGGTCCCCCTCTCTCCCTGGAGTTTCAGTATTGGCCCCAGCTTGCCCCCTGGCCCTCCACCTAGGGTTCTCAGACCCCAGCAAGCTACCGAGGGGTATACTTCTCTCCCTGGACTTGCATTAGAGGCCCCAGGCTGCCCCCTCGCCCTCCACTTAGGGGCCTCTGACCCCAGCAAGCTACCCAGGGGTCCACCTCTTTGCCTGGACTTTCAGGATAGGCCCCAGCATGCCCCCTGGCCCTCCACCTAGGGGCCTCTGACCCCAGCAAGCTACCCAGGGGTCCACCTCTCTTCCTGGTCTTGCAGTATAGGCCACAGCATGCCCCCTGGCCCTCCACGTAGGGGCCTCTGACCCCAGCAATCTACCGAGGGGTCCACCTCTCTCCCTGGACTTGCAGTATAGGCCCCAGGGGGCCCCCTGGCCCTCTGTCCCCAGAAAGCTAACCAGGGGTCCAGCTCTCTCTCTCTGGACTTGCAGTAGAGGCACCAGGGTGCCCCATGGCCCACCACCTATGGGCCTATGACCCCAGCAAGCTACCCAGGGGTCCACCTCTCTCCCTGGACTTGCAGTAGAGGCCACAGGGTGTCCCCTGGCCCTCCACCTAGGGGCCTCAGACCCCAGCAAGATACCCAGGGGTCCACCTCTCTCCATGGACTTGCACTAGATGCCCCAGGCTGCCCCCTCGCCCTCCACTTAGGGGCCTCTGACCCCAGCAAGCTACCCAGGGGTCCACCTCTCTGCCTGGACTTGCAAGCTAGGCCCCAGCATGCCCTCTGGCCCTCCAGCTAGTGGCCTCTGACCCCAGCAAGCAACCCAGGGGTCCACCTCTCTCCTTGGACTTGCAGTATAGGCCCCAGGTTGCCCCCTGGCCCTCCACCTATGGGCCTCTGGCCCCAGCAACCTACCCTGGGGTCCACCTCTCTCCCTGGAGTTTCAGTAGAGGCCCCAGGGTGCCCCCTGGCCCTCCACCCAGGGGCCTCTGACCCCAGCAAGCTACCCAGGGGCCCACCTCTCTCCCTGGACTTGCAGGATAGGCCCCAGGGTGCCCCCTGGCCCCCCACCTAGGGGCTTCTGATCCTAGCAAGCTACCCAGGGGTCCAGCACTCTCCCTGGACTTGCACTAGACGCCCCAGGCTGCCCCCTCGCACTCCACTTAGGGGCCTCTGACCCCAGCAAGCTACCCAGGGGTACACCTCTCTGCCTGGACTTGCAGCAGAGGCCCCAAGGTGCCCCCCGACCCTCCACCTAGGGGCCTCTGACCCCAGCAAGCTACCCAGGGGTCCACTTCTCTTCCTGGACTTGCAGGATAGGCCCCAGGGTGTCCCCTGGCCCTCCACCAAGGAGACTCTGACCCCAGAAAGCTACCCAGGGGTCTATGTCTCTCCCTGGACTTGCAGTAAAGGCCCCAGGGTGCCACTTGGCCCTCCACCTAGGGGCCTCTGACCCAGCAAACTACCCAGGGGTCCACCTTTTTCCCTATACTGGCAGTAGAGGCCTCAGGGTGCCCCCTGGCCCTCCACCTAGGGGCTTCTGACCCCAGCAAGCTACCCAGGGGTCCACCTCTCTCCCTGGACTTGCAGTAGAGGCCCCAGGGTCCCCCCTGGCCCTCCACCCAGGGGTTTCTGACCCCAGCAAGCTACCCAGGGGTCCACCTCTCTTCCTGGACTTGCCGGATAGGCCCCAGGGTGCCCCCTGGCCCTCCACCTAGGGGCCTCAGGCCCCAGCAAGCTACCCAGGGGTCCACCTCTCTCCCTGGACTTGCATTAGACGCCCCAGGCTGCCCCCTCGCCCTCCACTTAGGGGCCTCTGACCCCAGCAAGCTACCCAGGGGTCCACCTCTCTTCTTGGACTTGCAAGCTAGGCCCCAGCATGCCCTCTGGCCCTCCACCTAGTGGCCTCTGACCCCAGCAAGCTACCCAGGGGTCCACCTCTCTCCCTGGACTTGCAGGATAGGCCCCAGGGTGCCCCCTGGCCCTCCACCTATGGGCTTCTGACCCGAGCAAGCTACCCTGGGGTCCACCTCTCTCCCTGGGG
Source organism: Danio rerio (assembly GCF_052040795.2). Lineage (NCBI taxonomy): Eukaryota > Metazoa > Chordata > Actinopteri > Cypriniformes > Danionidae > Danio > Danio rerio. The sequence goes on from NC_141027.1 coordinate 54,029,632, forward strand.
TATCAGTAGAGGCCCCAGGGTGCCCCCTGGCCCTCCACCTAGGGGCCTCAGACACCAGCAAGCTACCCAGGGGTCCACCTTTTTCCCTGGACTTGCACTAGACGCCCCAGGCTGCCCCCTCGCACTCCACTTAGGGGCCTCTGACCCCAGCACGCTACCCAGGGGTACACCTCTCTGCCTGGACTTGCAGCAGATGACCCAAGGTGCCACCCGACCCTCCACCTAGGGGCCTCTGACCCCAGCAAGCTACCCAGGGGTCCACCTCTCTTCCTGGACTTGCAGGATAGGCCCCAGGGTGTCCCCTGGCCCTCCACCTAGGAGACTCTGACCCCAGCAAGCTACCCAGGGGTCTACGTCTCTCGCTGGACTTGCAGTAAAGCCCCAGGGTGCCACTTGGCCCTCCACCTATGGGCCTCTGACCCCAGCAAGCTACCCAGGGGTCCACCTTTTTCCCTATACTGGCAGTATAGGCCCAAGGGTGCCACCTGGCCCTCCACCTAGGGGCTTCTGACCCCAGCAAGCTACCCAGGGGTCCACCTCTCTCCCTGGACTTGCAGTAGAGGCCCCAGGGTGCCCCCTGGCCCTCCACCCAGGGGCCTCTGACTCCAGAAAGCTACCCAGGGGTCCACCTCTCTCCCTGGACTTGCAGTATAGGCCCCAGGGTCCCCCCCTTGCCCTCCACCTAGGGGCCTCTGAAGCCAGCAAGCTACCCAGGGGTCCACCTCTCTTCCTGGACTTGCAGGATAGGCCCCAGGGTGCCCCCTGGCCCTCCACCTAGGGGCCTCTGACCCCAGCAAGCTACCCAGGGGTCCAGCTCTGACCCCTGACTTGCAGTAGAGGCCCCAGGGTGTCTCCTGGCCCTCCACCTAGGGGCCTCTGACCCCAGCAAGCTACCCAGGGGTCCTTCTATCTCTCTGGACTCACAGGATAGGCCCCAGGGTGATACTTAGCCCTCCACCTAGGGGCCTTTGACCCCAGCAAGCTACCCAGGGGTCCTTCTATCTCTCTGGACTCACAGGATAGGCCCCAGGGTGCCCCCTGGCCCTCCACCGAGGGGCCTCTGACCCCAGAAAGCTATCAAGGGGTCCACCTCTCTCCTTGGACTTGCAGTATAGGCCCCAGGGTGCCCCCCTTGCCCTCCACCTAGGGGCCTATGACCCCAGCAAGCTACCCAGGGGTCCACCTCTCTCCTTTTACTTGCAGTTTAGGCCCCAGGGTGCCCCTTGGCCCTCCACCTAGGGGTCTCTGACCCCAGCAAGCTACCCAGGGGTCCACCTCTCTCCTTGGATTTGCAGTATAGGCCCCAGGGTGCCCCTTGGCCCTCCACCTAGGGTCCTCTTACCCCAGCAAGCTACCCAGTGGTCCACCTCTCTTCCTGGACTTGCAGGATAGGCCCCAGGGTGCTCTTTGGCCCTCCACCTAGGGGCCTTTGACCCCAGCAAGCTACCCTGGGGTCCACCTCTCTCCTTGGACTTACCGTATAGGCCCCAAGGTGCCCCCTAACCCTCCAACTAGGGGCCTCTTACCTCAGCAAGCTACCCTGTGGTCCACCTCTCTCCCTGGACTTGCAGTATAGGAACCAGGGTGCCCCGTTGCCCTTCACCTAGGGGCCTCTGACACCAGCAAGCTACCAAGGGGTCCATCTCTCTCCCTGGACTTGCAGTATAGGCCCAAATGTGCCCATTGGCCCTCCACCTAGGGGCCTCTGAACCCAGCAAGCTACCCAGGGGTCCACCTCTCTCCCTGGACTTGCAGTAGACGCCCCAGGGTGCCCCTTGCCCCTTCACCTAGGGGCCTCTGACCCCAGCAAGCTACCCAGGGGTCCACCTTTTTCCCTAAACTGGCAGTATAGGCCAAAGGGTGCCCCCTGGCCCTCCACCTAGGGGCTTCTGACCCCAGCAAGCTAGCCAGGGGTAAACCTCTCTCCCTGGACTTGCAGTAGAGGCCCCAGGGTGCACCCTGGCCCTCCACCTAGGGTCCTCTTACCCCAGCAAGCTACCCAGGGGTCCACCTCTCTTCCTGGACTTCCAGGATAGGCCCCAGGGTGCTCTTTGGCCCTCCACCTAGGGGCCTTTGACCCCAGCAAGCTACCCTGGGGTCCACCTCTCTCCTTGGACTTACCGTATAGGCCCCAAGGTGCCCCCTAACCCTCCAACTAGGGGCCTCTTACCTCAGCAAGCTACCCTGTGGTCCACCTCTCTCCCTGGACTTGCAGTATAGGAACCAGGGTGCCCCGTTGCCCTTCACCTAGGGGCCTCTGACACCAGCAAGCTACCAAGGGGTCCATCTCTCTCCCTGGACATGCAGTATAGGCCCAAATGTGCCCATTGGCCCTCCACCTAGGGGCCTCTGAACCCAGCAAGCTACCCAGGGGTCACCCTCTCTCCCTGGACTTGCAGTAGACGCCCCAGGGTGCCCCTTGCCCCTTCACCTAGGGGCCTCTGACCCCAGCAAGCTACCCAGGGGTCCACCTTTTTCCCTAAACTGGCAGTATAGGCCAAAGGGTGCCCCCTGGCCCTCCACCTAGGGGCTTCTGACCCCAGCAAGCTAGCCAGGGGTAAACCTCTCTCCCTGGACTTGCAGTAGAGGCCCCAGGGTGCACCCTGGCCCTCCACCCAAGGGCCTCTGACCCCAGCAAGCTACCCAGGTGTCCACCTCTTTCCCTGGACTTGCAGAATAGGCCCCAGAGTGGCCCCTGGCCCTCCACCTAGGGGCTTCTGACCCCAGCAAGCTACCCAGGGGTCCACCTTTTTCCCTAAACTGGCAGTATAGGCCCCAGGGTGCCCCTGGCCCTCCACCTAGGGGCTTCTGACCCCAGAAAGCTAGCCAGGGGTAAACCTCTCTTCCTGGACTTGCAGAATAGGCCCCAGAGTGCCCCCTGGCCCTCCACCTAGGGGCCTCTGACCCCACCAAGCTAGCCAGGGGTCCACCTCTCTTTCTGGACTTGCAGTATAGGCCCCATGTTGCCCCCCTGGCCTTCCACCTAGGGGCCTCTGACCCCATCCAGCTACCCAGGGGTCCACCTCTCTCCCTGGACTTGCAGAATAGGCCCCAGAGTGCCCCCTGGCCCTCCACCTAGGGTCTTCTGACCCCAGCAAGCTACCCAGAGGTCCACCACTCTCCCTGGACTTGCAGTAGAGGCCCCAGGGTGCCCCCTGGCATTCCACCCAGCGGCCTCTGACCCCAGCAAGCTACCCAGGGGTCCACCTCTCTCCCTGGACTTGCAGGATAGGCCCCAGGGTGCCCCCTGGCCCCCCACCAAGGGGCCTCTGATCCCAGCAAGCTACCCAGGGGTCCAGCTCTCTCCCTGGACTTGCAGTAGAGGCCCCAATGTGTCCTCTGGCCCTCCACCTAGGAGCCTTTGACCCCAGCAAGCTACCCAGGGGTCCAGTTCTCTCTCTGGACTTGCAGTAGAGGCACCAGAGTGCCCTCTTGCCCTCCAACTAGGTGCCTCTGACCCCAGCAAGCTACCCAGGGGTCAACCTCTCTCCCTGGACTTGCAGGAAAGGCACCAGGGTGCCCCTTTGCACTCCACCTAGGGGCCTCTGACCCCAGCAAGCTACCCAGGGGTCCACCTCTCTCCTTGTACTTTACTTGCAGTATAATCTACAGGGTGCCCCTTTGCCCTCCACCTAGGGGCCTCTGATTCCAGCAAGCTACCCAGGGGTCCTCCTCTCTCCCTGGAATTGCAGGATAGGCCCCAGGGTGCCCCCTTTCCCTCCACCTAGGGGCCTCTGACCCCAGCAAGCTAGCCAGGGGTCCACCTCGCTTCCTGGACTTGCAGGATAGGCCCCAGGGTGCCACTTGGCCCTCCACCTAGGTGCCTTTGACCCCAGCAAGCTACATAGGGTTCAACCTCTCTCCCTGGACTTGCAGTCTAGGCCCCAGGGTGCCCCTTGGCCCTCAACCTAGGGGCCTCTGACCCCAGCATGCTACCCAGGGGTCCTCCTCTCTTCCTGGACTTGCAGGATAGGCCCCAGGTTTCACCTTGGCCCTCCACCTAGGGGCCTCTGACCCCAGCAAGCTACCCAGGGGTCCACCTATCTCCTTGGACTTGCAGTATAGGCCCCAGGGTGCCCCTTGGCCCTCCACCTAGGGTCCTCTTACGCCAGCAAGCTACCCAGGGGTCCACCTCTCTTCCTGGACTTGCAGGATAGGCCCCAGGGTGCTCTTTGGCCCTCCACTTAGTGTCCTTTGACCCCAGCAAGCTACCTTGGGGTCTACCTCTCTCCTTGGACTTGCCGTATAGGCTCCAAGGTGCCCCCTAACCCCCCACCTAGAAGCCTCTTACCTCAGCAAGCTACCCAGGGGTCCACCTCTCTCCCTGGACTTGCAGTATAGGAACCAGGGTGCCCCCTTTCCCATTTACCTAGCGGCCTCTGACACCAGCAAGCTACCCAGGGGTCAATCTCTCTCCCTGGACTTGCAGTATAGGCCCAAATGTGCCCATTGGCCCTCCACCTAGGGGACTCTGACCCCAGCAAGCTACCCAGGGGTCCACCTCTCTCCCTGGACTTGCAGTAGACACCCAAGGGTGCCCCTTGGCCCTCCACCTAGGGTTCTCTGACCCCAGCAAGCTACCAAGGGGTCCACCTCTATCCTTGGACTTGTAGTATAGGCCCCAGGGTGACCCCCTAGCCCTCCACCTAGGGGCCTCTGACCCCAGCAAGCTACCCAGGGGTCCACCTCTCTTCCTGGACTTGCAGGATAGGCCCCAGGGTGCCCCCTGGCCCTCCACCTAGGGGCCTCTGATCCCAGAAAGCTACCCAGGGGTCCACCACTCTCCTTGGACTTGCAGTATAGGCCCCAGGGTGCCCCCCTTGCCGTCCACCTAGGGGCCTCTGACCCCAGCAAGCTACCCAGGGGACCAGCTCTCTCCCTGGTTTTGCAGTAGAGGCCCCAGGGTGTCCCCTGGCCCTCCACCTAGGAGCCTTTGACCCCAGCAAGCTACCCAGGTGTCCAGCTCTCTCTCTGGACTTGCAGTAGAGGCCCCAGAGTTCCCTCTGGCCCTCCAACTAGGGGCCTCTGACCCCAGCAAGCTATCCTGGGGTCCACCTCTCTGCCTGGACTTGCCGTATAGGTCCCAACGTGCCCCCTGACCCTCCACTTAGGGGCCTCTGACCCCAGCAAGCTACCCAGGGGTCCACCTCTCTTCCTGGACTTGCAGGATAGGCCCCAGGGTGCCCCCCTATCCCTTCACCTACGGGCCTCTGACCCCAGCAAGCTAACCAGGGGTCCACCTCTCTCCCTGGACTTGCAGTATAGGCCCCAGGGTGCCCCCTTGCCCTCCACCTAGAGGCCTCTTACCTCAGCAAGCTACCCAGGGGTCCACCTCTCTTCCTGGACTTGCAGGATAGGCCCCTGGGTGCCCTTTGGCCCTCCACCTAGGGGCCTTTGACCCCAGCATGCTACCCAGGGGTCCACCTCTCTCCCTGGACTTGCATTAGAGGCCCCAGGGTACCCCCTCTCCCTCCACCTAGGGGCCTTTGACCCCAGCAAGCTACCCTGGGTTCCACCTCTCTTTCTGGACTTGCAGTATAGGCCCGAGGGTGCCCCCCTTGCCCTCCACATAGGGGCCTCTGACCCCAGCACGCTACCCAGGGGTCCACCTCTTTCCCTAAACTGGAGGTATATGCTCCAGGGTGCCCCCTATTACTTCACCTAGGGGCCTCTGACCCCAGCAAGCTACCCAGGGGTCAGGCTCTCTCTCTGGGCTTGCAGTATAGGCCCCAGGGTGCCCCCTTGCCATTCACCTAGGGGCTTCTGACCCCAGCAAGCCACCCAGGGGTCAGGCTCTCTCTCTGGGCTTGCAGTAGAGGCCCCAGGGTGCCCCCCTGGCCCTCCACCTAGGGGCTTCTGACCCCAGCAAGCTAGCCAGCGGTACACCTCTTTTCCTGGTCTTGCAGTATAGGCCCCAGGGTGCCCCCTTGCCTTCCACCTAGGGGCCTCTGACCCCAGCAAGCTACCCAGGGGTCCACCTCTCTCCCTGGACTTGCATTAGAGGCCGCAGGTTGCCCCTTGGCCCTCCACCTAGGGGCCTCTGACCCCAGCAAGCTACTCAGGGGTCCACCTTTTTCCCTAAACTGGCAGTATAGGCCCAAGGGTGCCACCTGGCCCTCCACCTAGGGGCTTCTGACCCCAGCAATCTACCTAGGGGTAAACCTCTCTCCCTGGAATTGCAGTAGAGGCCCCAGGGTGCACCCTGGCCCTCCACCCAGGGGCCTTTGACCCCAGCAAGCTACCCAGGGGTCCACCTCTCTCCCTGGACTTGCAGATTAGGCCCCAGGGTGCCCCCTTTCCCTCCACCTAGGGGCCTCTGACCCCAGCAAGCTAGCCAGGGGTCCACCTCTCTTCCTTGACTTGCAGGATAGGCCCCAGGGTGCCACTTGGCCCTCCACCTAGGGGCCTTTGACCCCAGCAAGCTACACAGGGTTCAACCTCTCTCCCTGGACTTGCAGTCTAGGCCCCAGGGTGCCCCTTGGCCCTCCACCTAGGGATCTCTGACCCCAGCATGCTACCCAGGGGTCCTCCTCTCTTCCTGGACTTGCAGGATAGGCCCCAGGTTTCCCCTTGGCCCTCCACCTAGGGGCCTCTGTCTCCAGCAAGCTACCCAGGGGTCCAGCTCTCTCCCTGGACTTGCAGTAGAGGCCCCAATGTGTCCTCTGGCCCTCCACCTAGGAGCCTTTGACCCCAGCAAGCTACCCAGGGGTCCAGCTCTCTCTCTGGACTTGCAGTAGAGGCACCAGAGTGCCCTCTTGCCCTCCAACTAGGTTCCTCTGACCCCAGCAAGCTACCCAGGGGTCCACCTCTCTCCCTGGACTTGCAGTAAAGGCCCCAGGGTGCCCCTTTGGACTCCACCTAGGGGCCTCTGACCCCAGCAAGCTACCCAGGGGTCCACCTCTCTCCTTGGACTTGCAGTATAATCTACAGGGTGCCCCTTTGCCCTCCACCTAGGGGCCTCTGATCCCAGCAAGCTACCCAGGGGTCCTCCTCTCTCCCTGGACTTGCAGGATAGGCCCCAGGGTGCCCTCTTTCCCTCCACCTAGGGGCCTCTGACCCCAGCAAGCTACACAGGGTTCCACCTCTCTCCCTGGACTTGCAGTCTAGGCCCCAGGGTGCCCCTTGGCCCTCCACCTAGGGTCCTCTTACGCCAGCAAGCTACCCAGGGGTCCACCTCTCTTCCTGGACTTGCAGGATAGGCCCCAGGGTGCTCTTTGGCCCTCCACTTAGTGTCCTTTGACCCCAGCAAGCTACCTTGGGGTCTACCTCTCTCCTTGGACTTGCCGTATAGGCTCCAAGGTGCCCCCTAACCCCCCACCTATAGGCCTCTTACCTCAGCAAGCTACCCAGGGGTCCACCTCTCTCCCTGGACTTGCAGTATAGGAACCAGGGTGCCCCCTTTCCCATTTACCTAGCGGCCTCTGACACCAGCAAGCTACCCAGGGGTCCACCTGTCTCCCTGGACTTGCAGTAGACACCCAAGGGTGCCCCTTGGCCCTCCACCTAGGGGCCTCTGACCCCAGCAAGCTACCAAGGGGTCCACCTGTCTCCCTGGACTTGCAGTAGACACCCAAGGGTGCCCCTTGGCCCTCCACCTAGGGGCCTCTGTACCCTAGTAAGCTTCCCAGGGGTCCACTTCTCTCCCTGGAGTTTCAGTAGAGGCCCCAGGGTGCCCCCTGACCCTCCACCTAGGAGCCTCAGACCCAAGCAAGCTACCCAGGGGTCCACCTCTCTCCCTGGACTTGCCGTATAGGCACAAAGGTGCCCATTGACCCTCCACCTAGGGGCTTCTGACCCCAGAAAGCTACCGAGGGGTCCACTTCTCTCCCTTGACTTGCAGTATAGGCCCCAGGGTGACCCCCTAGCCCTCCACCTAGGGGCCTATGACCCCAGCAAGCTACCCAGGGGTCCACCTCTCTTCCTGGACTTGCAGGATAGGCCCCAGCGTGCCCCCTGGCCCTCCACCTAGGGGCCTCTGATCCCAGAAAGCTACCCAGGGGTCCAACACTCTCCTTGGAATTGCAGTATAGGCCCCAGGGTGCCCCCCTTGCCGTCCACCTAGGGGCCTCTGACCCCAGCAAGCTACCCAGGGGTCCAGCTCTCTCCCTGGTTTTGCAGTAGAGGCCCCAGGGTGTCCCCTGGCCCTCCACCTAGGAGCCTTTGACCCCAGCAAGCTACCCAGGGGTCCAGCTCTCTCTCTGGACTTGAAGTAGAGGCCCCAGAGTTCCCTCTGGCCCTCCAACTAGGGGCCTCTGACCCCAGCAAGCTATCCTGGGGTCCACCTCTCTGCCTGGACTTGCCGTATAGGTCCCAACGTAACCCCTGACCCTCCACTTAGGGGCCTTTGACCCCAGCAAGCTACCCAGGGGTCCACCTCTCTTCCTGGACTTGCAGGATAGGCCCCAGGGTGCCCCCCTATCCCTTCACCTAGGGGCCTCTGACCCCAGCAAGCTACCCAGGGGTCCACCTCTCTCCCTGGACTTGCAGTATAGGCCCCAGGGTGCCCCCTTGCCCTCCACCTAGGGGCCTCTGACCCCAGCAAGCTACCCAGGGGTCCACCTCTCTCCCTGGAATTGCATTAGAGGCCCCAGGTTGCCCTTTGGCCCTCCACCTAGGGGCCTCTGACCCCAGCAAGCTACCCAGGGGTCCACCTTTTTCCCTAAACTGGCAGTATAGGCCCCAGGGTGCCCCCTGGCCCTCCACCTAGGGGCTTCTGACCCCAGCAATCTACCTAGGGGTAAACCTCTCTCCCTGGAATTGCAGTAGAGGCCCCAGGGTGCACCCTGGCCCTCCACCCAGGGGCCTTTGACCCCAGCAAGCTACCCAGGGGTCCACCTCTCTCCCTGGACTTGCAGATTAGGCCCCAGGGTGCCCCTTGGCCCTCCACCTAGGGGCCTCTGACCCCAGCAAGCTATCCTGGGGTCCACCTCTCTGCCTGGACTTGCCGTATAGGTACCAACGTGCCTCTGACCCTCCACCTAGGGGCCTCTGACCCCAGCAAGCTACCCAGGGGTCCACCTCTCTTCCTGGACTTGCAGGATAGGCCCCAGGGTGACCCCTGGCCCTCCACCTAGGGGCCTCTGACCCCAGTAAGCTACCCTGGGGTCCATCTCTCCCTGGATTTGCGGTATAGGCCCCAAGGTGCCCCCTGACCCTCCACCTAGGGGTTCAGACCCCAGCAAGCTACCCAGGGGTCCACCTCTCTGCCTGGACTTGCAGGATAGACCCCATCATGCCCCCTGGCCCTCCACCTAGGGGCCTTTGACCCCAGCAAGCTACCCAAGGGTTCACCTCTCTCCCTAAACTGGCAGAATAGGCCGCAGGGTGCCCCCCTTGCCCTCCACCTAGGGGTCTCTGACCCCAGCAAGCTACCAAGGGGTCCACCTCTCTCACTGGATTTGCAGTAGAGGCCCCAGGGTGCCCCCTGGCCCTCCACCCAGGGGCCTCTGACCCCAGCAAGCTACCCAGGGGTCCACCTCTCTCCCTGGACTTGCAGTAGAAGCCCCCGGGTGCCCCCCTTGCCTTCCACCTAGGGGCCTCTGACCCCAGCAAGGTACCAAGGGGTCCACCTCTCTCTCTGGACTTGCAGTAGAGGCCCCAGAGTTCCCTCTGGCCCTCCAACTAGGGGCCTCGGACCCCAGCAAGCTACCCAGGGGTCTACGTCTCTCCCTGGACTTGCAGTAAAGGCCCCAGGGTGCCACTTGGCCCTCCACCTAGGGGCCTCTGACCCCAGCAAGCTACCCTGGGGTCCACCTCTCTCCCTGGACTTGCGGTATAGGCCCCAAGGTGCCCCCTGACCCTCCACCTAGGGGTTTTGACCCCAGCAAGCTATCCAGGTGTCCACCTCTCTTCCTGGACTTGCAGGATAGGCCCCTGGGTGCCCTTTGGCCCTCCACCTAGGGGCCTTTGACCCCAGCATGCTACCCAGGGGTCCACCTCTCTCCCTGGACTTGCATTAGAGGCCCCAGGGTACCCCCTCTCCCTCCACCTAGGGGCCTTTGACCCCAGCAAGCTACCCTGGGTTCCACCTCTCTTCCTGGACTTGCAGTATAGGCCCGAGGGTGCCCCCCTTGCCCTCAACCTAGGGGCCTCTGACCCCAGCACGCTACCCAGGGGTCCACCTTTTTCCCTTAACTGGCAGTATAGGCCCCAGGGTGCCCGCTGGCCCTCCACCTAGGGGCCTCTGACCCCAGCAAGCTACCCAGGGGTCCACCTCTCTCCCGTAACTGGAGGTATAGGCTCCAGGGTGCCCCCTATCCCTTCACCTAGGGGCCTCTGACCCCTGCAAGCTACCCAGGGGTCAGGCTCTCTCTCTGGGCTTGCAGTATAGGCCCCAGGGTGCCCCCTTGCCATTCACCTAGGGGCTTCTGACCCCAGCAAGCTACCCAGGGGTCAGGCTCTCTCTCTGGGCTTGCAGTAGAGGCCCCAGGGTGCCCCCCTGCCCCTCCACCTAGGGGCTTCTGACCCCAGCAAGCTAGCCAGCGGTACACCTCTCTTCCTGGTCTTGCAGTATAGGCCCTAGGGTGCCCCCTTGCCTTCCACCTAGGGGCCTCTGACCCCAGCAAGCTACCCAGGGGTCCACCTCTCTCCCTGGACTTGCATTAGAGGCCCCAGGTTGCCCCTTGGCCCTCCACCTAGGGGCCTCTGACCCCAGCAAGCTACCCAGGGGTCCACCTTTTTCCCTAAACTGGCAGTATAGGCCCCAGGGTGCCCCCTGGCCCTCCACCTAGGGGCTTCTGACCCCAGCAATCTACCTAGGGGTAAACCTCTCTCCCTGGAATTGCAGTAGAGGCCCCAGGGTGCACCCTGGCCCTCCACCCAGGGGCCTTTGACCCCAGCAAGCTACCCAGGGGTCCACCTCTCTCCCTGGACTTGCAGATTAGGCCCCAGGGTGCCCCTTGGCCCTCCACCTAGGGGCCTCTGACCCCAGCAAGCTATCCTGGGGTCCACCTCTCTGACTGGACTTGCCGTATAGGTCCCAACGTGCCCCCTGACCCTATACCTAGGGGCCTCTGACCCCAGCAAGCTACCCAGGGGTCCACCTCTCTTCCTGGACTTGCAGGATAGGCCCCAGGGTGCTCCCTGGCCCTCCACCTAGGGGCCTCTGACCCCAGCAAGCTACCCTGGGGTCCATCTCTCCCTGGATTTGCGGTATAGGCCCCAAGGTGCCCCCTGACCCTCCACCTAGGGGTTCTGACCCCAGCAAGCTACCCAGGGGTCCACCTCTCTGCCTGGACTTGCAGGACAGACCCCATCATGCCCCCTGGCCCTCCACCTAGGGGCCTTTGACCCCAGCAAGCTACCCAAGGGTTCACCTCTCTCCCTAAACTGGCAGAATAGGCCGCAGGGTGCCCCCCTTGCCCTCCACCTAGGGGTCTCTGACCCCAGCAAGCTACCAAGGGGTCCACCTCTCTCACTGGATTTGCATTAGAGGCCCCAGGGTGCCCCCTGGCCCTCCACCCAGGGGCCTCTGACCCCAGCAAGCCACCCAGGGGTCCACCTCTTTCCCTGGACTTGCAGTATAAGCCCCCGGGTGCCCCCCTTGCCTTCCACCTAGGGGCCTCTGACCCCAGCAAGGTACCCAGAGGTCCACCTCTCTCCCTGGACTTGCCATTTAGGCCCCAAGGTGCCCCCCGACACTCCACTTAGGGGCCTCTGACCCCAGCAAGCTACCTAGGGGTCCACCTCTCTTCCTGGACTTGCAGGATAGGCCCCAGGGTGTCCCCTGGCCCTCCACTTAGGAGACTCTGACCCCAGCAAGCTACCCAGGGGTCTACGTCTCTCCCTGGACTTGCACTAGACGCCCCAGGCTGCCCCCTCGCACTCCACTTAGGGGCCTCTGACCCCAGCAAGCTACCCAGGGGTACACCTCTCTGCCTGGACTTGCAGCAGATGCCCCAAGGTGCCCCCCGACCCTCCACCTAGGGGCCTCTGACCCCAGCAAGCTACCCAGGGGTCCACCTCTCTTCCTAGACTTGCAGGATAGGCCCCAGGGTGTCCCCTGGCCCTCCACCTAGGGGCCTCTGACCCAGCAAGCTACCCATGGGTCCACCTCTCTCCCTGGACTTGCAGTAGAGGCCCCAGGGTGTGCCCTGGCCCTCCACCTATGGGCCTCTGACCCCAGCAAACTACCCAGGGGTCCACCTTTTTCCATATACTGGCAGTATAGGCCCCAGGTTGCCCCCTGGCCCTCCACCCAGGGGCCTCTGACTCCAGAAAGCTACCCAGGGGTCCACCTCTCTCCCTGGACTTGCAGTATAGGCCCCAGGGTCCCCCCCTTGCCCTCCACCTAGGGGCCTCTGAAGCCAGCAAGCTACCAAGGGGTCCACTTCTCTTCCTGGACTTGCAGGATAGGCCCCAGGGTGTCCCCTGGCCCTCCACCTAGGAGACTCTGACCCCAGAAAGCTACCCAGGGGTCTATGTCTCTCCCTGGCCTTGCAGTAAAGGCCCCAGGGTGCCACTTGACCCTCCACCTAGGGGCCTCTGACCCAGCAAACTACCCAGGGGTCCACCTTTTTCCTTATACTGGCAGTAGAGGCCTCAGGGTGCCCCCTGGCCCTCCACCTAGGGGCTTCTGACCCCAGCAAGCTACCCAGGGGTTCACCTCTCTCCCTGGACTTGCAGTAGAGGCCCCAGGGTCCCCCATGGCCCTCCACCCAGGGGCCTCTGACCCCAGCAAGCTACCCAGGGATCCACCTCTCTTCCTGGACTTGCAGAATGGGCCCCAGGGTGCCCCCTGGCCCTCCACCTAGGGGCCTCAGACCCCAGCAAGCTACCCAGGGGTCCACCTCTCTCCCTGGACTTGCACTAGACGCCCCAGGCTGCCCCCTCGCCCTCCACTTAGGGGCCTCTGACCCCAGCAAGCTACCCAGGGGTCCACCTCTCTGCCTGGACTTGCAAGCTAGGCCCCAGCATGCCCTCTGGCCCTCCACCTAGTGGCCTCTGACCCCAGCAAGCTACCCAGGGGTCCACCTCTCTCCCTGGACTTGCAGGATAGGCCCCAGGGTGCCCCCTGGCCCTCCACCTATGGGCTTCTGACCCGAGCAAGCTACCCTGGGGTCCACCTCTCTCCCTGGAGTTTCAGTAGAGGTCCCAGGGTGCCCCCTGGCCCTCCACCTAGGGGCCTCAGACCCCAGCAAGCTACCCAGGGGTCCACCTCTTTCCCTGGACTTGCACTAGACGCCCCAGGCTGCCCCCTCGCACTCCACCTATGGGCCTCTGACCCCAGCAAGCTACCCTGGGGTCCACCTTTTTCCCTATACTGGCAGTATAGGCCCCAGGGTGCCCCCTGGCCCTCCACCTATGGGCTTCTGACCCCAGCAAGCTACCCAGGGGTCCACCTCTCTCCCTGGACTTGCAGTAGAGGCCCCAGGGTGCCCCCTGGCCCTCCACCCAGGGACCTCTGACTCCAGAAAGCTACCCAGGGGTCCACCTCTCTCCCTGGACTTGCAGTATAGGCCCCAGGGTCCCCCCCTTGCCCTCCACCTAGGGGCCTCTGAAGCCAGCAAGCTACCCAGGGGTCCACTTCTCTTCCTGGACTTGCAGGATAGGCCCCAGGGTGTCCCCTGGCCCTCCACCTAGGAGACTCTGACCCCAGAAAGCTACCCAGGGGTCTATGTCTCTCCCTGGCCTTGCAGTAAAGGCCCCAGGGTGCCACTTGACCCTCCACCTAGGGGCCTCTGACCCAGCAAACTACCCAGGGGTCCACCTTTTTCCCTATACTGGCAGTAGAGGCCTCAGGGTGGAGGGTCAAGTGGCAAGTGGAGGGTCAAGCTACCCAGGGGTTCACCTCTCTCCCTGGTCTTGCAGTAGAGGCCCCAGGGTCCCCCATGGCCCTCCACCTAGGGGCCTCTGACCCCAGCAAGCTACCCAGGGGTCCACCTCTCATCCTGGACTTGCAGGATAGGCCCCTGGGTGCCCCCTGGGCCTCCACCTAGGGGCCTCAGACCCCAGCAAGCTACACAGGGGTCCACCTCTCTCCCTGGACTTGCACTAGACGCCCCAGGCTGCCCCCTCGCCCTCCACTTAGGGGCCTCTGACCCCAGCAAGCTACCCAGGGGTCCACCTCTCTGCCTGGACTTGCAAGCTAGGCCCCAGCATGCCCTCTGGCCCTCCACCTAGTGGCCTCTGACCCCAGCAAGCTACCCAGGGGTCCACATCTCTCCCTGGACTTGAAGGATAGGCCCCAGGGTGCCCCCTGGCCCTCCACCTATGGGCTTCTGACCCGAGCAAGCTACCCTGGGGTCCACCTCTCTCCCTGGAGTTTCAGTAGAGGCCCCAGGGTGCCCCCTGGCCCTCCACCTAGGGGCCTCAGACCCCAGCAAGCTACCCAGGGGTCCACCTCTTTCCTTGGACTTGCACTAGACGCCCCAGGCTGCCCCCTCGCACTCCACTTAGGGGCCTCTGACCCCAGCAAGCTACCCAGGGGTACACCTCTCTGCCTGGACTTGCAGCAGATGCCCCAAGGTGCCCCCCGACCCTCCACCTAGGGGCCTCTGACCCCAGCAAGCTACCCAGGGGTCCACCTCTCTTCCTGGACTTGCAGGATAGGCCCCAGGGTGTCCCCTGGCCCTCCACCTAGGAGACTCTGACCCCAGCAAGCTACCCAGGGGTCTACGTCTCTCGCTGGACTTGCAATAAAGGCCCCAGGGTGCCACTTAGCCCTCCACCTAGGGGCCTCTGACCCAGCAAGCTACCCATGGGTCCACCTCTCTCCCTGGACTTGCAGTAGAGGCCCCAGGGTGTCCCCTGGCCCTCAACCTATGGGACTCTGACCCCAGCAAGCTACCCAGGGGTCCACCTTTTTCCCTATACTGGCAGTATAGGCCCCAGGGTGCCCCCTGGCCCTCCACCTAGGGGCTTCTGACCCCAGCAAGCTACCCAGGGGTCCACCTCTCTCCCTGGACTTGCAGTATAGGCCCCAGGGTGCCCCCTGGCCCTCCACCCAGGGGCCTCTGACTCCAGAAAGCTACCCAGGGGTCCACCTCTCTCCCTGGACTTGCAGTATAGGCCCCAGGGTCCCCCCCTTGCCCTTCACCTAGGGGCCTCTGAAGCCAGCAAGCTACCCAGGGGTCCACCTCTCTTCATGGACTTTCAGTAGAGGCCCCAGGGTGTCCCCTGGCCCTCCACCTATGGGCCTCTGACCCCAGCAAGCTACCCAGGGGTCCACCTTTTTCCCTATACTGGCAGTATAGGCCCCAGGGTGCCCCCTGGCCCTCCACCTAGGGGCTTCTGACCCCAGCAAGCTACCCAGGGGTCCACCTCTCTCCCTGGACTTGCAGTAGAGGCCCCAGGGTGCCCCCTGGCCCTCCACCCAGGGGCCTCTGACTCCAGAAAGCTACCCAGGGGTCCACCTCTCTCCCTGGACTTGCAGTATAGGCCCCAGGGTCCCCCCCTGGCACTCCACCTAGGGGCATATGACCCCAGCAAGCTACCCAGCGGTCAAGCTCTCTCTCTCTGGACTTACAGTAGAGGCCCAAGGGTGCCCCATGGCCCTCCACCTAGGGGCCTCTGACCCCAGCAAGCTACCAAGTGGTCCACCTCTCTCCCTGGAGTTTTAGTATTGGCCCCAGGGTGCCCCCTGGCCCTCCACCTAGGGGCCTCTGACCCCAGCAAGCTACCCATGGGTCCACCGCTCTCCCTGGACTTGCATTAGAGGCCCCAGGATGCCCCCTCGCCCTCCACTTAGGGGCCTCTGACCCCAGCAAGCTACCCAGGGGTCCACCTCTATGCCTGGACTTGCAGGATAGGCCCCAGCATGCCCCCTGGCCCTCCACCTAGGGGCCTCTGACCCCAGCAAGCTACCCAGGTGTCCACCTCTCTCCCTGGTCTTGCAGTATAGGCCCCAGCATGCCCCCTGGCCCTCCACCTAGGGGCCTCTGACCCCAGCAAGCTACTCAGGGGTCCACTTCTCTCCCTGGACTTGCAGTATAGGCCCCAGGGTGCCCCCTGGCCCTCCACCTAGGGGCCTCTGTACCCTAGTAAGCTTCCCAGGGGTCCACTTCTCTCCCTGGAGTTTCAGTAGAGGCCCCAGGGTGCCCCCTGACCCTCCACCTAGGAGCCTCAGACCCAAGCAAGCTACCCAGGGGTCCACCTCTCTCCCTGGACTTGCCGTATAGGCACAAAGGTGCCCATTGACCCTCCACCTAGGGGCTTCTGACCCCAGAAAGCTACCGAGGGGTCCACTTCTCTCCCTTGACTTGCAGTATAGGCCCCAGGGGGCCCCCTGGCCCTCCACCTATGGGCCTCTGACCCCAGCAAGCTACCCTGTGGTCCACCTCTCTCCCTGGAGTTTCAGTAGAGGCCCAAGCACGCCCCCTGGCCCTCCACCTAGGGGCATATGACCCCAGCAAGCTACCCAGGGGTCCAGCTCTCTCTCTCTGAACTTACAATAGAGGCCCCAGGGTGCCCTATGGCCCTCCACCTAGGGGCCTCTGACCCCAGCAAGCTACCCAGGGGTCCACCTCTCTCCCTAAACTGGAGGTATAGGCTCCAGGGTGCCCCCTATCCCTTTACCTAGGGGCCTCTGACCCCAGCAAGCTACCCAGGGGTCCACGTCTCTCCCTGGACTTGCAGTATAGGCCCCAGGGTGCCCCCTTGCCATTCACCTAGGATCCTCTGACCCCAGCAAGCTACCCAGGGGTCCACCTCTCTCCCTGGACTTGCAGTAGAGGCCCCAGGGTGTCCCCTGGCCTTCCACCTAGGGGCCTCTGACCCCAGCAAGCTACCCAGGGGTCCACCTCTCTCCCTGGACTTGCAAGATAGGCCCCAGGTTGCCCTCCTTGCCCTCCACCTAGGGGCCTCTGACCCCTGCAAGCTACCCAGGGGTCAGGATCTCTCTCTGGGCTTGCAGTAGAGGCCCCAGGGTGTCCCCTGGCCTTCCACCCAGGGGCCTCTGACCCCAGCAAGCTACCCAGGGGTCCACCTCTCTTCCTGGACTTGCAGGATAGGCCCCAGGGTGCTCTTTGGCCCTCTACTTAGTGTCCTTTGACCCCAGCAAGCTACCTTGGGGTCTACCTCTCTCCTTGGACTTGCCGTATAGGCCCCAAGGTGCCCCCTAACCCCCCACCTAGAGGCCTCTTACCTCAGCAAGCTACCCAGGGGTCCACCTCTCTCCCTGGACTTGCAGTATAGGAACCAGGGTGCCCCCTTTCCCATTTACCTAGTGGCCTCTGACACCAGCAAGCTACCCAGGGGTCTATCTCTCTCCCTGGACTTGCAGTAGAGGCCCAAATGTGCCCATTGGCCCTCCACCTAGGGGCCTCTGACCCCAGCAAGCTACCCAGGGGTCCACCTCTCTCCCTGGACTTGCAGTAGACACCCAAGGGTGCCCCTTGGCCCTCCACCTAGTGCCTCTGACCCCAGCAAGCTACCAAGGGGTCCACCTCTCTCCTTGGACTTGTAGTATAGGCCCCAGGGTGACCCCCTAGCCCTCCACCTAGGGGCCTCTGATCCCAGAAAGCTACCCAGGGGTCCACCACTCTCCTTGGACTTGCAGTATAGGCCCCAGGGTGCCCCACTTGCCGTCCACCTAGGGGCCTCTGACCCCAGCAAGCTACCCAGGGTTCCAGCTCTCTCCCTGGTCTTGCAGTAGAGGCCCCAGGGTGTCCCCTGGCCCTCCACCTAGGAGCCTTTGACCCCAGCAAGCTACCCAGGGGTCCAGCTCTCTCTCTGGACTTGCAGTAGAGGCCCCAGAGTTCCCTCTGGCCCTCCAACTAGGGGCCTCTGACCCCAGCAAGCTATCCTGGGGTCCACCTCTCTGCCTGGACTTGCCGTATAGGTCCCAACGTGCCCCCTGACCCTCCACATAGGGGCCTCTGACCCCAGCAAGCTACCCAGGGGTCCACCTCTCTTCCTGGACTTGCAGGATAGGCCCCAGGGTGCCCCCCTATCCCTTCACCTAGGGGCCTCTGACCCCAGCAAGCTACCGAGGGGTCCACCTCTCTCCCTGGACTTCCAGTATGGGCCCCAGGGTGCCCCCTTGCCCTCCACCTAGGGGCCTCTGACCCCAGCAAGCTACCCAGGGGTCCACCTCTCTCCCTGGACTTGCATTAGAGGCCCCAGGTTGCCCCTTGGCCCTCCACCTAGGGGCTTCTGACCCCAGCAAGCTACCCAGGGGTCCACCTCTCTCCCTGGACTTGCAGTAGAGGCCCCAGGGTGCCCCCTGGCCCTCCACCCAGGGGCCTCTGACTCCAGAAAGCTACCCAGGGGTCCACCTCTCTCCCTGGACTTGCAGTATAGGCCCCAGGGTCCCCCCCTTGCCCTTCACCTAGGGGCCTCTAAAGCCAGCAAGCTACCCAGGGGTCCACCTCTCTTCCTGGACTTTCAGTAGAGGCCCCAGGGTGTCTGCTGGCCCTCCACCTAGGGGCCTCTGACCCCAGCAAGCTACCCAGGGGTCCACCTCTCTCCCTGGACTTGCAAGATAGGCCCCAGGGTGACCCCTGGCCCTCCACCTATGGGCCTCTGACCCCAGCAAGCTACCCTGGGGTCCACCTCTCTCCCTGGAGTTTCAGTAGAGGCCCCAGCACGCCCCCTGGCAATCCACCTAGGGGCATATGACCCCAGCAAGCTACCCAGCGGTCAAGCTCTCTCTCTCTGGACTTACAGTAGAGGCCCAAGGGTGCCCCATGGCCCTCCACCTAGGGGCCTCTGACCCCAGCAAGCTACCAAGTGGTCCACCTCTCTCCCTGGAGTTTTAGTATTGGCCCCAGGGTGCCCCCTGGCCCTCCACCTAGGGGCCTCTGACCCCAGCAAGCTACCCAGGGGTCCACCGCTCTCCCTGGACTTGCATTAGAGGCCCCAGGATGCCCCCTCGCCCTCCACTTAGGGGCTTCTGACCCCAGCAAGCTACCCAGGGGTCCACCTCTATGCCTGGACTTGCAGGATAGGCCCCAGCATGCCCCCTGGCCCTCCACCTAGGGGCCTCTGACCCCAGCAAGCTACCCAGGGGTCCACCTCTCTCCCTGGTCTTGCAGTATAGGCCCCAGCATGCCCCCTGGCCCTCCACCTAGGGGCCTCTGACCCCAGCAAGCTACCCAGGGGTCCACTTCTCTCCCTGGACTTGCAGTATAGGCCCCAGGGTGCCCCCTGGCCCTCCACCTAGGGGCCTCTGACCCTAGTAAGCTTCCCAGGGGTCCACTTCTCTCCCTGGAGTTTCAGTAGAGGCCCCAGGGTGCCCCCTGACCCTCCACCTAGGAGCCTCAGACCCAAGCAAGCTACCCAGGGCTCCACCTCTCTCCCTGGACTTGCCGTATAGGCACAAAGGTGCCCATTGACCCTCCACCTAGGGGCTTCTGACCCTAGAAAGCTACCGAGGGGTCCACTTCTCTCCCTTGACTTGCAGTATAGGCCCCAGGGGGCCCCCTGGCCCTCCACCGATGGGCCTCTGACCCCAGCAAGCTACCCTGTGGTCCACCTCTCTCCCTGGAGTTTCAGTAGAGGCCCAGACACGCCCCCTGGCCCTCCACCTAGGGGCATATGACCCCAGCAAGCTACCCAGGGGTCCAGCTCTCTCTCTCTGGACTTGCAGTAGAGGCCCCAGGGTGCCCTATGGCCCTCCACCTCGGGGCCACTGACCCCAGCAAGCTACCCAGGGGTCCACCTCTCTCCCTAAACTGGAGGTATAGGCTCCAGGGTGCCCCCTATCCCTTTACCTAGGGGCCTCTGACCCCAGCAAGCTACCCAGGGGTCAGGATCTCTCTCTGGGCTTGCAGTAGAGGCCCCAGGGTGTCCCCTGGCCTTCCACCTAGGGGCCTCTGACCCCAGCAAGCTACCCAGGGGTCCACCTCTCTTCCTGGACTTGCAGGATAGGCCCCAGGGTGCTCTTTGGCCCTCTACTTAGTGTCCTTTGACCCCAGCAAGCTACCTTGGGGTCTACCTCTCTCCTTGGACTTGCCGTATAGGCCCCAAGGTGCCCCCTAACCCCCCACCTAGAGGCCTCTTACCTCAGCAAGCTACCCAGGGGTCCACCTCTCTCCCTGGACTTGCAGTATAGGAACCAGGGTGCCCCCTTTCCCATTTACCTAGTGGCCTCTGACACCAGGAAGCTACCCAGGGGTCTATCTCTCTCCCTGGACTTGCAGTAGAGGCCCCAGGCTGCCCCCTCGCACTCCACTTAGGGGCCTCTGACCCCAGCAAGCTACCCAGGGGTACACATCTCTGCCTGGACTTGCAGCAGATGCCCCAAGGTGCCCCCCGACCCTCCACCCAGGGGCCTCTGACTCCAGCAAGCTACCCAGGGGTCCACGTCTCTTCCTGGACTTGCAGGATAGGCCCCAGGGTGTCCCCTGGCCCTCCACCTAGGAGACTCTGAAGCCAGCAAGCTACCCAGGGGTCCACTTCTCTTCCTGGACTTGCAGGATAGGCCCCAGGGTGTCCCCTGGCCCTCCACCTATGGGCCTCTGACCCCAGCAAGCTACCCAGGGGTCCACCTTTTTCCCTATACTGGCAGTATAGGCCCCAGGGTGCCCCCTGGCCCTCCACCTAGGGGCTTCTGACCCCAGCAAGCTACCCAGGGGTCCACCTCTCTCCCTGGACTTGCAGTAGAGGCCCCAGGGTGCCCCCTGGCCCTCCACCCAGGGGCCTCTGACTCCAGAAAGCTACCCAGGGGTCCACCTCTCTCCCTGGACTTGCAGTATAGGCCCCAGGGTCCCCCCCTGGCACTCCACCTAGGGGCATATGACCCCAGCAAGCTACCCAGCGGTCAAGCTCTCTCTCTCTGGACTTACAGTAGAGGCCCAAGGGTGCCCCATGGCCCTCCACCTAGGGGCCTCTGACCCCAGCAAGCTACCAAGTGGTCCACCTCTCTCCCTGGAGTTTTAGTATTGGCCCCAGGGTGCCCCCTGGCCCTCCACCTAGGGGCCTCTGACCCCAGCAAGCTACCCATGGGTCCACCGCTCTCCCTGGACTTGCATTAGAGGCCCCAGGATGCCCCCTCGCCCTCCACTTAGGGGCCTCTGACCCCAGCAAGCTACCCAGGGGTCCACCTCTATGCCTGGACTTGCAGGATAGGCCCCAGCATGCCCCCTGGCCCTCCACCTAGGGGCCTCTGACCCCAGCAAGCTACCCAGGTGTCCACCTCTCTCCCTGGTCTTGCAGTATAGGCCCCAGCATGCCCCCTGGCCCTCCACCTAGGGGCCTCTGACCCCAGCAAGCTACTCAGGGGTCCACTTCTCTCCCTGGACTTGCAGTATAGGCCCCAGGGTGCCCCCTGGCCCTCCACCTAGGGGCCTCTGTACCCTAGTAAGCTTCCCAGGGGTCCACTTCTCTCCCTGCAGTTTCAGTAGAGGCCCCAGGGTGCCCCCTGACCCTCCACCTAGGAGCCTCAGACCCAAGCAAGCTACCCAGGGGTCCACCTCTCTCCCTGGACTTGCCGTATAGGCACAAAGGTGCCCATTGACCCTCCACCTAGGGGCTTCTGACCCCAGAAAGCTACCGAGGGGTCCACTTCTCTCCCTTGACTTGCAGTATAGGCCCCAGGGGGCCCCCTGGCCCTCCACCTATGGGCCTCTGACCCCAGCAAGCTACCCTGTGGTCCACCTCTCTCCCTGGAGTTTCAGTAGAGGCCCAAGCACGCCCCCTGGCCCTCCACCTAG
The DNA here is from genome assembly GCF_052040795.2 of Danio rerio. Lineage (NCBI taxonomy): Eukaryota > Metazoa > Chordata > Actinopteri > Cypriniformes > Danionidae > Danio > Danio rerio. Next base: position 54,051,225 of record NC_141027.1, read on the forward strand.
GGGCATATGACCCCAGCAAGCTACCCAGGGGTCCAGCTCTCTCTCTCTGAACTTACAATAGAGGCCCCAGGGTGCCCTATGGCCCTCCACCTAGGGGCCTCTGACCCCAGCAAGCTACCCAGGGGTCCACCTCTCTCCCTAAACTGGAGGTATAGGCTCCAGGGTGCCCCCTATCCCTTTACCTAGGGGCCTCTGACCCCAGCAAGCTACCCAGGGGTCCACGTCTCTCCCTGGACTTGCAGTATAGGCCCCAGGGTGCCCCCTTGCCATTCACCTAGGATCCTCTGACCCCAGCAAGCTACCCAGGGGTCCACCTCTCTCCCTGGACTTGCAGTAGAGGCCCCAGGGTGTCCCCTGGCCTTCCACCTAGGGGCCTCTGACCCCAGCAAGCTACCCAGGGGTCCACCTCTCTCCCTGGACTTGCAAGATAGGCCCCAGGTTGCCCTCCTTGCCCTCCACCTAGGGGCCTCTGACCCCTGCAAGCTACCCAGGGGTCAGGATCTCTCTCTGGGCTTGCAGTAGAGGCCCCAGGGTGTCCCCTGGCCTTCCACCCAGGGGCCTCTGACCCCAGCAAGCTACCCAGGGGTCCACCTCTCTTCCTGGACTTGCAGGATAGGCCCCAGGGTGCTCTTTGGCCCTCTACTTAGTGTCCTTTGACCCCAGCAAGCTACCTTGGGGTCTACCTCTCTCCTTGGACTTGCCGTATAGGCCCCAAGGTGCCCCCTAACCCCCCACCTAGAGGCCTCTTACCTCAGCAAGCTACCCAGGGGTCCACCTCTCTCCCTGGACTTGCAGTATAGGAACCAGGGTGCCCCCTTTCCCATTTACCTAGTGGCCTCTGACACCAGCAAGCTACCCAGGGGTCTATCTCTCTCCCTGGACTTGCAGTAGAGGCCCAAATGTGCCCATTGGCCCTCCACCTAGGGGCCTCTGACCCCAGCAAGCTACCCAGGGGTCCACCTCTCTCCCTGGACTTGCAGTAGACACCCAAGGGTGCCCCTTGGCCCTCCACCTAGTGCCTCTGACCCCAGCAAGCTACCAAGGGGTCCACCTCTCTCCTTGGACTTGTAGTATAGGCCCCAGGGTGACCCCCTAGCCCTCCACCTAGGGGCCTCTGATCCCAGAAAGCTACCCAGGGGTCCACCACTCTCCTTGGACTTGCAGTATAGGCCCCAGGGTGCCCCACTTGCCGTCCACCTAGGGGCCTCTGACCCCAGCAAGCTACCCAGGGTTCCAGCTCTCTCCCTGGTCTTGCAGTAGAGGCCCCAGGGTGTCCCCTGGCCCTCCACCTAGGAGCCTTTGACCCCAGCAAGCTACCCAGGGGTCCAGCTCTCTCTCTGGACTTGCAGTAGAGGCCCCAGAGTTCCCTCTGGCCCTCCAACTAGGGGCCTCTGACCCCAGCAAGCTATCCTGGGGTCCACCTCTCTGCCTGGACTTGCCGTATAGGTCCCAACGTGCCCCCTGACCCTCCACATAGGGGCCTCTGACCCCAGCAAGCTACCCAGGGGTCCACCTCTCTTCCTGGACTTGCAGGATAGGCCCCAGGGTGCCCCCCTATCCCTTCACCTAGGGGCCTCTGACCCCAGCAAGCTACCGAGGGGTCCACCTCTCTCCCTGGACTTCCAGTATGGGCCCCAGGGTGCCCCCTTGCCCTCCACCTAGGGGCCTCTGACCCCAGCAAGCTACCCAGGGGTCCACCTCTCTCCCTGGACTTGCATTAGAGGCCCCAGGTTGCCCCTTGGCCCTCCACCTAGGGGCTTCTGACCCCAGCAAGCTACCCAGGGGTCCACCTCTCTCCCTGGACTTGCAGTAGAGGCCCCAGGGTGCCCCCTGGCCCTCCACCCAGGGGCCTCTGACTCCAGAAAGCTACCCAGGGGTCCACCTCTCTCCCTGGACTTGCAGTATAGGCCCCAGGGTCCCCCCCTTGCCCTTCACCTAGGGGCCTCTAAAGCCAGCAAGCTACCCAGGGGTCCACCTCTCTTCCTGGACTTTCAGTAGAGGCCCCAGGGTGTCTGCTGGCCCTCCACCTAGGGGCCTCTGACCCCAGCAAGCTACCCAGGGGTCCACCTCTCTCCCTGGACTTGCAAGATAGGCCCCAGGGTGACCCCTGGCCCTCCACCTATGGGCCTCTGACCCCAGCAAGCTACCCTGGGGTCCACCTCTCTCCCTGGAGTTTCAGTAGAGGCCCCAGCACGCCCCCTGGCAATCCACCTAGGGGCATATGACCCCAGCAAGCTACCCAGCGGTCAAGCTCTCTCTCTCTGGACTTACAGTAGAGGCCCAAGGGTGCCCCATGGCCCTCCACCTAGGGGCCTCTGACCCCAGCAAGCTACCAAGTGGTCCACCTCTCTCCCTGGAGTTTTAGTATTGGCCCCAGGGTGCCCCCTGGCCCTCCACCTAGGGGCCTCTGACCCCAGCAAGCTACCCAGGGGTCCACCGCTCTCCCTGGACTTGCATTAGAGGCCCCAGGATGCCCCCTCGCCCTCCACTTAGGGGCTTCTGACCCCAGCAAGCTACCCAGGGGTCCACCTCTATGCCTGGACTTGCAGGATAGGCCCCAGCATGCCCCCTGGCCCTCCACCTAGGGGCCTCTGACCCCAGCAAGCTACCCAGGGGTCCACCTCTCTCCCTGGTCTTGCAGTATAGGCCCCAGCATGCCCCCTGGCCCTCCACCTAGGGGCCTCTGACCCCAGCAAGCTACCCAGGGGTCCACTTCTCTCCCTGGACTTGCAGTATAGGCCCCAGGGTGCCCCCTGGCCCTCCACCTAGGGGCCTCTGACCCTAGTAAGCTTCCCAGGGGTCCACTTCTCTCCCTGGAGTTTCAGTAGAGGCCCCAGGGTGCCCCCTGACCCTCCACCTAGGAGCCTCAGACCCAAGCAAGCTACCCAGGGCTCCACCTCTCTCCCTGGACTTGCCGTATAGGCACAAAGGTGCCCATTGACCCTCCACCTAGGGGCTTCTGACCCTAGAAAGCTACCGAGGGGTCCACTTCTCTCCCTTGACTTGCAGTATAGGCCCCAGGGGGCCCCCTGGCCCTCCACCGATGGGCCTCTGACCCCAGCAAGCTACCCTGTGGTCCACCTCTCTCCCTGGAGTTTCAGTAGAGGCCCAGACACGCCCCCTGGCCCTCCACCTAGGGGCATATGACCCCAGCAAGCTACCCAGGGGTCCAGCTCTCTCTCTCTGGACTTGCAGTAGAGGCCCCAGGGTGCCCTATGGCCCTCCACCTCGGGGCCACTGACCCCAGCAAGCTACCCAGGGGTCCACCTCTCTCCCTAAACTGGAGGTATAGGCTCCAGGGTGCCCCCTATCCCTTTACCTAGGGGCCTCTGACCCCAGCAAGCTACCCAGGGGTCAGGATCTCTCTCTGGGCTTGCAGTAGAGGCCCCAGGGTGTCCCCTGGCCTTCCACCTAGGGGCCTCTGACCCCAGCAAGCTACCCAGGGGTCCACCTCTCTTCCTGGACTTGCAGGATAGGCCCCAGGGTGCTCTTTGGCCCTCTACTTAGTGTCCTTTGACCCCAGCAAGCTACCTTGGGGTCTACCTCTCTCCTTGGACTTGCCGTATAGGCCCCAAGGTGCCCCCTAACCCCCCACCTAGAGGCCTCTTACCTCAGCAAGCTACCCAGGGGTCCACCTCTCTCCCTGGACTTGCAGTATAGGAACCAGGGTGCCCCCTTTCCCATTTACCTAGTGGCCTCTGACACCAGGAAGCTACCCAGGGGTCTATCTCTCTCCCTGGACTTGCAGTAGAGGCCCCAGGCTGCCCCCTCGCACTCCACTTAGGGGCCTCTGACCCCAGCAAGCTACCCAGGGGTACACATCTCTGCCTGGACTTGCAGCAGATGCCCCAAGGTGCCCCCCGACCCTCCACCCAGGGGCCTCTGACTCCAGCAAGCTACCCAGGGGTCCACGTCTCTTCCTGGACTTGCAGGATAGGCCCCAGGGTGTCCCCTGGCCCTCCACCTAGGAGACTCTGAAGCCAGCAAGCTACCCAGGGGTCCACTTCTCTTCCTGGACTTGCAGGATAGGCCCCAGGGTGTCCCCTGGCCCTCCACCTAGGAGACTCTGACCCCAGAAAGCTACCCAGGGGTCTATGTCTCTCCCTGGCCTTGCAGTAAAGGCCCCAGGGTGCCACTTGACCCTCCACCTAGGGGCCTCTGACCCAGCAAACTACCCAGGGGTCCACCTTTTTCCCTATACTGGCAGTAGAGGCCTCAGGGTGCCCCCTGGCCCTCCAACTAGGGGCTTCTGACCCCAGCAAGCTACCCAGGGGTTCACCTCTCTCCCTGGACTTGCAGTAGAGGCCCCAGGGTCCCCCATAGCCCTCTACCCAGGGGCCTCTGACCCCAGCAAGCTACCCAGGGGTCCACCTCTCTTCCTGGACTTGCAGGATAGGCCCCAGGGTGCCCCCTGGGCCTCCACCTAGGGGCCTCAGACCCCAGCAAGCTACCCAGGGGTCCACCTCTCTCCCTGGACTTGCACTAGACGCCCCAGGCTGCCCCCTCGCCCTCCACTTAGGGGCCTCTGACCCCAGCAAGCTACCCAGGGGTCCACCTCTCTGCCTGGACTTGCAAGCTAGGCCCCAGCATGCCCTCTGGCCCTCCGCCTAGTGGCCTCTGACCCCAGCAAGCTACCCAGGGGTCCACATCTCTCCCTGGACTTGCAGGATAGGCCCCAGGGTGCCTCCTGGCCCTCCACCTATGGGCTTCTGACCCGAGCAAGCTAGCCTGGGGTCCACCTCTCTCCCTGGAGTTTCAGTAGAGGCCCCAGGGTGCCCCCTGGCCCTCCACCTAGGGGCCTCAGACCCCAGCAAGCTACCCAGGGGTCCACCTCTTTCCCTGGACTTGCACTAGACACCCCAGGCTGCCCCCTCGCACTCCACTTAGGGGCCTCTGACCCCAGCAAGCTACCCAGGGGTACACCTCTCTGCCTGGACTTGCAGCAGATGCCCCAAGGTGCCCCCCGACCCTACACCTAGGGGCCTCTGACCCCAGCAAGCTACCCAGGGGTCCACCTCTCTTCCTGGACTTGCAGGATAGGCCCCAGGGTGTCCCCTGGCCCTCCACCTAGGAGACTCTGACCCCAGCAAGCTACCCAGGGGTCTACGTCTCTCGCTGGACTTGCAAAATAGGCCCCAGGGTGCCCCTTGGCCCTCCACCTAGGGTCCTCTTACGCCAGCAAGCTACCCAGGGGTCCACCTCTCTTCCTGGACTTGCAGGATAGGCCCCAGGGTGCTCTTTGGCCCTCCACTTAGTGTCCTTTGACCCCAGCAAGCTACCTTGGGGTCTACCTCTCTCCTTGGACTTGCCGTATAGGCCCCAAGGTGCCCCCTAACCCCCCACCTAGAGGCCTCTTACCTCAGCAAGCTACCCAGGGGTCCACCTCTCTCCCTGGACTTGCAGTATAGGAACCAGGGTGCCCCCTTTCCCATTTACCTAGTGGCCTCTGACACCAGCAAGCTACCCAGGGGTCCACCTCTCTCCCTTGACTTGCAGTAGAAACCCAAGGGTGCCCCTTGGCCCTCCACCTAGTGCCTCTGACCCCAGCAAGCTACCAAGGGGTCCACCTCTCTCCTTGGACTTGTAGTATAGGCCCCAGGGTGACCCCCTAGCCCTCCACCTAGGGGCCTCTGATCCCAGAAAGCTACCCAGGGGTCCACCACTCTCCTTGGACTTGCAGTATAGGCCCCAGGGTGCCCCCCTTGCCGTCCACCTAGGGGCCTCTGACCCCAGCAAGCTACCCAGGGGTCCAGCTCTCTCCCTGGTCTTGCAGTAGAGGCCCCAGGGTGTCCCCTGGCCCTCCACCTAGGAGCCTTTGACCCCAGCAAGCTACCCAGGGGTCCAGCTCTCTCTCTGGACTTGCAGTAGAGGCCCCAGAGTTCCCTCTGGCCCTCCAACTAGGGGCCTCTGACCCCAGCAAGCTATCCTGGGGTCCACCTCTCTGCCTGGACTTGCCGTATAGGTCCCAACGTGCCCCCTGACCCTCCACTTAGGGGCCTCTGACCCCAGCAAGCTACCAAGGGGTCCACCTCTCTTCCTGGACTTGCAGGACAGGCCCCAGGGTGCCCCCCTATCCCTTCACCTAGGGGCCTCTGACCCCAGCAAGCTACCCAGGGGTCCACCTTTCTCCCTGGACTTGCAGTATAGGCCCCAGGGTGCCTCCTTGCCCTCCACCTAGGGGCCTCTGACCCCAGCAAGCCTCTCTCCCTGGACTTGCATTAGATGCCCCAGGGTACCCCCTCTCCCTCCACCTAGGGGCCTTTGACCCCAGCAAGCTACCCTGGGTTCCACCTCTCTTCCTGGACTTGCAGTATAGGCCCGAGGGTGCCCCCCTTGCCCTCCACCTAGGGGCCTCTGACCCCAGCACGCTACCCAGGGGTCCACCTTTTTCCCTAAACTGGCAGTATAGGCCCCAGGGTGCCCACTGGCCCTCCACCTAGAGGCCTCTGACCCCAGCAAGCTACCCAGGGGTCCACCTCTCTCCCTAAACTGGAGGTATAGGCTCCAGGGTGCCCTCTATCCCTTCACCTAGGGGCCTCTGACCCCAGCAAGCTACCCAGGGGTCAGGCTCTCTCTCTGGGCTTGCAGTATAGGCCCCAGGGTGCCCCCTTGCCATTCACCTAGGGGCTTCTGACCCCAGCAAGCTACCCAGGGGTCAGGCTGTCTCTCTGGGCTTGCAGTAGAGGCCCCAGCTTGCCCCCCTGGCCCTCCACCTAGGGGCTTCTGACCCCAGCAAGCTATCCAGCGGTACACCTCTCTTCCTGGTCTTGCAGTATAGGCCCCAGGGTGCCCCCTTGCCTTCCACCTAGGTGCCTCTGACCCCAGCAAGCTACCAGGGGGTCCACCTCTCTCCCTGGACTTGCATTAGAGGCCCCAGGTTGCCCCTTGGCCCTCCACCTAGGGGCCTCTGACGTCAGCAAGCTACCCAGGGGTCCACCTTTTTCCCTAAACTGGCAGTACAGGCCCCAGGGTGCCCCCTGGCCCTCCATCTAGGGGCTTCTGACCCCAGCAATCTACCTAGGGGTAAACCTCTCTCCCTGGAATTGCAGTAGAGGCCCCAGGGTGCACCCTGGCCCTCCACCCAGGGGCCTTTGACCCCAGCAAGCTACCCAAGGGTCCACCTCTCTCCCTGGACTTGCAGATTAGGCCCCAGGGTGCCCCTTGGCCCTCCACCTAGGGGCCTCTGACCCCAGCAAGCTACCCAGGGGTCCACCTCTCTGACTGGACTTGCCGTATAGGTCCCAACGTGCCCCCTGACCCTATACCTAGGGGCCTCTGACCCCAGCAAGCTACCCAGGGGTCCACCTCTCTTCCTGGACTTGCAGGATAGGCCCCAGGGTGCCCCCTGGCCCTCCACCTAAGGGCCTCTGACCCCAGCAAGCTACCCTGGGGTCCATCTCTCCCTGGATTTGCGGTATAGGCCCCAAGGTGCCCCCTGACCCTCCACCTAGGGGTTCTGACCCCAGCAAGCTACCCAGGGGTCCACCTCTCTGCCTGGACTTGCAGGACAGACCCCATCATGCCCCCTGGCCCTCCACCTAGGGGCCTTTGACCCCAGCAAGCTACCCAAGGGTTCACCTCTCTCCCTAAACTGGCAGAACAGGCCGCAGGGTGCCCCTTTTGCCCTCCACCTAGGGGTCTCTGACCCCAGCAAGCTACCAAGGGGTCCACCTCTCTCACTGGATTTGCATTAGAGGCCCCAGGGTGCCCCCTGGCCCTCCACCCAGGGGCCTCTGACCCCAGCAAGCCACCCAGGGGTCCACCTCTCTCCCTGGACTTGCAGTATAAGCCCCCGGGTGCCCCCCTTGCCTTCCACCTAGGGGCCTCTGACCCCAGCAAGGTACCCAGAGGTCCACTTCTCTCCCTGGACTTGCCATTTAGGCCCCAAGGTGCCCCCCGACACTCCACTTAGGGGCCTCTGACCCCAGCAAGCTACCTAGGGTTCCACCTCTCTTCCTGGACTTGCAGGATAGGCCCCAGGGTGTCCCCTGGCCCTCCACTTAGGAGACTCTGACCCCAGCAAGCTACCCAGGGGTCTACGTCTCTCCCTGGACTTGCACTAGACGCCCCAGGCTGCCCCCTCGCACTCCACTTAGGGGCCTCTGACCCCAGCAAGCTACCCAGGGGTACACCTCTCTGCCTGGACTTGCAGCAGATGCCCCAAGGTGCCCCCCGACCCTCCACCTAGGGGCCTCTGACCCCAGCAAGCTACCCAGGGGTCCACCTCTCTTCCTGGACTTGCAGGATAGGCCCCAGGGTGTCCCCTGGCCCTCCACCTAGGGGCCTCTGACCCAGCAAGCTACCCATGGGTCCACCTCTCTCCCTGGACTTGCAGTAGAGGCCCCAGGGTGTGCCCTTGCCCTCCACCTATGGGCCTCTGACCCCAGCAAACTACCCAGGGGTCCACCTTTTTCCCTATACTGGCAGTATAGGCCCCAGGGTGCCCCCTGGCCCTCCACCTAGGGGCTTCTGACACCAGCAAGCTACCCAGGGGTCCACCTCTCTTCCTGGACTTGCAGGATAGGCCCCAGGGTGTCCCCTGGCCCTCCACCTAGGAGACTCTGACCCCAGCAAGCTACCCAGGGGTCTACGTCTCTCGCTGGACTTGCAGTAGAGGCCCCAGGGTGCCCCCTGGCCCTCCACCCAGGGGCCTCTGACTCCAGAAAGCTACCCAGGGGTCCACCTCTCTCCCTGGACTTGCAGTATAGGCCCCAGGGTCCCCCCCTTGCCCTCCACCTAGGGGCCTCTGAAGCCAGCAAGATACCCAGGGGTCCACTTCTCTTCCTGGACTTGCAGGATAGGCCCCAGGGTGTCCCCTGGCCCTCCACCTAGCAGACTCTGACCCCAGAAAGCTACCCAGGGGTCTATGTGTCTCCCTGGCCTTGCAGTAAAGGCCCCAGGGTGCCACTTGACCCTCCACCTAGGGGCCTCTGACCCAGCAAACTACCCAGGGGTCCTCCTTTTTCCCTATACTGGCAGTAGAGGCCTCAGGGTGCCCCCTGGCCCTCCACCTAGGGGCTTCTGACCCCAGCAAGCTACCCAGGGGTTCAACTCTCTCCCTGGACTTGCAGTAGAGGCCCCAGGGTCCCCCATGGCCCTCCACCCAGGGGCCTCTGACCCCAGCAAGCTACCCAGGGGTCCACCTCTCTTCCTGGACTTGCAGGATAGGCCCCAGGGTGCCCCCTGGCCCTCCACCTAGGGGCCTCAGACCGAAGCAAGCTACCCAGGGGTCCACCTCTCTCCCTGGACTTGCACTAGACGCCCCAGGCTGCCCCCTCGCCCTCCACTTAGGGGCCTCTGACCCCAGCAAGCTACCCAGGGGTCCACCTCTCTGCCTGGACTTGCAAGCTAGGCCCTAGCATGCCCTCTGGCCCTCCACCTAGTGGCCTCTGACCCCAGCAAGCTACCCAGGGGTCCACCTCTCTCCCTGGACTTGCAGGATAGGCCCCAGGGTGCCCCCTGGCCCTCCACCTATGGGCTTCTGACCCGAGCAAGCTACCCTGGGGTCCACCTCTCTCCCTGGAGTTTCAGTAGAGGCCCCAGGGTGCCCCCTGGCCATCCACCTAGGGGCCTCAGATCCCAGCAAGCTACCCAGGGGTCCACCTCTTTCCCTGGACTTGCACTAGACGCCCCAGGCTGCCCCCTCACACTCCACCTATGGGCCTCTGACCCCAGCAAGCTACCCAGGGGTCCACCTTTTTCCCTATACTGGCAGTATAGGCCCCAGGGTGCCCCCTGGCCCTCCACCTAGGGGCTTCTGACCCCAGCAAGCTACCCAGGGGTCCACCTCTCTCCCTGGACTTGCAGTAGAGGCCCCAGGGTGCCCCCTGGCCCTCCACCCAGGGGCCTCTGACTCCAGAAAGCTACCCAGGGGTCCACCTCTCTCCCTGGACTTGTAGTATAGGCCCCAGGGTCCCCCCCCTTGCCCTCCACCTAGGGGCCTCTGACCCCAGCAAGCTACCCTGGGGTCCATCTCTCCCTGGATTTGCGGTATAGGCCCCAAGGTGCCCCCTGACCCTCCACCTAGGGGTTCTGACCCCAGCAAGCTACCCAGGGGTCCACCTCTCTGCCTGGACTTGCAGGACAGACCCCATCATGCCCCCTGGCCCTCCACCTAGGGGCCTTTGACCCCAGCAAGCTACCCAAGGGTTCACCTCTCTCCCTAAACTGGCAGAACAGGCCGCAGGGTGCCCCTTTTGCCCTCCACCTAGGGGTCTCTGACCCCAGCAAGCTACCAAGGGGTCCACCTCTCTCACTGGATTTGCATTAGAGGCCCCAGGGTGCCCCCTGGCCCTCCACCCAGGGGCCTCTGACCCCAGCAAGCCACCCAGGGGTCCACCTCTCTCCCTGGACTTGCAGTATAAGCCCCCGGGTGCCCCCCTTGCCTTCCACCTAGGGGCCTCTGACCCCAGCAAGGTACCCAGAGGTCCACTTCTCTCCCTGGACTTGCCATTTAGGCCCCAAGGTGCCCCCCGACACTCCACTTAGGGGCCTCTGACCCCAGCAAGCTACCTAGGGGTCCACCTCTCTTCCTGGACTTGCAGGATAGGCCCCAGGGTGTCCCCTGGCCCTCCACTTAGGAGACTCTGACCCCAGCAAGCTACCCAGGGGTCTACGTCTCTCCCTGGACTTGCACTAGACGCCCCAGGCTGCCCCCTCGCACTCCACTTAGGGGCCTCTGACCCCAGCAAGCTACCCAGGGGTACACCTCTCTGCCTGGACTTGCAGCAGATGCCCCAAGGTGCCCCCCGACCCTCCACCTAGGGGCCTCTGACCCCAGCAAGCTACCCAGGGGTCCACCTCTCTTCCTGGACTTGCAGGATAGGCCCCAGGGTGTCCCCTGGCCCTCCACCTAGGGGCCTCTGACCCAGCAAGCTACCCATGGGTCCACCTCTCTCCCTGGACTTGCAGTAGAGGCCCCAGGGTGTGCCCTTGCCCTCCACCTATGGGCCTCTGACCCCAGCAAACTACCCAGGGGTCCACCTTTTTCCCTATACTGGCAGTGTAGGCCCCAGGGTGCCCCCTGGCCCTCCACCTAGGGGCTTCTGACACCAGCAAGCTACCCAGGGGTCCACCTCTCTTCCTGGACTTGCAGGATAGGCCCCAGGGTGTCCCCTGGCCCTCCACCTAGGAGACTCTGACCCCAGCAAGCTACCCAGGGGTCTACGTCTCTCGCTGGACTTGCAGTAGAGGCCCCAGGGTGCCCCCTGGCCCTCCACCCAGGGGCCTCTGACTCCAGAAAGCTACCCAGGGGTCCACCTCTCTCCCTGGACTTGCAGTATAGGCCCCAGGGTCCCCCCCTTGCCCTCCACCTAGGGGCCTCTGAAGCCAGCAAGATACCCAGGGGTCCACTTCTCTTCCTGGACTTGCAGGATAGGCCCCAGGGTGTCCCCTGGCCCTCCACCTAGCAGACTCTGACCCCAGAAAGCTACCCAGGGGTCTATGTGTCTCCCTGGCCTTGCAGTAAAGGCCCCAGGGTGCCACTTGACCCTCCACCTAGGGGCCTCTGACCCAGCAAACTACCCAGGGGTCCACCTTTTTCCCTATACTGGCAGTAGAGGCCTCAGGGTGCCCCCTGGCCCTCCACCTAGGGGCTTCTGACCCCAGCAAGCTACCCAGGGGTTCAACTCTCTCCCTGGACTTGCAGTAGAGGCCCCAGGGTCCCCCATGGCCCTCCACCCAGGGGCCTCTGACCCCAGCAAGCTACCCAGGGGTCCACCTCTCTTCCTGGACTTGCAGGATAGGCCCCAGGGTGCCCCCTGGCCCTCCACCTAGGGGCCTCAGACCCCAGCAAGCTACCCAGGGGTCCACCTCTCTCCCTGGACTTGCACTAGACGCCCCAGGCTGCCCCCTCGCCCTCCACTTAGGGGCCTCTGACCCCAGCAAGCTACCCAGGGGTCCACCTCTCTGCCTGGACTTGCAAGCTAGGCCCCAGCATGCCCTCTGGCCCTCCACCTAGTGGCCTCTGACCCCAGCAAGCTACCCAGGGGTCCACCTCTCTCCCTGGACTTGCAGGATAGGCCCCAGGGTGCCCCCTGGCCCTCCACCTATGGGCTTCTGACCCGAGCAAGCTACCCTGGGGTCCACCTCTCTCCCTGGAGTTTCAGTAGAGGCCCCAGGGTGCCCCCTGGCTATCCACCTAGGGGCCTCAGATCCCAGCAAGCTACCCAGGGGTCCACCTCTTTCCCTGGACTTGCACTAGACGCCCCAGGCTGCCCCCTCACACTCCACCTATGGGCCTCTGACCCCAGCAAGCTACCCAGGGGTCTACCTTTTTCCCTATACTGGCAGTATAGGCCCCAGGGTGCCCCCTGGCCCTCCACCTAGGGGCTTCTGACCCCAGCAAACTACCCAGGGGTCCACCTTTTTCCCTATACTGGCAGTAGAGGCCTCAGGGTGGAGGGTCAAGTGGCAAGTGGAGGGTCAAGCTACCCAGGGGTTCACCTCTCTCCCTGGACTTGCAGCAGAGGCCCCAGGGTCCCCCATGGCCCTCCACCCAGGGGCCTCTGACCCCAGCAAGCTACCCAGGGGTCCACCTCTCTTCCTGGACTTGCAGGATAGGCCCCAGGGTGCCCCCTGGGCCTCCACCTAGGGGCCTCAGATCCCAGAAAGCTACCCAGGGGTCCACCTCTCTCCCTGGACTTGCACTAGACACCCCAGGCTGCCCCCTCGCCCTCCACTTAGGGGCCTCTGACCCCAGCAAGCTACCCAGGGGTCCACCTCTCTGCCTGGACTTGCAAGCTAGACCCCAGCATGCTCTTTGGCCCTCCACCTAGTGGCCTCTGACCCCAGCAAGCTACCCAGGGGTCCACATCTCTCCCTGGACTTGCAGGATAGGCCCCAGGGTGCCCCCTGGCCCTCCACCTATGGGCTTCTGACCCGAGCAAGCTACCCTGGGGTCCACCTCTCTCCCTGGAGTTTCAGTAGAGGCCCCAGGGTGCCCCCTGGCCCTCCACCTAGGGGCCTCAGACCCCAGCAAGCTACCCAGGGGTCCACCTCTTTCCCTGGACTTGCACTAGACGCCCCAGGCTGCCCCCTGGCCCTCCACCCAGGGGCCTCTGACTCCAGAAAGCTACCCAGGGGTCCACCTCTCTCCCTGGACTTGCAGTATAGGCCCCAGGGTCCCCCCCTTGCCCTCCACCTAGGGGCCTCTGAAGCCAGCAAGATACCCAGGGGTCCACTTCTCTTCCTGGACTTGCAGGATAGGCCCCAGGGTGTCCCCTGGCCCTCCACCTAGCAGACTCTGACCCCAGAAAGCTACCCAGGGGTCTATGTGTCTCCCTGGCCTTGCAGTAAAGGCCCCAGGGTGCCACTTGACCCTCCACCTAGGGGCCTCTGACCCAGCAAACTACCCAGGGGTCCTCCTTTTTCCCTATACTGGCAGTAGAGGCCTCAGGGTGCCCCCTGGCCCTCCACCTAGGGGCTTCTGACCCCAGCAAGCTACCCAGGGGTTCAACTCTCTCCCTGGACTTGCAGTAGAGGCCCCAGGGTCCCCCATGGCCCTCCACCCAGGGGCCTCTGACCCCAGCAAGCTACCCAGGGGTCCACCTCTCTTCCTGGACTTGCAGGATAGGCCCCAGGGTGCCCCCTGGCCCTCCACCTAGGGGCCTCAGACCGAAGCAAGCTACCCAGGGGTCCACCTCTCTCCCTGGACTTGCACTAGACGCCCCAGGCTGCCCCCTCGCCCTCCACTTAGGGGCCTCTGACCCCAGCAAGCTACCCAGGGGTCCACCTCTCTGCCTGGACTTGCAAGCTAGGCCCTAGCATGCCCTCTGGCCCTCCACCTAGTGGCCTCTGACCCCAGCAAGCTACCCAGGGGTCCACCTCTCTCCCTGGACTTGCAGGATAGGCCCCAGGGTGCCCCCTGGCCCTCCACCTATGGGCTTCTGACCCGAGCAAGCTACCCTGGGGTCCACCTCTCTCCCTGGAGTTTCAGTAGAGGCCCCAGGGTGCCCCCTGGCCATCCACCTAGGGGCCTCAGATCCCAGCAAGCTACCCAGGGGTCCACCTCTTTCCCTGGACTTGCACTAGACGCCCCAGGCTGCCCCCTCACACTCCACCTATGGGCCTCTGACCCCAGCAAGCTACCCAGGGGTCCACCTTTTTCCCTATACTGGCAGTATAGGCCCCAGGGTGCCCCCTGGCCCTCCACCTAGGGGCTTCTGACCCCAGCAAGCTACCCAGGGGTCCACCTCTCTCCCTGGACTTGCAGTAGAGGCCCCAGGGTGCCCCCTGGCCCTCCACCCAGGGGCCTCTGACTCCAGAAAGCTACCCAGGGGTCCACCTCTCTCCCTGGACTTGTAGTATAGGCCCCAGGGTCCCCCCCCTTGCCCTCCACCTAGGGGCCTCTGACCCCAGCAAGCTACCCTGGGGTCCATCTCTCCCTGGATTTGCGGTATAGGCCCCAAGGTGCCCCCTGACCCTCCACCTAGGGGTTCTGACCCCAGCAAGCTACCCAGGGGTCCACCTCTCTGCCTGGACTTGCAGGACAGACCCCATCATGCCCCCTGGCCCTCCACCTAGGGGCCTTTGACCCCAGCAAGCTACCCAAGGGTTCACCTCTCTCCCTAAACTGGCAGAACAGGCCGCAGGGTGCCCCTTTTGCCCTCCACCTAGGGGTCTCTGACCCCAGCAAGCTACCAAGGGGTCCACCTCTCTCACTGGATTTGCATTAGAGGCCCCAGGGTGCCCCCTGGCCCTCCACCCAGGGGCCTCTGACCCCAGCAAGCCACCCAGGGGTCCACCTCTCTCCCTGGACTTGCAGTATAAGCCCCCGGGTGCCCCCCTTGCCTTCCACCTAGGGGCCTCTGACCCCAGCAAGGTACCCAGAGGTCCACTTCTCTCCCTGGACTTGCCATTTAGGCCCCAAGGTGCCCCCCGACACTCCACTTAGGGGCCTCTGACCCCAGCAAGCTACCTAGGGGTCCACCTCTCTTCCTGGACTTGCAGGATAGGCCCCAGGGTGTCCCCTGGCCCTCCACTTAGGAGACTCTGACCCCAGCAAGCTACCCAGGGGTCTACGTCTCTCCCTGGACTTGCACTAGACGCCCCAGGCTGCCCCCTCGCACTCCACTTAGGGGCCTCTGACCCCAGCAAGCTACCCAGGGGTACACCTCTCTGCCTGGACTTGCAGCAGATGCCCCAAGGTGCCCCCCGACCCTCCACCTAGGGGCCTCTGACCCCAGCAAGCTACCCAGGGGTCCACCTCTCTTCCTGGACTTGCAGGATAGGCCCCAGGGTGTCCCCTGGCCCTCCACCTAGGGGCCTCTGACCCAGCAAGCTACCCATGGGTCCACCTCTCTCCCTGGACTTGCAGTAGAGGCCCCAGGGTGTGCCCTTGCCCTCCACCTATGGGCCTCTGACCCCAGCAAACTACCCAGGGGTCCACCTTTTTCCCTATACTGGCAGTGTAGGCCCCAGGGTGCCCCCTGGCCCTCCACCTAGGGGCTTCTGACACCAGCAAGCTACCCAGGGGTCCACCTCTCTTCCTGGACTTGCAGGATAGGCCCCAGGGTGTCCCCTGGCCCTCCACCTAGGAGACTCTGACCCCAGCAAGCTACCCAGGGGTCTACGTCTCTCGCTGGACTTGCAGTAGAGGCCCCAGGGTGCCCCCTGGCCCTCCACCCAGGGGCCTCTGACTCCAGAAAGCTACCCAGGGGTCCACCTCTCTCCCTGGACTTGCAGTATAGGCCCCAGGGTCCCCCCCTTGCCCTCCACCTAGGGGCCTCTGAAGCCAGCAAGATACCCAGGGGTCCACTTCTCTTCCTGGACTTGCAGGATAGGCCCCAGGGTGTCCCCTGGCCCTCCACCTAGCAGACTCTGACCCCAGAAAGCTACCCAGGGGTCTATGTGTCTCCCTGGCCTTGCAGTAAAGGCCCCAGGGTGCCACTTGACCCTCCACCTAGGGGCCTCTGACCCAGCAAACTACCCAGGGGTCCACCTTTTTCCCTATACTGGCAGTAGAGGCCTCAGGGTGCCCCCTGGCCCTCCACCTAGGGGCTTCTGACCCCAGCAAGCTACCCAGGGGTTCAACTCTCTCCCTGGACTTGCAGTAGAGGCCCCAGGGTCCCCCATGGCCCTCCACCCAGGGGCCTCTGACCCCAGCAAGCTACCCAGGGGTCCACCTCTCTTCCTGGACTTGCAGGATAGGCCCCAGGGTGCCCCCTGGCCCTCCACCTAGGGGCCTCAGACCCCAGCAAGCTACCCAGGGGTCCACCTCTCTCCCTGGACTTGCACTAGACGCCCCAGGCTGCCCCCTCGCCCTCCACTTAGGGGCCTCTGACCCCAGCAAGCTACCCAGGGGTCCACCTCTCTGCCTGGACTTGCAAGCTAGGCCCCAGCATGCCCTCTGGCCCTCCACCTAGTGGCCTCTGACCCCAGCAAGCTACCCAGGGGTCCACCTCTCTCCCTGGACTTGCAGGATAGGCCCCAGGGTGCCCCCTGGCCCTCCACCTATGGGCTTCTGACCCGAGCAAGCTACCCTGGGGTCCACCTCTCTCCCTGGAGTTTCAGTAGAGGCCCCAGGGTGCCCCCTGGCTATCCACCTAGGGGCCTCAGATCCCAGCAAGCTACCCAGGGGTCCACCTCTTTCCCTGGACTTGCACTAGACGCCCCAGGCTGCCCCCTCACACTCCACCTATGGGCCTCTGACCCCAGCAAGCTACCCAGGGGTCTACCTTTTTCCCTATACTGGCAGTATAGGCCCCAGGGTGCCCCCTGGCCCTCCACCTAGGGGCTTCTGACCCCAGCAAACTACCCAGGGGTCCACCTTTTTCCCTATACTGGCAGTAGAGGCCTCAGGGTGGAGGGTCAAGTGGCAAGTGGAGGGTCAAGCTACCCAGGGGTTCACCTCTCTCCCTGGACTTGCAGCAGAGGCCCCAGGGTCCCCCATGGCCCTCCACCCAGGGGCCTCTGACCCCAGCAAGCTACCCAGGGGTCCACCTCTCTTCCTGGACTTGCAGGATAGGCCCCAGGGTGCCCCCTGGGCCTCCACCTAGGGGCCTCAGATCCCAGAAAGCTACCCAGGGGTCCACCTCTCTCCCTGGACTTGCACTAGACACCCCAGGCTGCCCCCTCGCCCTCCACTTAGGGGCCTCTGACCCCAGCAAGCTACCCAGGGGTCCACCTCTCTGCCTGGACTTGCAAGCTAGACCCCAGCATGCTCTTTGGCCCTCCACCTAGTGGCCTCTGACCCCAGCAAGCTACCCAGGGGTCCACATCTCTCCCTGGACTTGCAGGATAGGCCCCAGGGTGCCCCCTGGCCCTCCACCTATGGGCTTCTGACCCGAGCAAGCTACCCTGGGGTCCACCTCTCTCCCTGGAGTTTCAGTAGAGGCCCCAGGGTGCCCCCTGGCCCTCCACCTAGGGGCCTCAGACCCCAGCAAGCTACCCAGGGGTCCACCTCTTTCCCTGGACTTGCACTAGACGCCCCAGGCTGCCCCCTCGCACTCCACTTAGGGGCCTCTGACCCCAGCAAGCTACCCAGGGGTACACCTCTCTGCCTGGACTTGCAGCAGATGCCCCAAGGTGCCCCCCGACCCTCCACCTAGGGGTCTCTGACCCCAGCAAGCTACCCAGGGGTCCACCTCTCTTCCTGGACTTGCAGGATAGGGCCCAGGGTGTCCCCTGGCCCTCCACCTAGGAGACTCTGACCCCAGCAAGCTACCCAGGGGTCTACGTCTCTCGCTGGACTTGCAGTATAGGCCCCAGGGTGCCCCTTGGCCCTCCACCTAGGGTCCTCTTACGCCAGCAAGCTACCCAGGGGTCCACCTCTCTTCCTGGACTTGCAGGATAGGCCCCAGGGTGCTCTTTGGCCCTCTACTTAGTGTCCTTTGACCCCAGTAGCTACCTTGGTGTCTACCTCTCTCCTTGGACTTGCCGTATAGGCCCCAAGGTGCCCCCTAACCCCCCACCTAGAGGCCTCATACCTCAGCAAGCTACCCAGGGGTCCACCTCTCTCCCTGGACTTGCAGTATAGGAACCAGGGTGCCCCCTTGCCCTTCACCTAGCGGCCTCTGACACCAGCAAGCTACCCAGGGGTCTATCTCTCTCCCTGGACTTGCAGTAGAGGCCCAAATGTGCCCATTGGCCCTCCACCTAGGGGCCTCTGACCCCAGCAAGCTACCCAGGGGTCCACCTCTCTGCCTGGACTTGCAGTAGACACCCAAGGGTGCCCCTTGGCCCTCCACCTAGTGCCTCTGACCCCAGCAAGCTACCAAGGGGTCCACCTCTCTCCTTGGACTTGTAGTATAGGCCCCAGGGTGACCCCCTAGCCCTCCACCTAGGGGCCTCTGATCCCAGAAAGCTACCCAGGGGTCCACCACTCTCCTTGGACTTGCAGTATAGGCCCCAGGGTGCCCCCCTTGCCGTCCACCTAGGAGCCTCTGACACCAGCAAGCTACCCAGGGGTCCAGCTCTCTCCCTGGTCTTGCAGTAGAGGCCCCAGGGTGTCCCCTGGCCCTCCACCTAGGAGCCTTTGACCCCAGCAAGCTACCCAGGGGTCCAGCTCTCTCTCTGGACTTGCAGTAGAGGCCCCAGAGTTCCCTCTGGCCCTCCAACTAGGGGCCTCTGACCCCCGCAAGCTATCCTGGGGTCCACCTCTCTGCCTGGACTTGCCGTATAGGTCCCAACGTGCCCCCTGACCCTCCACTTAGGGGCCTCTGACCCCAGCAAGCTACCCAGGGGTCCACCTCTCTTCCTGGACTTGCAGGATAGGCCCCAGGGTGCCCCCCTATCCCTTCACCTAGGGGCCTCTGACCCCAGCAAGCTACCCAGGGGTCCACCTCTCTCCCTGGACTTGCAGTATAGGCCCCAGGGTGCCCCCTTGCCCTCCACCTAATGGCCTCTGACCCCAGCAAGCTACCCAGGGGTCCACCTCTCTCCCTGGACTTGCATTAGAGGCCCCAGGTTGCACCTTGGCCCTCCACCTAGGGGCCTCTGACCCCAGCAAGCTACCCAGTGGTCCACCTTTTTCCCTAAACTGGCAGTATAGGCCCCAGGGTGCCCCCTGGCCCTCCACCTAGGGGCTTCTGACCCCAGCAATCTAAATAGGGGTAAACCTCTCTCCCTGGAATTGCAGTAGAGGCCCCAGGGTGCACCCTGGCCCTCCACCCAGGGGCCTTTGACCCCAGCAAGCTACCCAGGGGTCCACCTCTCCCCTGGACTTGCAGATTAGGCCCCAGGGTGCCCCTTGGCCCTCCACCTAGGGTCCTCTGACCCCAGCAAGCTATCCTGGGGTCCACCTCTCTGCCTGGACTTGCCGTATAGGTCCCAACGTGCCCCCTGACCCTCCACCTAGGGGCCTCATACCCCAGCAAGCTACCCAGGGGTCCACCTCTCTTCCAAGACTTGCAGGATAGGCCCCAGGGTGCCCCCTGGCCCTCCACCTAGGGGCCTCTGACCCCAGCAAGCTACCCTGGGGTCCATCTCTCCCTGGATTTGCGGTATAGGCCCCAAGGTGCCCCCTGACCCTCCACCTAGGGGTTCTGACCCCAGCAAGCTACCCAGGGGTCCACCTCTCTGCCTGGACTTGCAGGATAGACCCCATCATGCCCCCTGGCCCTCCACCTAGGGGCCTTTGACCCCAGCAAGCTACCCAAGGGTTCACCTCTCTCCCTAAACTGGCAGAATAGGCCGCAGGGTGCCCCCCTTGCCCTCCACCTAGGGGTCTCTGACCCCAGCAAGCTACCGAGGGGTCCACCTCTCTCACTGGATTTGCAATAGAGGCCCCAGGGTGCCCCCTGGCCCTCCACCCTGGGGCCTCTGACCCCAGCAAGCTACCCAGGGGTCCACCTCTCTCCCTGGACTTGCAGTATAAGCCCCCGGGTGCCCCCCTTGCCTTCCACCTAGGGGCCTCTGACCCCAGCAAGGTACCCAGAGGTCCACCTCTCTCCCTGGACTTGCCATTTAGGCCCCAAGGTGCCCCCCGACACTCCACCTAGGGGCCTCTGACCCCAGCAAGCTACCTAGGGGTCCACCTCTCTTCCTGGACTTGCAGGATAGGCCCCAGGGTGTCCCCTGGCCCTCCACTTAGGAGACTCTGACCCCAGCAAGCTACCCAGGGGTCTACGTCTCTCCCTGGACTTGCAGTAAAGGCCCCAGGGTGCCACTTGGCCCTCCAACTAGGGGCCTCTGACCCCAGCAAGCTACCCTGGGGTCCACCTCTCTCCCTGGACTTGCGGTATAGGCCCCAAGGTGCCCCCTGACCCTCCACCTAGGGGTTCTGACCCCAGCAAGCTACCCAGGGGTCCACCTCTCTTCCTGGACTTGCAGGATAGGCCCCTGGGTGCCCTTTGGCCCTCCACCTAGGGGCCTTTGACCCCAGCATGCTACCCAGGGGTCCACCTCTCTCCCTGGACTTGCATTGGAGGCCCCAGGGTACCCCCTCTCCCTCCACCTAGGGGCCTTTGACCCCAGCAAGCTACCCTGGGTTCCACCTCTCTTCCTGGACTTGCAGTATAGGCCCGAGGGTGCCCCCCTTGCCCTCCACCTAGGGGCCTCTGACCCCAGCACGCTACCCAGGGGTCCACCTTTTTCCCTAAACTGGCAGTATAGGCCCCAGGGTGCCCACTGGCCCTCCACCTAGGGGCCTCTGACCCCAGCAAGCTACCCAGGGGTCCACCTCTCTCCCTAAACTGGAGGTATAGGCTCCAGGGTGCCCCCTATCCCTTCACCTAGGGGCCTCTGACCCCAGCAAGCTACCCAGGGGTCAGGCTCTCTCTCTGGGCTTGCAGTATAGGCCCCAGGGTGCCCCCTTGCCATTCACCTAGGGGCTTCTGACCCCAGCAAGCTACTCAGGGGTAAGGCTGTCTCTCTGGGCTTGCAGTAGAGGCCCCAGCTTGCCCCCCTGGCCCTCCACCTAGGGGCTTCTGACCCCAGCAAGCTAGCCAGCGGTACACCTCTCTTCCTGGTCTTGCAGTATAGGCCCCAGGGTGCCCCCTTGCCTTCCACCTAGGGGCCTCTGACCCCAGCAAGCTACCCAGGGGTCCACCTCTCTCCCTGGACTTGCATTAGAGGCCCCAGGTTGCCCCTTGACCCTCCACCTAGGGGCCTCTGACCCCAGCAAGCTACCCAGGGGTCCACCTTTTTCCCTAAACTGGCAGTATAGGCCCCAGGGTGCCCCCTGGCCCTCCACCTAGGGGCTTCTGACCCCAGCAATCTACCTAGGGGTAAACCTCTCTCCCTGGAATTGCAGTAGAGGCCCCAGGGTGCACCCTGGCCCTCCACCCAGAGGCCTTTGACCCCAGCAAGCTACCCAGGGGTCAGGCTGTCTCTCTGGGCTTGCAGTAGAGGCCCCAGCTTGCCCCCTTGGCCCTCCACCTAGGGGCTTCTGACCCCAGCAAGCTACCTAGGGGTCCACCTCTTTCCCTGGACTTGCACTAGACGCCCCAGGCTGCCCCCTCACACTCCACTTAGGGCCCTCTGACCCCAGCAAGCTACCCAGGGGTCCACCTCTCTGCCTGGACTTGCAAGCTTGGCCCCAGCATGCCCTCTGGCCCTCCACCTAGTGGCCTCTGACCCCAGCAAGCTACCCAGGGGTCCACCTCTCTCCCTGGACTTGCAGGATAGGCACCAGGGTGCCCCCTGGCCCTCCACCTATGGGCTTCTGACCCGAGCAAGCTACCCTGGGGTCCACCTCTCTCCCTGGAGTTTCAGTAGAGGCCCCAGGGTGCCCCCTGGCCCTCCACCTATTGGCCTCAGACCCCAGCAAGCTACCCAGGGGTCCACCTCTTTCCCTGGACTTGCACTAGACGCCCCAGGCAGCCCCCTCGCACTCCCCTTAGGGGCCTCTGACCCCAGCAAGCTACCCAGGGGTACACCTCTCTGCCTGGACTTGCAGCAGATGACCCAAGGTCCCCCCCGACCCTCCACCTAGGGGCCTCTGACCCCAGCAAGCTACCCAGGGGTCCACCTCTCTTCCTGGACTTGCAGGATAGGCCCCAGGGTGTCCCCTGGCCCTCCACCTAGGAGACTCTGACCCCAGCAAGCTACCCAAGGGTCTACGTCTCTCGCAGGACTTGCAGTAAAGGCCCCAGGGTGCCACTTGGCCCTCCACCTAGGGGCCTCTGACCCAGCAAGCTACCCATGGGTCCACCTCTCTCCCTGGACTTGCAGTAGAGGCCCCAGGATGTGCCCTGGCCCTCCACCTATGGGCCTCTGACCCCAGCAAGCTACCCAGGGGTCCACCTTTTTCCCTATACTGGCAGTATAGGCCCCAGGGTGCCCCCTGGCCCTCCACCTAGGGGCTTCTGACCCCAGCAAGCTACCCAGGGGTCCACCTCTCTCCCTGGACTTGCAGTAGAGGCCCCAGGGTGCCCCCTGGCCCTCCACCTAGGAGACTCTGACCCCAGCAAGCTACCCAAGGGTCTACGTCTCTCGCAGGACTTGCAGTAAAGGCCCCAGGGTGCCACTTGGCCCTCCACCTAGGGGCCTCTGACCCAGCAAGCTACCCATGGGTCCACCTCTCTCCCTGGACTTGCAGTAGAGGCCCCAGGATGTGCCCTGGCCCTCCACCTATGGGCCTCTGACCCCAGCAAGCTACCCAGGGGTCCACCTTTTTCCCTATACTGGCAGTATAGGCCCCAGGGTGCCCCCTGGCCCTCCACCTAGGGGCTTCTGACCCCAGCAAGCTACCCAGGGGTCCACCTCTCTCCCTGGACTTGCAGTAGAGGCCCCAGGGTGCCCCCTGGCCCTCCACCCAGGGGCCTCTGACTCCAGAAAGCTACCCAGGGGTCCACCTCTCTCCCTGGACTTGCAGTATAGGCCCCAGGGTCCCCCCCCCGCCCTCCACCTAGGGGCCTCTGAAGCCAGCAAGCTACCCAGGGGTCCACTTCTCTTCCTGGACTTGCAGGATAGGCCCCAGGGTGTCCCCTGGCCCTCCACCTAGGAGACTCTGACCCCAGAAAGCTACCCAGGGGTCTATGTCTCTCCCTGGCCTTGCAGTAAAAGCCCCAGGGTGCCACTTGACCCTCCACCTAGGGGCCTCTGACCCAGCAAACTACCCAGGGGTCCACCTTTTTCCTTATACTGGCAGTAGAGGCCTCAGGGTGCCCCCTGGCCCTCCACCTAGGGGCTTCTGACCCCAGCAAGCTACCCAGGGGTTCACCTCTCTCCCTGGACTTGCAGTAGAGGCACCAGGGTCCCCCATGGCCCTCCACCCAGGGGCCTCTGACCCCAGCAAGCTACCCAGGGATCCACCTCTCTTCCTGGACTTGCAGGATGGGCCCCAGGGTGCCCCCTGGCCCTCCACCTAGGGGCCTCAGACCCCAGCAAGCTACCCAGGGGTCCACCTCTCTCCCTGGACTTGCACTAGACGCCCCAGGCTGCCCCCTCGCCCTCCACTTAGGGGCCTCTGACCCCAGCAAGCTACCCAGGGGTCCACCTCTCTCCCTGTACTTGCAGGATAGGCCCCAGGGTGCCCCCTGGCCCTCCACCTATGGGCTTCTGACCCGAGCAAGCTACCCTGGGGTCCACCTCTCTCCCTGGAGTTTCAGTAGAGGCCCCAGGGTGCCCCCTGGCCCTCCACCTAGGGGCCTCAGACCCCAGCAAGCTACCCAGGGGTCCACCTCTTTCCCTGGACTTGCACTAGACGCCCCAGGCTGCCCCCTCGCACTCCACCTATGGGCCTCTGACCCCAGCAAGCTACCCTGGGGTCCACCTTTTTCCCTATACTGGCAGTATAGGCCCCAGGGTGCCCCCTGGCCCTCCACCTATGGGCTTCTGACCCCAGCAAGCTACCCAGGGGTCCACCTCTCTCCCTGGACTTGCAGTAGAGGCCCCAGGGTGCCCCCTGGCCCTCCACCCAGGGACCTCTGACTCCAGAAAGCTACCCAGGGGTCCACCTCTCTCCCTGGACTTGCAGTATAGGCCCCAGGGTCCCCCCCTTGCCCTCCACCTAGGGGCCTCTGAAGCCAGCAAGCTACCCAGGGGTCCACTTCTCTCCCTGGACTTGCAGTATAGGCCCCAGGGTCCCCCCCTTGCCCTCCACCTAGGGGCCTCTGAAGCCAGCAAGCTACCCAGGGGTCCACTTCTCTTCCTGGACTTGCAGGATAGGCCCCAGGGTGTCCCCTGGCCCTCCACCTAGGAGACTCTGACCCCAGAAAGCTACCCAGGGGTCTATGTCTCTCCCTGGCCTTGCAGTAAAGGCCCCAGGGTGCCACTTGACCCTCCACCTAGGGGCCTCTGACCCAGCAAACTACCCAGGGGTCCACCTTTTCCCTATACTGGCAGTAGAGGCCTCAGGGTGGAGGGTCAAGTGGCAAGTGGAGGGTCAAGCTACCCAGGGGTTCACCTCTCTCCCTGGACTTGCAGTAGAGGCCCCAGGGTCCCCCATGGCCCTCCACCTAGGGGCCTCTGACCCAGCAAGCTACCCATGGGTCCACCTCTCTCCCTGGACTTCCAGTAGAGGCCCCATGGTGTGCCCTGGCCCTCCACCTATGGGCCTCTGACCCCAGCAAGCTACCCAGGGGTCCACCTTTTTCCCTATACTGGCAGTATAGGCCCCAGGGTGCCCCCTGGCCCTCCACCTAGGGGCTTCTGACCCCAGCAAGCTACCCAGGGGTCCACCTCTCTCCCTGGACTTGCAGTAGAGGCCCCAGGGTGCCCCCTGGCCCTCCACCCATGGGCCTCTGACTCCAGAAAGCTACCCAGGGGTCCACCTCTCTCCCTAGACTTGCAGTATAGGCCCCAGGGTCCCCCCCTTGCCCTCCACCTAGGGGCCTCTGAAGCCAGCAAGCTACCCAGGGGTCCACTTCTCTTCCTGGACTTGCAGGATAGGCCCCAGGGTGTCCCCTGGCCCTCCACCTAGGAGACTCTGACCCCAGAAAGCTACCCAGGGGTCTATGTCTCTCCCTGGCCTTGCAGTAAAGGCCCCAGGGTGCCACTTGACCCTCCACCTAGGGGCCTCTGACCCAGCAAACTACCCAGGGGTCCACCTTTTTCCTTATACTGGCAGTAGAGGCTTCAGGGTGCCCCCTGGCCCTCCACCTAGGGGCTTCTGACCCCAGCAAGCTACCCAGGGGTTCACCTCTCTGCCTGGACTTGCAAGCTAGGCCCCAGCATGCCCTCTGGCCCTCCACCTAGTGGCCTCTGACCCCAGCAAGCTACCCAGGGGTCCACCTCTCTCCCTGGACTTGCAGGATAGGCCCCAGGGTGCCCCCTGGCCCTCCACCTATGGGCTTCTGACCCGAGCAAGCTACCCTGGGGTCCACCTCTCTCCCTGGAGTTTCAGTAGAGGCCCCAGGGTGCCCCCTGGCCCTCCACCTAGGGGCCTCAGACCCCAGCAAGCTACCCAGGGGTCCCCCTCGTTCCGTGGACTTGCACTAGACGCCCCAGGCTGCCCCCTCGCACTCCACCTATGGGCCTCTGACCCCAGCAAGCTACCCTGGGGTCCACCTTTTTCCCTATACTGGCAGTATAGGCCCCAGGGTGCCCCCTGGCCCTCCACCTATGGGCTTCTGACACCAGCAAGCTAGCCAGGGGTCCACCTCTCTTCCTGGACTTGCAGGATAGGCCCCAGCATGCCCTCTGGCCCTCCACCTAGTGGCCTCTGACCCCAGCAAGCAACCCAGGGGTCCACCTCTCTCCCTGGACTTGCAGGATAGGCCCCAGGGTGTCCCCTGGCCCTCCACCTAGGGGCCTCAGACCCCAGCATGCTACCCAGGGGTCCACCTCTCTCCCTGGACTTGCATTAGAGGCCCCAGGCTGCCCCCTCGCCCTCCACTTAGGGGCCTCTTACCCCAGCAAGCTACCCAGGGGTCCACCTCTTTGCCTGGACTTGCAGGATAGGCCCCAGCATGCCCCCTGGCCCTCCACCTATGGCCTCTGACCCCAGCAAGCTACCCAGGGGTCCACCTCTCTCCCTGGTCCTGCAGTATAGGCCCCAGCATGCCCCCTGGCCCTCCACCTAGGGGCCTCTGACCCTAGCAAGCTACCGAGGGGTATACTTCTCTCCCTGGACTTGCAGTATAGGCCCCAGGGTGCCCCCTGGCCCTCCACCTAGGGGCCTCAGACCCAAGCAAGCTACCCAGGGGTCCACCTCTCTCCCTGGACTTGCCGTATAGGCCCCAAGGTGCCCATTGACCCTCCACTTAGGGGCCTCTGACCCCAGAAAGCTACCGAGGGGTCCACTTCTCTCCCTGGACTTGCAGTATAGGCCCCAGGGGACCCCCTGGCCCTCCACCTATGGGCTTCTGACCCCAGCAAGCTACCCAGGGGTCTAGCTCTCTCTCTCTGGACTTGCAGTAGAGGCACCAGGGTGCCCCATGGCCCACCACCTATGGGCCTATGACCCCAGCAAGCTACCCAGGGGTCCACCTCTCTCCCTGGACTTGCAGTAGAGGCCACAGGGTGTCCCCTGGCCCTCCACCTAGGGAATTCAAGCCCCAGCAAGCTACTTAGGGGTCCACCTCTCTCCCTGGACTTGCACTAGATGCCCCAGGCTGCCCCCTCGCCCTCCACTTAGGGGCCTCTGACCCCAGCAAGCAACCCAGGGGTCCACCTCTCTGCCTGGACTTGCAAACTAGGCCCCAGCATGCCCTCTGGCCCTCCACCTAGTGGCCTCTGACCCCAGCAAGCAATCCAGGGGTCCACCTCTCTCCCTGGACTTGCAGGATAGGCCCCAGGGTGACCCCTGGCCCTCCACCTATGGGCCTCTGGCCCCAGTAAGCTACCCTGGGGTCCACCTCTCTCCCTGGAGTTTCAGTAGAGGCCCCAGGGTGCCCCCTGGCCCTTCACCCAGGGGCCTCTGACCCCAGCAAGCTACCCAGGGGCCCACCTCTCTCCCTGGACTTGCAGGATAGGCCCCAGGGTGCCCCCTGGCCCCCAACCTAGGGGCTTCTGATCCCAGCAAGCTACCCAGGGGTCCAGCTCTCTCCCTGGACTTGCACTAGACGCCCCAGGCTGCCCCCTCGCACTCCACTTAGGGGCCTCTGACCCCAGCAAGCTACCCAGGGGTACACCTCTCTGCCTGGACTTGCAGCAGAGGCCCCAAGGTGCCCCCCGACCCTCCACCTAGGGGCCTCTGACCCCAGCAAGCTACCCAGGGGTCCACTTCTCTTCCTATACTTGCAGTTTAGGCCCCAGGGTGCCCCCTGGCCCTTCACCTAGGGGCTTCTGACCCCAGCAAGCTACCCAGGGGTCCACCTCTCTCCCTGGACTTGCAGTAGAGGCCCCAGGGTGCCCCCTGGCCCTCCACCCAGGGGCCTCTGACTCCAGAAAGCTACCCAGGGGTCCACCTCTCTCCCTGGACTTGCAGTATAGGCCCCAGGTTCCCCCCCTAGCCCTCCACCTAGGGGCCTCTGAAGCCAGCAAGCTACCCAGGGGTCCACTTCTCTTCCTGAACTTGCAGGATAGGCCCCAGGGTGTCCCCTGGCCCTCAACCTAGGAAACTCTGACCCCAGCAAGCTACCCAGGGGTCTATGTCTCTCCCTGGCCTTGCAGTAAAGGCCCCAGGGTGCCACTTGACCCTCCACCTAGGGGCCTCTGACCCAGCAAACTACCCAGGGGTCCACCTTTTTCCCTATACTGGCAGTAGAGGCCTCAGGGTGCCCCCTGGCCCTCCACCTAGGGGCTTCTGACCCCAGCAAGCTACCCAGGGGTCAGACTCTCTCTCTGGGCTTGCAGTATAGGCCCCAGGGTGCCCCCTTGCCATTCACCTAGGGACTTCTGACCCCAGCAAGCTACCCAGGGGTCAGGCTCTCTCTCTGGGCTTGCAGTAGAGGCCCCAGGGTGCCCCCCTGGCCCTCCACCTAGGGGCTTCTGACCCCAGCAAGCTAGCCAGCGGTACACCTCTCTTCCTGGTCTTGCAGTATAGGCCCCAGGGTGCCCCCTTGCCTTCCACCTAGGGGCCTCTGACCCCAGAAAGCTACCAAGGGGTCCACCTCTCTCCCTGGACTTGCCGTATACGCCCCAAGGTGCCCCTTGACCCTCCACCTAGGGGCCTTTGACCCCAGCAAGCTACCCAGGGGTCCACTTCTCTCCCTGGAGTTTCAGTATTGGCCCCAGGGTGCCCCCTGGCCCTCCACCTAGGGGCCTCAGACCCCAGCAAGCTACCCAGGGGTCCACCTCTCTCTCTCTGGACTTGCAGTAGAGGCACCAGGGTGCCCCATGGCCCACCACCTATGGGCCTATGACCCCAGCAAGCTACCCAGGGGTCCACCTCTCTCCCTGGACTTGCAGTAGAGGCCACAGGGTGTCCCCTGGCCCTCCACCTAGGGGCCTCAGACCCCAGCAAGCTACCCAGGGGTCCACCTCTCTCCCTGGACTTGCACTAGACGCCCCAGGCTGCCCCCTCGCCCTCCACTTAGGGGCCTCTGACCCCAGCAGGCTACCCAGGGGTCCAACTCTCTGCCTGGACTTGCAAGCTAAGACCCAGCATGCCCTCTGGCCCTCCACCTAGTGGCCTCTGACCCCAGCAAGCAACCCAGGGGTCCACCTCTCTCCCTGGACTTGCAGGATAGGCCCCAGGGTGCCATCTGGCCCTCCACCTATGGGCCTCAGACCCCAGCAAGCTACCCAGGGGTCCACCTCTCTCCCTGGACTTGCATTAGAGGCCCCAGGCTGCCCCCTCGCCCTCCACTTAGGGGCCTCTGACCCCAGCAAGCTACCCAGGGGTCCACCTCTTTGCCTGGACTTGCAGGATAGGCCCCAGCATGCCCCCTGGCCCTCCACCTAGGGGGCTCTGACCCCAGCAAGCTACCCAGGGGTCCACCTCTCTCCCTGGTCTTGCAGTATAGGCCCCAGCATGCCCCCTGGCCCTCCACCTAGTGGCCTCTGACCCCAGCAAGCTACCCAAGGGTCCACTTCTCTCCCTGGACTTGCAGTATAGGCCCCAGGGTGCCCCTGGCCCTCCACCTAGGGGCCTCTGTCCCCAGTAAGCTACCCAGGGGTCCACTTCTCTCCCTGGAGGTTCAGTAGAGGCCCCTGGGTGCCCCCTGACCCTCCACCTAGGAGCCTCAGACCCAAGCAAGCTACCCAGGGGTCCACCCCTCACCCTGGACTTGCCGAATAGGCCCCAAGGTGCCCATTGACCCTCCACCTAGGGGCTTCTGACCCCAGAAAGCTACCGAGGGGTCCACTTCTCTCCCTTGACTTGCAGTATAGGCCCCAGGGGGCCCCCTGGCCCTCCACCTATGGGCCTCTGACAACAGCAAGCTACCCTGGGGTCCACCTCTCTCCCTGGAGTTTCAGTAGAGGCCCCAGCACGCCCCCTGGCCCTCCACCTAGGGGCATATGACCCCAGCAAGCTACCCAGGAGTCCAGCTCTCTCTCTCTGGACTTGCAGTATAGGCCCCAGGGTGCCCCATGGCCCTCCACCTAGGGGCCTCTGACCCCAGCAAGCTACCCAGAGGTCCACTTCTCTCCCTAAACTGGAGGTATAGGCTCCAGGGTGCCCCCTATCCCTTCACCTAGGGGCCTCTGACCCCAGCAAGCTACCCAGGGGTCAGGCTCTCTCTCTGGGCTTGCAGTATAGGCCCCAGGGTGCCCCCTTGCCATTCACCTAGGGGCTTCTGACCCCAGCAAGCTACCCAGGGGTCAGGCTCTCTCTCTGGATTTGCAGTAGAGGCCCCAGGGTGCCCCCCTGGCCCTCCACCTAGGGGCTTCTGACCCCAGCAAGCTAGCCAGCGGTACACCTCTCTTCCTGGTCTTGCAGTATAGGCCCCAGGGTGCCCCCTTGCCTTCCAACTAGGGGCCTCTGACCCCAGCAAGCTACCAAGGGGTCCACCTCTCTCCCTGGACTTGCCGTATAGGCCCCAAGGTGCCCCTTGACCCTCCACCTAGGGGCCTCTGACCCCAGCAAGCTACCCAGGGGTCCACTTCTCTCCCTGGAGTTTCAGAATTGGCCCCAGGGTGCCCCCTGGCCCTCCACCTAGGGGCCTCAGACCCCAGCAAGCTACCCAGGGGTCCACCTCTCTCCCTGGACTTGCATTAGAGGCCCCAGGCTGCCCCCTAGCCCTCCACTTAGGGGCCTCTGACCCCAGCAAGCTACCCAGGGGTACACCTCTCTGCCTGGACTTGCAGCAGAGGCCCCAAGGTGCCCCCCGACCCTCCACCTAGGGGCCTCTGACCCCAGCAAGCTACCCAGGGGTCCACTTCTCTTCCTGGACTTGCAGGATAGGCCCCAGGGTGTGCCCTGGCCCTCCACCTATGGGCCTCTGACCCCAGCAAGCTACCCAGGGGTCCACCTTTTTCCCTATACTGGCAGTTTAGGCCCCAGGGTGCCCCCTGGCCCTCCACCCAGGGGCCTCTGACTCCAGAAAGCTACCCAGGGGTCCACCTCTCTCCCTGGACTTGCAGTATAGGCCCCAGGTTCCCCCCCTTGCCCTCCACCTAGGGGCCTCTGAAGCCAGCAAGCTACCCAGGGGTCCACTTCTCTTCCTGGACTTGCAGGATAGGCCCCAGGGTGTCCCCTGGCCCTCAACCTAGGAGACTCTGACCCCAGCAAGCTACCCAGGGGTCTATGTCTCTCCCTGGCCTTGCAGTAAAGGCCCCAGGGTGCAACTTGACCCTCCACCTAGGGGCCTCTGACCCAGCAAACTACCCAGGGGTCCACCTTTTTCCCTATACTGGCAGTAGAGGCCTCAGGGTGCCCCCTGGCCCTCCACCTAGGGGCTTCTGACCCCAGCAAGCTACCCAGGGGTAAGACTCTCTCTCTGGGCTTGCAGTATAGGCCCCAGGGTGCCCCCTTGCCATTCACCTAGGGACTTCTGACCCCAGCAAGCTACCAAGGGGTCCACCTCTCTCCCTGGACTTGCCGTATACGCCCCAAGATGCCCCTTGACCCTCCACCTAGGGGCCTTTGACCCCAGCAAGCTACCCAGGGGTCCACTTCTCTCCCTGGAGTTTCAGTATTGGCCCCAGGGTGCCCCCTGGCCCTCCACCTAGGGGCCTCAGACCCCAGCAAGCTACCCAGGGGTCCACCTCTCTCTCTCTGCACTTGCAGTAGAGGCACCAGGGTGCCCCATGGCCCACCACCTATGGGCCTATGACCCCAGCAAGCTACCCAGGGGTCCACCTCTCTCCCTGGACTTGCAGTAGAGGCCACAGGGTGTCCCCTGGCCCTCCACCTAGGGGCCTCAGACCCCAGCAAGCTACCCAGGGGTCCACCTCTCTCCCTGGACTTGCAAGCTAGGACCCAGCATGCCCTCTGGCCCTCCACCTAGTGGCCTCTGACCCCAGCAAGCAACCCAGGGGTCCACCTCTCTCCCTGGACTTGCAGGATAGGCCCCAGGGTGCCATCTGGCCCTCCACCTATGGGCCTCAGACCCCAGCAAGCTACCCAGGGGTCCACCTCTCTCCCTGGACTTGCATTAGAGGCCCCAGGCTGCCCCCTCGCCCTCCACTTAGGGGCCTCTGACCCCAGCAAGCTACCCAGGGGTCCACCTCTTTGCCTGGACTTGCAGGATAGGCCCCAGCATGCCCCCTGGCCCTCCACCTAGGGGGCTCTGACCCCAGCAAGCTACCCAGGGGTCCACCTCTCTCCCTGGTCTTGCAGTATAGGCCCCAGCTTGCCCCCTGGCCCTCCACCTAGTGGCCTCTGACCCCAGCAAGCTACCCAGGGGTCCACTTCTCTCCCTGGACTTGCAGTATAGGCCCCAGGGTGCCCCTGGCCCTCCACCTAGGGGCCTCTGACCCCAGCAAGCTACCCAGAGGTCCACTTCTCTCCCTAAACTGGAGGTATAGGCTCCAGGGTGCCCCCTATCCCTTCACCTAGGGGCCTCTGACCCCAGCAAGCTACCCAGGGGTCAGGCTCTCTCTCTGGGCTTGCAGTATAGGCCCCAGGGTGCCCCCTTGCCATTCACCTAGGGGCTTCTGACCCCAGCAAGCTACCCAGGGGTCAGGCTCTCTCTCTGGATTTGCAGTAGAGGCCCCAGGGTGCCCCCCTGGCCCTCCACCTAGGGGCTTCTGACCCCAGCAAGCTAGCCAGCGGTACACCTCTCTTCCTGGTCTTGCAGTATAGGCCCCAGGGTGCCCCCTTGCCTTCCAACTAGGGGCCTCTGACCCCAGCAAGCTACCAAGGGGTCCACCTCTCTCCCTGGACTTGCCGTATAGGCCCCAAGGTGCCCCTTGACCCTCCACCTAGGGGACTCTGACCCCAGCAAGCTACCCAGGGGTCCACTTCTCTCCCTGGAGTTTCAGAATTGGCCCCAGGGTGCCCCCTGGCCCTCCACCTAGGGGCCTCAGACCCCAGCAAGCTACCCAGGGGTCCACCTCTCTCCCTGGACTTGCATTAGAGGCCCCAGGCTGCCCCCTAGCCCTCCACTTAGGGGCCTCTGACCCCAGCAAGCTACCCAGGGGTCCACCTCTTTGCCTGGTCTTGCAGGATAGGCCCCAGCATGCCCCCTGGCCCTCCACCTAGGGGCCTCTGACCCCAGCAAGCTACCCAATGGTCAACATCTCTCCCTGGTCTTGCCGTATAGGCCCCAGGGTGCCCCTTGGCCCTCCACCTAGGGGCCTCAGACCCCAGCAAGCTACCCAGGGGTCCACCTCTCTCCCTGGACTTGCACTAGACGCCCCAGGCTGCCCCCTCGCCCTCCACTTAGGGGCCTCTGACCCCAGCAAGCTACCCAGGCGTCCACCTCTCTGCCTGGACTTGCAAGCTAGAAACCAGCATGCCCTCTGGCCCTCCACCTAGTGGCCTCTGACCCCAGCAAGCTACCCAGGGGTCCACCTCTCTCCCTGGACTTGCAGGATAGGCCCCAGGGTGCCCCCTGGCCCTCCACCTATGGGCTTCTGACCCGAGCAAGCTACCCTGGGGTCCACCTCTCTCCCTGGAGTTTCAGTAGAGGCCCCAGGGTGCCCCCTGGCCCTCCACCTAGGGGCCTCAGACCCCAGCAAGCTACCCAAGGGTCCACCTCTTTCCCTGGACTTGCACTAGACGTCCCAGGCTGCCCCCTCGCACTCCACTTAGGGGCCTCTGACCCCAGCAAGCTACCCAGGGGTACACCTCTCTGCCTGGACTTGCAGCAGAGACCCAAGGTGCCCCCCGACCCTCCACCTAATGGCCTCTGACCCCAGCAAGCTACCCAGGGGTCCACTTCTCTTCCTGGACTTGCAGGATAGGCCCCAGGGTGTGCCCTGGCCCTCCACCTATGGGCCTCTGACCCCAGCAAGCTACCCAGGGGTCCACCTTTTTCCCTATACTGGCAGTTTAGGCCCCAGGGTGCCCCCTGGCCCTCCACCCAGGGGCCTCTGACTCCAGAAAGCTACCCAGGGGTCCACCTCTCTCCCTGGACTTGCAGTATAGGCCCCAGGTTCCCCCCCTTGCCCTCAACCTAGGAGACTCTGACCCCAGCAAGCTACCCAGGGGTCTATGTCTCTCCCTGGCCTTGCAGTAAAGGCCCCAGGGTGCAACTTGACCCTCCACCTAGGGGCCTCTGACCCAGCAAACTACCCAGGGGTCCACCTTTTTCCCTATACTGGCAGTAGAGGCCTCAGGGTGCCCCCTGGCCCTCCACCTAGGGGCTTCTGACCCCAGCAAGCTACCCAGGGGTCAGACTCTCTCTCTGGGCTTGCAGTATAGGCCCCAGGGTGCCCCCTTGCCATTCACCTAGGGACTTCTGACCCCAGCAAGCTACCAAGGGGTCCACCTCTCTCCCTGGACTTGCCGTATACGCCCCAAGGTGCCCCTTGACCCTCCACCTAGGGGCCTTTGACCCCAGCAAGCTACCCAGGGGTCCACTTCTCTCCCTGGAGTTTCAGTATTGGCCCCAGGGTGCCCCCTGGCCCTCCACCTAGGGGCCTCAGAACCCAGCAAGCTACCCAGGGGTCCACCTCTCTCTCTCTGCACTTGCAGTAGAGGCACCAGGGTGCCCCATGGCCCACCACCTATGGGCCTATGACCCCAGCAAGCTACCCAGGGGTCCACCTCTCTCCCTGGACTTGCAGTAGAGGCCACAGGGTGTCCCCTGGCCCTCCACCTAGGGGCCTCAGACCCCAGCAAGCTACCCAGGGGTCCACCTCTCTCCCTGGACTTGCACTAGACGCCCCAGGCTGCCACCTCGCCCTCCACTTAGGGGCCTCTGACCCCAGCAGGCTACCCAGGGGTCCACCTCTCTGCCTGGACTTGCAAGCTAGGACCCAGCATGCCCTCTGGCCCTCCACCTAGTGGCCTCTGACCCCAGCAAGCAACCCAGGGGTCCACCTCTCTCCCTGGACTTGCAGGATAGGCCCCAGGGTGCCATCTGGCCCTCCACCTATGGGCCTTTGACCCCAGCAAGCTACCCAGGGGTCCACCTCTCTCCCTGGACTTGCATTAGAGGCCCCAGGCTGCCCCCTCGCCCTCCACTTAGGGGCCTCTGACCCCAGCAAGCTACCCAGGGGTCCACCTCTTTGCCTGGACTTTTAGGATAGGCCCCAGCATGCCCCCTGGCCCTCCACCTAGGGGGCTCTGACCCCAGCAAGCTACCCAGGGGTCCATCTCTCTCCCTGGTCTTGCAGTATAGGCCCCAGCTTGCCCCCTGGCCCTCCACCTAGTGGCCTCTGACCCCAGCAAGCTACCCAGGGGTCCACTTCTCTCCCTGGAGTTTCAGTAGAGGCCCCTGGGTGCCCCCTGACCCTCCACCTAGGAGCCTCAGACCCAAGCAAGCTACCCAGGGGTCCACCCCTCACCCTGGACTTGCAGTATAGGCCCCAGGGTGCCCCTGGCCCTCCACCTAGGGGCCTCTGTCCCCAGTAAGCTACCCAGGGGTCCACTTCTCTCCCTGGAGTTTCAGTAGAGGCCCCTGGGTGCCCCCTGACCCTCCACCTAGGAGCCTCAGACCCAAGCAAGCTACCCAGGGGTCCACCCCTCACCCTGGACTTGCCGTATAGGCCCCAAGGTGCCCATTGACCCTCCACCTAGGGGCTTCTGACCCCAGAAAGCTACCGAAGGGTCCACTTCTCTCCCTTGACTTGCAGTATAGGCCCCAGGGGGCCCCCTGGCCCTCCACCTATGGGCCTCTGACAACAGCAAGCTACCCTGGGGTCCACCTCTCTCCCTGGAGTTTCAGTAGAGGCCCCAGCACGCCCCCTGGCCCTCCACCTAGGGGCATATGACCCCAGCAAGCTACCCAGGAGTCCAGCTCTCTCTCTCTGGACTTACAGTAGAGGCCCCAGGGTGCCCCATGGCCCTCCACCTAGGGGCCTCTGACCCCAGCAAGCTACCCAGAGGTCCACTTCTCTCCCTAAACTGGAGGTATAGGCTCCAGGGTGCCCCCTATCCCTTCACCTAGGGGCCTCAGACCCCAGCAAGCTACCCAGGGGTCAGGCTCTCTCTCTGGGCTTGCAGTATAGGCCCCAGGGTGCCCCCTTGCCATTCACCTAGGGGCTTCTGACCCCAGCAAGCTACCCAGGGGTCAGGCTCTCTCTCTGGGCTTGCAGTAGAGGCCCCAGGGTGCCCCCTGGCCCTCCACCTAGGGGCTTCTGACCCCAGCAAGCTAGCCAGCGGTACACCTCTCTTCCTGGTCTTGCAGTATAGGCCCCAGGGTGCCCCCTCTCCTTCCACCTAGGGGCCTCTGACCCCAGCAAGCTACCAAGGGGTCCACCTCTCTCCCTGGACTTGCCGTATAGGCCCCATGGTGCCCCTTGACCCTCCACCTAGGGGCCTCTGACCCCAGCAAGCTACCGAGGGGTCCACTACTCTCCCTGGACTTGCAGTATAGACCCCAGGGTGCCCCCTGGCCCTCCACCTAGGGGCCTCTGACCCCAGCAAGCTACCCAGGGGTCCACCTCTCTCCCTGGAGTTTCAGTATTGGCCCCAGGGTGCCCCCTGGCCCTCCACCTAGGGGCCTCAGACCCCAGCAAGCTACCGAGGGGTATACTTCTCTCCCTGGACTTGCATTAGAGGCCCCAGGCTGCCCCCTCGCCCTCCACTTAGGGGCCTCTGACCCCAGCAAGCTACCCAGGGGTCCACATTTTTGCCTGGACTTTCAGGATAGGCCCCAGCATGCCCCCTGGCCCTCCACCTAGGGGCCTCTGACCCCAGCAAGCTACCCAGGGGTCCACCTCTCTTCCTGGTCTTGCAGTATAGGCCCCAGCATGCCCCCTGGCCCTCCACGTAGGGGCCTCTGACCCCAGCAAGCTACCGAGGGGTATACTTCTCTCCCTGGACTTGCAGTATAGGCCCCAGGGGGCCCCCTGGCCCTCTGTCCCCAGAAAGCTACCCAGGGGTCCAGCTCTCTCTCTCTGCACTTGCAGTAGAGGCACCAGGGTGCCCCATGGCCCACCACCTATGGGCCTATGACCCCAGCAAGCTACCCAGGGGTCCACCTCTCTCCCTGGACTTGCAGTAGAGGCCACAGGGTGTCCCCTGGCCCTCCACCTAGGGGCCTCAGACCCCAGCAAGCTACCCAGGGGTCCTCCTCTCTCCCTGAACTTGCACTAGACGCCCCAGGCTGCCCCCTCGCCCTCCACTTAGGGGCCTCTGACCCCAGCAAGCTACCCAGGGGTCCACCTCTCTGCCTGGACTTGCAAGCTAGGCCCCAGCATGCCCTCTGGCCCTCCAGCTAGTGGCCTCTGACCCCAGCAAGCAACACAGGGGTCCATCTCTCTCCCTGGACTTGCAGGATAGGCCCCAGGGTGCCCCCTGGCCCTCCACCTATGGGCCTCTGGCCCCAGCAAGCTACCCTGGGGTCCAACTCTCTCCCTGGAGTTTCAGTAGAGGCCCCAGGGTGCCCCCTGGCCCTCCACCCAGGGGCCTCTGACCCCAGCAAGCTACCCAGGGGCCCACCTCTCTCCCTGGACTTGCAGGATAGGCCCCAGGGTGCCCCCTGGCCCCCCACCTAGGGGCTTCTGATCCCAGCAAGCTACCCAGGGGTCCAGCTCTCTCCCTGGACTTGCACTAGACGCCCCAGGCTGCCCCCTCGCACTCCACTTAGGGGCCTCTGACCCCAGCAAGCTACCCAGAGGTACACCTCTCTGCCTGGACTTGCAGCAGAGGCCCCAAGGTGTCCCCCGACCCTCCACCTAGGGGCCTCTGACCCCAGCAAGCTACCCAGGGGTCCACTTCTCTTCCTGGACTTGCAGGATAGGCCCCAGGGTGTCCCCTGGAACTCCACCAAGGAGACTCTGACCCCAGAAAGCTACCCAGGGGTCTATGTCTCTCCCTGGACTTGCAGTAAAGGCCCCAGGGTGCCACTTGGCCCTCCACCTAGGGGCCTCTGACCCAGCAAACTACCCAGGGGTCCACCTTTTTCCCTATACTGGCAGTAGAGGCCTCAGGGTGCCCCCTGGCCCTCCACCTAGGGGCTTCTGACCCCAGCAAGCTACCCAGGGGTCCACCTCTCTCCCTGGACTTGCAGTAGAGGCCCCTGGGTCCCCCCTGGCCCTCCACCCAGGGGCCTCTTACCCCAGCAAGCTATCCAGGGATCCACCTCTCTTCCTGGACTTGCAGGATAGGCCCCAGGGTGCCCCCTGGCCCTCCACCTAGGGGCCTCAGACCCCAGCAAGCTACCCAGGGGTCCACCTCTCTCCCTGGACTTGCAGGATAGGCCCCAGGGTGCCCCCTGGCCCTCCACCTATGGGCTTCTGACCCGAGCAAGCTACCCTGGGGTCCACCTCTCTCCCTGGAGTATCAGTAGAGGCCCCAGGGTGCCCCCTGGCCCTCCACTTAGGGGCCTCAGACACCAGCAAGCTACCCAGGGGTCCACCTCTTTCCCTGGACTTGCACTAGACGCCCCAGGCTGCCCCCTCGCACTCCACTTAGGGGCCTCTGACCCCAGCAAGCTACCCAGGAGTACACCTCTCTGCCTAAACTTGCAGCAGATGCCCCAAGGTGCCCCCCGACCCTCCACCTAGGGGCCTCTGACCCCAGCAAGCTACCCAGGGGTCCACCTCTCTTCCTGGACTTGCAGGATAGGCCCCAGGGTGCCCCCTAACCCTCCAACTAGGGGCCTCTTACCTCAGCAAGCTACCCTGTGGTCCACCTCTCTCCCTGGACTTGCAGTATAGGAACCAGGGTGCCCCGTTGCCCTTCACCTAGGGGCCTCTGACACCAGCAAGCTACCAAGGGGTCCATCTCTCTCCCTGGACTTGCAGTATAGGCCCAAATGTGCCCATTGGCCCTCCACCTAGGGGCCTCTGAAACCAGCAAGCTACCCAGGGGTCCACCTCTCTCCCTGGACTTGCAGTAGACGCCCCAGGGTGCCCCTTGCCCCTTCACCTAGGGGCTTCTGACCCCAGCAAGCTACCCAGGGGTCCACCTTTTTCCCTAAACTGGCAGTATAGGCCCCAGGGTGCCCCTGGCCCTCCACCTAGTGGCTTCTGACCCCAGCAAGCTAGCCAGGGGTAAACCTCTCTCCCTGGACTTGCAGTAGAGGCCCCAGGGTGCACCCTGGCCGTCCACCCAGGGGCCTCTGACCCCAGCAAGCTACCCAGGGGTCCACCTCTCTCCCTGGACTTGCAGAATAGGCCCCAGAGTGCCCCCTGGCCCTCCACCTAGGGTCTTCTGACCCCAGCAAGCTACCCAGAGGACCACCACTCTCCCTGGACTTGCAGTAGAGGCCCCAGGGTGCCCCCTGGCCCTCCACCCAGGGGCCTCTGACCCCAGCAAGCTACCCAGGGGTCCACCTCTCTCCCTGGACTTGCAGGATAGGCCCCAGGGTGCCCCCTGGCCCCCCACCAAGGGGCCTCTGATCCCAGCAAGCTACCCAGGGGTCCAGCTCTCTCCCTGGACTTGCAGTAGAGGCCCCAATGTGTCCTCTGGCCCTCAACCTAGGAGCCTTTGACCCCAGCAAGCTACCCAGGGGTCCAGCTCTCTATCTGGACTTGCAGTAGTGGCACCAGAGTGCCCTCTTGCCCTCCAACTAGGTGCCTCTGACCCCAGCAAGCTACCCAGGGGTCCACCTCTCTCCCTGGACTTGCAGTAAAGGCCCCAGGGTGCCCCTTTGGACTCCACCTAGGGGCCTCTGACCCCAGCAAGCTACCCAGGGGTCCACCTCCCTCCTTGGACTTGCAGTATAATCTACAGGGTGCCCCTTTGCCCTCCACCTAGGGGCCTCTGATCCCAGCAAGCTACCCAGGGGTCCTCCTCTCTCCTTGGACTTGCAGGATAGGCCCCAGGGTGCCCCCTTTCCCTCCACCTAGGGGCCTCTGACCCCAACAAGCTAGCAAGGGGTCCACCTCTCTTCCTGGACTTGCAGTATAGGCCCCAGGGTGCCACTTGGCCCTCCACCTAGGGGCCTTTGACCCCAGCAAGCTTCACAGGGTTCCACCTCTCTCCCTGGACTTGCAGTCTAGGCCCCAGGGTGCCCCTTGGCCCTCCACCTAGGGTCCTCTTACGCCAGCAAGCTACCCAGGGGTCCACCTCTCTTCCTGGACTTGCAGGATAGGCCCCAGGGTGCTATTTGGCCCTCCACTTAGTGTCCTTTGACCCCAGCAAGCTACCTTGGGGTCTACCTCTCTCCTTGGACTTGCCGTATAGGCTCCAAGGTGCCCCCTAACCCCCCACCTAGAGGCCTCTTACTTCAGCAAGCTACCCAGGGGTCCACCTCTCTCCCTGGACTTGCAGTATAGGAACCAGGGTGCCCCCTTTCCCATTAACCTAGCGGCCTCTGACACCAGCAAGCTACCCAGGGGTCCACCTGTCTCCCTGGACTTGCAGTAGACACCCAAGGGTGCACCTTGGCCCTCCACCTAGGGGCCTCTGACCCCAGCAAGCTACCAAGGGGTCCACCTGTCTCCCTGGACTTGCAGTAGACACCCAAGGGTGCCCCTTGGCCCTCCACCTAGGGGCCTCTGACCCCAGCAAGCTACCAAGGGGTCCACCTCTCTCCTTGGACTTGTAGTATAGGCCCCAGGGTGACCACCTAGCCCTCCACCTAGGGGCCTCTGACCCCAGCAAGCTACCCAGGGGTCCACCTCTCTTCCTGGACTTGCAGGATAGGCCCCAAGGTGCCCCCTGGCCCTCCACCTAGGGGCCTCTGATCCCAGAAAGCTACCCAGGGTTCCACCACTCTCCTTGGACTTGCAGTATAGGCCCCAGGGTGCCCCCCTTGCCGTCCACCTAGGGGCCTCTGACCCCAGCAAGCTACCCAGGGGTTTAGCTCTCTCCCTGGTTTTGCAGTAGAGGCCCCAGGGTGTCCCCTGGCCCTCCACCTAGGAGCCTTTGACCCCAGCAAGCTACCCTGGGGTCCATCTCTCTCTCTGGACTTGCAGTAGAGGCCCCAGAGTTCCCTCTGGCCCTCCAACTAGGGGCCTCTGACCCCAGCAAGCTATCCTGGGGTCCACCTCTCTGCCTGGACTTGCCGTATAGGTCCCAACGTGCCCCCTGACCCTCCACTTAGGGGCCTCTGACCCCAGCAAGCTACCCAGGGGTCCACCTCTCTTCCTGGACTTGCAGGATAGGCCCCAGGGTGCCCCCCTATCCCTTCACCTAGGGGCCTCTGACCCCAGCAAGCTACCCAGGGGTCCACCTCTCTCCCTGGACTTGCAGTATAGGCCCCAGGGTGCCCCCTTGCCCTCCACCTAGGGGCCTCTGACCCCAGCATGCTACCCAGGGGTCCACCTCTCTCCCT
Organism: Danio rerio; assembly: GCF_052040795.2. Lineage (NCBI taxonomy): Eukaryota > Metazoa > Chordata > Actinopteri > Cypriniformes > Danionidae > Danio > Danio rerio. The sequence continues at coordinate 54,091,715 of NC_141027.1, forward strand.
GGACTTGCATTAGAGGCCCCAGGTTGCCCCTTGGCCCTCCACCTTGGGGCCTCAGACCCCAGCAAGCTACCCAGGGGTCCACCTTTTTCCCTAAACTGGTAGTATAGGCCCCAGGGTGCCCCCTGGCCCTCCACCTAGGGGCTTCTGACCCCAGCAATCTACCTAGGGGTAAACCTCTCTCTCTGGAATTGCAGTAGAGGCCCCAGGGTGCACCCTGGCCCTCCACCCAGGGGCCTTTGACCCCAGCAAGCTACCCAGGGGTCCACCTCTCTCCCTGGACTTGCAGATTAGGCCCCAGGGTGCCCCTTGGCCCTCCACCTAGGGGCCTCTGACCCCAGCAAGCTATCCTGGGGTCCACCTCTCTGCCTGGACTTGCCGTATAGGTCCCAACGTGCCCCCTGACCCTCCACCTAGGGGCCTCTGACCCCAGCAAGCTACCCAGGGTTCCACCTCTCTTCCTGGACTTGCAGGATAGGCCCCAGGGTGCCCCCTGGCCCTCCACCTAGGGGCCTCTGACCCCAGCAAGCTACCCTGGGGTCCATCTCTCCCTGGATTTGCGGTATAGGCCCCAAGGTGCCCCCTGACCCTCCACCTAGGGGTTCTGACCCCAGCAAGCTACCCAGGGGTCCACCTCTCTGCCTGGACTTGCAGGATAGACCCCATCATGCCCCCTGGCCCTCCACCTAGGGGCCTTTGACCCCAGCAAGCTACCCAAGGGTTCACCTCTCTCCCTAAACTGGCAGAATAGGCCGCAGGGTGCCCCCTTGCCCTCCACCTAGGGGCCTCTGACCCCAGCAAGCTACCAAGGGGTCCACCTCTCTCACTGGATTTGCTGTAGAGGCCCCAGGGTGCCCCCTGGCCCTCCACCCAGGGGCCTCTGACCCCAGCAAGCTACCCAGGGGTCCACCTCTCTCCCTGGACTTGCAGTATAAGCCCCCGGGTGCCCCCCTTGCCTTCCACCTAGGGGCCTCTGTCCCCAGCAAGGTACCCAGAGGTCCACCTCTCTCCCTGGACTTGCCATTTAGGCCCCAAGGTGCCCCCCGACACTCCACTTAGGGGCCTCTGACCCCAGCAAGCTACCTAGGGGTCCACCTCTCTTCCTGGACTTGCAGGATAGGCCCCAGGGTGTCCCCTGGCCCTCCACTTAGGAGACTCTGACCCCAGCAAGCTACCAGGGGTCTACGTCTCTCCCTGGACTTGGAGTAAAGGCCCCAGGGTGCCACTTGGCCCTCCACCTAGGGGCCTCTGACCCCAGCAAGCTACCCTGGGGTCCACCTCTCTCCCTGGACTTGCGGTATAGGCCCCAAGGTGCCCCCTGACCCTCCACCTAGGGGTTCTGACCCCAGCAAGCTACCCAGGGGTACACCTCTCTTCCTGGACTTGCAGGATAGGCCCCTGGGTGCCCTTTGGCCCTCCACCTAGGGGCCTTTGACCCCAGCATGCTACCCAGGGGTCCACCTCTCTCCCTGGACTTGCATTAGAGGCCCCAGGGTACCCCCTCTCCCTCCACCTAGGGGCCTTTGACCCCAGCAAGCTACCCTGGGTTCCACCTCTCTTCCTGGACTTGCAGTATAGGCCCGAGGGTGCCCCCCTTGCCCTCCACCTAGGGGCCTCTGACCCCAGCACGCTACCCAGGGGTCCACCTTTTTCCCTAAACTGGCAGTATAGGCCACAGGGTGCCCGCTGGCCCTCCACCTAGGGGCCTCTGACCCCAGCAAGCTACCCAGGGGTCCACCTCTCTCCCTAAACTGGAGGTATAGGCTCCAGGGTGCCCCCTATCCCTTCACGTAGGGGCCTCTGACCCCAGCAAGCTACCCAGGGGTCAGGCTCTCTCTCTGGGCTTGCAGTATAGGCCCCAGGGTGCCCCCTTGCCATTCACCTAGGGGCTTCTGACCACAGCAAGCTACCCAGGGGTCCACCTCTTTGCCTGGACTTTAAGGATAGGCCCCAGCATGCCCCCTGGCCCTCCACCTAGGGGCCTCTGACCCCAGCAAGCTACCCAGGGGTCCACCTCTCTTCCTGGTCTTGCAGTATAGGCCCCAGCATGCCCCCTGGCCCTCCACGTAGGGGCCTCTGACCCCAGCAAGCTACCGAGGGGTATACTTCTCTCCCTGGACTTGCAGTATAGGCCCCAGGGGGCCCCCTGGCCCTCTGTCCCCAGAAAGCTACCCAGGGGTCCAGCTCTCTCTCTCTGGACTTGCAGTAGAGGCACCAGGGTGCCCCATGGCCCACCACCTATGGGCCTATGACCCCAGCAAGCTACCCAGGGGTCCACCTCTCTCCCTGGACTTGCAGTAGAGGCCACAGGGTGTCCCCTGGCCCTCCACCTAGGGGCCTCAGACCCCAGCAAGCTACCCAGGGGTCCTCCTCTCTCCCTGGACTTGCACTAGACGCCCCAGGCTGCCCCCTCGCCCTCCACTTAGGGGCCTCTGACCCCAGCAAGCTACCCAGGGGTCCACCTCTCTGCCTGGACTTGCAAGCTAGGCCCCAGCATGCCCTCTGGCCCTCCAGCTAGTGGCCTCTGACCCCAGCAAGCAACCCAGGGGTCCACCTCTCTCCCTGGACTTGCAGGATAGGCCCCAGGGTGCCCCCTGGCCCTCCACCTATGGGCCCCTGGCCCCAGCAAGCTACCCTGGGGTCCACCTCTCTCCCTGGAGTTTCAGTAGAGGCCCCAGGGTGCCCCCTGGCCCTCCACCCAGGGGCCTCTGACCCCAGCAAGCTACCCAGGGGCCCACCTCTCTCCCTGGACTTGCAGGATAGGCCCCAGGGTGCCCCCTGGCCCCCCACCTAGGGGCTTCTGATCCCAGCAAGCTACCCAGGGGTCCAGCTCTCTCCCTGGACTTGCACTAGACGCCCCAGGCTGCCCCCTCGCACTCCACTTAGGGGCCTCGGACCCCAGCAAGCTACCCAGAGGTACACCTCTCTGCCTGGACTTTCAGCAGAGGCCCCAAGGTGCCCCCCGACCCTCCACCTAGGGGCCTCTGACCCCAGCAAGCTACCCAGGGGTCCACCTCTCTCCCCAAACTGGAGGTATAGGCTCCAGGGTGCCCCCTATCCCTTCACCTAGGGGCCTCTGACCCCAGCAAGCTACCCAGGGGTCAGACTCTCTCTCTGGGCTTGCAGTATAGGCCCCAGGGTGCCCCCTTGCCATTCACCTAGGGACTTCTGACCCCAGCAAGCTGCCCAGGGGTCAGGCTCTCTCTCTGGGCTTGCAGTAGAGGCCCCAGGGTGCCCCCCTGGCCCTCCACCTAGGGGCTTCTGACCCCAGCAAGCTACCCAGGGGTCCAGCTCTCTCCCTGGACTTGCACTAGACGCCCCAGGCTGCCCCCTCGCACTCCACTTAGGGGCCTCGGACCCCAGCAAGCTACCCAGGGGTACACCTCTCTGCCTGGACTTGCAGCAGAGGCCCCAAGGTGCCCCCCGACCCTCCACCTAGGGGCCTCTGACCCCAGCAAGCTACCCAGGGGTCCACTTCTCTTCCTGGACTTGCAGGATAGGCCCCAGGGTGTCCCCTGGAACTCCACCAAGGAGACTCTGACCCCAGAAAGCTACCCAGGGGTCTATGTCTCTCCCTGGACTTGCAGTAAAGGCCCCAGGGTGCCACTTGGCCCTCCACCTAGGGGCCTCTGACCCAGCAAACTACCCAGGGGTCCACCTTTTTCCCTATACTGGCAGTAGAGGCCTCAGGGTGCCCCCTGGCCCTCCACCTAGGGGCTTCTGACCCCAGCAAGCTACCCAGGGGTCCACCTCTCTCCCTGGACTTGCAGTAGAGGCCCCAGGGTCCCCCCTGGCCCTCCACACAGGGGCCTCTGACCCCAGCAAGCTACCCAGGGGTCCACCTCTCTTCCTGGACTTGCAGGATAGGCCCCAGGGTGCCCCCTGGCCCTCCACCTAGGGGCCTCAGACCCCAGCAAGCTACCCAGGGGTCCACCTCTCTCCCTGGACTTGCAGGATAGGCCCCAGGGTGCCCCCTGGCCCTCCACCTATGGGCTTCTGACCCGAGCAAGCTACCCTGGGGTCCACCTATCTCCCTGGAGTATCAGTAGAGGCCCCAGGGTGCCCCCTGGCCCTCCACCTAGGGGCCTCTGAAGCCAGCAAGCTACCCAGGGGTCCATCTCTCTTCCTGGACTTGCAGGATAGGCCCCAGGGTGCCCCCTGGCCCTCCACCTAGGGGCCTCTGACCCCAGCAAGCTACCCAGGGGTCCAGCTCTCACCCTGGACTTGCAGTAGAGGCCCCAGGGTGTCTCCTGGCCCTCCACCTAGGGGCCTCTGACCCCAGCAAGCTACCCAGGGGTCCACCTCTTTCACTGGACTTGCAGTAGAGGCCCCAGGGTGCCCCTTGGCCCTCCACCTAGGGGCCTCTGACCCCATCAAGCTACCCAGGGGTCCACCTCTCTCCCTGGACTTGCAAGATAGGCCCCAGGGGGCCCCCTGGCCCTCCACCTATGGGCCTCTGACCCCAGCAAGCTACCCAGGGGTCCACTTCTCTCCCTGGAGTTTCAGTAGAGGCCCCTGGGTGCCCCCTGACCCTCCACCTAGGAGCCTCAGACCCAAGCAAGCTACCCAGGGGTCCACCCCTCACCCTGGACTTGCCGTATAGGCCCCAAGGTGCCCATTGACCCTCCAACTAGGGGCTTCTGACCCCAGAAAGCTACCGAGGGGTCCACTTCTCTCCCTTGACTTGCAGTATAGGCCCCAGGGGGCCCCCTGGCCCTCCAACTATGGGCCTCTGACAACAGCAAGCTACCCTGGGGTCCACCTCTCTCCCTGGAGTTTCAGTAGAGGCCCCAGCACGCCCCCTGGCCCTCCACCTAGGGGCATATGACCCCAGCAAGCTACCCAGGAGTCCAGCTCTCTCTCTCTGGACTTACAGTAGAGGCCCCAGGGTGCCCCATGGCCCTCCACCTAGGGGCCTCTGACCCCAGCAAGCTACCCAGAGGTCCACCTCTCTCCCTAAACTGGAGGTATAGGCTCCAGGGTGCCCCCTATCCCTTCACCTAGGGGCCTCTGACCCCAGCAAGCTACCCAGGGGTCAGGCTCTCTCTCTGGGCTTGCAGTATAGGCCCCAGGGTGCCCCCTTGCCATTCACCTAGGGGCTTCTGACCCCAGCAAGCTACCCAGGGGTCAGGCTCTCTCTCTGGGCTTGCAGTAGAGGCCCAAGGGTGCCCCCCTGGCCCTCCACCTAGGGGCTTCTGACCCCAGCAAGCTAGCCAGCGGTACACCTCTCTTCCTGGTCTTGCAGTATAGGCCCCAGGGTGCCCCCTTGCCTTCCACCTAGGGGCCTCTGACCCCAGCAAGCTACCAAGGGGTCCACCTCTCTCCCTGGACTTGCCGTATAGGCCCCAAGGTGCCCCTTGACCCTCGACCTAGGGGCCTCTGACCCCAGCAAGCTACCCAGGGGTCCACTTCTCTCCCTGGAGTTTCAGAATTGGCCCCAGGGTGCCCCATGGCCCTCCACCTAGGGGCCTCAGACCCCAGCAAGCTACCCAGGGGTCCACCTCTCTCCCTGGACTTGCATTAGAGGCCCCACGCTGCCCCCTCGCCCTCCACTTAGGGGCCTCTGACCCCAGCAAGCTACCCAGGGGTCCACCTCTTTGCCTGGTCTTGCAGGATAGGCCCCAGCATGCCCCCTGGCCCTCCACCTAGGGGCCTCTGACCCCAGCAAGCTACCCAGGGGTCAACATCTCTCCCTGGTCTTGCCGTATAGGCCCCAGGGTGCCCCCTGGCCCTCCACCTAGGGGCCTCAGACCCCAGCAAGCTACCCAGGGGTCCACCTCTCTTCCTGGACTTGCACTAGACGCCCCAGGCTGCCCCCTCGCCCTCCACTTAGGGGCCTCTGACCCCAGCAAGCTACCCAGGCGTCCACCTCTCTGCCTGGACTTGCAAGCTAGGCCCCAGCATGCCCTCTGGCCCTCCACCTAGTGGCCTCTGACCCCAGCAAGCTACCCAGGGGTCCACCTCTCTCCCTGGACTTGCAGGATAGGCCCCAGGGTGCCCCCTGGCCCTCCACCTATGGGCTTCTGACCCGAGCAAGCTACCCTGGGGTCCACCTCTCTCCCTGGAGTTTCAGTAGAGGCCCCAGGGTGCCCCCTGGCCCTCAACCTAGGGGCCTCAGACCCCAGCAAGCTACCCAAGGGTCCACCTCTTTCCCTGGACTTGCACTAGACGCCCCAGGCTGCCCCCTCGCACTCCACTTAGGGGCCTCTGACCCCAGCAAGCTACCCAGGGGTACACCTCTCTGCCTGGACTTGCAGCAGATGCCCCAAGGTGCCCCCCGACCCTCCACCTAGTGGCCTCTGACCCCAACAAGCTACCCAGGGGTCCACCTCTCTTCCTGGACTTGCAGGATAGGCCCCAGGGTGCCCCCTAACCCTCCACCTAGGGGCCTCTGACCCAGCAAGCTACCCATGGGTCCACCTTTTTCCCTATACTGGCAGTATAGGCCCCAGGGTGCCCCCTGGCCTTCCACCTAGGGGCTTCTGACCCCAGCAAGCTACCCAGGGGTACACCTCTCTCCCTGGACTTGCAGTAGAGGCCCCAGGGTGCCCCCTGGCCCTCCACCCAGGGGTCTCTGACTCCAGAAAGCTACCCAGGGGTCCACCTCTCTCCCTGGACTTGCAGTATAGGCCCCAGGGTCCCCCCTTGCCCTCCACCTAGGGGCCTCTGAAGCCAGCAAGCTACCCAGGGGTCCATCTCTCTTCCTGGACTTGCAGGAAAGGCCCCAGGGTGCCCCCTGGCCCTCCACCTAGGGGCCTCTGACCCCAGCAAGCTACCCAGGGGTCCAGCTCTCACCCTGGACTTGCAGTAGAGGCCCCAGGGTGTCTCATGGCCCTCCACCTAGGGGCCTCTGACCCCAGCAAGCTACCCAGGGGTCCACCTCTTTCACTGGACTTGCAGTAGAGGCCCCAGGGTGCCCCTTGGCCCTCCACCTAGGGGCCTCTGACCCCATCAAGCTACCCAGGGGTCCACCTCTCTCCCTGGACTTGCAAGATAGTACCCTGGGGGCCCCCTGGCCCTCCACCTATGGGCCTCTGACCCCAGCAAGCTACCCTGGGGTCCACCTCTCTCCCTGGAGTTTCAGTAGAGGCCCCAGCACGCCCCCTGGCACTCCACCTAGGGGCATATGACCCCAGCAAGCTACCCAGCGGTCAAGCTCTCTCTCTCTGGACTTACAGTAGAGGCCCCACGGTGCCCAATGGCCCTCCACCTAGGGGCCTCTGGCCCCAGCAAGCTACCCAGGGGTCCACCTCTCTCCTTGGACTTGCAGTATAGGCCCCAGGGTGCCCCCTGGCCCTCCACCTAGGGGCCTCTGACCCCAGCAAGCTACCAAGGGGTCCACCTCTCTCCCTGGAGTTTTAGTATTGGCCCCAGGGTGCCCCCTGGCCCTCCACCTAGGGGCCTCAGACCCCAGCAAGCTACCCAGGGGTCCACCGCTCTCCCTGGACTTGCATTAGAGGCCCCAGGATGCCCCCTCGCCCTCCACTTAGGGGCCTCTGACCCCAGCAAGCTACCCAGGGGTCCACCTCTATGCCTGGACTTGCAGGATAGGCCACAGCATGCCCCCTGGCCCTCCACCTAGGGGCCTCTGACCCCTGCAAGCTACCCAGGGGTCAGGATCTCTCCCTGGACTTGCCGTATAGGCCCCATGGTGCCCCTTGACCCTCCACCTAGGGGCCTCTGACCCCAGCAAGCTACCGAGGGGTCCACTACTCTCCCTGGACTTGCAGTATAGGCCCCAGGGTGTCCCCTGGCCCTCCACCTAGGGGCCTCTGACCCCAGCAAGCTACCCAGGGGTCCACCTCTCTCCCTGGAGTTTCAGTATAGGCCCCAGGGTGCCCCTTGGCCCTCCACCTAGGGGCCTCAGACCCCAGCAAGCTACCGAGGGGTATACTTCTCTCCCTGGACTTGCATTAGAGGCCCCAGGCTGCCCCCTCGCCCTCCACTTAGGGGCCTCTGACCCCAGCAAGCTACCCAGGGGTCCACCTCTTTGCCTGGACTTTCAGGATAGGCCCCAGCATGCCCACTGGCCCTCCACCTAGGGGCCTCTGACCCCAGCAAGCTACCCAGGGGTCCACCTCTCTTCCTGGTCTTGCAGTATAGGCCCCAGCATGCCCCCTGGCCCTCCACGTAGGGGCCTCTGACCCCAGCAAGCTACCGAGGGGTATACTTCTCTCCCTGGACTTGCAGTATAGGCCCCAGGGGGCCCCCTGGCCCTCTGTCCCCAGAAAGCTACCCAGGGGTCCAGCTCTCTCTCTCTGGACTTGCAGTAGAGGCACCAGGGTGCCCCATGGCCCACCACCTATGGGCCTATGACCCCAGCAAGCTACCCAGGGGTCCACCTCTCTCCCTGGACTTGCAGTAGAGGCCACAGGGTGTCCCCTGGCCCTCCACCTAGGGGCCTCAGACCCCAGCAAGCTACCCAGGGTTCCTCCTCTCTCCCTGGACTTGCACTAGACGCCCCAGGCTGCCCCCTCGCCCTCCACTTAGGGGCCTCTGACCCCAGCAAGCTACCCAGGGGTCCACCTCTCTGCCTGGACTTGCAAGCTAGGCCCCAGCATGCCCTCTGGCCCTCCAGCTAGTGGCCTCTGACCCCAGCAAGCAACCCAGGGGTCCACCTCTCTCCCTGGACTTGCAGTATAGGCCCCAGGGTGCCCCCTGGCCCTCCACCTAGGGGCCTCTGACCCTAGTAAGCTACCCAGGGGTCCACTTCTCTCCCTGGAGTTTCAGTAGAGGCCCCAGGGTGCCCCCTGACCCTCCACCTAGGAGCATCAGACCCAAGCAAGCTACCCAGGGGTCCACCTCTCTCCCTGGACTTGCCGTATAGGCACAAAGGTGCCCATTGACCCTCCACCTAGGGGCTTCTGACCCCAGAAAGCTACCGAGGGGTCCACTTCATTCCCTTGACTTGCAGTATAGGCCCAGGGGGCCCCCTGGCCCTCCACCTATGGGCCTCTGACCCCAGCAAGCTACGCTGGGGTTCACCTCTCTCCCTGGAGTTTCAGTAGAGGCCCCAGCACGCCCCCTGGCCCTCCACCTAGGGGCATATGACCCCAGCAAGCTACCCAGGGGTCCAGCTCTCTCTCTCTGGACTTACAGTAGAGGCCCCAGGGTGCCCCATGGCCCTCCACCTAGGGGCCTCTGACCCCAGCAAGCTACCCAGGGGTCCACCTCTCTCCCTAAACTGGAGGTATAGAATCCAGGGTGCCCCCTATCCCTTCACCTAGGGGCCTCTGACCCCAGCAAGCTACCCAGGGGTCCACATCTCTCTCTGGACTTGCAGTATAGGCCCCAGGGTGCCCCCTTGCCATTCACCTAGGATCCTCTGACCCCAGCAAGTTACCCAGGGGTCCAACTCTCTCCCTGGACTTGCAGTAGAGGCCCCAGGGTGTCCCCTGGCCTTCCACCTAGGGGCCTCTGACCCCAGCAAGCTACCCAGGGGTCCTCCTCTCTCCCTGGACTTGCAGGATAGGCCCCAGGGTGCCCTCCTTGCCCTCCACCTAGGGGCCTCTGACCCCTGCAAGCTACCCAGGGGTCAGGATCTCTCTCTGGGCTTGCAGTAGAGGCCCCAGGGTGCCCCCTGGCCCTCCACCTAGGGGCTTCTGACCCCAGCAAGCTAGCCAGCGGTACACCTCTCTTCCTGGTCTTGCAGTATAGGCCCCAGGGTGCCCCCTCTCCTTCCACCTAGGGGCCTCTGACCCCAGCAAGCTACCAAGGGGTCCACCTCTCTCCCTGGACTTGCCGTATAGGCCCCATGGTGCCCCTTGACCCTCCACCTAGGGGCCTCTGACCCCAGCAAGCTACCGAGGGGTCCACTACTCTCCCTGGACTTGCAGTATAGGCCCCAGGGTGCCCCCTGGCCCTCCACCTAGGGGCCTCTGACCCCAGCAAGCTACCCAGGGGTCCACCTCTCTCCCTGGAGTTTCAGTATTGGCCCCAGGGTGCCCCCTGGCCCTCCACCTAGGGGCCTCAGACCCCAGCAAGCTACCGAGGGGTATACTTCTCTCCCTGGACTTGCATTAGAGGCCCCAGGCTGTCCCCTCGCCCTCCACTTAGGGGCCTCTGACCCCAGCAAGCTACCCAGGGGTCCACCTCTTTGCCTGGACTTTCAGGATAGGCCCCAGCATGCCCCCTGGCCCTCCACCTAGGGGCCTCTGACCCCAGCAAGCTACCCAGGGGTCCACCTCTCTTCCTGGTCTTGCAGTATAGGCCCCAGCATGCCCCCTGGCCCTCCACGTAGGGGCCTCTGACCCCAGCAAACTACCGAGGGGTATACTTCTCTCCCTGGACTTGCAGTATAGGCCCCAGGGGGCCCCCTGGCCCTCTGTCCCCAGAAAGCTACCCAGGGGTCCAGCTCTCTCTCTCTGGACTTGCAGTAGAGGCACCAGGGTGCCCCATGGCCAACCACCTATGGGCCTATGACCCCAGCAAGCTACCCAGGGGTCCACCTCTCTCCCTGGACTTGCAGTAGAGGCCACAGGGTGTCCCCTGGCCCTCCACCTAGGGGCCTCAGACCCCAGCAAGCTACCCAGGGGTCCACCTCTCTCCCTGGACTTGCACTAGACGCCCCAGGCTGCCCCCTCACCCTCCACTTAGGGGCTTCTGACCCCAGCAAGCTACCCAGGGGTCCACCTCTCTGCCTGGACTTGCAAGCTAGGCCCCAGCATGCCCTCTGGCCCTCCAGCTAGTGGCCTCTGACCCCAGCAAGCAACCCAGGGGTCCACCTCTCTCCCTGGACTTGCAGGATAGTCCCCAGGGTGCCCCCTGGCCCTCCACCTATGGGCCTCTGGCCCCAGCAAGCTACCCTGGGGTCCACCTCTCTCCCTGGAGTTTCAGTAGAGGCCCCAGGGTGCCCCCTGGCCCTCCACCCAGGGGCCTCTGACCCCAGCAAGCTACCCAGGGGCCCACCTCTCTCCCTGGACTTGCAGGATAGGCCCCAGGGTGTCCCCTGGCCCCCAACCTAGGGGCTTCTGATCCCAGCAAGCTACCCAGGGGTCCAGCTCTCTCCCTGGACTTGCACTAGACGCCCCAGGCTGCCCCCTCGCACTCCACTTAGGGGCCTCGGACCCCAGCAAGCTACCCAGGGGTACACCTCTCTGCCTGGACTTGCAGCAGAGGCCCCAAGGTGCCCCCCGACCCTCCACCTAGGGGCCTCTGACCCCAGCAAGCTACCCAGGGGTCCACTTCTCTTCCTGGACTTGCAGGATAGGCCCCAGGGTGTCCCCTGGAACTCCACCAAGGAGACTCTGACCCCAGAAAGCTACCCAGGGTTCTATGTCTCTCCCTGGACTTGCAGTAAAGGCCCCAGGGTGCCACTTGGCCCTCCACCTAGGGGCCTCTGACCCAGCAAACTACCCAGGGGTCCACCTTTTTCCCTATACTGGCAGTAGAGGCCTCAGGGTGCCCCCTGGCCCTCCACCTATGGGCTTCTGACCCGAGCAAGCTACCCTGGGGTCCACCTCTCTCCCTGGAGTGTCAGTAGAGGCCCCAGGGTGCCCCCTGGCCCTCCACCTAGGGGCCTCAGACACCAGCAAGCTACCCAGGGGTCCACCTCTTTCCCTGGACTTGCACTAGACGCCCCAGGCTGCCCCCTCGCACTCCACTTAGGGGCCTCTGACCCCAGCAAGCTACCCAGGAGTACACCTCTCTGTCTGGACTTGCAGCAGATGCCCCAAGGTGCCCCCCGACCATCCACCTAGGGGCCTCTGACCCCAGCAAGCTACCCAGGGGTCCACCTCTCTTCCTGGACTTGCAAGATAGGCCCCAGGGTGCCCCCTAACCCTCCAACTAGGGGCCTCTTACCTCAGCAAGCTACCCTGTGGTCCACCTCTCTCCCTGGACTTGCAGTATAGGAACCAGGGTGCCCCGTTGCCCTTCACCTAGGGGCCTCTGACACCAGCAAGCTACCAAGGGGTCCATCTCTCTCCCTGGACTTGCAGTATAGGCCCAAATGTGCCCATTGGCCCTCCACCTAGGGGCCTCTGAACCCAGCAAGCTACCCAGGGGTCCACCTCTCTCCCTGGACTTGCAGTAGACGCCCCAGGGTGCCCCTTGCCCCTTCACCTAGGGGCCTCTGACCCCAGCAAGCTACCCAGGGGTCCACCTCTCTCCCTGGACTTGCAGAATAGGCCCCAGAGTGCCCCCTGGCCCTCCACCTAGGGTCTTCTGACCCCAGCAAGCTACCCAGAGGACCACCACTCTCCCTGGACTTGCAGTAGAGGCCCCAGGGTGCCCCCTGGCCCTCCACCCAGGGGCCTCTGACCCCAGCAAGCTACCCAGGGTTCCACCTCTCTCCCTGGACTTGCAGGATAGGCCCCAGGGTGCCCCCTGGCCCCCCACCAAGGGGCCTCTGACCCCAGCAAGCTACCCAGGGGTCCAGCTCTCTCCCTGGACTTGCAGTAGAGGCCCCAATGTGTCCTCTGGCCCTCCACCTAGGAGCCTTTGACCCCAGTAAGCTACCCAGGGGTCCAGCTCTCTCTCTGGACTTGCAGTAGAGGCAACAGAGTGCCCTCTTGCCCTCAAACTAGGTGCCTCTGACCCCAGCAAGCTACCCAGGGGTCCACCTCTCTCCCTGGAGTTTTAGTATTGGCCCCAGGGTGCCCCCTGGCCCTCCACCTAGGGGCCTCAGACCCCAGCAAGCTACCCAGGGGTCCACCGCTCTCCCTGGACTTGCATTAGAGGCCCCAGGATGCCCCCTCGCCCTCCACTTAGGGGCCTCTGACCCCAGCAAGCTACCCAGGGGTCCACCTCTATGCCTGGACTTGCAGGATAGGCCACAGCATGCCCCCTGGCCCTCCACCTAGGGGCCTCTGACCCCTGCAAGCTACCCAGGGGTCAGGATCTCTCTCTGGGCTTGCAGTAGAGGCCCCAGGGTGCCCCCTGGCCCTCCACCTAGGGGCTTCTGACCCCAGCAAGCTAGCCAGCGGTACACCTCTCTTCCTGGTCTTGCAGTATAGGCCCCAGGGTGCCCCCTCTCCTTCCACCTAGGGGCCTCTGACCCCAGCAAGCTACCAAGGGGTCCACCTCTCTCCCTGGACTTGCCGTATAGGCCCCATGGTGCCCCTTGACCCTCCACCTAGGGGCCTCTGACCCCAGCAAGCTACCGAGGGGTCCACTACTCTCCCTGGACTTGCAGTATAGGCCCCAGGGTGTCCCCTGGCCCTCCACCTAGGGGCCTCTGACCCCAGCAAGCTACCCAGGGGTCCACCTCTCTCCCTGGAGTTTCAGTATAGGCCCCAGGGTGCCCCTTGGCCCTCCACCTAGGGGCCTCAGACCCCAGCAAGCTACCGAGGGGTATACTTCTCTCCCTGGACTTGCATTAGAGGCCCCAGGCTGCCCCCTCGCCCTCCACTTAGGGGCCTCTGACCCCAGCAAGCTACCCAGGGGTCCACCTCTTTGCCTGGACTTTCAGGATAGGCCCCAGCATGCCCACTGGCCCTCCACCTAGGGGCCTCTGACCCCAGCAAGCTACCCAGGGGTCCACCTCTCTTCCTGGTCTTGCAGTATAGGCCCCAGCATGCCCCCTGGCCCTCCACGTAGGGGCCTCTGACCCCAGCAAGCTACCGAGGGGTATACTTCTCTCCCTGGACTTGCAGTATAGGCCCCAGGGGGCCCCCTGGCCCTCTGTCCCCAGAAAGCTACCCAGGGGTCCAGCTCTCTCTCTCTGGACTTGCAGTAGAGGCACCAGGGTGCCCCATGGCCCACCACCTATGGGCCTATGACCCCAGCAAGCTACCCAGGGGTCCACCTCTCTCCCTGGACTTGCAGTAGAGGCCACAGGGTGTCCCCTGGCCCTCCACCTAGGGGCCTCAGACCCCAGCAAGCTACCCAGGGGTCCTCCTCTCTCCCTGGACTTGCACTAGACGCCCCAGGCTGCCCCCTCGCCCTCCACTTAGGGGCCTCTGACCCCAGCAAGCTACCCAGGGGTCCACCTCTCTGCCTGGACTTGCAAGCTAGGCCCCAGCATGCCCTCTGGCCCTCCAGCTAGTGGCCTCTGACCCCAGCAAGCAACCCAGGGGTCCACCTCTCTCCCTGGACTTGCAGTATAGGCCCCAGGGTGCCCCCTGGCCCTCCACCTAGGGGCCTCTGACCCTAGTAAGCTACCCAGGGGTCCACTTCTCTCCCTGGAGTTTCAGTAGAGGCCCCAGGGTGCCCCCTGACCCTCCACCTAGGAGCATCAGACCCAAGCAAGCTACCCAGGGGTCCACCTCTCTCCCTGGACTTGCCGTATAGGCACAAAGGTGCCCATTGACCCTCCACCTAGGGGCTTCTGACCCCAGAAAGCTACCGAGGGGTCCACTTCATTCCCTTGACTTGCAGTATAGGCCCAGGGGGCCCCCTGGCCCTCCACCTATGGGCCTCTGACCCCAGCAAGCTACGCTGGGGTTCACCTCTCTCCCTGGAGTTTCAGTAGAGGCCCCAGCACGCCCCCTGGCCCTCCACCTAGGGGCATATGACCCCAGCAAGCTACCCAGGGGTCCAGCTCTCTCTCTCTGGACTTACAGTAGAGGCCCCAGGGTGCCCCATGGCCCTCCACCTAGGGGCCTCTGACCCCAGCAAGCTACCCAGGGGTCCACCTCTCTCCCTAAACTGGAGGTATAGAATCCAGGGTGCCCCCTATCCCTTCACCTAGGGGCCTCTGACCCCAGCAAGCTACCCAGGGGTCCACATCTCTCCCTGGACTTGCAGTATAGGCCCCAGGGTGCCCCCTTGCCATTCACCTAGGATCCTCTGACCCCAGCAAGTTACCCAGGGGTCCAACTCTCTCCCTGGACTTGCAGTAGAGGCCCCAGGGTGTCCCCTGGCCTTCCACCTAGGGGCCTCTGACCCCAGCAAGCTACCCAGGGGTCCTCCTCTCTCCCTGGACTTGCAGGATAGGCCCCAGGGTGCCCTCCTTGCCCTCCACCTAGGGGCCTCTGACCCCTGCAAGCTACCCAGGGGTCAGGATCTCTCTCTGGGCTTGCAGTAGAGGCCCCAGGGTGCCCCCTGGCCCTCCACCTAGGGGCTTCTGACCCCAGCAAGCTAGCCAGCGGTACACCTCTCTTCCTGGTCTTGCAGTATAGGCCCCAGGGTGCCCCCTCTCCTTCCACCTAGGGGCCTCTGACCCCAGCAAGCTACCAAGGGGTCCACCTCTCTCCCTGGACTTGCCGTATAGGCCCCATGGTGCCCCTTGACCCTCCACCTAGGGGCCTCTGACCCCAGCAAGCTACCGAGGGGTCCACTACTCTCCCTGGACTTGCAGTATAGGCCCCAGGGTGCCCCCTGGCCCTCCACCTAGGGGCCTCTGACCCCAGCAAGCTACCCAGGGGTCCACCTCTCTCCCTGGAGTTTCAGTATTGGCCCCAGGGTGCCCCCTGGCCCTCCACCTAGGGGCCTCAGACCCCAGCAAGCTACCGAGGGGTATACTTCTCTCCCTGGACTTGCATTAGAGGCCCCAGGCTGCCCCCTCGCCCTCCACTTAGGGGCCTCTGACCCCAGCAAGCTACCCAGGGGTCCACCTCTTTGCCTGGACTTTCAGGATAGGCCCCAGCATGCCCCCTGGCCCTCCACCTAGGGGCCTCTGACCCCAGCAAGCTACCCAGGGGTCCACCTCTCTTCCTGGTCTTGCAGTATAGGCCCCAGCATGCCCCCTGGCCCTCCACGTAGGGGCCTCTGACCCCAGCAAGCTACCGAGGGGTATACTTCTCTCCCTGGACTTGCAGTATAGGCCCCAGGGGGCCCCCTGGCCCTCTGTCCCCAGAAAGCTACCCAGGGGTCCAGCTCTCTCTCTCTGGACTTGCAGTAGAGGCACCAGGGTGCCCCATGGCCCACCACCTATGGGCCTATGACCCCAGCAAGCTACCCAGGGGTCCACCTCTCTCCCTGGACTTGCACTAGACGCCCCAGGCTGCCCCCTCACCCTCCACTTAGGGGCTTCTGACCCCAGCAAGCTACCCAGGGGTCCACCTCTCTGCCTGGACTTGCAAGCTAGGCCCCAGCATGCCCTCTGGCCCTCCAGCTAGTGGCCTCTGACCCCAGCAAGCAACCCAGGGGTCCACCTCTCTCCCTGGACTTGCAGGACAGGCCCCAGGGTGCCCCCTGGCCCTCCACCTATGGGCCTCTGGCCCCAGCAAGCTACCCAGGGGTCCACCTCTCTCCCTGGACTTGCACTAGACGCCCCAGGCTGCCCCCTCACCCTCCACTTAGGGGCTTCTGACCCCAGCAAGCTACCCAGGGGTCCACCTCTCTGCCTGGACTTGCAAGCTAGGCCCCAGCATGCCCTCTGGCCCTCCAGCTAGTGGCCTCTGACCCCAGCAAGCAACCCAGGGGTCCACCTCTCTCCCTGGACTTGCAGGATAGGCCCCAGGGTGCCCCCTGGCCCTCCACCTATGGGCCTCTGGCCCCAGCAAGCTACCCTGGGGTCCACCTCTCTCCCTGGAGTTTCAGTAGAGGCCCCAGGGTGCCCCCTGGCCCTCCACCCAGGGGCCTCTGACCCCAGCAAGCTACCCAGGGGCCCACCTCTCTCCCTGGACTTGCAGGATAGGCCCCAGGGTGTCCCCTGGCCCCCCACCTAGGGGCTTCTGATCCCAGCAAGCTACCCAGGGGTCCAGCTCTCTCCCTGGACTTGCACTAGACGCCCCAGGCTGCCCCCTCGCACTCCACTTAGGGGCCTCGGACCCCAGCAAGCTACCCAGGGGTACACCTCTCTGCCTGGACTTGCAGCAGAGGCCCCAAGGTGCCCCCCGACCCTCCACCTAGGGGCCTCTGACCCCAGCAAGCTACCCAGGGGTCCACTTCTCTTCCTGGACTTGCAGGATAGGCCCCAGGGTGTCCCCTGGAACTCCACCAAGGAGACTCTGACCCCAGAAAGCTACCCAGGGTTCTATGTCTCTCCCTGGACTTGCAGTAAAGGCCCCAGGGTGCCACTTGGCCCTCCACCTAGGGGCCTCTGACCCAGCAAACTACCCAGGGGTCCACCTTTTTCCCTATACTGGCAGTAGAGGCCTCAGGGTGCCCCCTGGCCCTCCACCTATGGGCTTCTGACCCGAGCAAGCTACCCTGGGGTCCACCTCTCTCCCTGGAGTGTCAGTAGAGGCCCCAGGGTGCCCCCTGGCCCTCCACCTAGGGGCCTCAGACACCAGCAAGCTACCCAGGGGTCCACCTCTTTCCCTGGACTTGCACTAGACGCCCCAGGCTGCCCCCTCGCACTCCACTTAGGGGCCTCTGACCCCAGCAAGCTACCCAGGAGTACACCTCTCTGTCTGGACTTGCAGCAGATGCCCCAAGGTGCCCCCCGACCATCCACCTAGGGGCCTCTGACCCCAGCAAGCTACCCAGGGGTCCACCTCTCTTCCTGGACTTGCAAGATAGGCCCCAGGGTGCCCCCTAACCCTCCAACTAGGGGCCTCTTACCTCAGCAAGCTACCCTGTGGTCCACCTCTCTCCCTGGACTTGCAGTATAGGAACCAGGGTGCCCCGTTGCCCTTCACCTAGGGGCCTCTGACACCAGCAAGCTACCAAGGGGTCCATCTCTCTCCCTGGACTTGCAGTATAGGCCCAAATGTGCCCATTGGCCCTCCACCTAGGGGCCTCTGAACCCAGCAAGCTACCCAGGGGTCCACCTCTCTCCCTGGACTTGCAGTAGACGCCCCAGGGTGCCCCTTGCCCCTTCACCTAGGGGCCTCTGACCCCAGCAAGCTACCCAGGGGTCCACCTCTCTCCCTGGACTTGCAGAATAGGCCCCAGAGTGCCCCCTGGCCCTCCACCTAGGGTCTTCTGACCCCAGCAAGCTACCCAGAGGACCACCACTCTCCCTGGACTTGCAGTAGAGGCCCCAGGGTGCCCCCTGGCCCTCCACCCAGGGGCCTCTGACCCCAGCAAGCTACCCAGGGGTCCACCTCTCTCCCTGGACTTGCAGGATAGGCCCCAGGGTGCCCCCTGGCCCCCCACCAAGGGGCCTCTGATCCCAGCAAGCTACCCAGGGGTCCAGCTCTCTCCCTGGACTTGCAGTAGAGGCCCCAATGTGTCCTCTGGCCCTCCACCTAGGAGCCTTTGACCCCAGTAAGCTACCCAGGGGTCCAGCTCTCTCTCTGGACTTGCAGTAGAGGCAACAGAGTGCCCTCTTGCCCTCAAACTAGGTGCCTCTGACCCCAGCAAGCTACCCAGGGGTCCACCTCTCTCCCTGGACTTGCAGTAAAGGCCCCAGGGTGCCCCTTTGGACTCCACCCAGGGGCCTCTGACCCCAGCAAGCTACCCAGGGGTCCACCTCTCTCCTTGGACTTGCAGTATAATCTACAGGGTGCCCCTTTGCCCTCCACCTAGGGGCCTCTGATCCCAGCAAGCTACCCAGGGATCCTCCTCTCTCCCTGGACTTGCAGGATAGGCCCCAGGGTGCCCTCTTTCCCTCCACCTAGGGGCATCTGACCCCAGCAAGCTAGCAAGGGGTCCACCTCTCTTCCTGGACTTGCAGGATAGGCCCCAGGGTGCCACTTGGCCCTCCACCTAGGGGCCTTTGACCCCAGCAAGCTACACAGGGTTCCACCTCTCTCCCAGGACTTGCAGTCTAGGCCCCAGGGTGCCCCTTGGCCCTCCACCTAGGGTCCTCTTACGCCAGCAAGCTACCCAGGGGTCCACCTCTCTTCCTGGACTTGCAGGATAGGCCCCAGGGTGCTCTTTGGCCCTCCACTTAGTGTCCTTTGACCCCAGCAAGCTACCTTGGGGTCTACCTCTCTCCTTGAACTTGCCGTATAGGCTCCAAGGTGCCCCCTAACCCCCCACCTAGAGGCCTCTTACCTCAGCAAGCTACCCAGGGGTCCACCTCTCTCCCTGGACTTGCAGTATAGGAACCAGGGTGCCCCCTTTCCCATTTACCTAGCGGCCTCTGACACCAGCAAGCTACCCAGGGGTCCACCTGTCTCCCTGGACTTGCAGTAGACACCCAAGGGTGCCCCTTGGCCCTCCACCTAGGGGCCTCTGACCCCAGCAAGCTACCAAGGGGTCCACCTGTCTCCCTGGACCTGCAGTAGACACCCAAGGGTGCCCCTTGGCCCTCCACCTAGGACCTCTGACCCCAGCAAGCTACCAAGGGGTCCACCTCTCTCCTTGGACTTGTAGTATAGGCCCCAGGGTGACCCTCTAGCCCTCCACCTAGGGGCCTCTGACCCCAGCAAGCTACCCAGGGGTCCACCTCTCTTCCTGGACTTGCAGGATAGGCCCCAGGGTGTCCCCTGGCCCTCCACCTAGGAGCCTTTGACCCCAGCAAGCTACCCAGGGGTCCAGCTCTCTCTCTGGACTTGCAGTAGAGGCCCCAGAGTTCCCTCTGGCCCTCCAACTAGGGGCCTCTGACCCCAGCAAGCTATCCTGGGGTCCACCTCTCTGCCTGGACTTGCCGTATAGGTCCCAACGTGCCCCCTGACCCTCCACTTAGGGGCCTCTGACCCCAGCAAGCTACCCAGGGGTCCACCTCTCTTCCTGGACTTGCAGGATAGGCCCCAGGGTGCCCCCCTATCCCTTCACCTAGGGGCCTCTGACCCCAGCAAGCTACCCAGGGGTCCACCTCTCTCCCTGGACTTGCAGTATAGGCCCCAGGGTGCCCCCTTGCCCTCCACCTAGGGGCCTCTGACCCCAGCAAGCTACCCAGGGGTCCACCTCTCTCCCTGGACTTGCATTAGAGGCCCCAGGTTGCCCCTTGGCCCTCCACCTAGGGGCCTCTGACCCCAGCAAGCTACCCAGGGGTCCACCTTTTTCCCTAAACTGGCAGTATAGGCCCCAGGGTGCCCCCTGGCCCTCCACCTAGGGGCTTCTGACCCCAGCAATCTACCTAGGGGTAAACCTCTCTCCCTGGAATTGCAGTAGAGGCCCCAGGGTGCACCCTGGCCCTCCACCCAGGGGCCTTTGACCCCAGCAAGCTACCCAGGGGTCCACCTCTCTCCCTGGACTTGCAGATTAGGCCCCAGGGTGCCCCTTGGCCCTCCACCTAGGGGCCTCTGACCCCAGCAAGCTATCCTGGGGTCCACCTCTCTGCCTGGACTTGCCGTATAGGTCCCAACGTGCCCCCTGACCCTCCACCTAGGGGCCTCTGACCCCAGCAAGCTACCCAGGGGTCCACCTCTCTTCCTGGACTTGCAGGACAGGCCCCAGGGTGCCCCCTGGCCCTCCACCTAGGGGCCTCTGACCGCAGCAAGCTACCCTGGGGTCCATCTCTCCCTGGATTTGCGGTATAGGCCCCAAGGTGCCCCCTGACCCTCCACCTAGGGGTTCTGACCCCAGCAAGCTACCCAGGGGTCCACCTCTCTGCCTGGACTTGCAGGATAGACCCCATCATGCCCCCTGGCCCTCCACCTAGGGGCCTTTGACCCCATCAAGCTACCCAAGGGTTCACCTCTCTCCCTAAACTGGCAGAATAGGCCGCAGGGTGCCCCCCTTGCCCTCCACCTAGGGGTCTCTGACCCCAGCAAGCTACCAAGGGGTCCACCTCTCTCACTGGATTTGCAGTAGAGGCCCCAGGGTGCCCCCTGGCCCTCCACCCAGGGACCTCTGACCCCAGCAAGCTACCCAGGGGTCCACCTCTCTCCCTGGACTTGCAGTATAAGCCCCCGGGTGCCCCCCTTGCCTTCCACCTAGGGGCCTCTGACCCCAGCAAGGTACCCAGAGGTCCACCTCTCTCCCTGGACTTGCCATTTAGGCCCCAAGGTGCCCCCCGACACTCCACTTAGGGGCCTCTGACCCCAGCAAGCTACCTAGGGGTCCACTTCTCTTCCTGGACTTGCAGGATAGGCCCCAGGGTGTCCCCTGGCCCTCCACTTAGGAGACTCTGACCCCAGCAAGCTACCCAGGGGTCTACTTCTCTCCCTGGACTTGCAGTAAAGGCCCCAGGGTGCCACTTGGCCCTCCACCTAGGGGCCTCTGACCCCAGCAAGCTACCCTGGGGTCCACCTCTCTCCCTGGACTTGCGGTATAGGCCCCAAGGTGCCCCCTGACCCTCCACCTAGGGGTTCTGACCCCAGCAAGCTACCCAGGGGTCCACCTCTCTTCCTGGACTTACAGGATAGGCCCCTGGGTGCCCTTTGGCCCTCCACCTAGGGGCCTTTGTCCCCAGCATTCTACCCAGGGGTCCACCTCTCTCCCTGGACTTGCATTAGAGGCCCCACACTGCAAAAAATGCTTTTCTTGCTTAGATTTTTTGTCTTGTTTCTAGTCTAAATATCTAAAAATTCCTAAATCAAGAAGAATTTTCTAGGCAAGCAAAACACATTATCTCGTTTTGAGAAATGATATGCCAATATTAAGTGAGTTTTTCCTTAAAATAAGCAAAATAATCTGCCAATGGGGTAAGCAAAATGATCTTACATCAAAAGAAAAAACAAGATTATTTTGCTTACCCCATTGGCAGATTATTTTGCTTATTTAAAGGTAAAACTCACTTAATATTGGCATATTATTTCTCAAAACGAGACAATGTGTTTTGCTTGTCTAGGAAATTCTTCTTGATTTAGCAATTTTTAGATATTTAGACTAGAAACAAGACAAAAAATCTAAGCAAGAAAAGCATTTTTTGCAGTGCAGGGTACCCCCTCTCCCTCCACCTAGGGGCCTTTGACCCCAGCAAGCTACCCTGGGTTCCACCTCTCTTCCTTGACTTGCATTATAGGCCCGAGGGTGCCCCCCTTGCCCTCCACCTAGGGGCCTCTGACCCCAGCACGCTACCCAGGGGTCCACCTTTTTCCCTAAACTGGCAGTATAGGCCCCAGGGTGCCCGCTGGCCCTCCACCTAGGGGCCTCTGACCCCAGCAAGCCACCCAGGGGTCCACCTCTCTCCCTAAACTGGAGGTATAGGCTCCAGGGTGCCCCCTATCCCTTCACCTAGGGGCCTCTGACCCCAGCAAGCTACCCAGGGGTCAGGCTCTCTCTCTGGGCTTGCAGTATAGGCCCCAGGGTGCCCCCTTGCCATTCACCTAGGGGCTTCTGACCCCAGCAAGCTACCCAGGGGTCAGCCTCTCTCTCTGGGCTTGCAGTAGAGGCCCCAGGGTGCCCCCCTGGCCCTCCACCTAGGGGCTTCTGACCCCAGCAAGCTAGCCAGCGGTACACCTCTCTTCCTGGTCTTGCAGTATAGGCCCCAGGGTGCCCCCTTGCCTTCCACCTAGGGGCCTCTGACCCCAGCAAGCTACCCAGGGGTCCACCTCTCTCCCTGGACTTGCATTAGAGGCCCCAGGTTGCCCCTTGGCCCTCCACCTAGGGGCCTCTGACCCCAGCAAGCTACCCAGGGGTCCACCTCTTCCCTAAACTGGCAGTATAGGCCCCAGGGTGCCCCCTGGCCCTCCACCTAGGGGCTTCTGACCCCAGCAATCTACCTAGGGGTAAACCTCTCTCCCTGGAATTGCAGTAGAGGCCCCAGGGTGCACCCTGGCCCTCCACCCAGGGGCCTTTGACCCCAGCAAGCTACCCAGGGGTCCACCTCTCTCCCTGGACTTGCAGATTAGGCCCCAGGGTGCCCCTTGGCCCTCCACCTAGGGGCCTCTGACCCCAGCAAGCTACCCAGGGGTCCACCTCTCTCCCCAAACTGGAGGTATAGGCTCCAGGGTGCCCCCTATCCCTTCACTTAGGGGCCTCTGACCCCAGCAAGCTACCCAGGGGTCAGAATCTCTCTCTGGGCTTGCAGTATAGGCCCCAGGGTGCCCCCTTGCCATTCACCTAGGGACTTCTGACCCCAGCAAGCTACCCAGGGGTCAGGATCTCTCTCTGGTTTTGCAGTAGAGGCCCCAGGGTGCCCCCCTGGCCCTCCACCTAGGGGCTTCTGACCCCAGCAAGCTAGCCAGCGGTACACCTCTCTTCCTGGTCTTGCAGTATAGGCCCCAGGGTGCCCCCTTGCCTTCCACCTAGGGGCCTCTGACCCCAGCAAGCTACCAAGGGGTCCACCTCTCTCCCTGGACTTGCCGTATACGCCCCAAGGTGCCCCTTGACCCTCCACCTAGGGGCCTCTGACCCCAGCAAGCTACCCAGGGGTCCACTTCTCTCCCTGGAGTTTCATTATTGGCCCCAGGGTGCCCCCTGGCCCTCCACCTAGGGGCCTCAGACCCCAGCAAGCTACCCAGGGGTCCACCTCTCTCCCTGGACTTGCATTAGAGGCCCCAGGCTGCCCTCTCGCCCTCCACTTAGGGGCCTCTGACCCCAGCAAGCTACCCAGGGGTCCACCTCTTTGCCTGGACTTGCAGGATAGGCCCCAGCATGCCCCCTGGCCCTCCACCTAGGGGCCTCTGACCCCAGCAAGCTACCCAGGGGTCCACCTCTCTCCCTGGTCTTGCAGAATAGGCCCCAGCATGCCCCTTGGCCCTCCACCTAGGGGCCTCTGACCCTAGCAAGCTACCGAGGGGTATACTTCTCTCCCTGGACTTGCAGTATAGGCCCCAGGGTGCCTCCTGGCCCTCCACCTAGGGGCCTCTGACCCCAGCAAGCTACCCAGGGGTCCACTTCTCTCCCTGGAATTTCAGTAGAGGCCCCAGGGTGCCCCCAGGCCCTCCACCTAGGGGCCTCAGACCCAAGCAAGCTACCCAGGGGTCCACCTCTCTCCCTGGACTTGCCGTATAGGACCCAAGGTGCCCATTGACCCTCCACCTAGGGGCCTCTGACCCCAGAAAGCTACCGAGAGGTCAACTTCTCTCCCTGGACTTGCAGTATAGGCCCCAGGGGACCCCCTGGCCCTCCACCTATGGGCTTCTGACCCCAGCAAGCTACCCAGGGGTCTAGCTCTCTCTCTCTGGACTTGCAGTAGAGGCACCAGGGTGCCCCATGGCCCACCACCTATGGGCCTATGACCCCAGCAAGCTACCCAGGGGTCCACCTGTCTCCCTGGACTTGCAGTAGAGGCCACAGGGTGTCCCCTGGCCCTCCACCTAGGGGCCTCAGACCCCAGCAAGCTACCCAGGGGTCCACCTCTCTCCCTGGACTTGCACTAGACGCCCCAGGCTGCCCCCTCGCCCTCCACTTAGGGGCCTCTGACCCCAGCAAGCTACCCAGGGGTCCACCTCTCTGCCTGGACTTGCAAGCTAGGCCCCAGCATGCCCTCTGGCCCTCCACCTAGTGGCCTCTGACCCCAGCAAGCAACCCAGGGGTCCACCTCTCTCCCTGGACTTGCAGGATAGGCCCCAGGGTGCCCCCTGGCCCTCCACCTATAGGCCTCTGGACCCAGCAAGCTACCCTGGGGTCCACCTCTCTCCCTGGAGTTTCAGTAGAGGCCCCAGGGTGCCCCCTGGCCCTCCACCCAGGGGCCTCTGACCCCAGCAAGCTACCCAGGGGAACCACCTCTCTCCCTGGACTTGCAGGATAGGCCCCAGGGTGCCCCCTGGCCCCCCACCTAGGGGCTTCTGATCCCAGCAAGCTACCCAGGGGTCCTGCTCTCTCCCTGGACTTGCACTAGACACCCCAGGCTGCCCCCTCGCACTCCACTTAGGGGCCTCTGACCCCAGCAAGCTACCCAGGGGTACACCTCTCTGCCTGGACTTGCAGCAGAGGCCCCAAGGTGCCCCCCGACCCTTCACCTAGGGGCCTCTGACCCCAGCAAGCTACCCAGGGGTCCACTTCTCTTCCTGGACTTGCAGGATAGGCCCCAGGGTGTCCCCTGGCCCTCCACCTAGGAGACTCTGACCCCAGAAAGCTACCCAGGGGTCTATGTCTCTCCCTGGACTTGCAGTAAAGGCCCCAGGGTGCCACTTGGCCCTCCACCTAGGGGCCTCTGACCCAGCAAACTACCCAGGGGTCCACCTTTTTCCCTATACTGGCAGTAGAGGCCTCAGGGTGCCCCCTGGCCCTCCACCTAGGGGCTTCTGACCCCAGCAAGCTACCCAGGGGTCCACCTCTCTCCCTGGACTTGCAGTAGAGGACCCAGGGTCCCCCATGGCCCTCCACCCAGGGGCCTCTGACAACAGCAAGCTACCCAGGGGTCCACCTCTCTTCCTGGACTTGCAGGATAGGCCCCAGGGTGCCCCCTGGCCCTCCACCTAGGGGCCTCAGACCCCAGCAAGCTACCCAGGGGTCCACCTCTCTCCCTGGACTTGCACTAGACGCCCCAGGCTGCCCCCTCGCCCTCCACTTAGGGGCCTCTGACCCCAGCAAGCTACCCAGGGGTCCACCTCTCTGCCTGGACTTGCAAGCTAGGCCCCAGCATGCCCTCTGGCCCTCCACCTAGTGGCCTCTGACCCCAGCAAGCTACCCAGGGGTCCACCTCTCTCCCTGGACTTGCAGGATAGGCACCAGGGTGTCCCCTGGCCCTCCACCTATGGGCTTCTGACCCGAGCAAGCTACCCTGGGGTCCATCTCTTTCCCTGGACTTGCACTAGACGCCCCAGGCTGCCCCCTCGCACTCCACTTAGGGGCCTCTGACCCCAGCAAACTACCCAGGGGTACACCTCTCTGCCTGGAGTTGCAGCAGATGCCCCCAGGTGCCCCCCGAGCCTCCACCTAGGGGCTTCTGACCCCAGCAAGCTACCCAGGGGTCCACCTCTCTTCCTGGACTTGCAGGATAGGCCCCAGGGTGTCCCCTGGCCCTCCACCTAGGAGACTCTGACCCCAGCAAGCTACCCAGGGGTCTACGTCTCTCTCTGGACTTGCAGTAAAGGCCCCAGGGTGCCACTTGGCCCTCCACCTAGGGGCCTCTGACCCAGCAAGCTACCCATGGGTCCACCTCTCTCCCTGGACTTGCAGTAGAGGCCCCAGGGTGTGCCCTGGCCCTCCACCTATGGGCCTCTGACCCCAGCAAGCTACCCAGGGGTCCACCTTTTTCCCTATACTGGCAGTTTAGGCCCCAGGGTGCCCCCTGGCCCTTCACATAGGGGCTTCTGACCCCAGCAAGCTACCCAGGGTTCCACCTCTCTCCCTGGACTTGAAGTAGAGGCCCCAGGGTGTGCCCTGGCCCTCCACCTATGGGCCTCTGACCCCAGCAAGCTACCCAGGGGTCCACCTTTTTCCCTATACTGGCAGTTTAGGCCCCAGGGTGCCCCCTGGCCCTCCACCCAGGGGCCTCTGACTCCAGAAAGCTACCCAGGGGTCCACCTCTCTTCCTGGACTTGCAGTATAGGCCCCAGGGTCCCCCCCTTGCCCTCCACCTAGGGGCCTCTGAAGCCAGCAAGCTACCCAGGGGTCCACTTCTCTTCCTGGACTTGCAGGATAGGCCCCAGGGTGTCCCCTGGCCCTCCACCTAGGAGACTCTGACCCCAGAAAGCTATCCAGGGGTCTATGTCTCTCCCTGGCCTTGCAGTAAAGGCCCCAGGGTGCCACTTGACCCTCCACCTAGGGGCCTCTGACCCAGCAAACTACCCAGGGGTCCACCTTTTTTCCCTATACTGGCAGTAGAGGCCTCAGGGTGCCCCCTGGCCCTCCACCTAGGGGCTTCTGACCCCAGCAAGCTACCCAGGGGTTCACCATTCTCCCTGGACTTGCAGTAGAGGCCCCAGGGTCCCCCATGGCCCTCCACCCAGGGGCCTCTGACCCCAGCAAGCTACCCAGGGGTCCACCTCTCTTCCTGGACTTGCAGGATAGGCCCCAGGGTGCCCCCTGGCCCTCCACCTAGGGGCCTCAGACCCCAGCAAGCTACCCAGGGGTCCACCTCTATCCCTGGACTTGCACTAGACGCCCCAGGCTGCCCCCTCGCCCTCCACTTAGGGGCCTCTGACCCCAGCAAGCTACCCAGGCATCCACCTCTCTGCCTGGACTTGCAAGCTAGGCCCCAGCATGCCCTCTGGCCCTCCACCTAGTGGCCTCTGACCCCAGCAAGCTACCCAGGGGTCCACCTCTCTCCCTGGACTTGCAGGATAGGCCCCAGGGTGCCCCCTGGCCCTCCACCTATGGGCTTCTGACCCGAGCAAGCTACCCTGAGGTCCACCTCTCTCCCTGGAGTTTCAGTAGAGGCCACAGGGTGCCCCCTGGCCCTCCACCTAGGGGCCTCAGACCCCAGCAAGCTACCCAAGGGTCCACCTTTTTCCCTGGACTTGCACTAGACGACCCAGGCTGCCCCCTCGCACTCCACTTAGGGGCTTCTGACCCCAGCAAGCTACCCAGGGGTACACCTCTCTGCCTGGACTTGCAGCAGATGTCCCAAGGTGCCCCCCGACCCTCCACCTAGGGGTCTCTGACCCCAGCAAGCTACCCAGGGGTCCACCTCTCTTCCTGGACTTGCAGGATAGGCCCCAGGGTGTCCCCTGGCCCTCCACCTAGGAGACTCTGACCCCAGCAAGCTACCCAGGGGTCCACCTCTCTTCCTGGACTTGCAGTATAGGCCCCAGGGTCCCCCCCTTGCCCTCCACCTAGGGGCCTCTGACCCCAGAAAGCTACCGAGAGGTCAACTTCTCTCCCTGGACTTGCAGTATAGGCCCCAGGGGACCCCCTGGCCCTCCACCTATGGGCTTCTGACCCCAGCAAGCTACCCAGGGGTCTAGCTCTCTCTCTCTGGACTTGCAGTAGAGGCACCAGGGTGCCCCATGGCCCACCACCTATGGGCCTATGACCCCAGCAAGCTACCCAGGGGTCCACCTGTCTCCCTGGACTTGCAGTAGAGGCCACAGGGTGTCCCCTGGCCCTCCACCTAGGGGCCTCAGACCCCAGCAAGCTACCCAGGGGTCCACCTCTCTCCCTGGACTTGCACTAGACGCCCCAGGCTGCCCCCTCGCCCTCCACTTAGGGGCCTCTGACCCCAGCAAGCTACCCAGGGGTCCACCTCTCTGCCTGGACTTGCAAGCTAGGCCCCAGCATGCCCTCTGGCCCTCCACCTAGTGGCCTCTGACCCCAGCAAGCAACCCAGGGGTCCACCTCTCTCCCTGGACTTGCAGGATAGGCCCCAGGGTGCCCCCTGGCCCTCCACCTATAGGCCTCTGGACCCAGCAAGCTACCCTGGGGTCCACCTCTCTCCCTGGAGTTTCAGTAGAGGCCCCAGGGTGCCCCCTGGCCCTCCACCCAGGGGCCTCTGACCCCAGCAAGCTACCCAGGGGAACCACCTCTCTCCCTGGACTTGCAGGATAGGCCCCAGGGTGCCCCCTGGCCCCCCACCTAGGGGCTTCTGATCCCAGCAAGCTACCCAGGGGTCCTGCTCTCTCCCTGGACTTGCACTAGACACCCCAGGCTGCCCCCTCGCACTCCACTTAGGGGCCTCTGACCCCAGCAAGCTACCCAGGGGTACACCTCTCTGCCTGGACTTGCAGCAGAGGCCCCAAGGTGCCCCCCGACCCTTCACCTAGGGGCCTCTGACCCCAGCAAGCTACCCAGGGGTCCACTTCTCTTCCTGGACTTGCAGGATAGGCCCCAGGGTGTCCCCTGGCCCTCCACCTAGGAGACTCTGACCCCAGAAAGCTACCCAGGGGTCTATGTCTCTCCCTGGACTTGCAGTAAAGGCCCCAGGGTGCCACTTGGCCCTCCACCTAGGGGCCTCTGACCCAGCAAACTACCCAGGGGTCCACCTTTTTCCCTATACTGGCAGTAGAGGCCTCAGGGTGCCCCCTGGCCCTCCACCTAGGGGCTTCTGACCCCAGCAAGCTACCCAGGGGTCCACCTCTCTCCCTGGACTTGCAGTAGAGGACCCAGGGTCCCCCATGGCCCTCCACCCAGGGGCCTCTGACAACAGCAAGCTACCCAGGGGTCCACCTCTCTTCCTGGACTTGCAGGATAGGCCCCAGGGTGCCCCCTGGCCCTCCACCTAGGGGCCTCAGACCCCAGCAAGCTACCCAGGGGTCCACCTCTCTCCCTGGACTTGCACTAGACGCCCCAGGCTGCCCCCTCGCCCTCCACTTAGGGGCCTCTGACCCCAGCAAGCTACCCAGGGGTCCACCTCTCTGCCTGGACTTGCAAGCTAGGCCCCAGCATGCCCTCTGGCCCTCCACCTAGTGGCCTCTGACCCCAGCAAGCTACCCAGGGGTCCACCTCTCTCCCTGGACTTGCAGGATAGGCACCAGGGTGTACCCTGGCCCTCCACCTATGGGCTTCTGACCCGAGCAAGCTACCCTGGGGTCCATCTCTTTCCCTGGACTTGCACTAGACGCCCCAGGCTGCCCCCTCGCACTCCACTTAGGGGCCTCTGACCCCAGCAAACTACCCAGGGGTACACCTCTCTGCCTGGAGTTGCAGCAGATGCCCCCAGGTGCCCCCCGAGCCTCCACCTAGGGGCTTCTGACCCCAGCAAGCTACCCAGGGGTCCACCTCTCTTCCTGGACTTGCAGGATAGGCCCCAGGGTGTCCCCTGGCCCTCCACCTAGGAGACTCTGACCCCAGCAAGCTACCCAGGGGTCTACGTCTCTCTCTGGACTTGCAGTAAAGGCCCCAGGGTGCCACTTGGCCCTCCACCTAGGGGCCTCTGACCCAGCAAGCTACCCATGGGTCCACCTCTCTCCCTGGACTTGCAGTAGAGGCCCCAGGGTGTGCCCTGGCCCTCCACCTATGGGCCTCTGACCCCAGCAAGCTACCCAGGGGTCCACCTTTTTCCCTATACTGGCAGTTTAGGCCCCAGGGTGCCCCCTGGCCCTTCACCTAGGGGCTTCTGACCCCAGCAAGCTACCCAGGGTTCCACCTCTCTCCCTGGACTTGAAGTAGAGGCCCCAGGGTGTGCCCTGGCCCTCCACCTATGGGCCTCTGACCCCAGCAAGCTACCCAGGGGTCCACCTTTTTCCCTATACTGGCAGTTTAGGACCCAGGGTGCCCCCTGGCCCTCCACCCAGGGGCCTCTGACTCCAGAAAGCTACCCAGGGGTCCACCTCTCTTCCTGGACTTGCAGTATAGGCCCCAGGGTCCCCCCCTTGCCCTCCACCTAGGGGCCTCTGAAGCCAGCAAGCTACCCAGGGGTCCACTTCTCTTCCTGGACTTGCAGGATAGGCCCCAGGGTGTCCCCTGGCCCTCCACCTAGGAGACTCTGACCCCAGAAAGCTATCCAGGGGTCTATGTCTCTCCCTGGCCTTGCAGTAAAGGCCCCAGGGTGCCACTTGACCCTCCACCTAGGGGCCTCTGACCCAGCAAACTACCCAGGGGTCCACCTTTTTTCCCTATACTGGCAGTAGAGGCCTCAGGGTGCCCCCTGGCCCTCCACCTAGGGGCTTCTGACCCCAGCAAGCTACCCAGGGGTTCACCATTCTCCCTGGACTTGCAGTAGAGGCCCCAGGGTCCCCCATGGCCCTCCACCCAGGGGCCTCTGACCCCAGCAAGCTACCCAGGGGTCCACCTCTCTTCCTGGACTTGCAGGATAGGCCCCAGGGTGCCCCCTGGCCCTCCACCTAGGGGCCTCAGACCCCAGCAAGCTACCCAGGGGTCCTCCTCTATCCCTGGATTTGCACTAGACGCCCCAGGCTGCCCCCTCGCCCTCCACTTAGGGGCCTCTGACCCCAGCAAGCTACCCAGGCATCCACCTCTCTGCCTGGACTTGCAAGCTAGGCCCCAGCATGCCCTCTGGCCCTCCACCTAGTGGCCTCTGACCCCAGCAAGCTACCCAGGGGTCCACCTCTCTCCCTGGACTTGCAGGATAGGCCCCAGGGTGCCCCCTGGCCCTCCACCTATGGGCTTCTGACCCGAGCAAGCTACCCTGAGGTCCACCTCTCTCCCTGGAGTTTCAGTAGAGGCCACAGGGTGCCCCCTGGCCCTCCACCTAGGGGCCTCAGACCCCAGCAAGCTACCCAAGGGTCCACCTTTTTCCCTGGACTTGCACTAGACGACCCAGGCTGCCCCCTCGCACTCCACTTAGGGGCTTCTGACCCCAGCAAGCTACCCAGGGGTACACCTCTCTGCCTGGACTTGCAGCAGATGTCCCAAGGTGCCCCCCGACCCTCCACCTAGGGGTCTCTGACCCCAGCAAGCTACCCAGGGGTCCACCTCTCTTCCTGGACTTGCAGGATAGGCCCCAGGGTGTCCCCTGGCCCTCCACCTAGGAGACTCTGACCCCAGCAAGCTACCCAGGGGTCCACCTCTCTTCCTGGACTTGCAGTATAGGCCCCAGGGTCCCCCCCTTGCCCTCCACCTAGGGGCCTCTGACCCCAGCAAGCTACCCAGGGGTCCAGCTCTCACCCTGGGCTTGCAGTAGAGGCCCCAGGGTGTCTCCTGGCCCTCCACCTAGGGGCCTCTGACCCCAGCAAGCTACCCAGGGGTCCACCTCTTTCACTGGACTTGCAGTAGAGGCCCCAGGGTGCCCCTTGGCCCTCCACCTAGGGTCCTCTGACCCCATCAAGCTACCCAGGGGTCCACCTCTCTCCCTGGACTTGCAAGATAGGGCCCAGGGGGCCCCCTGGCCCTCCACCTATGGGCCTCTGACCCCAGCAAGCTACCCTGGGGTCCACCTCTCTCCCTGGAGTTTCAGTAGAGGCCCCAGCACGCCCCCTGGCACTTCACTTAGGGGCATATGACCCCAGCAAGCTACCCAGCGGTCAAGCTTTCTCTCTCTGGACTTACAGTAGAGGCCCCAGGGTGCCCCATGGCCCTCCACCTAGGGGCCTCTGGCCCCAGCAAGCTACCCAGGGGTCCACCTCTCTCCCTGGACTTGCAAGATAGGCCCCAGGGTGCCCTTTGGCCCTCCACCTAGGGGCCTCTGACCCCAGCAAGCTACCCAGGGGTCCACCTCTCTCCTTGGACTTGCAGTATAGGCCCCAGGGTGCCCCCTGGCCCTCCACCTAGGGGCCTCTGACCCCAGCAAGCTACCAAGGGGTCCACCTCTCTCCCTGGAGTTTTAGTATTGGCCCCAGCATGCCCCCTGGCCCTCCACCTAGGGGCCTCAGACCCCAGCAAGCTACCCAGGGGTCCACCGCTCTCCCTGGACTTGCATTAGAGGCCCCAGGATGCCCCCTCGCCCTCCACTTAGGGGCCTCTGACCCCAGCAAGCTACCCAGGGGTCCACCTCTATGCCTGGACTTGCAGGATAGGCCCCAGCATGCCCCCTGGCCCTCCATCTAGGGGCCTATGACCCCAGCAAGCTACCCAGGGGTCCACCTCTCTCCCTGGTCTTGCAGTATAGGCCCCAGCATGCCCCCTGGCCCTTCACCTAGGGGCCTCTGACCCCAGCAAGCTACCCAGGGGTCCACTTCTCTCTATGGACTTGCAGTATAGGCCCCAGGGTGCCCGCTGGCCCTCCACCTAGGGGTCTCTGACCCTAGTAAGCTACCCAGGGGTCCACTTCTCTCCCTGGAGTTTCAGTAGAGGCCCCAGGGTGCCTCCTGACCCTCCACCTAGGAGCCTCAGACCCAAGCAAGCTACCCAGGGGTCCACCTCTCTCCCTGGACTTGCCGTATAGGCACAAAGGTGCCCATTGACCCTCCACCTAGGGGCTTCTGACCCCAGAAAGCTACCGAGGGGTCCACTTCTCTCCCTTGACTTGCAGTATAGGCCCCAGGGGGCCCCCTGGCCCTCAACCTATGGGCCTCTGACCCCAGCAAGCTACCCTGGGGTCCACCTCTCTCCCTGGAGTTTCAGTAGAGGCCCCAGCACGCCCCCTGGCCCTCCACCTAGGGGCATATGACCCCAGCAAGCTACCCAGGGGTCCAGCTCTCTCTCTCTGGACTTACAGTAGAGGCCCCAGGGTGCCCCTTGGCCCTCCACCTAGGGGCCTCTGACCCCAGCAAGCTACCCAGGGGTCCACCTCTCTCCCTAAACTGGAGGTATAGGCTCCAGGGTGCCCCCTATCCCTTCACCTAGGGGCCTCTGACCCCAGCAAGCTACCCAGGGGTCCACGTCTCTCCCTGGACTTGCAGTATAGGCCCCAGGGTGCCCCCTTGCCATTTACCTAGGATCCTCTGACCCCAGCAAGCTACCCAGGGGTCCAACTCTCTCCCTGGACTTGCAGTAGAGGCCCCAGGGTGTCCCCTGGCCTTCCACCTAGGGGCCTCTGACCCCAGCAAGCTACCCAGGGGTCCTCCTCTCTCCCTGGACTTGCAGGATAGGCCCCAGGGTGCCCTCCTTGCCCACCACCTAGGGGCCTCTGAGCCCTGCAAGCTACCCAGGGGTCAGGATCTCTCTCTGGGCTTGCAGTAGAGGCCCCACGGTGCCCCCTTTTTCCCTCCACCTAGGGGCTTCTGACCCCAGCAAGCTAGCCAGCGGTACACCTCTCTTTCTGGTCTTGCCGTATAGGCCCCAGGGTGCCCCCTTGCCTTCCACCTAGGGGCCTCTGACCCCAGCAAGCTACCAAGGGGTCCACATCTCTCCCTGGACTTGCCGTATAGGCCCCAAGGTGCCCCTTGACCCTCCACCTAGGAGCCTCTGACCCCAGCAAGCTACCGAGGGGTCCACTACTCTCCCTGGACTTGCAGTATAGGCCCCAGGGTGCCCCCTGGCCCTCCACCTAGGGGCCTCTGACCCCAGCAAGCTACCCAGGGGTCCACCTCTCTCCCTGGAGTTTCAGTATTGGCCCCAGGGTGCCCCCTGGCCCTCCACCTAGGGGCCTCAGACCCCAGCAAGCTACCGAGGGGTATACTTCTCTCCCTGGACTTGCATTAGAGGCCCCAGGCTGCCCCCTCGCCCTCCACCCAGGGGCCTCTGACTCCAGAAAGCTACCCAGGGGTCCACCTCTTTGCCTGGACTTTCAGGATAGGCCCCAGCATGCCCCCTGGCCCTCCACCTAGGGCCTCTGACCCCAGCAAGCTACCCAGGGGTCCACCTCTCTTCCTGGTCTTGCAGTATAGGCCCCAGCATGCCCCCTGGCCCTCCACGTAGGGGCCTCTGACCCCAGCAAGCTACCGAGGGGTATACTTCTCTCCCTGGACTTGCAGTATAGGCCCCAGAGGGCCCCCTGGCCCTCTGTCCCCAGAAAGCTACCCAGGGGTCCAGCTCTCTCTCTCTGGACTTGCAGTAGAGGCACCAGGGTGCCCCATGGCCCACCACCTATGGGCCTATGACCCCAGCAAGCTACCCAGGGGTCCACCTCTCTCCCTGGACTTGCAGTAGAGGCCACAGGGTGTCCCCTGGCCCTCCACCTAGGGGCCTCAGACCCCAGCAAGATACCCAGGGGTCCACCTCTCTCCCTGGACTTGCACTAGACGCCCCAGGCTGCCCCCTCGCCCTCCACTTAGGGGCCTCTGACACCAGCAAGCTACCCAGGGGTCCACCTCTCTGCCTGGACTTGCAAGCTAGGCCCCAGCATGCCCTCTGGCCCTCCAGCTAGTGGCCTCTGACACCAGCAAGCAACCCAGGGGTCCACCTCTCTCCTTGGACTTGCAGTATAGGCCCCAGGGTGCCCCCTGGCCCTCCACCTATGGGCCTCTGGCCCCAGCAAGCTACCCTGGGGTCCACCTCTCTCCCTGGAGTTTCAGTAGAGGCCCCAGGGTGCCCCCTGGCCCCCCACTTAGGGGCTTCTGATCCCAGCAAGCTACCCAGGGGTCCAGCTCTCTCCCTGGACTTGCACTAGACGCCCCAGGCTGCCCCTCGCACTCCACTTAGGGGCCTCTGACCCCAGCAAGCTACCCAGGGGTACACCTCTCTGCCTGGACTTGCAGCAAAGGCCCCAAGGTGCCCCCCGACCCTCCACCTAGGGGCCTCTGACCCCAGCAAGCTACCCAGGGGTCCACTTCTCTTCCTGGACTTGCAGTATAGGCCCCAGGGTGTCCCCTGGCCCTCCACCAAGGAGACTCTGACCCCAGAAAGCTACCCAGGGGTCTATGTCTCTCCCTGGACTTGCAGTAAAGGCCCCAGGGTGCCACTTGGCCCTCCACCTAGGGGCCTCTGACCCAGCAAACTACCCAGGGGTCGACCTTTTTCCCTATACTGGCAGTAGAGGCCTCAGGGTGCCCCCTGGCCCTCCACCTAGGGGCTTCTGACCCCAGCAAGCTACCCAGGGGTCCACCTCTCTCCCTGGACTTGCAGTAGAGGACCCAAGGTGCCCATTGACCCTCCACCTAGGGGCCTCTGACCCCAGAAAGGTACCGAGGGGTCCACTTCTCTCCCTGGACTTGCAGTATAGGCCCCAGGGGACCCCCTGGCCCTCCACCTATGGGCTTCTGACCCCAGCAAGCTACCCAGGGGTCCAGCTCTCTCTCTCTGGACTTGCAGTAGAGGCACCAGGGTGCCCCATGGCCCACCACCTATGGGCCTATGACCCCAGCAAGCTACCCAGGGGTCCACCTCTCTCCCTGGACTTGCAGTAGAGGCCACAGGGTGTCCCCTGGCCCTCCACCTAGGGGCCTCAGACCCCAGCAAGCTACCCAGGGGTCCACTTCTCTCCCTGGACTTGCACTAGACGCCCCAGGCTGCCCCCTCGCCCTCCACTTAGGGGCCTCTGACCCCAGCAGGCTACCCAGGGGTCCACCTCTCTGCCTGGACTTGCAAGCTAGGCCCCAGCATGCCCTCTGGCCCTCCACCTAGTGGCCTCTGACCCCAGAAAGCAACCCAGGGGTCCACCTCTCTCCCTGGACTTGCAGGATAGGCCCCAGGGTGCCATCTGGCCCTCCACCTATGGGCCTCAGACCCCAGCAAGCTACCCAGGGGTCCACCTCTCTCCCTGGACTTGCATTAGAGGCCCCAGGCTGCCCCCTCGCCCTCCACTTAGGGGCCTCTGACCCCAGCAAGCTACCCAGGGGTCCACCTCTTTGCCTGGACTTGCAGGATAGGCCCCAGCATGCCCCCTGGCCCTCCACCTAGGGGGCTCTGACCCCAGCAAGCTACCCAGGGGTCCACCTCTCTCCCTGGTCTTGCAGTATAGGCCCCAGCATGCCCCCTGGCCCTCCACCTAGGGGCTTCTGACCCCAGAAAGCTACCGAGGGGTCCACTTCTCTCCCTTGACTTGCAGTATAGGCCCCAGGGGGCCCCCTGGCCCTCAACCTATGGGCCTCTGACCCCAGCAAGCTACCCTGGGGTCCACCTCTCTCCCTGGAGTTTCAGTAGAGGCCCCAGCACGCCCCCTGGCCCTCCACCTAGGGGCATATGACCCCAGCAAGCTACCCAGGGGTCCAGCTCTCTCTCTCTGGACTTACAGTAGAGGCCCCAGGGTGCCCCTTGGCCCTCCACCTAGGGGCCTCTGACCCCAGCAAGCTACCCAGGGGTCCACCTCTCTCCCTAAACTGGAAGTATAGGCTCCAGGGTGCCCCCTATCCCTTCACCTAGGGGCCTCTGACCCCAGCAAGCTACCCAGGGGTCCACGTCTCTCCCTGGACTTGCAGTATAGGCCCCAGGGTGCCCCCTTGCCATTTACCTAGGATCCTCTGACCCCAGCAAGCTACCCAGGGGTCCAACTCTCTCCCTGGACTTGCAGTAGAGGCCCCAGGGTGTCCCCTGGCCTTCCACCTAGGGGCCTCTGACCCCAGCAAGCTACCCAGGGGTCCTCCTCTCTCCCTGGACTTGCAGGATAGGCCCCAGGGTGCCCTCCTTGCCCACCACCTAGGGGCCTCTGAGCCCTGCAAGCTACCCAGGGGTCAGGATCTCTCTCTGGGCTTGCAGTAGAGGCCCCACGGTGCCCCCTTTTTCCCTCCACCTAGGGGCTTCTGACCCCAGCAAGCTAGCCAGCGGTACACCTCTCTTTCTGGTCTTGCCGTATAGGCCCCAGGGTGCCCCCTTGCCTTCCACCTAGGGGCCTGTGACCCCAGCAAGCTACCAAGGGGTCCACATCTCTCCCTGGACTTGCCGTATAGGCCCCAAGGTGCCCCTTGACCCTCCACCTAGGAGCCTCTGACCCCAGCAAGCTACCGAGGGGTCCACTACTCTCCCTGGACTTGCAGTATAGGCCCCAGGGTGCCCCCTGGCCCTCCACCTAGGGGCCTCTGACCCCAGCAAGCTACCCAGGGGTCCACCTCTCTCCCTGGAGTTTCAGTATTGGCCCCAGGGTGCCCCCTGGCCCTCCACCTAGGGGCCTCAGACCCCAGCAAGCTACCAAGGGGTATACTTCTCTCCCTGGACTTGCATTAGAGGCCCCAGGCTGCCCCCTCGCCCTCCACCCAGGGGCCTCTGACTCCAGAAAGCTACCCAGGGGTCCACCTCTTTGCCTGGACTTTCAGGATAGGCCCCAGCATGCCCCCTGGCCCTCCACCTAGGGGCCTCTGACCCCAGCAAGCTACCCAGGGGTCCACCTCTCTTCCTGGTCTTGCAGTATAGGCCCCAGCATGCCCCCTGGCCCTCCACGTAGGGGCCTCTGACCCCAGCAAGCTACCGAGGGGTATACTTCTCTCCCTGGACTTGCAGTATAGGCCCCAGAGGGCCCCCTGGCCCTCTGTCCCCAGAAAGCTACCCAGGGGTCCAGCTCTCTCTCTCTGGACTTGCAGTAGAGGCACCAGGGTGCCCCATGGCCCACCACCTATGGGCCTATGACCCCAGCAAGCTACCCAGGGGTCCACCTCTCTCCCTGGACTTGCAGTAGAGGCCACAGGGTGTCCCCTGGCCCTCCACCTAGGGGCCTCAGACCCCAGCAAGATACCCAGGGGTCCACCTCTCTCCCTGGACTTGCACTAGACGCCCCAGGCTGCCCCCTCGCCCTCCACTTAGGGGCCTCTGACACAAGCAAGCTACCCAGGGGTCCACCTCTCTGCCTGGACTTGCAAGCTAGGCCCCAGCATGCCCTCTGGCCCTCCAGCTAGTGGCCTCTGACCCCAGCAAGCAACCCAGGGGTCCACCTCTCTCCTTGGACTTGCAGTATAGGCCCCAGGGTGCCCCCTGGCCCTCCACCTATGGGCCTCTGGCCCCAGCAAGCTACCCTGGGGTCCACCTCTCTCCCTGGAGTTTCAGTAGAGGCTCCAGGGTGCCCCCTGGCCCCCCACTTAGGGGCTTCTGATCCCAGCAAGCTACCCAGGGGTCCAGCTCTCTCCCTGGACTTGCACTAGACGCCCCAGGCTGCCCCTCGCACTCCACTTAGGGGCCTCTGACCCC
Source organism: Danio rerio (assembly GCF_052040795.2). Taxonomy (NCBI): domain Eukaryota; kingdom Metazoa; phylum Chordata; class Actinopteri; order Cypriniformes; family Danionidae; genus Danio; species Danio rerio. The sequence continues at coordinate 54,129,479 of NC_141027.1, forward strand.
AGCAAGCTACCCAGGGGTACACCTCTCTGCCTGGACTTGCAGCAAAGGCCCCAAGGTGCCCCCCGACCCTCCACCTAGGGGCCTCTGACCCCAGCAAGCTACCCAGGGGTCCACTTCTCTTCCTGGACTTGCAGTATAGGCCCCAGGGTGTCCCCTGGCCCTCCACCAAGGAGACTCTGACCCCAGAAAGCTACCCAGGGGTCTATGTCTCTCCCTGGACTTGCAGTAAAGGCCCCAGGGTGCCACTTGGCCCTCCACCTAGGGGCCTCTGACCCAGCAAACTACCCAGGGGTCGACCTTTTTCCCTATACTGGCAGTAGAGGCCTCAGGGTGCCCCCTGGCCCTCCACCTAGGGGCTTCTGACCCCAGCAAGCTAGCCAGCGGTACACCTCTCTTCCTGGTCTTGCAGTATAGGCCCCAGGGTGCCCCCTTGCCCTCCACCTAGGGGCCTCTGACCCCAGCAAGCTACCCAGGGGTCCACTTCTCTCCCTGGAGTTTCAGTATTGGCCCCAGGGTGCCCCCTGGCCCTCCACCTAGGGGCCTCAGACCCCAGCAAGCTACCCAGGGCTCCACCTCTCTCCCTGGACTTGCATTAGAGGCCCCAGGCTGCCCCCTCGCCCTCCACTTAGGGGCCTCTGACCCCAGCAAGCTAGCCTGGGGTCCACTTCTTTGCCTGGACTTGCAGGATAGGCCCCAGCATGCCCCCTGGCCCTCCACCTAGGGGCCTCTGACCCCAGCAAGCTACCCAGGGGTCAACCTCTCTCCCTGGTCTTGCCGTATAGGCCCCAAGGTGCCCATTGACCCTCCACCTAGGGGCCTCTGACCCCAGAAAGGTACCGAGGGGTCCACTTCTCTCCCTGGACTTGCAGTATAGGCCCCAGGGGACCCCCTGGCCCTCCACCTATGGGCTTCTGACCCCAGCAAGCTACCCAGGGGTCCAGCTCTCTCTCTCTGGACTTGCAGTAGAGGCACCAGGGTGCCCCATGGCCCACCACCTAGGGGCCTATGACCCCAGCAAGCTACCCAGGGGTCCACCTCTCTCCCTGGACTTGCAGTAGAGGCCACAGGGTGTCCCCTGGCCCTCCACCTAGGGGCCTCAGACCCCAGCAAGCTACCCAGGGGTCCACTTCTCTCCCTGGACTTGCACTAGACGCCCCAGGCTGCCCCCTCGCCCTCCACTTAGGGGCCTCTGACCCCAGCAGGCTACCCAGGGGTCCACCTCTCTGCCTGGACTTGCAAGCTAGGCCCCAGCATGCCCTCTGGCCCTCCACCTAGTGGCCTCTGACCCCAGAAAGCAACCCAGGGGTCCACCTCTCTCCCTGGACTTGCAGGATAGGCCCCAGGGTGCCATCTGGCCCTCCACCTATGGGCCTCAGACCCCAGCAAGCTACCCAGGGGTCCACTTCTCTCCCTGGACTTGCATTAGAGGCCCCAGGCTGCCCCCTCGCCCTCCACTTAGGGGCCTCTGACCCCAGCAAGCTACCCAGGGGTCCACCTCTTTGCCTGGACTTGCAGGATAGGCCCCAGCATGCCCCCTGGCCCTCCACCTAGGGGGCTCTGACCCCAGCAAGCTACCCAGGGGTCCACCTCTCTCCCTGGTCTTGCAGTATAGGCCCCAGCATGCCCCCTGGCCCTCCACCTAGGGGCCTCTGACCCTAGCAAGCTACCGAGGGGTATACTTCTCTCCCTGGACTTGCAGTATAGGCCCCAGGGTGCCCCCTGGCCCTCCACCTAGGGGCCTCTGACCCCAGCAAGCTACCCAGGGGTCCACTTCTCTCCCTGGAATTTCAGTAGAGGCCCCAGGGTGCCCCCTGGCCCTCCACCTAGGGGCCTCAGACCCAAGCAAGCTACCCAGGGGTCCACCTCTCTCCCTGGACTTGCTGTATAGGACCCAAGGTGCCCATTGAATCTCCACCTAGGGGCCTCTGACCCCAGAAAGCTACCGAGAGGTCCACTTCTCTCCCTGGACTTACAGTATAGGCCCCAGGGGACCCCCTGGCCCTCCACCTATGGGCTTCTGACCCCAGCAAGCTACCCAGGGGTCTAGCTCTCTCTCTCTGGACTTGCAGTAGAGGCACCAGGGTGCCCCATGGCCCACCACCTATGGGCCTATGACCCCAGCAAGCTACCCAGGGGTCCACCTCTCTCCCTGGACTTGCAGTAGAGGCCACAGGGTGTCCCCTGGCCCTCCACCTAGGGGCCTCAGACCCCAGCAAGCTACCCAGGGGTCCAACTCTCTCCCTGGACTTGCACTAGACGCCCCAGGCTGCCCCCTCGCCCTCCACTTAGGGGCCTCTGACCCCAGCAAATTACCCAGGGGTCCACCTCTCTGCCTGGACTTGCAAGCTAGGCCCCAGGATGCCCTCTGGCCCTCCACCTAGTGGCCTCTGACCCCAGCAAGCAACCCAGGGGTCCACCTCTCTCCCTGGACTTGCAGGATAGGCCCCAGGGTGCCCCCTGGCCCTCCACCTATGGGCCTATGGCCCCAGCAAGCTACCCTGGGGTCCACCTCTCTCCCTGGAGTTTCAGTAGAGGCCCCAGGGTGCCCCCTGGCCCTCCACCCAGGGGCCTCTGACCCCAGCAAGCTACCCAGGGGAACCACCTCTCTCCCTGGACTTGCAGGATAGGCCCCAGGGTGCCCCCTGGCCCCCCACCTAGGGGCTTCTGATCCCAGCAAGCTACCCAGGGGTCCAGCTCTCTCCCTGGACTTGCACTAGACGCCCCAGGCTGCCCCCTCGCACTCCACTTAGGGGCCTCTGACCCCAGCAAGCTACCCAGGGGTACACCTCTCTGCCTGGACTTGCAGCAGAGGCCCCAAGGTGCCCCCCGACCCTCCACCTAGGGGCCTCTGACCCCAGCAAGCTACCCAGGGGTCCACTTCTCTTCCTGGACTTGCAGGATAGGCCCCAGGGTGTCCCCTGGCCCTCCACCTAGGAGACTCTGACCCCAGAAAGCTACCCAGGGGTCTATGTCTCTCCCTGGACTTGCAGTAAAGGCCCCAGGGTGCCACTTGGCCCTCCACCTAGGGGCCTCTGACCCAGCAAACTACCCAGGGGTCCACCTTTTTCCCTATACTGGCAGTAGAGGCCTCAGGGTGCCCCCTGGCCCTCCACCTAGGGGCTTCTGACCCCAGCAAGCTACCCAGGGGTCCACCTCTCTCCCTGGACTTGCAGTAGAGGCCCCAGGGTCCCCCATGGCCCTCCACCCAGGGGCCTCTGACAACAGCAAGCTACCCAGGGGTCCACCTCTCTTCCTGGACTTGCAGGATAGGCCCCAGGGTGCCCCCTGGCCCTCCACCTAGGGGCCTCAGACCCCAGCAAGCTACCCAGGGGTCCACCTCTCTCCCTGGACTTGCACAAGACGCCCCAAGCTGCCCCCTCGCCCTCCACTTAGGGGCCTCTGACCCCAGCAAGCTACCCAGGGGTCCACCTCTCTGCCTGGACTTGCAAGCTAGGCCCCAGCATGCCCTCTGGCCCTCCACCTAGTGGCCTCTGACCCAAGCAAGCTACCCAGGGGTCCACCTCTCTCCCTGGACTTGCAGGATAGGCACCAGGGTGTCCCCTGGCCCTCCACCTATGGGCTTCTGACCCGAGCAAGCTACCCTGGGGTCCACCTCTTTCCCTGGACTTGCACTAGACGCCCCAGGCTGCCCCCTCGCACTCCACTTAGGGGCCTCTGACCCCAGCAAGCTACCCAGGGGTACACCTCTCTGCCTGGACTTGCAGCAGATGCCCCAAGGTGCCCCCCGAGCCTCCACCTAGGGGCCTCTGACCCCAGCAAGCTACCCAGGGGTCCACCTCTCTTCCTGGACTTGCAGGATAGGCCGCAGGGTGTCCCCTGGCCCTCCACCTAGGAGACTCTGACCCCAGCAAGCTACACAGGGGTCTACGTCTCTCACTGGACTTGCAGTAAAGGCCCCAGGGTGCCACTTGGCCCTCCACCTAGGGGCCTCTGACCCAGCAAGCTACCCATGGGTCCACCTCTCTCCCTGGACTTGCAGTAGAGGCCCCAGGGTGTGCCCTGGCCCTCCACCTATGGGCCTCTGACCCCAGCAAGCCACCCAGGGGTCCACCTTTTTCCCTATACTGGCAGTTTAGGCCCCAGGGTGCCCCCTGGCCCTTCACCTAGGGGCTTCTGACCCCAGCAAGCTACCCAGGGGTCCACCTCTCTCCCTGGACTTGCAGTAGAGGCCCCAGGGTGTGCCCTGACCCTCCACCTATGGGCCTCTGACCCCAGCAAGCTACCCAGGGGTCCACCTTTTTCCCTATACTGGCAGTTTAGGCCCCAGGGTGCCCCCTGGCCCTCCACCCAGGGGCCTCTGACTCCAGAAAGCTACCCAGGGGTCCACCTCTCTCCCTGGACTTGCAGTATAGGCCCCAGGGTCCCCCCTTGCCCTCCACCTAGGGGCCTCTGAAGCCAGCAAGCTACCCAGGGGTCCACTTCTCTTCCTGGACTTGCAGGATAGGCCCCAGGGTGTCCCCTGGCCCTCCACCTAGGAGACTCTGACCCCAGAAAGCTACCCAGGGGTCTATATCTCTCCCTGGCCTTGCAGTAAAGGCCCCAGGGTGCCACTTGACCCTCCACCTAAGGGCCTCTGACCCAGCAAACTACCCAGGGGTCCACCTTTTTTCCCTATACTGGCAGTAGAGGCCTCAGGGTGCCCCCTGGCCCTCCACCTAGGGGCTTCTGACCCCAGCAAGCTACCCAGGGGTTCACCTCTCTCCCTGGACTTGCAGGATAGGCCCCAGGGTGCCCCCTGGCCCTCCACCTAAGGGCCTCAGACCCCAGCAAGCTACCCAGGGGTCCACCTCTCTCCCTGGACTTGCATTAGACGCCCCAGGCTGCCCCCTCGCCCTCCACTTAGGGGCCTCTGACCCCAGCAAGCTACCCAGGGGTCCACCTCTCTTCTTGGACTTGCAAGCTAGGCCCCAGCATGCCCTCTGGCCCTCCACCTAGTGGCCTCTGACCCCAGCAAGCTACCCAGGGGTCCACCTCTCTCCCTGGACTTGCAGGATAGGCCCCAGGGTGCCCCCTGGCCCTCCACCTATGGGCTTCTGACCCGAGCAAGCTACCCTGGGGTCCACCTCTCTCCCTGGGGTATCAGTAGAGGCCCCAGGGTGCCCCCTGGCCCTCCACCTAGGGGCCTCAGACACCAGCAAGCTACCCAGGGGTCCACCTCTTTCCCTGGACTTGCACTAGACGCCCCAGGCTGCCCCCTCGCACTCCACTTAGGGGCCTCTGACCCCAGCAAGCTACCCAGGGGTACACCTCTCTGCCTGGACTTGCAGCAGATGCCCCAAGGTGCCCCCTGACCCTCCACCTAGGGGCCTCTGACCCCAGCAAGCTACCCAGGGGTCCACCTCTCTTCCTGGACTTGCAGGATAGGCCCCAGGGTGTCCCCTTGCCCTCCATCTAGGAGACTCTGACCCCAGCAAGCTACCCAGGGGTCTACGTCTCTCGCTGGACTTGCAGTAAAGGCCCCAGGGTGCCACTTGGCCCTCCACCTATGGGCCTCTGACCCCAGCAAGCTACCCAGGGGTGCACCTTTTTCCCTATACTGGCAGTATAGGCCCAAGGGTGCCCCCTGGCCCTCCACCTAGGGGCTTCTGACCCCAGCAAGCTACCCAGGGGTCCACCTCTCTCCCTGGACTTGCAGTAGAGGCCCCAGGGTGCCCCCTGGCCCTCCACCCAGGGGCCTCTGACTCCAGAAAGCTACCCAGGGGTCCACCTATCTTCCTGGACTTGCAGGATAGGCCCCAGGGTGCCCCCTGGCCCTCCACCTAGGGGCCTCTGACCCCAGCAAGGTACCCAGGGGTCCAGCTCTCACCCTGGACTTGCAGTAGAGGCCCCAGGGTGTCTCCTGGCCCTCCACCTATTGGCCTCTGACCCCAGCAAGCTACCCAGGGGTCCTTCTATCTCTCTGGACTCACAGGAAAGGCCCCAGGGTGATACTTGGCCCTCCACCTAGGGGCCTTTGACCCCAGCAAGCTACCCAGGGGTCCAGCTCTCTCCCTGGACTTGCAGTAGAGGCCCCAGGGTGCCCCCTGGCCCTCCACCTAGGGGCCTCTTACCCCAGCAAGCTACCCAGGGGTCCACCTCTCTTCCTGGACTTGCAGGATAGGCCCCAGGGTGCCCCCTGGCCCTCCACCTAGGGGCCTCTGACCCCAGAAAGCTATCAAGGGGTCCACCTCTCTCCTTGGACTTGCAGTATAGGCCCCAGGGTGCCACCCTTGCCCTCCACCTAGAGGCCTCTGACCCCAGCAAGCTACCCAGGGGTCCACCTCTCTCCTTTTACTTGCAGTATAGGCCCCAGGGTGCCCCTTGGCCCTCCACCTAGGGGTCTCTGACCCCAGCAAGCTACCCAGGGGTCCACCTCTCTCCTTGGATTTGCAGTATAGGCCCCAGGGTGCCCCTTGGCCCTCCACCTAGGGTCCTCTTACCCCAGCAAGCTACCCAGGGGTCCACCTCTCTTCCTGGACTTGCAGGATAGGCCCCAGGGTGCTCTTTGGCCCTCCACCTAGGGGCCTTTGACCCCAGCAAGCTACCCTGGGGTCCACCTGTCTCCCTGGACTTGCAGTATAGGCCCAAATGTGCCCATTGGCCCTCCACCTAGGGGCCTCTGAACCCAGCAAGCTACCCAGGGGTCCACCTCTCTCCCTGGACTTGCAGTAGACGCCCCAGGGTGCCCCTTGCCCCTTAACCTAGGGGCCTCTGACCCCAGCAAGCTACCCAGGGGTCCACCTTTTTCCCTAAACTGCCAGTATAGGCCAAAGGGTGCCCCCTGGCCCTCCACCTAGGGGCTTCTGACCCCAGCAAGCTAGCCAGGGGTAAACCTCTCTCCCTGGACTTGCAGTAGAGGCCCCAGGGTGCACCCTGGCCCTCCACCTAGGGTCCTCTTACCCCAGCAAGCTACCCAGGGGTCCACCTCTCTTCCTGGACTTCCAGGATAGGCCCCAGGGTGCTCTTTGGCCCTCCACCTAGGGGCCTTTGACCCCAGCAAGCTACCCTGGGGTCCACCTCTCTCCTTGGACTTACCCTATAGGCCCCAAGGTGCCCCCTAACCCTCCAACTAGGGGCCTCTTACCTCAGCAAGCTACCCTGTGGTCCACCTCTCTCCCTGGACTTGCAGTATAGGAACCAGGGTGACCCGTTGCCCTTCACCTAGGGGCCTCTGACACCAGCAAGCTACCAAGGGGTCCATCTCTCTCCCTGGACTTGCAGTATAGGCCCAAATGTGCCCATTGGCCCTCCACCTAGGGGCCTCTGAACCCAGCAAGCTACCCAGGGGTCCACCTCTCTCCCTGGACTTGCAATAGACGCCCCAGGGTGCCCCTTGCCCCTTCACCTAGGGGCCTCTGACCCCAGCAAGCTACCCAGGGGTCCACCTTTTTCCCTAAACTGGCAGTATAGGCCAAAGGGTGCCCCCTGGCCCTCCACCTAGGGGCTTCTGACCCCAGCAAGTTAGCCAGGGGTAAACCTCTCTCCCTGGACTTGCAGTAGAGGCCCCAGGGTGCACCCTGGCCCTCCACCCAAGGGCCTCTGACCCCAGCAAGCTACCCAGGTGTCCACCTCTCTCCCTGGACTTGCAGAATAGGCCCCAGAGTGCCCCCTGGCCCTCCACCTAGGGGCTTCTGACCCCAGCAAGCTACCCAGGGGTCCACCTTTTTCCCTAAACTGGCAGTATAGGCCCCAGGGTGCCCCTGGCCCTCCACCTAGGGGCTTCTGACCCCAGCAAGCTAGCCAGGGGTAAACCTCTCTCCTTGGACTTGCAGTAGAGGCCCCAGGGTGCACCCTGGCCCTCCACCCAGGGGCCTCTGACCCCAGCAAGCTACCCAGGGGTCCACCTCTCTCCCTGGACTTGCAGAATAGGCCCCAGAGTGCCCCCTGGCCCTCCACCTAGGGTCTTCTGACCCCAGCAAGCTACCCAGAGGTCCACCACTCTCCCTGGACTTGCAGTAGAGGCCCCAGGCTGCCCCCTGGCCCTCCACCCAGCGGCCTCTGACCCCAGCAAGCTACCCAGGGGGTCCACCTCTCTCCCTGGACTTGCAGGATAGGCCCCAGGGTGCCCCCTGGCCCCCCACCAAGGGGCCTCTGATTCCAGCAAGCTACCCAGGGGTCCAGCTCTCTCCCTGGACTTGCAGTAGAGAACCCAATGTGTCCTCTGGCCCTCCACCTAGGAGCCTTTGACCCCAGCAAGCTACCCAGGGGTCCAGCTCTCTCTCTGGACTTGCAGTAGAGGCACTAGAGTGCCCTCTTGCCCTCCAACTAGGTGCCTCTGACCCCAGCAAGCTACCCAGGGGTCAACCTCTCTCCCTGGACTTGCAGGAAAGGCACCAGGGTGCCCCTTTGCACTCCACCTAGGGGCCTCTGACCCCAGCAAGCTACCCAGGGGTCCATCTCTCTCCTTGTAATTGCAGTATAATCTACAGGGTGCCCCTTTGCCCTCCACCTAGGGGCCTCTGATCCCAGCAAGCTACCCAGGGGTCCTCCTCTCTCCCTGGAATTGCAGGATAGGCCCCAGGGTGCCCCCTTTCCCTCCACCTAGGGGCCTCTGACCCCAGCAAGCTAGCCATGGGTCCACCTCTCTTCCTGGACTTGCAGGATAGGCTCCAGGGTGCCACTTGGCCCTCCACCTAGGGGCCTTTGACCCCAGCAAGCTACACAGGGTTCAACCTCTCTCCCTGGACTTGCAGTCTAGGCCCCAGGGTGCCCCTTGGCCCTCCACCTAGGGGCCTCTGACCCCAGCATGCTACCCAGGGGTCTTCCTCTCTTCCTGGACTTGCAGGATAGGCCCCAGGTTTCCCCTTGGCCCTCCACCTAGGGGCCTCTGACCCCAGCAAGCTACCCAGGGGTCCACCACTCTCCTTGGACTTGCAGTATAGGGCCCAGGGTGCCCCCCTTGCCGTCCACCTAGGGGCGTCTGACCCCAGCAAGCTACCCCGGGGACCAGCTCTCTCCCTGGTTTTGCAGTAGAGGCCTCAGGGTGTCCCCTGGCCCTCCACCTAGGAGCCTTTGACCCCAGCAAGCTACCCAGGGGTCCAGCTCTCTCTCTGGACTTGCAGTAGAGGCCCCAGAGTTCCCTCTGGCCCTCCAACTAGGGGCCTCTGACCCCAGCAAGCTATCCTGGGGTCCACCTCTCTGCCTGGACTTGCCGTATAGGTCCCAACGTGCCCCCTGACCCTCCACTTAGGGGCCTCTGACCCCAGCAAGCTACCCAGGGGTCCACCTCTCTTCCTGGACTTGCAGGATAGGCCCCAGGGTGCCCCCCTATCCCTTCACCTACGGGCCTCTGACCCCAGCAAGCTACCCAGGGGTCCACCTCTCTCCCTGGACTTGCAGTATAGGCCCCAGGGTGCCCCCTTGCCCTCCACCTAGAGGCCTCTTACCTCAGCAAGCTACCCAGGGGTCCACCTCTCTTCCTGTTCTTGCAGGATAGGCCCCTGGGTGCCCTTTGGCCCTCCACCTAGGGGCCTTTGACACCAGCATGCTACCCAGGGGTCCACCTCTCTCCCTGGACTTGCATTAGAGGCCCCAGGGTACCCCCTCTCCCTCCACCTAGGGGCCTTTGACCCCAGCAAGCTACCCTGGGTTCCACCTCTCTTTCTGGACTTGCAGTATAGGCCCGAGGGTGCCCCCCTTGCCCTCCACCTAGGGGCCTCTGACCCCAGCACGCTACCCAGGGGTCCACCTCTCTCCCTAAACTGGAGGTATAGGCTCCAGGGTGCCCCCTATTACTTCACCTAGGGGCCTCTGACCCCAGCAAGCTACCCAGGGGTCAGGCTCTCTCTCTGGGCTTGCAGTATAGGGCCCAGGGTGCCCCCTTGCCATTCACCTAGGGGCTTCTGACCCCAGCAAGCTACCCAGGGGTCAGGCTCTCTCTCTGGGCTTGCAGTAGAGGCCCCAGGGTGCCCCCCTGGCCCTCCACCTAGGGGCTTCTGACCCCAGCAAGCTAGCCAGCGGTACACCTCTCTTCCTGGTCTTGCAGTATAGGCCCCAGGGTGCCCCCTTGCCTTCCACCTAGGGGCCTCTGACCCCAGCAAGCTACCCAGGGGTCCACCTCTCTCCCTGGACTTGCATTAGAGGCCCCAGGTTGCCCCTTGGCCCTCCACCTAGGGGCCTCTGACCCCAGCAAGCTACCCAAGGGTCCACCTTTTTCCCTAAACTGGCAGTATAGGCCCAAGGGTGCCCCCTGGCCCTCCAGCTAGGGGCTTCTGACCCCAGCAATCTACCTAGGGGTAAACCTCTCTCCCTGGAATTGCAGTAGAGGCCCTAGGGTGCACCCTGGCCCTCCACCCAGGGGCCTTTGACCCCAGGAAGCTACCCAGGGGTCCACCTCTCTCCCTGGACTTGCAGATTAGGCCCCAGGGTGCCCCTTGGCCCTCCACCTAGGGGCCTCTGACCCCAGCAAGCTATCCTGGGGTCCACCTCTCTGCCTGGACTTGCCGTATAGGTCCCAACGTGCCCGCTGGCCCTCCACCTAGGGGCCTCTGACCTCAGCAAGCTACCCTGGGGTCCATCTCTCCCTGGATTTGCGGTATAGGCCCCAAGATGCCCCCTGACCCTCCACCTAGGGGTTCTGACCCCAGCAAGCTACCCAGGGGTCCACCTCTCTGCCTGGACTTGCAGGATAGACCCCATCATGCCCCCTGGCCCTCCACCTAGGGGCCTTTGACCCCAGCAAGCTACCCAAGGGTTCACCTCTCTCCCTAAACTGGCAGAATAGGCCGCAGGGTGCCCCCCTTGCCCTCCACCTAGGGGTCTCTGACCCCAGCAAGCTACCAAGGGGTCCACCTCTCTCACTGGATTTGCAGTAGAGGCCCCAGGGTGCCCGCTGGCCCTCCACCCAGGGGCCTCTGACCCCAGCAAGCTACCCAGGGGTCCACCTCTCTCCCTGGACTTGCAGTATAAGCCCCCGGGTGCCCCCCTTGCCTTCCACCTAGGGGCCTCTGACCCCAGCAAGGTACCCAGAGGTCCACCTCTCTCCCTGGACTTGCCATTTAGGCCCCAAGGTGCCCCCCAACACTCCACTTAGGGGCCTCTGACCCCAGCAAGCTACCTAGGGGTCCACCTCTCTTCCTGGACTTGCAGGATAGGCCCCAGGGTGTCCCCTGGCCCTCCACTTAGGAGACTCTGACCCCAGGAAGCTACCCAGGGGTCTACGTCTCTCCCTGGACTTGCAGTAAAGGCCCCAGGGTGCCACTTGGCCCTCCACCTAGGGTCCTCTGACCCCAGCAAGCTACCCTGGGGTCCACCTCTCTCCCTGGACTTGCGGTATAGGCCCCAAGGTGCCCCCTGACCCTCCACCTAGGGGTTCTGACCCCAGCAAGCTATCCAGGGGTCCACCTCTCTTCCTGGACTTGCAGGATAGGCCCCTGGGTGCCCTTTGGCCCTCCACCTAGGGGCCTTTGACCCCAGCATGCTACCCAGGGGTCCACCTCTCTCCCTGGACTTGCATTAGAGGCCCCAGGGTACCCCCTCTCCCTGCACCTAGGGGCCTTTGACCCCAGCAAGCTACCCTGGGTTCCACCTCTCTTCCTGGACTTGCAGTATAGGCCCGAGGGTGCCCCCCTTGCCCTCCACCTAGGGGCCTCTGACCCCAGCACACTACCCAGGGGTCCACCTTTTTCCCTAAACTGGCAGTATAGGCCCCAGGGTGCCCGCTGGCCCTCCACCTAGGGGCCTCTGACCCCAGCAAGCTACCCAGGGTTCCACCTCTCTCCCCAAACTGGAGGTATAGGCTCCAGGGTGCCCCCTATCCCTTCACCTAGGGGCCTCTGACCCCAGCAAGCTACCCAGGGGTCAGGCTCTCTCTCTGGGCTTGCAGTATAGGCCCCAGGGTGCCCCCTTGCCATTCACCTAGGGGCTTCTGACCCCAGCAAGCTACCCAGGGGTCAGGCTCTCTCTCTGGGCTTGCAGTAGAGGCCCCAGGGTGCCCCCCTGGCCCTCCACCTAGGGGCTTCTGACCCCAGCAAGCTAGCCAGCGGTACACCTCTCTACCTGGTCTTGCAGTATAGGCCCCAGGGTGCCCCCTTGCCTTCCACCTAGGGGCCTCTGACCCCAGCAAGCTACCAAGGGGACCACCTCTCTCCTTGGACTTGCCGTGTAGGCCCCAAGGTGCCCCTTGACCCTCCACTTAGGGGCCTCTGACCCCAGCAAGCTACCCAGGGGTCCACCTCTTTGCCTGGACTTGCAGGATAGGCCTCAGCATGCCCCCTGGCCCTCCACCTAGGGGCCTCTGACCCCAGCAAGCTACCCAGGGGTCAACCTCTCTCCCTGGTCTTGCCGTATAGGCCCCAAGGTGCCCATTGATCCTCCACCTAGGGGCCTCTGACCCCAGAAAGCTACCGAGGGGTCCACTTCTCTCCCTGGACTTGCAGTATAGGCCCCAGGGGACCCCCTGGCCCTCCACCTATGGGCTTCTGACCCCAGCAAGCTACCCAGGGGTCCAGCTCTCTCTCTCTGGACTTGCAGTAGAGGCACCAGGGTGCCCCATGGCCCACCACCTATGGGCCTATGACCCCAGCAAGCTACCCAGGGGTCCACCTCTCTCCCTGGACTTGCAGTAGAGGCCACAGGGTGTCCCCTGGCCCTCCACCTAGGGGCCTCAGACCCCAGCAAGCTACCCAGGGGTCCACCTCTCTCCCTGGACTTGCACTAGACGCCCCAGGCTGCCCCCTCGCCCCCCACTTAGGGGCCTCTGACCCCAGCAGGCTACCCAGGGGTCCACCTCTCTGCCTGGACTTGCAAGCTAGGCCCCAGCATGCCCTCTGGCCCTCCACCTAGTGGCCTCTGACCCCAGCAAGCTACCCAGGGGTCCACCTCTCTCCCTGGACTTGCAGGATAGGCCCCAGGGTGCCATCTGGCCCTCCACCTATGGGCCTCAGACCCCAGCAAGCTACCCAGGGGTCCACCTCTCTCCCTGGACTTGCATTAGAGGCCCCAGGCTGCCCCCTCGCCCTCCACTTAGGGGCGTCTGACCCCAGCAAGCTACCCAGGGGTCCACCTCTTTGCCTGGACTTGCAGGATAGGCCCCAGCATGCCCCCTGGCCCTCCACCTAGGGGACTCTGACCTCAGCAAGCTACCCAGGGGTCCACCTCTCTCCCTGGTCTTGCAGTATAGGCCCCAGCATGCCCCCTGGCCCTCCACCTAGGGGCCTCTGACCCCAGCTAGCTACCGAGGGGTATACTTCTCTCCCTGGACTTGCAGTATAGGCCCCAGGGTGCCCCCTGGCCCTCCACCTAGGGGCCTCTGACCACAGCAAGCTACCCAGGGGTCCACTTCTCTCCCTGGACTTGCAGTATAGGCCCCAGGGGACCCCCTGGCCCTCCACCTATGGGCTTCTGACCCCAGCAAGCTACCCAGGGGTCCAGCTCTCTCTCTCTGGACTTGCAGTAGAGGCACCAGTGTGCCCCATGGCACACCACCTATGGGCCTATGACCCCAGCAAGCTACCCAGGGGTCCACCTCTCTCCCTGGACTTGCAGTAAAGGCCACAGGGTGTCCCCTGGCCCTCCACCTAGGGGCCTCAGACCCCAGCAAGCTACCCAGGGGTCCACCTCTCTCCCTGGACTTGCACTAGACGCCCCAGGCTGCCCCCTCGCCCTCCACTTAGGGGCCTCTGACCCCAGCAGGCTACCCAGGGGTCCACCTCTCTCCCTGGAGTTTCAGTAGAGGCCCCAGGGTGCCTCCTGGCCCTCCACCCAGGGGCCTCTGACCCCAGCAAGCTACCCAGGGGCCCACTTCTCTCCCTGGACTTGCAGGATAGGCCCCAGGGTGTCCCCTGGCCCTCCACCTAGGAGACTCTGACCCCAGAAAGCTACCCAGGGGTCCACCTCTCTCCCTGGACTTGCACTAGACGCCCCAGGCTGCCCCCTCGCCCCCCACTTAGGGGCCTCTGACCCCAGCAGGCTACCCAGGGGTCCACCTCTCTGCCTGGACTTGCAAGCTAGGCCCCAGCATGCCCTCTGGCCCTCCACCTAGTGGCCTCTGACCCCAGCAAGCTACCCAGGGGTCCACCTCTCTCCCTGGACTTGCAGGATAGGCCCCAGGGTGCCATCTGGCCCTCCACCTATGGGCCTCAGACCCCAGCAAGCTACCCAGGGGTCCACCTCTCTCCCTGGACTTGCATTAGAGGCCCCAGGCTGCCCCCTCGCCCTCCACTTAGGGGCGTCTGACCCCAGCAAGCTACCCAGGGGTCCACCTCTTTGCCTGGACTTGCAGGATAGGCCCCAGCATGCCCCCTGGCCCTCCACCTAGGGGACTCTGACCTCAGCAAGCTACCCAGGGGTCCACCTCTCTCCCTGGTCTTGCAGTATAGGCCCCAGCATGCCCCCTGGCCCTCCACCTAGGGGCCTCTGACCCCAGCTAGCTACCGAGGGGTATACTTCTCTCCCTGGACTTGCAGTATAGGCCCCAGGGTGCCCCCTGGCCCTCCACCTAGGGGCCTCTGACCACAGCAAGCTACCCAGGGGTCCACTTCTCTCCCTGGACTTGCAGTATAGGCCCCAGGGGACCCCCTGGCCCTCCACCTATGGGCTTCTGACCCCAGCAAGCTACCCAGGGGTCCAGCTCTCTCTCTCTGGACTTGCAGTAGAGGCACCAGTGTGCCCCATGGCACACCACCTATGGGCCTATGACCCCAGCAAGCTACCCAGGGGTCCACCTCTCTCCCTGGACTTGCAGTAAAGGCCACAGGGTGTCCCCTGGCCCTCCACCTAGGGGCCTCAGACCCCAGCAAGCTACCCAGGGGTCCACCTCTCTCCCTGGACTTGCACTAGACGCCCCAGGCTGCCCCCTCGCCCTCCACTTAGGGGCCTCTGACCCCAGCAGGCTACCCAGGGGTCCACCTCTCTCCCTGGAGTTTCAGTAGAGGCCCCAGGGTGCCCCCTGGCCCTCCACCCAGGGGCCTCTGACCCCAGCAAGCTACCCAGGGGCCCACTTCTCTCCCTGGACTTGCAGGATAGGCCCCAGGGTGCCCCCTGGCCCCCCACCTAGGGGCTTCTGATCCCAGCAAGCTACCCAGGGGTCCAGCTCTCTCCCTGGACTTGCACTAGACGCCCCAGGCTGCCCCCTCGCACTCCACTTAGGGGCCTCTGACTCCAGCAAGCTACCCAGGGGTACACCTCTCTGCCTGGACTTGCAGCAGAGGCCCCAAGGTGCCCCCCGACCCTCCACCTAGGGGCCTCTGACCCCAGCAAGCTACCCAGGTGTCCACTTCTCTTCCTGGACTTGCAGGATAGGCCCCAGGGTGTCCCCTGGCCCTCCACCTAGGAGACTCTGACCCCAGAAAGCTACCCAGGGGTCTATGTCTCTCCCTGGACTTGCAGTAAAGGCCCCAGGGTGCCACTTGGCCCTCCACCTAGGGGCCTCTGACCCAGCAAACTACCCAGGGGTCCACCTTTTTCCCTATACTGGCAGTAGAGGCCTCAGGGTGCCCCCTGGCCCTCCACCTAGGGGCTTCTGACCCCAGCAAGCTACCCAGGGGTCCACCTCTCTCCCTGGACTTGCAGTAGAGGCCCCAGGGTCCCCCATGGCCCTCCACCCAGGGGCCTTTGACCCCAGCAAGCTACCCAGGGGTCCACCTCTCTTCCTGGACTTGCAGTATAGGCCCCAGGGTGCCCCCTGGCCCTCCACCAAGGGGCCTCAGACCCCAGCAAGCTACCCAGGGGTCCACCTCTCTCCCTGGACTTGCACTAGACGCCCCAGGCTGCCCCCTCGCCCTCCACTTAGGGGCCTCTGACCCCAGCAAGCTACCCAGGGGTCCACCTCTCTGCCTGGACTTGCAAGCTAGGCCCCAGCATGCCCTCTGGCCCTCCACATAGTGGCCTCTGACCCCAGCAAGCTACCCAGGGGTCCACCTCTCTCCCTGGACTTGCAGGATAGGCACCAGGGTGCCCCCCTTGCCCTCCACCTAGGGTCCTCTGACCCCAGCACACTACCCAGGGGTCCACCTTTTTCCCTAAACTGGCAGTATAGGCCCCAGGGTGCCCGCTGGCCCTCCACCTAGGGGCCTCTGACCCCAGCAAGCTACCCAGGGTTCCACCTCTCTCCCCAAACTGGAGGTATAGGCTCCAGGGTGCCCCCTATCCCTTCACCTAGGGGCCTCTGACCCCAGCAAGCTACCCTGGGGTCAGGCTCTCTCTCTGGGCTTGCAGTATAGGCCCCAGGGTGCCCCCTTGCCATTCACCTAGGGGCTTCTGACCCCAGCAAGCTACCCAGGGGTCAGGCTCTCTCTCTGGGCTTGCAGTAGAGGCCCCAGGGTGCCCCCCTGGCCCTCCACCTAGGGGCTTCTGACCCCAGCAAGCTAGCCAGCGGTACACCTCTCTTCCTGGTCTTGCAGTATAGGCCCCAGGGTGCCCCCTTGCCTTCCACCTAGGGGCCTCTGACCCCAGCAAGCTACCAAGGGGACCACCTCTCTCCTTGGACTTGCCGTGTAGGCCCCAAGGTGCCCCTTGACCCTCCACTTAGGGGCCTCTGACCCCAGCAAGCTACCCAGGGGTCCACCTCTTTGCCTGGACTTGCAGGATAGGCCTCAGCATGCCCCCTGGCCCTCCACCTAGGGGCCTCTGACCCCAGCAAGCTACCCAGGGGTCAACCTCTCTCCCTGGTCTTGCCGTATAGGCCCCAAGGTGCCCATTGATCCTCCACCTAGGGGCCTCTGACCCCAGAAAGCTACCGAGGGGTCCACTTCTCTCCCTGGACTTGCAGTATAGGCCCCAGGGGACCCCCTGGCCCTCCACCTATGGGCTTCTGACCCCAGCAAGCTACCCAGGGGTCCAGCTCTCTCTCTCTGGACTTGCAGTAGAGGCACCAGGGTGCCCCATGGCCCACCACCTATGGGCCTATGACCCCAGCAAGCTACCCAGGGGTCCACCTCTCTCCCTGGACTTGCAGTAGAGGCCACAGGGTGTCCCCTGGCCCTCCACCTAGGGGCCTCAGACCCCAGCAAGCTACCCAGGGGTCCACCTCTCTCCCTGGACTTGCACTAGACGCCCCAGGCTGCCCCCTCGCCCCCCACTTAGGGGCCTCTGACCCCAGCAGGCTACCCAGGGGTCCACCTCTCTGCCTGGACTTGCAAGCTAGGCCCCAGCATGCCCTCTGGCCCTCCACCTAGTGGCCTCTGACCCCAGCAAGCTACCCAGGGGTCCACCTCTCTCCCTGGACTTGCAGGATAGGCCCCAGGGTGCCATCTGGCCCTCCACCTATGGGCCTCAGACCCCAGCAAGCTACCCAGGGGTCCACCTCTCTCCCTGGACTTGCATTAGAGGCCCCAGGCTGCCCCCTCGCCCTCCACTTAGGGGCGTCTGACCCCAGCAAGCTACCCAGGGGTCCACCTCTTTGCCTGGACTTGCAGGATAGGCCCCAGCATGCCCCCTGGCCCTCCACCTAGGGGACTCTGACCTCAGCAAGCTACCCAGGGGTCCACCTCTCTCCCTGGTCTTGCAGTATAGGCCCCAGCATGCCCCCTGGCCCTCCACCTAGGGGCCTCTGACCCCAGCTAGCTACCGAGGGGTATACTTCTCTCCCTGGACTTGCAGTATAGGCCCCAGGGTGCCCCCTGGCCCTCCACCTAGGGGCCTCTGACCACAGCAAGCTACCCAGGGGTCCACTTCTCTCCCTGGACTTGCAGTATAGGCCCCAGGGGACCCCCTGGCCCTCCACCTATGGGCTTCTGACCCCAGCAAGCTACCCAGGGGTCCAGCTCTCTCTCTCTGGACTTGCAGTAGAGGCACCAGTGTGCCCCATGGCACACCACCTATGGGCCTATGACCCCAGCAAGCTACCCAGGGGTCCACCTCTCTCCCTGGACTTGCAGTAAAGGCCACAGGGTGTCCCCTGGCCCTCCACCTAGGGGCCTCAGACCCCAGCAAGCTACCCAGGGGTCCACCTCTCTCCCTGGACTTGCACTAGACGCCCCAGGCTGCCCCCTCGCCCTCCACTTAGGGGCCTCTGACCCCAGCAGGCTACCCAGGGGTCCACCTCTCTCCCTGGAGTTTCAGTAGAGGCCCCAGGGTGCCCCCTGGCCCTCCACCCAGGGGCCTCTGACCCCAGCAAGCTACCCAGGGGCCCACTTCTCTCCCTGGACTTGCAGGATAGGCCCCAGGGTGCCCCCTGGCCCCCCACCTAGGGGCTTCTGATCCCAGCAAGCTACCCAGGGGTCCAGCTCTCTCCCTGGACTTGCACTAGACGCCCCAGGCTGCCCCCTCGCACTCCACTTAGGGGCCTCTGACTCCAGCAAGCTACCCAGGGGTACACCTCTCTGCCTGGACTTGCAGCAGAGGCCCCAAGGTGCCCCCCGACCCTCCACCTAGGGGCCTCTGACCCCAGCAAGCTACCCAGGGGTCCACTTCTCTTCCTGGACTTGCAGGATAGGCCCCAGGGTGTCCCCTGGCCCTCCACCTAGGAGACTCTGACCCCAGAAAGCTACCCAGGGGTCTATGTCTCTCCCTGGACTTGCAGTAAAGGCCCCAGGGTGCCACTTGGCCCTCCACCTAGGGGCCTCTGACCCAGCAAACTACCCAGGGGTCCACCTTTTTCCCTATACTGGCAGTAGAGGCCTCAGGGTGCCCCCTGGCCCTCCACCTAGGGGCTTCTGACCCCAGCAAGCTACCCAGGGGTCCACCTCTCTCCCTGGACTTGCAGTAGAGGCCCCAGGGTCCCCCATGGCCCTCCACCCAGGGGCCTTTGACCCCAGCAAGCTACCCAGGGGTCCACCTCTCTTCCTGGACTTGCAGTATAGGCCCCAGGGTGCCCCCTGGCCCTCCACCAAGGGGCCTCAGACCCCAGCAAGCTACCCAGGGGTCCACCTCTCTCCCTGGACTTGCACTAGACGCCCCAGGCTGCCCCCTCGCCCTCCACTTAGGGGCCTCTGACCGCAGCAATCTACCCAGGGGTCCACCTCTCTGCCTGGACTTGCAAGCTAGGCCCCAGCATGCCCTCTGGCCCTCCACATAGTGGCCTCTGACCCCAGCAAGCTACCCAGGGGTCCACCTCTCTCCCTGGACTTGCAGGATAGGCACCAGGGTGCCCCCTGGCCCTCCACCTATGGGCTTCTGACCCGAGCAAGCTACCCTGGGGTCCACCTCTCTCCCTGGAGATTAAGTAGAGGCCCCAGGGTGGCCCCTGGCCCTCCACCTATGGGCCTCAGACCCCAGCAAGCTACCCAGGGGTCCACCTCTTTCCCTGGACTTGCACTAGACGCCCCAGGCTGCCCCCTCGCACTCCACTTAGGGGCCTCTGACCCCAGCAAGCTACCCAGGGGTACACCTCTCTGCCTGGACTTGCAGCAGATGCCCCAAGGTGCCCCCCGACCCTCCACCTAGGGGACTCTGACCCCAGCAAGCTACCCAGGGGTCCACCTCTCTTCCTGGACTTGCAGGATAGGCCCCAGGGCGTCCCCTGGCCCTCCACCTAGGAGACTCTGACCCCAGCAAGCTACCCAGGGGTCTACGTCTCTCGCTGGACTTGCAGTAAAGGCCCCAGGGTTCCACTTGGCCCTCCACCTAGGGGCCTCTGACCCAGCAAGCTACCCATGGGTCCACCTCTCTTCCTGGACTTGCAGTAGAGGCCCCAGGGTGTGCCCTGGCACTCCACCTATGGGCCTCTGACCCCAGCAAGCTACCCAGGGGTCCACCTTTTCCCCTATACTGGCAGTATAGGCCCCAGGGTGCCCCCTGGCCCTCCACCTAGGGGCTTCTGACCCCAGCAAGCTACCCAGGGGTCCACCTCTCTCCCTGGACTTGCAGTAGAGGCCCCAGGGTGCCCCCTGGCCCTCCACCCAGGGGCCTCTGACTCCAGAAAGCTACCCAGGGGTCCACCTCTCTCCCTGGACTTGCAGTATAGGCCCCAGGGTCCCCCCCCTTGCCCTCCACCTAGGGGCCTCTGAAGCCAGCAAGCTACCCAGGGGTCCACTTCTCTTCCTGGACTTGCAGGATAGGCCCCAGGTTGTCCCCTGGCCCTCCACCTAGGAGACTCTGACCCCAGAAAGCTACCCAGGGGTCTATGTCTCTCCCTGGCCTTGCATTAAAGGCCCCAGGGTGCCACTTGACCCTCCACCTAGGGGCCTCTGACCCAGCAAACTACCCAGGGGTCCACCTTTTTCCCTATACTGGCGGTAGAGGCCTCAGGGTGCCCCCTGGCCCTCCACCTAGGGGCTTCTGACCCCAGCAAGCTACCCAGGGGTTCACCTCTCTCCCTGGACTTGCAGTAGAGGCCCCAGGGTCCCCCATGGCCCTCCACCCAGGGGCCTCTGACCCCAGCAAGCTACCCAGGGGTCCACCTCTCTTCCTGGACTTGCAGGATATGCCCCAGGGTGCCCCCTGGCCCTCCACCTAGGGGCCTCAGACCCCAGCAAGCTACCCAGGGGTCCAGCTCTCTCCCTGGACTTGCACTAGACGCCCCAGGCTGCCCCCTCGCCCTCCACTTAGGGGCCTCTGACCCCAGCAAGCTACCCAGGGGTCCACCTCTCTGCCTGGACTTGCAAGCTAGGCCCCAGCATGCCCTCTGGCCCTCCACCTAGTGGCCTCTGACCCCAGCAAGCTACCCAGGGGTCCACCTCTCTCCCTGGACTTGCAGGATAGGCCCCAGAGTGCCCCCTGGCCCTCCACCTATGGGCTTCTGACCCGAGCAAGCTACCCTGGGGTCCACCTCTCTCCCTGGAGTTTCAGTAGAGGCCCCAGGGTGCCCCCTGACCCTCCACCTAGGGGCCTCAGACCCCAGCAAGCTACCCAGGGGTCCACCTCTTTCCCTGGACTTGCACTAGACGCCCCAGGCTGCCCCCTCGCACTCCACCTATGGGCCTCTGACCCCAGCAAGCTACCCAGGGGTCCACCTTTTTCCCTATACTGGCAGTATAGGCCCCAGGGTGCCCCCTGGCCCTCCACCTAGGGGCTTCTGACCCCAGCAAGCTACCCAGGGGTCCACCTCTCTCCCTGGACTTGCAGAAGAGGCCCCAGAGTGCCCCCTGGCCCTCCACCCAGGGGCCTCTGACTCCAGAAAGCTACCCAGGGGTCCACCTCTCTCCCTGGACTTGCAGTATAGGCCCCAGGGTCCCCCCCCCCTTGCCCTCCACCTAGGGGCCTCTGAAGCCAGCAAGCTACCCAGGGGTCCACTTCTCTTCCTGGACTTGCAGGATAGGCCCCAGGGTGTCCCCTGGCCCTCCACCTAGGAGACTCTAACCCCAGAAAGCTACCCAGGGGTCTATGTCTCTCCCTGGCCTTGCAGTAAAGGCCCCAGGGTGCCACTTGACCCTCCACCTAGGGGCCTCTGACCCAGCAAACTACCCAGGGGTCCACCTTTTTCCCTATACTGGCAGTAGAGGCCTCAGGGTGCCCCCTGGCCCTCCACCTAGGGGCTTCTGACCCCAGCAAGCTACCCAGGGGTTCACCTCTCTCCCTGGACTTGCAGTAGAGGCCCCAGGGTCCCCCATGGCCCTCCACCCAGGGGCCTCTGACCCCAGCAAGCTACCCAGGGGTCCACCTCTCTTCCTGGACTTGCAGGATAGGCCCCAGGGTGCCCCCTGGCCCTCCACCTAGGGGCCTCAGACCCCAGCAAGCTACCCAGGGGTCCACCTCTCTCCCTGGACTTGCACTAGACGCCCCAGGCTGCCCCCTCGCCCTCCACTTAGGGGCCTCTGACCCCAGCAAGCTACCCAGGGGTCCACCTCTCTGCCTAGACTTGCAAGCTAGGCCCCAGCATGCCCTCTGGCCCTCCACCTAGTGGCCTCTGACCCCAGCAAGCTACCTAGGGGTCCACCTCTCTCCCTGGACTTGCAGGATAGGCCCCTGGGTGCCCCCTGGCCCTCCACCTATGGGTTTCTGACCCGAGCAAGCTACCCTGGGGACCACCTCTCTCCCTGGACTTTCAGTAGAGGCCCCAGGGTGCCCCCTGGCCCTCCACCTAGGGGCCTCAGACCCCAGCAAGCTACCCAGGGGTCCACCTCTTTCCCTGGACTTGCACTTGACGCCCCAGGCTGCCCCCTCGCTTTCCACTTAGGGGCCTCTGACCCCAGCAAGCTACCCAGGGGTACACCTCTCTGCCTGGACTTGCAGCAGATGCCCCAAGGTGCCCCCCGACCCTCCACCTAGGGGCCTCTGACCCCAGCAAGCTACCCAGGGGTCCACCTCTCTTCCTGGACTTGCAGGATAGGCCCCAGGGTGTCCCCTGGCCCTCCACCTAGGAGACTCTGACCCCAGCAAGCTACCCAGGGGTCTACTTCTCTCGCTGGAATTGCAGTAAAGGCCCCAGGGTGCCACTTAGCCCTCCACCTAGGGGTCTCTGACCCAGCAAGCTACCCATGGGTCCACCTCTCTCCCTGGACTTGCAGTAGAGGCCCCAGGGTGTCCCCTGGCCCTCCACCTATAAGCCTCTGACCCCAGCAAGCTACCCAGGGGTCCACCTTTTTCCCTATACTGGCAGTATAGGCCCCAGGGTGCCCCCTGGCCCTCCACCTAGGGGCTTCTGACCCCAGCAAGCTACCCAGGGGTCCACCTCTCTCCCTGGACTTGCACTAGAGGCCCCAGGGTGCCCCCTGGCCCTCCACCCAGGGGCCTCTGACTCCAGAAAGCTACCCAGGGGTCCACCTCTCTCCCTGGACTTGCAGTATAGGCCCCAGGGTCCCCCCCTTGCCCTCCACCTAGGGGCCTCTGAAGCCAGCAAGCTGCCCAGGGGTCCACCTCTCTTCCTGGACTTGCAGGATAGGCCCCAGGGTGCCCCCTGGCCCTCCACCTAGGGGCCTCTGACCCCAGCACGCTACCCAGGGGTCCAGCTCTCACCCTGGACTTGCAGTAGAGGCCCCAGGGTGTCTCCTGGCCCTCCACCTAGGGGCCTCTGACCCCAGCAAGCTACCCAGGGGTCCTTCTATCTCTCTGGTCTCACAGGATAGGCCCCAAGGTGATACTTGGCCCTCCACCTAGGGGCCTTTGACCCCAGCAAGCTACACAGGGGTCCAGCTCTCTCCCTGGACTTGCAGTAGAGGCCCCAGGGTGCCCCCTGGCCCTCCACCTATGGGTTTCTGACCCGAGCAAGCTACCCTGGGGACCACCTCTCTCCCTGGACTTTCAGTAGAGGCCCCAGGGTGCCCCCTGGCCCTCCACCTAGGGGCCTCAGACCCCAGCAAGCTACCCAGGGGTCCACCTCTTTCCCTGGACTTGCACTTGACGCCCCAGGCTGCCCCCTCGCTTTCCACTTAGGGGCCTCTGACCCCAGCAAGCTACCCAGGGGTACACCTCTCTGCCTGGACTTGCAGCAGATGCCCCAAGGTGCCCCCCGACCCTCCACCTAGGGGCCTCTGACCCCAGCAAGCTACCCAGGGGTCCACCTCTCTTCCTGGACTTGCAGGATAGGCCCCAGGGTGTCCCCTGGCCCTCCACCTAGGAGACTCTGACCCCAGCAAGCTACCCAGGGGTCTACTTCTCTCGCTGGAATTGCAGTAAAGGCCCCAGGGTGCCACTTAGCCCTCCACCTAGGGGTCTCTGACCCAGCAAGCTACCCATGGGTCCACCTCTCTCCCTGGACTTGCAGTAGAGGCCCCAGGGTGTCCCCTGGCCCTCCACCTATAAGCCTCTGACCCCAGCAAGCTACCCAGGGGTCCACCTTTTTCCCTATACTGGCAGTATAGGCCCCAGGGTGCCCCCTGGCCCTCCACCTAGGGGCTTCTGACCCCAGCAAGCTACCCAGGGGTCCACCTCTCTCCCTGGACTTGCACTAGAGGCCCCAGGGTGCCCCCTGGCCCTCCACCCAGGGGCCTCTGACTCCAGAAAGCTACCCAGGGGTCCACCTCTCTCCCTGGACTTGCAGTATAGGCCCCAGGGTCCCCCCCTTGCCCTCCACCTAGGGGCCTCTGAAGCCAGCAAGCTGCCCAGGGGTCCACCTCTCTTCCTGGACTTGCAGGATAGGCCCCAGGGTGCCCCCTGGCCCTCCACCTAGGGGCCTCTGACCCCAGCACGCTACCCAGGGGTCCAGCTCTCACCCTGGACTTGCAGTAGAGGCCCCAGGGTGTCTCCTGGCCCTCCACCTAGGGGCCTCTGACCCCAGCAAGCTACCCAGGGGTCCTTCTATCTCTCTGGTCTCACAGGATAGGCCCCAAGGTGATACTTGGCCCTCCACCTAGGGGCCTTTGACCCCAGCAAGCTACACAGGGGTCCAGCTCTCTCCCTGGACTTGCAGTAGAGGCCCCAGGGTGCCCCCTGGCCCTCCACCTAGGGGCCTTTGACCCCAGCAAGCTACCGAGGGGTATACTTCTCTCCCTGGACTTGCATTAGAGGCCCCAGGCTGCCCCCTCGCCCTCCACTTAGGGGCCTCTGACCGCAGCAAGCTACCCAGGGGTCCACCTCTTTGCCTGGACTTTCAGGATAGGCCCCAGCATGCCCCCTGGCCCTCCACCTAGGGGCCTCTGACCCCAGCAAGCTACCCAGGGGTCCACCTCTCTTCCTGGTCTTGCAGTATAGGCCCCAGCATGCCCCCTGGCCCTCCACGTAGGGGCCTCTGACCCCAGCAAGCTACCGAGGGGTATACTTCTCTCCCTGGACTTGCAGTATAGGCCCCAGGGGCCCCCTGGCCCTCTGTCCCCAGAAAGCTACCCAGGGGTCCAGCTCTCTCTCTCTGGACTTGCAGTAGAGGCACCAGGGTGCCCCATGGCCCACCACCTATGGGCCTATGACCCCAGCAAGCTACCCAGGGGTCCACCTCTCTAACTGGACTTGCAGTAGAGGCCACAGGGTGTCCCCTGGCCCTCCACCTAGGGGCCTCAGACCCCAGCAAGATACCCAGGGGTCCACCTCTCTCCCTGGACTTGCACTAGACGCCCCAGGCTGCCCCCTCGCCCTCCACTTAGGGGCCTCTGACCCCAGCAAGCTACCCAGGGGTCCACCTCTCTCCCTGGACTTGCAGAATAGGCCCCAAAGTGCCCCCTGGCCCTCCACCTAGGGTCTTCTGACCCCAGCAAGCTACCCAGAGGTCCACCTCTCTCCCTGGACTTGCAGTAGAGGCCCCAGGGTGCCCCCTGGCCCTCCACCCAGGGGCCTCTGACCCCAGCAAGCTACCCAGGGGTCCACCTCTCTCCCTGGACTTGCAGTCTAGGCCCCAGGGTGCCCCTTGGCCCTCCACCTAGGGGCCTCTGACCCCAGCATGCTACCCAGGGGTCCTCCTCTCTTCCTGGACTTGCAGGATAGGCCCCAGGTTTCCCCTTGGCCCTCCACCAAGGGGCCTCTGACCCCAGCAAGCTACCCAGGGGTCCACCTCTCTCCTTGGACTTGCAGTATAGGCCCCAGGGTGCCCCTTGGCCCTCCACCTAGGGTCCTCTTACGCCAGCAAGCTACCCAGGGGTACACCTCTCTTCCTGGACTTGCAGGATAGGCCCCAGGGTGCTCTTTGGCTCTCCACTTAGTGTCCTTTGACCCCAGCAAGCTACCTTGGGGTCTACCTCTCTTCCTGGACTTGCCGTATAGGCCCCAAGGTGCCCCCTAACCCCCCACCTAGAGGCCTCTTACCTCAGCAAGCTACCCAGGGGTCCACCTCTCTCCCTGGACTTGCAGTATAGGAACCAGGGTGCCCCCTTTCCCATTTACCTAGCGGCCTCTGACACCAGCAAGCTACCCAGGGGTCCACCTGTCTCCCTGGACTTGCAGTAGACACCCAAGGGTGCCCCTTGGCCCTCCACCTAGGGGCCTCTGACCCCAGCAAGCTACCAAGGGGTCCACCTGTCTCCCTGGACCTGCAGTAGACACCCAAGGGTGCCCCTTGGCCCTCCACCTAGGACCTCTGACCCCAGCAAGCTACCAAGGGGTCCACCTCTCTCTCTGGACTTGCAGTAGAGGCCCCAGAGTTCCCTCTGGCCCTCCAACTAGGGGCCTCTGACCCCAGCAAGCTATCCTGGGGTCCACCTCTCTGCCTGGACTTGCCGTATAGGTCCCAACGTGCCCCCTGACCCTCCACTTAGGGGCCTCTGACCCCAGCAATTTACCCAGGGGTCCACCTCTCTTCCTGGACTTGCAGGATAGGCCCCAGGGTGCCCCCCTATCCCTTCACCTAGGGGCCTCTGACCCCAGCAAGCTACCCAAGGGTCCACCTCTCTCCCTGGACTTGCAGTATAGGCCCCAGGGTGCCCCCTTGCCCTCCACCTAGGGGCCTCTGACCCCAGCAAGCTACCCAGGGGTCCACCTCTCTCCCTGGACTTGCATTAGAGGCCCCAGGTTGCCCCTTGGCCCTCCACCTAGGGGCCTCTGACCCCAGCAAGCTACCCAGGGGTCCACCTTTTTCCCTAAACTGGCAGTATAGGCCCCAGGGTGCCCCCTGGCCCTCCACCTAGGGGCTTCTGACCCCAGCAATCTACCTAGGGGTAAACCTCTCTCCCTGGAATTGCAGTAGAGGCCCCAGGGTGCACCCTGGCCCTCCACCCAGGGGCCTTTGACCCCAGCAAGCTACCCAGGGGTCCACCTCTCTCCCTGGACTTGCAGATTAGGCCCCAGGGTGCCCCTTGGCCCTCCACCTAGGGGCCTCTGACCCCAGCAAGCTATCCTGGGGTCCACCTCTCTGCCTGGACTTGCCGTATAGGTCCCAACGTGCCCCCTGACCCTCCACCTAGGGGCCTCTGACCCCAGCAAGCTACCCAGGGGTCCACCTCTCTTCCTGGACTTGCAGGATAGGCCCCAGGGTGCCCCCTGGCCCTCCACCTAGGGGCCTCTGACCCCAGCAAGCTACCCTGGGGTCCATCTCTCCCTGGATTTGCGGTATAGGCCCCAAGGTGCCCCCTGACCCTCCACCTAGGGGTTCTGACCCCAGCAAGCTACCCAGGGGTCCACCTCTCTGCCTGGACTTGCAGGATAGACCCCATCATGCCCCCTGGCCCTCCACCTAGGGGCCTTTGACCCCAGCAAGCTACCCAAGGGTTCACCTCTCTCCCTAAACTGGCAGAATAGGCCGCAGGGTGCCCCCCTTGCCCTCCACCTAGGGGTCTCTGACCCCAGCAAGCTACCAAGGGGTCCACCTCTCTCACTGGATTTGCAGTAGAGGCCCCAGGGTGCCCCCTGGCCCTCCACCCAGGGACCTCTGACCCCAGCAAGCTACCCAGGGGTCCACCTCTCTCCCTGGACTTGCAGTATAAGCCCCCGGGTGCCCCCCTTGCCTTCCACCTAGGGGCCTCTGACCCCAGCAAGGTACCCAGAGGTCCACCTCTCTCCCTGGACTTGCCATTTAGGCCCCAAGGTGCCCCCCGACACTCCACTTAGGGGCCTCTGACCCCAGCAAGCTACCTAGGGGTCCACCTCTCTTCCTGGACTTGCAGGATAGGCCCCAGGGTGTCCCCTGACCCTCCACTTAGGAGACTCTGACCCCAGCAAGCTACCCAGGGGTCTACTTCTCTCCCTGGACTTGCAGTAAAGGCCCCAGGGTGCCACTTGGCCCTCCACCTAGGGGCCTCTGACCCCAGCAAGCTACCCTGGGGTCCACCTCTCTCCCTGGACTTGCGGTATAGGCCCCAAGGTGCCCCCTGACCCTCCACCTAGGGGTTCTGACCCCAGCAAGCTACCCAGGGGTCCACCTCTCTTTCTGGACTTGCAGGATAGGCCCCTGGGTGCCCTTTGGCCCTCCACCTAGGGGCCTTTGTCCCCAGCATGCTACCCAGGGGTCCACCTCTCTCCCTGGACTTGCATTAGAGGCCCCACACTGCAAAAAATGCTTTTCTTGCTTAGATTTTTTGTCTTGTTTCTAGTCTAAATATCTAAAAATTCCTAAATCAAGAAGAATTTTCTAGGCAAGCAAAACACATTATCTCGTTTTGAGAAATGATATGCCAATATTAAGTGAGTTTTTCCTTAAAATAAGCAAAATAATCTGCCAATGGGGTAAGCAAAATGATCTTACATCAAAAGAAAAAACAAGATTATTTTGCTTACCCCATTGGCAGATTATTTTGCTTATTTAAAGGTAAAACTCACTTAATATTGGCATATTATTTCTCAAAACGAGACAATGTGTTTTGCTTGTCTAGGAAATTCTTCTTGATTTAGCAATTTTTAGATATTTAGACTAGAAACAAGACAAAAAATCTAAGCAAGAAAAGCATTTTTTGCAGTGCAGGGTACCCCCTCTCCCTCCACCTAGGGGCCTTTGACCCCAGCAAGCTACCCTGGGTTCCACCTCTCTTCCTTGACTTGCATTATAGGCCCGAGGGTGCCCCCCTTGCCCTCCACCTAGGGGCCTCTGACCCCAGCACGCTACCCAGGGGTCCACCTTTTTCCCTAAACTGGCAGTATAGGCCCCAGGGTGCCCGCTGGCCCTCCATCTAGGGGCCTCTGACCCCAGCAAGCCACCCAGGGGTCCACCTCTCTCCCTAAACTGGAGGTATAGGCTCCAGGGTGCCCCCTATCCCTTCACCTAGGGGCCTCTGACCCCAGCAAGCTACCCAGGGGTCAGGCTCTCTCTCTGGGCTTGCAGTATAGGCCCCAGGGTGCCCCCTTGCCATTCACCTAGGGGCTTCTGACCCCAGCAAGCTACCCAGGGGTCAGCCTCTCTCTCTGGGCTTGCAGTAGAGGCCCCAGGGTGCCCCCCTGGCCCTCCACCTAGGGGCTTCTGACCCCAGCAAGCTAGCCAGCGGTACACCTCTCTTCCTGGTCTTGCAGTATAGGCCCCAGGGTGCCCCCTTGCCTTCCACCTAGGGGCCTCTGATCCCAGCAAGCTACCCAGGGGTCCACCTCTCTCCCTGGACTTGCATTAGAGGCCCCAGGTTGCCCCTTGGCCCTCCACCTAGGGGCCTCTGACCCCAGCAAGCTACCCAGGGGTCCACCTCTTCCCTAAACTGGCAGTATAGGCCCCAGGGTGCCCCCTGGCCCTCCACCTAGGGGCTTCTGACCCCAGCAATCTACCTAGGGGTAAACCTCTCTCCCTGGAATTGCAGTAGAGGCCCCAGGGTGCACCCTGGCCCTCCACCCAGGGGCCTTTGACCCCAGCAAGCTACCCAGGGGTCCACCTCTCTCCCTGGACTTGCAGATTAGGCCCCAGGGTGCCCCTTGGCCCTCCACCTAGGGGCCTCTGACCCCAGCAAGCTACCCAGGGGTCCACCTCTCTCCCCAAACTGGAGGTATAGGCTCCAGGGTGCCCCCTATCCCTTCACTTAGGGGCCTCTGACCCCAGCAAGCTACCCAGGGGTCAGAATCTCTCTCTGGGCTTGCAGTATAGGCCCCAGGGTGCCCCCTTGCCATTCACCTAGGGACTTCTGACCCCAGCAAGCTACCCAGGGGTCAGGCTCTCTCTCTGGTTTTGCAGTAGAGGCCCCAGGAAGCCCCCCTGGCCCTCCACCTAGGGGCTTCTGACCCCAGCAAGCTAGCCAGCGGTACACCTCTCTTCCTGGTCTTGCAGTATAGGCCCCAGGTTGCCCCCTTGCCTTCCACCTAGGGGCCTCTGACCCCAGCAAGCTACCAAGGGGTCCACCTCTCTCCCTGGACTTGCCGTATACGCTCCAAGGTGCCCCTTGACCCTCCACCTAGGGGCCTCTGACCCCAGCAAGCTACCCAGGGGTCCACTTCTCTCCCTGGAGTTTCATTATTGGCCCCAGGGTGCCCCCTGGCCCTCCACCTAGGGGCCTCAGACCCCAGCAAGCTACCCAGGGGTCCACCTCTCTCCCTGGACTTGCATTAGAGGCCCCAGGCTGCCCTCTCGCCCTCCACTTAGGGGCCTCTGACCCCAGCAAGCTACCCAGGGGTCCACCTCTTTGCCTGGACTTGCAGGATAGGCCCCAGCATGCCCCCTGGCCCTCCACCTAGGGGCCTCTGACCCCAGCAAGCTACCCAGGGGTCCACCTCTCTCCCTGGTCTTGCAGAATAGGCCCCAGCATGCCCCCTGGCCCTCCACCTAGGGGCCTCTGACCCTAGCAAGCTACCGAGGGGTATACTTCTCTCCCTGGACTTGCAGTATAGGCCCCAGGGTGCCTCCTGGCCCTCCACCTAGGGGCCTCTGACCCCAGCAAGCTACCCAGGGGTCCACTTCTCTCCCTGGAATTTCAGTAGAGGCCCCAGGGTGCCCCCAGGCCCTCCACCTAGGGGCCTCAGACCCAAGCAAGCTACCCAGGGGTCCACCTCTCTCCCTGGACTTGCCGTATAGGACCCAAGGTGCCCATTGACCCTCCACCTAGGGGCCTCTGACCCCAGAAAGCTACCGAGAGGTCAACTTCTCTCCCTGGACTTGCAGTATAGGCCCCAGGGGACCCCCTGGCCCTCCACCTATGGGCTTCTGACCCCAGCAAGCTACCCAGGGGTCTAGCTCTCTCTCTCTGGACTTGCAGTAGAGGCACCAGGGTGCCCCATGGCCTACCACCTATGGGCCTATGACCCCAGCAAGCTACCCAGGGGTCCACCTCTCTCCCTGGACTTGCAGTAGAGGCCACAGGGTGTCCCCTGGCCCTCCATCTAGGGGCATCAGACCCCAGCAAGCTACCCAGGGGTCCACCTCTCTCCCTGGACTTGCACTAGACGCCCCAGGCTGCCCCCTCGCCCTCCACTTAGGGGCCTCTGACCCCAGCAAGCTACCCAGGGGTCCACCTCTCTGCCTGGACTTGCAAGCTAGGCCCCAGCATGCCCTCTGGCCCTCCACCTAGTGGCCTCTGACCCCAGCAAGCAACCCAGGGGTCCACCTCTCTCCCTGGACTTGCAGGATAGGCCCCAGGGTGCCCCCTGGCCCTCCACCTATAGGCCTCTGGACCCAGCAAGCTACCCTGGGGTCCACCTCTCTCCCTGGAGTTTCAGTAGAGGCCCCAGGGTGCCCCCTGGCCCTCCACCCAGGGGCCTCTGACCCCAGCAAGCTACCCAGGGGAACCACCTCTCTCCCTGGACTTGCAGGATAGGCCCCAGGGTGCCCCCTGGCCCCCCACCTAGGGGCTTCTGATCCCAGCAAGCTACCCAGGGGTCCTGCTCTCTCCCTGGACTTGCACTAGACGCCCCAGGCTGCCCCCTCGCACTCCACTTAGGGGCCTCTGACCCCAGCAAGCTACCCAGGGGTACACCTCTCTGCCTGGACTTGCAGCAGAGGCCCCAAGGTGCCCCCCGACCCTTCACCTAGGGGCCTCTGACCCCAGCAAGCTACCCAGGGGTCCACTTCTCTTCCTGGACTTGCAGGATAGGCCCCAGGGTGTCCCCTGGCCCTCCACCTAGGAGACTCTGACCCCAGAAAGCTACCCAGGGGTCTATGTCTCTCCCTGGACTTGCAGTAAAGGCCCCAGGGTGCCACTTGGCCCTCCACCTAGGGGCCTCTGACCCAGCAAACTACCCAGGGGTCCACCTTTTTCCCTATACTGGCAGTAGAGGCCTCAGGGTGCCCCCTGGCCCTCCACCTAGGGGCCTCTGACCCCAGCAAGCTACCCAGGGGTCCACCTCTCTGCCTGGACTTGCAAGCTAGGGCCCAGCATGCCCTCTGGCCCTCCACCTAGTGGCCTCTGACCCCAGCAAGCTACCCAGGGGTCCACCTCTCTCCCTGGACTTGCAGGATAGGCACCAGGGTGTCCCCTGGCCCTCCACCTATGGGCTTCTGACCCGAGCAAGCTACCCTGGGGTCCATCTCTTTCCCTGGACTTGCACTAGACGCCCCAGGCTGCCCCCTCGCACTCCACTTAGGGGCCTCTGACCCCAGCAAGCTACCCAGGGGTACACCTCTCTGCCTGGACTTGCAGCAGATGCCCCCAGGTGCCCCCCGAGCCTCCACCTAGGGGCTTCTGACCCCAGCAAGCTACCCAGGGGTCCACCTCTCTTCCTGGACTTGCAGGATAGGCCCCAGGGTGTCCCCTGGCCCTCCACCTAGGAGACTCTGACCCCAGCAAGCTACCCAGGGGTCTACGTCTCTCTCTGGACTTGCAGTAAAGGCCCCAGGGTGCCACTTGGCCCTCCACCTAGGGGCCTCTGACCCAGCAAGCTACCCATGGGTCCACCTCTCTCCCTGGACTTGCAGTAGAGGCCCCAGGGTGTGCCCTGGCCCTCCACCTATGGGCCTCTGACCCCAGCAAGCTACCCAGGGGTCCACCTTTTTCCCTATACTGGCAGTTTAGGCCCCAGGGTGCCCCCTGGCCCTTCACCTAGGGGCTTCTGACCCCAGCAAGCTACCCAGGGGTCCACCTCTCTCCCTGGACTTGAAGTAGAGGCCCCAGGGTGTGCCCTGGCCCTCCACCTATGGGCCTCTGACCCCAGCAAGCTACCCGGGGGTCCACCTTTTTCCCTATACTGGCAGTTTAGGCCCCAGGGTGCCCCCTGGCCCTCCACCCAGGGGCCTCTGACTCCAGAAAGCTACCCAGGGGTCCACCTCTCTTCCTGGACTTGCAGTAGAGGCCCCAGGGTCCCCCCCTTGCCCTCCACCTAGGGGCCTCTGAAGCCAGCAAGCTACCCAGGGGTCCACTTCTCTTCCTGGACTTGCAGGATAGGCCCCAGGGTGTCCCCTGGCCCTCCACCTAGGAGACTCTGACCCCAGAAAGCTATCCAGGGGTCTATGTCTCTCCCTGGCCTTGCAGTAAAGGCCCCAGGGTGCCACTTGACCCTCCACCTAGGGGCCTCTGACCCAGCAAACTACCCAGGGGTCCACCTTTTTTCCCTATACTGGCAGTAGAGGCCTCAGGGTGCCCCCTGGCCCTCCACCTAGGGGCTTCTGACCCCAGCAAGCTACCCAGGGGTTCACCATTCTCCCTGGACTTGCAGTAGAGGCCCCAGGGTCCCCCATGGCCCTCCACCCAGGGGCCTCTGACCCCAGCAAGCTACCCAGGGGTCCACCTCTCTTCCTGGACTTGCAGGATAGGCCCCAGGGTGCCCCCTGGCCCTCCACCTAGGGGCCTCAGACCCAAGCAAGCTACCCAGGGGTCCACCTCTATCCCTGGACTTGCACTAGACGCCCCAGGCTGCCCCCTCGCCCTCCACTTAGGGGCCTCTGACCCCAGCAAGCTACCCAGGCGTCCACCTCTCTGCCTGGACTTGCAAGCTAGGCCCCAGCATGCCCTCTGGCCCTCCACCTAGTGGCCTCTGACCCCAGCAAGCTACCCAGGGGTCCACCTCTCTCCCTGGACTTGCAGGATAGGCCCCAGGGTGCCCCCTGGCCCTCCACCTAGGGGCCTCAGACCCCAGCAAGCTACCCAAGGGTCCACCTCTTTCCCTGGACTTGCACTAGACGACCCAGGCTGCCCCCTCGCACTCCACTTAGGGGCCTCTGACCCCAGCAAGCTACCCAGGGGTACACCTCTCTGCCTGGACTTGCAGCAGATGCCCCAAGGTGCCCCCCGACCCTCCACCTAGGGGTCTCTGACCCCAGCAAGCTACCCAGGGGTCCACCTCTCTTCCTGGACTTGCAGGATAGGCCCCAGGGTGTCCCCTGGCCCTCCACCTAGGAGGTTCTGACCCCAGCAAGCTACCCAGGGGTCCACCTCTCTCCCTGGACTTGCAGTATAGGCCCCAGGGTCCCCCCCTTGCCCTCCACCTAGGGGCCTCTGAAGCCAGCAAGCTACCCAGGTGTCCATCTCTCTTTCTGGACTTGCAGGATAGGCCCCAGGGTGCCCCCTGGCCCTCCACCTAGGGGCCTCTGACCCCAGCAAGCTACCCAGGGGTCCAGCTCTCACCCTGGGCTTGCAGTAGAGGCCCCAGGGTGTCTCCTGGCCCTCCACCTAGGGGCCTCTGACCCCAGCAAGCTACCCAGGGGTCCACCTCTTTCACTGGACTTGCAGTAGAGGCCCCAGGGTGCCCCTTGGCCCTCCACCTAGGGTCCTCTGACCCCATCAAGCTACCCAGGGGTCCACCTCTCTCCCTGGACTTGCAAGATAGGCCCCAGGGGGCCCCCTGGCCCTCCACCTATGGGCCTCTGACCCCAGCAAGCTACCCTGGGGTCCACCTCTCTCCCTGGAGTTTCAGTAGAGGCCCCAGCACGCCCCCTGGCACTCCACTTAGGGGCATATGACCCCAGCAAGCTACCCAGCGGTCAAGCTTTCTCTCTCTGGACTTACAGTAGAGGCCCCAGGGTGCCCCATGGCCCTCCACCTAGGGGCCTCTGGCCCCAGCAAGCTACCCAGGGGTCCACCTCTCTCCCTGGACTTGCAAGATAGGCCCCAGGGTGCCCTTTGGCCCTCCACCTAGGGGCCTCTGACCCCAGCAAGCTACCCAGGGGTCCACCTCTCTCCTTGGACTTGCAGTATAGGCCCCAGGGTGCCCCCTGGCCCTCCACCTAGGGGCCTCTGACCCCAGCAAGCTACCAAGGGGTCCACCTCTCTCCCTGGAGTTTTAGTATTGGCCCCAGCATGCCCCCTGGCCCTCCACCTAGGGGCCTCAGACCCCAGCAAGCTACCCAGGGGTCCACCGCTCTCCCTGGACTTGCATTAGAGGCCCCAGGATGCCCCCTCGCCCTCCACTTAGGGGCCTCTGACCCCAGCAAGCTACCCAGGGGTCCACCTCTATGCCTGGACTTGCAGGATAGGCCCCAGCATGCCCCCTGGCCCTCCATCTAGGGGCCTCTGACCCCAGCAAGCTACCCAGGGGTCCACCTCTCTCCCTGGTCTTGCAGTATAGGCCCCAGCATGCCCCCTGGCCCTTCACCTAGGGGCCTCTGACCCCAGCAAGCTACCCAGGGGTCCACTTCTCTCTATGGACTTGCAGTATAGGCCCCAGGGTGCCCGCTGGCCCTCCACCTAGGGGTCTCTGACCCTAGTAAGCTACCCAGGGGTCCACTTCTCTCCCTTGAGTTTCAGTAGAGGCCCCAGGGTGCCTCCTGACCCTCCACCTAGGAGCCTCAGACCCAAGCAAGCTACCCAGGGGTCCACCTCTCTCCCTGGACTTGCCGTATAGGACCCAAGGTGCCCATTGACCCTCCACCTAGGGGCCTGTGACCCCAGAAAGCTACCGAGAGGTCAACTTCTCTCCCTGGACTTGCAGTATAGGCCCCAGGGGACCCCCTGGCCCTCCACCTATGGGCTTCTGACCCCAGCAAGCTACCCAGGGGTCTAGCTCTCTCTCTCTGGACTTGCAGTAGAGGCACCAGGGTGCCCCATGGCCCACCACCTATGGGCCTATGACCCCAGCAAGCTACCCAGGGGTCCACCTCTCTCCCTGGACTTGCAGTAGAGGCCACAGGGTGTCCCCTGGCCCTCCACCTAGGGGCCTCAGACCCCAGCAAGCTACCCAGGGGTCCACCTCTCTCCCTGGACTTGCACTAGACGCCCCAGGCTGCCCCCTCGCCCTCCACTTAGGGGCCTCTGACCCCAGCAAGCTACCCAGGGGTCCACCTCTCTGCCTGGACTTGCAAGCTAGGCCCCAGCATGCCCTCTGGCCCTCCATCTAGTGGCCTCTGACCCCAGCAAGCAACCCAGGGGTCCACCTCTCTCCCTGGACTTGCAGGATAGGCCCCAGGGTGCCCCCTGGCCCTCCACCTATAGGCCTCTGGACCCAGTAAGCTACCCTGGGGTCCACCTCTCTCCCTGGAGTTTCAGTAGAGGCCCCAGGGTGCCCCCTGGCCCTCCACCCAGGGGCCTCTGACCCCAGCAAGCTATCCAGGGGAACCACCTCTCTCCCTGGACTTGCAGGATAGGCCCCAGGGTGCCCCCTGGCCCCCCACCTAGGGGCTTCTGATCCCAGCAAGCTACCCAGGGGTCCTGCTCTCTCCCTGGACTTGCACTAGACGCCCCAGGCTGCCCCCTCGCACTCCACTTAGGGGCCTCTGACCCCAGCAAGCTACCCAGGGGTACACCTCTCTGCCTGGACTTGCAGCAGAGGCCCCAAGGTGCCCCCCGACCCTTCACCTAGGGGCCTCTGACCCCAGCAAGCTACCCAGGGGTCCACTTCTCTTCCTGGACTTGCAGGATAGGCCCCAGGGTGTCCCCTGGCCCTCCACCTAGGAGACTCTGACCCCAGAAAGCTACCCAGGGGTCTATGTCTCTCCCTGGACTTGCAGTAAAGGCCCCAGGGTGCCACTTGGCCCTCCACCTAGGGGCCTCTGACCCAGCAAACTACCCAGGGGTCCACCTTTTTCCCTATACTGGCAGTAGAGGCCTCAGGGTGCCCCCTGGCCCTCCACCTAGGGGCTTCTGACCCCAGCAAGCTACCCAGGGGTCCACCTCTCTCCCTGGACTTGCAGTAGAGGACCCAGGGTCCCCCATGGCCCTCCACCCAGGGGCCTCTGACAACAGCAAGCTACCCAGGGGTCCACCTCTCTTCCTGGACTTGCAGGATAGGCCCCAGGGTGCCCCCTGGCCCTCCACCTAGGGGCCTCAGACCCCAGCAAGCTACCCAGGGGTCCACCTCTCTCCCTGGACTTGCACTAGACGCCCCAGGCTGCCCCCTCGCCCTCCACTTAGGGGCCTCTGACCCCAGCAAGCTACCCAGGGGTCCACCTCTCTGCCTGGACTTGCAAGCTAGGCCCCAGCATGCCCTCTGGCCCTCCACCTAGTGGCCTCTGACCCCAGCAAGCTACCCAGGGGTCCACCTCTCTCCCTGGACTTGCAGGATAGGCACCAGGGTGTCCCCTGGCCCTCCACCTATGGGCTTCTGACCCGAGCAAGCTACCCTGGGGTCCATCTCTTTCCCTGGACTTGCACTAGACGCCCCAGGCTGCCCCCTCGCACTCCACTTAGGGGCCTCTGACCCCAGCAAGCTACCCAGGGGTACACCTCTCTGCCTGGACTTGCAGCAGATGCCCCCAGGTGCCCCCCGAGCCTCCACCTAGGGGCTTCTGACCCAAGCAAGCTACCCAGGGGTCCACCTCTCTTCCTGGACTTGCAGGATAGGCCCCAGGGTGTCCCCTGGCCCTCCACCTAGGAGACTCTGACCCCAGCAAGCTACCCAGGGGTCTACGTCTCTCTCTGGACTTGCAGTAAAGGCCCCAGGGTGCCACTTGGCCCTCCACCTAGGGGCCTCTGACCCAGCAAGCTACCCATGGGTCCACCTCTCTCCCTGGACTTGCAGTAGAGGCCCCAGGGTGTGCCCTGGCCCTCCACCTATGGGCCTCTGACCCCAGCAAGCTACCCAGGGGTCCACCTTTTTCCCTATACTGGCAGTTTAGGCCCCAGGGTGCCCCCTGGCCCTTCACCTAGGGGCTTCTGACCCCAGCAAGCTACCCAGGGTTCCACCTCTCTCCCTGGACTTGAAGTAGAGGCCCCAGGGTGTGCCCTGGCCCTCCACCTATGGGCCTCTGACCCCAGCAAGCTACCCAGGGGTCCACCTTTTTCCCTATACTGGCAGTTTAGGCCCCAGGGTGCCCCCTGGCCCTCCACCCAGGGGCCTCTGACTCCACAAAGCTACCCAGGGGTCCACCTCTCTTCCTGGACTTGCAGTATAGGCCCCAGGGTCCCCCCCTTGCCCTCCATCTAGGGGCCTCTGAAGCCAGCAAGCTACCCAGGGGTCCACTTCTCTTCCTGGACTTGCAGGATAGGCCCCAGGGTGTCCCCTGGCCCTCCACCTAGGAGACTCTGACCCCAGAAAGCTATCCAGGGGTCTATGTCTCTCCCTGGCCTTGCAGTAAAGGCCCCAAGGTGCCACTTGACCCTCCACCTAGGGGCCTCTGACCCAGCAAACTACCCAGGGGTCCACCTTTTTTCCCTATACTGGCAGTAGAGGCCTCAGGGTGCCCCCTGGCCCTCCACCTAGGGGCTTCTGACCCCAGCAAGCTACCCAGGGGTTCACCATTCTCCCTGGACTTGCAGTAGAGGCCCCAGGGTCCCCCATGGCCCTCCACCCAGGGGCCTCTGACCCCAGCAAGCTACCCAGGGGTCCACCTCTCTTCCTGGACTTGCAGGATAGGCCCCAGGGTGCCCCCTGGCCCTCCACCTAGGGGCCTCAGACCCCAGCAAGCTACCCAGGGGTCCACCTCTATCCCTGGACTTGCACTAGACGCCCCAGGCTGCCCCCTTGCCCTCCACTTAGGGGCCTCTGACCCCAGCAAGCTACCCAGGCGTCCACCTCTCTGCCTGGACTTGCAAGCTAGGCCCCAGCATGCCCTCTGGCCCTCCACCTAGTGGCCTCTGACCCCAGCAAGCTACCCAGGGGTCCACCTCTCTCCCTGGACTTGCAGGATAGGCCCCAGGGTGCCCCCTGGCCCTCCACCTATGGGCTTCTGACCCGAGCAAGCTACCCTGAGGTCCACCTCTCTCCCTGGAGTTTCAGTAGAGGCCACAGGGTGCCCCCTGGCCCTCCACCTAGGGGCCTCAGACCCCAGCAAGCTACCCAAGGGTCCACCTTTTTCCCTGGACTTGCACTAGACGACCCAGGCTGCCCCTCGCACTCCACTTAGGGGCCTCTGACCCCAGCAAGCTACCCAGGGGTACACCTCTCTGCCTGGACTTGCAGCAGATGCCCCAAGGTGCCCCCCGACCCTCCACCTAGGGGTCTCTGACCCCAGCAAGCTACCCAGGGGTCCACCTCTCTTCCTGGACTTGCAGGATAGGCCCCAGGGTGTCCCCTGGCCCTCCACCTAGGAGACTCTGACCCCAGCAAGCTACCCAGGGGTCCACCTCTCTTCCTGGACTTGCAGTATAGGCCCCAGGGTCCCCCCCTTGCCCTCCACCTAGGGGCCTCTGAAGCCAGCAAGCTACCCAGGTGTCCATCTCTCTTTCTGGACTTGCAGGATAGGCCCCAGGGTGCCCCCTGGCCCTCCACCTAGGGGCCTCTGACCCCAGCAAGCTACCCAGGGGTCCAGCTCTCACCCTGGGCTTGCAGTAGAGGCCCCAGGGTGTCTCCTGGCCCTCCACCTAGGGGCCTCTGACCCCAGCAAGCTACCCAGGGGTCCACCTCTTTCACTGGACTTGCAGTAGAGGCCCCAGGGTGCCCCTTGGCCCTCCACCTAGGGTCCTCTGACCCCATCAAGCTACCCAGGGGTCCACCTCTCTCCCTGGACTTGCAAGATAGGCCCCAGGGGGCCCCCTGGCCCTCCACCTATGGGCCTCTGACCCCAGCAAGCTACCCTGGGGTCCACCTCTCTCCCTGGAGTTTCAGTAGAGGCCCCAGCACGCCCCCTGGCACTCCACTTAGGGGCATATGACCCCAGCAAGCTACCCAGCGGTCAAGCTTTCTCTCTCTGGACTTACAGTAGAGGCCCCAGGGTGCCCCATGGCCCTCCACCTAGGGGCCTCTGGCCCCAGCAAGCTACCCAGGGGTCCACCTCTCTCCCTGGACTTGCAAGATAGGCCCCAGGGTGCCCTTTGGCCCTCCACCTAGGGGCCTCTGACCCCAGCAAGCTACCCAGGGGTCCACCTCTCTCCTTGGACTTGCAGTATAGGCCCCAGGGTGCCCCCTGGCCCTCCACCTAGGGGCCTCTGACCCCAGCAAGCTACCAAGGGGTCCACCTCTCTCCCTGGAGTTTTAGTATTGGCCCCAGCATGCCCCCTGGCCCTCCACCTAGGGGCCTCAGACCCCAGCAAGCTACCCAGGGGTCCACCGCTCTCCCTGGACTTGCATTAGAGGCCCCAGGATGCCCCCTCGCCCTCCACTTAGGGGCCTCTGACCCCAGCAAGCTACCCAGGGGTCCACCTCTATGCCTGGACTTGCAGGATAGGCCCCAGCATGCCCCCTGGCCCTCCATCTAGGGGCCTCTGACCCCAGCAAGCTACCCAGGGGTCCACCTCTCTCCCTGGTCTTGCAGTATAGGCCCCAGCATGCCCCCTGGCCCTTCACCTAGGGGCCTCTGACCCCAGCAAGCTACCCAGGGGTCCACTTCTCTCTATGGACTTGCAGTATAGGCCCCAGGGTGCCCGCTGGCCCTCCACCTAGGGGTCTCTGACCCTAGTAAGCTACCCAGGGGTCCACTTCTCTCCCTTGAGTTTCAGTAGAGGCCCCAGGGTGCCTCCTGACCCTCCACCTAGGAGCCTCAGACCCAAGCAAGCTACCCAGGGGTCCACCTCTCTCCCTGGACTTGCCGTATAGGACCCAAGGTGCCCATTGACCCTCCACCTAGGGGCCTGTGACCCCAGAAAGCTACCGAGAGGTCAACTTCTCTCCCTGGACTTGCAGTATAGGCCCCAGGGGACCCCCTGGCCCTCCACCTATGGGCTTCTGACCCCAGCAAGCTACCCAGGGGTCTAGCTCTCTCTCTCTGGACTTGCAGTAGAGGCACCAGGGTGCCCCATGGCCCACCACCTATGGGCCTATGACCCCAGCAAGCTACCCAGGGGTCCACCTCTCTCCCTGGACTTGCAGTAGAGGCCACAGGGTGTCCCCTGGCCCTCCACCTAGGGGCCTCAGACCCCAGCAAGCTACCCAGGGGTCCACCTCTCTCCCTGGACTTGCACTAGACGCCCCAGGCTGCCCCCTCGCCCTCCACTTAGGGGCCTCTGACCCCAGCAAGCTACCCAGGGGTCCACCTCTCTGCCTGGACTTGCAAGCTAGGCCCCAGCATGCCCTCTGGCCCTCCATCTAGTGGCCTCTGACCCCAGCAAGCAACCCAGGGGTCCACCTCTCTCCCTGGACTTGCAGGATAGGCCCCAGGGTGCCCCCTGGCCCTCCACCTATAGGCCTCTGGACCCAGTAAGCTACCCTGGGGTCCACCTCTCTCCCTGGAGTTTCAGTAGAGGCCCCAGGGTGCCCCCTGGCCCTCCACCCAGGGGCCTCTGACCCCAGCAAGCTATCCAGGGGAACCACCTCTCTCCCTGGACTTGCAGGATAGGCCCCAGGGTGCCCCCTGGCCCCCCACCTAGGGGCTTCTGATCCCAGCAAGCTACCCAGGGGTCCTGCTCTCTCCCTGGACTTGCACTAGACGCCCCAGGCTGCCCCCTCGCACTCCACTTAGGGGCCTCTGACCCCAGCAAGCTACCCAGGGGTACACCTCTCTGCCTGGACTTGCAGCAGAGGCCCCAAGGTGCCCCCCGACCCTTCACCTAGGGGCCTCTGACCCCAGCAAGCTACCCAGGGGTCCACTTCTCTTCCTGGACTTGCAGGATAGGCCCCAGGGTGTCCCCTGGCCCTCCACCTAGGAGACTCTGACCCCAGAAAGCTACCCAGGGGTCTATGTCTCTCCCTGGACTTGCAGTAAAGGCCCCAGGGTGCCACTTGGCCCTCCACCTAGGGGCCTCTGACCCAGCAAACTACCCAGGGGTCCACCTTTTTCCCTATACTGGCAGTAGAGGCCTCAGGGTGCCCCCTGGCCCTCCACCTAGGGGCTTCTGACCCCAGCAAGCTACCCAGGGGTCCACCTCTCTCCCTGGACTTGCAGTAGAGGACCCAGGGTCCCCCATGGCCCTCCACCCAGGGGCCTCTGACAACAGCAAGCTACCCAGGGGTCCACCTCTCTTCCTGGACTTGCAGGATAGGCCCCAGGGTGCCCCCTGGCCCTCCACCTAGGGGCCTCAGACCCCAGCAAGCTACCCAGGGGTCCACCTCTCTCCCTGGACTTGCACTAGACGCCCCAGGCTGCCCCCTCGCCCTCCACTTAGGGGCCTCTGACCCCAGCAAGCTACCCAGGGGTCCACCTCTCTGCCTGGACTTGCAAGCTAGGCCCCAGCATGCCCTCTGGCCCTCCACCTAGTGGCCTCTGACCCCAGCAAGCTACCCAGGGGTCCACCTCTCTCCCTGGACTTGCAGGATAGGCACCAGGGTGTCCCCTGGCCCTCCACCTATGGGCTTCTGACCCGAGCAAGCTACCCTGGGGTCCATCTCTTTCCCTGGACTTGCACTAGACGCCCCAGGCTGCCCCCTCGCACTCCACTTAGGGGCCTCTGACCCCAGCAAGCTACCCAGGGGTACACCTCTCTGCCTGGACTTGCAGCAGATGCCCCCAGGTGCCCCCCGAGCCTCCACCTAGGGGCTTCTGACCCAAGCAAGCTACCCAGGGGTCCACCTCTCTTCCTGGACTTGCAGGATAGGCCCCAGGGTGTCCCCTGGCCCTCCACCTAGGAGACTCTGACCCCAGCAAGCTACCCAGGGGTCTACGTCTCTCTCTGGACTTGCAGTAAAGGCCCCAGGGTGCCACTTGGCCCTCCACCTAGGGGCCTCTGACCCAGCAAGCTACCCATGGGTCCACCTCTCTCCCTGGACTTGCAGTAGAGGCCCCAGGGTGTGCCCTGGCCCTCCACCTATGGGCCTCTGACCCCAGCAAGCTACCCAGGGGTCCACCTTTTTCCCTATACTGGCAGTTTAGGCCCCAGGGTGCCCCCTGGCCCTTCACCTAGGGGCTTCTGACCCCAGCAAGCTACCCAGGGTTCCACCTCTCTCCCTGGACTTGAAGTAGAGGCCCCAGGGTGTGCCCTGGCCCTCCACCTATGGGCCTCTGACCCCAGCAAGCTACCCAGGGGTCCACCTTTTTCCCTATACTGGCAGTTTAGGCCCCAGGGTGCCCCCTGGCCCTCCACCCAGGGGCCTCTGACTCCACAAAGCTACCCAGGGGTCCACCTCTCTTCCTGGACTTGCAGTATAGGCCCCAGGGTCCCCCCCTTGCCCTCCATCTAGGGGCCTCTGAAGCCAGCAAGCTACCCAGGGGTCCACTTCTCTTCCTGGACTTGCAGGATAGGCCCCAGGGTGTCCCCTGGCCCTCCACCTAGGAGACTCTGACCCCAGAAAGCTATCCAGGGGTCTATGTCTCTCCCTGGCCTTGCAGTAAAGGCCCCAAGGTGCCACTTGACCCTCCACCTAGGGGCCTCTGACCCAGCAAACTACCCAGGGGTCCACCTTTTTTCCCTATACTGGCAGTAGAGGCCTCAGGGTGCCCCCTGGCCCTCCACCTAGGGGCTTCTGACCCCAGCAAGCTACCCAGGGGTTCACCATTCTCCCTGGACTTGCAGTAGAGGCCCCAGGGTCCCCCATGGCCCTCCACCCAGGGGCCTCTGACCCCAGCAAGCTACCCAGGGGTCCACCTCTCTTCCTGGACTTGCAGGATAGGCCCCAGGGTGCCCCCTGGCCCTCCACCTAGGGGCCTCAGACCCCA
The DNA here is from genome assembly GCF_052040795.2 of Danio rerio. NCBI lineage: Eukaryota > Metazoa > Chordata > Actinopteri > Cypriniformes > Danionidae > Danio > Danio rerio. Next base: position 54,172,326 of record NC_141027.1, read on the forward strand.
GCAAGCTACCCAGGGGTCCACCTCTATCCCTGGACTTGCACTAGACGCCCCAGGCTGCCCCCTTGCCCTCCACTTAGGGGCCTCTGACCCCAGCAAGCTACCCAGGCGTCCACCTCTCTGCCTGGACTTGCAAGCTAGGCCCCAGCATGCCCTCTGGCCCTCCACCTAGTGGCCTCTGACCCCAGCAAGCTACCCAGGGGTCCACCTCTCTCCCTGGACTTGCAGGATAGGCCCCAGGGTGCCCCCTGGCCCTCCACCTATGGGCTTCTGACCCGAGCAAGCTACCCTGAGGTCCACCTCTCTCCCTGGAGTTTCAGTAGAGGCCACAGGGTGCCCCCTGGCCCTCCACCTAGGGGCCTCAGACCCCAGCAAGCTACCCAAGGGTCCACCTTTTTCCCTGGACTTGCACTAGACGACCCAGGCTGCCCCTCGCACTCCACTTAGGGGCCTCTGACCCCAGCAAGCTACCCAGGGGTACACCTCTCTGCCTGGACTTGCAGCAGATGCCCCAAGGTGCCCCCCGACCCTCCACCTAGGGGTCTCTGACCCCAGCAAGCTACCCAGGGGTCCACCTCTCTTCCTGGACTTGCAGGATAGGCCCCAGGGTGTCCCCTGGCCCTCCACCTAGGAGACTCTGACCCCAGCAAGCTACCCAGGGGTCCACCTCTCTTCCTGGACTTGCAGTATAGGCCCCAGGGTCCCCCCCTTGCCCTCCACCTAGGGGCCTCTGAAGCCAGCAAGCTACCCAGGTGTCCATCTCTCTTTCTGGACTTGCAGGATAGGCCCCAGGGTGCCCCCTGGCCCTCCACCTAGGGGCCTCTGACCCCAGCAAGCTACCCAGGGGTCCAGCTCTCACCCTGGGCTTGCAGTAGAGGCCCCAGGGTGTCTCCTGGCCCTCCACCTAGGGGCCTCTGACCCCAGCAAGCTACCCAGGGGTCCACCTCTTTCACTGGACTTGCAGTAGAGGCCCCAGGGTGCCCCTTGGCCCTCCACCTAGGGTCCTCTGACCCCATCAAGCTACCCAGGGGTCCACCTCTCTCCATGGACTTGCAAGATAGGCCCCAGGGGGCCCCCTGGCCCTCCACCTATGGGCCTCTGACCCCAGCAAGCTACCCTGGGGTCCACCTCTCTCCCTGGAGTTTCAGTAGAGGCCCCAGCACGCCCCCTGGCACTCCACTTAGGGGCATATGACCCCAGCAAGCTACCCAGCGGTCAAGCTTTCTCTCTCTGGACTTACAGTAGAGGCCCCAGGGTGCCCCATGGCCCTCCACCTAGGGGCCTCTGGCCCCAGCAAGCTACCCAGGGGTCCACCTCTCTCCCTGGACTTGCAAGATAGGCCCCAGGGTGCCCTTTGGCCCTCCACCTAGGGGCCTCTGACCCCAGCAAGCTACCCAGGGGTCCACCTCTCTCCTTGGACTTGCAGTATAGGCCCCAGGGTGCCCCCTGGCCCTCCACCTAGGGGCCTCTGACCCCAGCAAGCTACCAAGGGGTCCACCTCTCTCCCTGGAGTTTTAGTATTGGCCCCAGCATGCCCCCTGGCCCTCCACCTAGGGGCCTCAGACCCCAGCAAGCTACCCAGGGGTCCACCGCTCTCCCTGGACTTGCATTAGAGGCCCCAGGATGCCCCCTCGCCCTCCACTTAGGGGCCTCTGACCCCAGCAAGCTACCCAGGGGTCCACCTCTATGCCTGGACTTGCAGGATAGGCCCCAGCATGCCCCCTGGCCCTCCATCTAGGGGCCTCTGACCCCAGCAAGCTACCCAGGGGTCCACCTCTCTCCCTGGTCTTGCAGTATAGGCCCCAGCATGCCCCCTGGCCCTTCACCTAGGGGCATCTGACCCCAGCAAGCTACCCAGGGGTCCACTTCTCTCTATGGACTTGCAGTATAGGCCCCAGGGTGCCCGCTGGCCCTCCATCTAGGGGTCTCTGACCCTAGTAAGCTACCCAGGGGTCCACTTCTCTCCCTGGAGTTTCAGTAGAGGCCCCAGGGTGCCTCCTGACCCTCCACCTAGGAGCCTCAGACCCAAGCAAGCTACCCAGGGGTCCACCTCTCTCCCTGGACTTGCCGTATAGGCACAAAGGTGCCCATTGACCCTCCACCTAGGGGCTTCTGACCCCAGAAAGCTACCGAGGGGTCCACTTCTCTCCCTTGACTTGCAGTATAGGCCCCAGGGGGCCCCCTGGCCCTCAACCTATGGGCCTCTGACCCCAGCAAGCTACCCTGGGGTCCACCTCTCTCCCTGGAGTTTCAGTAGAGGCCCCAGCACGCCCCCTGGCCCTCCACCTAGGGGCATATGACCCCAGCAAGCTACCCAGGGGTCCAGCTCTCTCTCTCTGGACTTACAGTAGAGGCCCCAGGGTGCCCCTTGGCCCTCCACCTAGGGGCCTCTGACCCCAGCAAGCTACCCAGGGGTCCACCTCTCTCCCTAAACTGGAGGTATAGGCTCCAGGGTGCCCCCTATCCCTTCACCTAGGGGCCTCTGACCCCAGCAAGCTACCCAGGGGTCCACGTCTCTCCCTGGACTTGCAGTATAGGCCCCAGGGTGCCCCCTTGCCATTTACCTAGGATCCTCTGACCCCAGCAAGCTACCCAGGGGTCCAACTCTCTCCCTGGACTTGCAGTAGAGGCCCCAGGGTGTCCCCTGGCCTTCCACCTAGGGGCCTCTGACCCCAGCAAGCTACCCAGGGGTCCTCCTCTCTCCCTGGACTTGCAGGATAGGCCCCAGGGTGCCCTCCTTGCCCACCACCTAGGGGCCTCTGAGCCCTGCAAGCTACCCAGGGGTCAGGATCTCTCTCTGGGCTTGCAGTAGAGGCCCCACGGTGCCCCCTTTTTCCCTCCACCTAGGGGCTTCTGACCCCAGCAAGCTAGCCAGCGGTACACCTCTCTTTCTGGTCTTGCCGTATAGGCCCCAGGGTGCCCCCTTGCCTTCCACCTAGGGGCCTCTGACCCCAGCAAGCTACCAAGGGGTCCACATCTCTCCCTGGACTTGCCGTATAGGCCCCAAGGTGCCCCTTGACCCTCCACCTAGGAGCCTCTGACCCCAGCAAGCTACCGAGGGGTCCACTACTCTCCCTGGACTTGCAGTATAGGCCCCAGGGTGCCCCCTGGCCCTCCACCTAGGGGCCTCTGACCCCAGCAAAATATGCAGGGGTCCACCTCTCTCCCTGGAGTTTCAGTATTGGCCCCAGGGTGCCCCCTGGCCCTCCACCTAGGGGCCTCAGACCCCAGCAAGCTACCGAGGGGTATACTTCTCTCCCTGGACTTGCATTAGAGGCCCCAGGCTGCCCCCTCGCCCTCCACCCAGGGGCCTCTGACTCCAGAAAGCTACCCAGGGGTCCACCTCTTTGCCTGGACTTTCAGGATAGGCCCCAGCATGCCCCCTGACCCTCCACCTAGGGGCCTCTGACCCCAGCAAGCTACCCAGGGGTCCACCTCTCTTCCTGGTCTTGCAGTATAGGCCCCAGCATGCCCCCTGGCCCTCCACGTAGGGGCCTCTGACCCCAGCAAGCTACCGAGGGGTATACTTCTCTCCCTGGACTTGCAGTATAGGCCCCAGAGGGCCCCCTGGCCCTCTGTCCCCAGAAAGCTACCCAGGGGTCCAGCTCTCTCTCTCTGGACTTGCAGTAGAGGCACCAGGGTGCCCCATGGCCCACCACCTATGGGCCTATGACCCCAGCAAGCTACCCAGGGGTCCACCTCTCTCCCTGGACTTGCAGTAGAGGCCACAGGGTGTCCCCTGGCCCTCCACCTAGGGGCCTCAGACCCCAGCAAGATACCCAGGGGTCCACCTCTCTCCCTGGACTTGCACTAGACGCCCCAGGCTGCCCCCTCGCCCTCCACTTAGGGGCCTCTGACCCCAGCAAGCTACCCAGGGGTCCACCTCTCTGCCTGGACTTGCAAGCTAGGCCCCAGCATGCCCTCTGGCCCTCCAGCTAGTGGCCTCTGACCCCAGCAAGCAACCCAGGGGTCCACCTCTCTCCTTGGACTTGCAGTATAGGCCCCAGGGTGCCCCCTGGCCCTCCACCTATGGGCCTCTGGCCCCAGCAAGCTACCCTGGGGTCCACCTCTCTCCCTGGAGTTTCAGTAGAGGCCCCAGGGTGCCCCCTGGCCCCCCACCTAGGGGCTTCTGATCCCAGCAAGCTACCCAGGGGTCCAGCTCTCTCCCTGGACTTGCACTAGACGCCCCAGGCTGCCCCCTCGCACTCCACTTAGGGGCCTCTGACCCCAGCAAGCTACCCAGGGGTACACCTCTCTGCCTGGACTTGCAGCAAAGGCCCCAAGGTGCCCCCCGACCCTCCACCTAGGGGCCTCTGACCCCAGCAAGCTACCCAGGGGTCCACTTCTCTTCCTGGACTTGCAGTATAGGCCCCAGGGTGTCCCCTGGCCCTCCACCAAGGAGACTCTGACCCCAGAAAGCTACCCAGGGGTTCACCTCTCTCCCTGGACTTGCAGGATAGGCCCTAGGGTGTGCCCTGGCCCTCCACCTAAGGGCCTCAGACCCCAGCAAGCTACCCAGGGGTCCACCTCTCTCCCTGGACTTGCATTAGACGCCCCAGGCTGCCCCCTCGCCCTCCACTTAGGGGCCTCTGACCCCAGCAAGCTACCCAGGGGTCCACCTCTCTTCTTGGACTTGCAAGCTAGGCCCCAGCATGCCCTCTGGCCCTCCACCTAGTGGCCTCTGACCCCAGCAAGCTACCCAGGGGTCCACCTCTCTCCCTGAACTTGCAGGATAGGCCTCAGGGTGCCCCCTGGCCCTCCACCTAGGGGCTTCTGACCCGAGCAAGCTACCCTGGGGTCCACCTCTCTCCCTGGGGTATCAGTAGAGGTCCAGGGTGCCCCCTGGCCCTCCACCTAGGGGCCTCAGACACCAGCAAGCTACCCAGGGGTCCACCTCTTTCCCTGGACTTGCACTAGACGCCCCAGGCTGCCCCCTCGCACTCCACTTAGGGGCCTCTGACCCCAGCAAGCTACCCAGGGGTACACCTCTCTGCCTGGACTTGCAGCAGATGCCCCAAGGTGCCCCCTGACCCTCCACCTAGGGGCCTCTGACCCCAGCAAGCTACCCAGGGGTCCACCTCTCTTCCTGGACTTGCAGGATAGGCCCCAGGGTGTCCCCTGGCCCTCCACCTAGGAGACTCTGACCCCAGCAAGCTACCCAGGGGTCTACGTCTCTCGCTGGACTTGCAGTAAAGGCCCCAGGGTGCCACTTGGCCCTCCACCTATGGGCCTCTGACCCCAGCAAGCTACCCAGGGGTCCACCTTTTTCCCTATACTGGCAGTATAGGCCCAAGGGTGCCCCCTGGCCCTCCACCTAGGGGCTTCTGACCCCAGCAAGCTACCCAGGGGTCCACCTCTCTCCCTGGACTTGCAGTAGAGGCCCCAGGGTGCCCCCTGGCCCTCCACCCAGGGGCCTCTGACTCCAGAAAGCTACCCAGGGGTCCACCTCTCTCCCTGGACTTGCAGTATAGGCCCCAGGGTCCCCCCTTGCCCTCCACCTAGGGGCCTCTGAAGCCAGCAAGCTACCCAGGGGTCCACCTCTCTTCCTGGACTTGCAGGATAGGCCCCAGGGTGCCCCCTGGCCCTCCACCTAGGGGCCTCTGACCCCAGCAAGCTACCCAGGGGTCCAGCTCTCACCCTGGACTTGCAGTAGAGGCCCCAGGGTGTCTCCTGGCCCTCCACCTATTGGCCTCTGACCCCAGCAAGCAACCCAGGGGTCCTTCTATCTCTCTGGACTCACAGGAAAGGCCCCAGGGTGATACTTGGCCCTCCACCTAGGGGCCTTTGACCCCAGCAAGCTACCCAGGGGTCCAGCTCTCTCCCTGGACTTGCAGTAGAGGCCCCAGAGTGCCCCCTGGCCCTCCACCTAGGGGCCTCTTACCCCAGCAAGCTACCCAGGGGTCCACCTCTCTTCCTGGACTTGCAGGATAGGCCCCAGGGTGCCCCCTGGCCCTCCACCTAGGGGCCTCTGACCCCAGAAAGCTATCAAGGGGTCCACCTCTCTCCTTGGACTTGCAGTATAGGCCCCAGGGTGCCACCCTTGCCCTCCACCTAGAGGCCTCTGACCCCAGCAAGCTACCCAGGGGTCCACCTCTCTCCTTTTACTTGCAGTATAGGCCCCAGGGTGCCCCTTGGCCCTCCACCTAGGGGTCTCTGACCCCAGCAAGCTACCCAGGGGTCCACCTCTTTCCTTGGATTTGCAGTATAGGCCCCAGGGTGCCCCTTGGCCCTCCACCTAGGGTCCTCTTACCCCAGCAAGCTACCCAAGGGTCCACCTCTCTTCCTGGACTTGCAGGATAGGCCCCAGGGTGCTCTTTGGCCCTCCACCTAGGGGCCTTTGACCCCAGCAAGCTACCCAGGGGTCCACCTCTCTCCTTGGATTTGCAGTATAGGCCCCAGGGTGCCCCTTGGCCCTCCACCTAGGGTCCTCTTACCCCAGCAAGCTACCCAAGGGTCCACCTCTCTTCCTGGACTTGCAGGATAGGCCCCAGGGTGCTCTTTGGCCCTCCACCTAGGGGCCTTTGACCCCAGCAAGCTACCCTGGGGTCCACCTGTCTCCCTGGACTTGCAGTATAGGCCCAAATGTGCCCATTGGCCCTCCACCTAGGGGCCTCTGAACCCAGCAAGCTACCCAGGGGTCCACCTCTCTCCCTGGACTTGCAGTAGACGCCCCAGGGTGCCCCTTGCCCCTTAACCTAGGGGCCTCTGACCCCAGCAAGCTACCCAGGGGTCCACCTTTTTCCCTAAACTGCCAGTATAGGCCAAAGGGTGCCCCCTGGCCCTCCACCTAGGGGCTTCTGACCCCAGCAAGCTAGCCAGGGGTAAACCTCTCTCCCTGGACTTGCAGTAGAGGCCCCAGGGTGCACCCTGGCCCTCCACCTAGGGTCCTCTTACCCCAGCAAGCTACCCAGGGGTCCACCTCTCTTCCTGGACTTCCAGGATAGGCCCCAGGGTGCTCTTTGGCCCTCCACCTAGGGGCCTTTGACCCCAGCAAGCTACCCTGGGGTCCACCTCTCTCCTTGGACTTACCCTATAGGCCCCAAGGTGCCCCCTAACCCTCCAACTAGGGGCCTCTTACCTCAGCAATTTACCCTGTGGTCCACCTCTCTCCCTGGACTTGCAGTATAGGAACCAGGGTGACCCGTTGCCCTTCACCTAGGGGCCTCTGACACCAGCAAGCTACCAAGGGGTCCATCTCTCTCCCTGGACTTGCAGTATAGGCCCAAATGTGCCCATTGGCCCTCCACCTAGGGGCCTCTGAACCCAGCAAGCTACCCAGGCGTCCACCTCTCTCCCTGGACTTGCAATAGACGCCCCAGGGTGCCCCTTGCCGCTTCACCTAGGGGCCTCTGACCCCAGCAAGCTACCCAGGGGTCCACCTTTTTCCCTAAACTGGCAGTATAGGCCAAAGGGTGCCCCCTGGCCCTCCACCTAGGGGCTTCTGACCCCAGCAAGCTAGCCAGGGGTAAACCTCTCTCCCTGGACTTGCAGTAGAGGCCCCAGGGTGCACCCTGGCCCTCCACCCAAGGGCCTCTGACCCCAGCAAGCTACCCAGGTGTCCACCTCTCTCCCTGGACTTGCAGAATAGGCCCCAGAGTGCCCCCTGGCCCTCCACCTAGGGGCTTCTGACCCCAGCAAGCTACCCAGGGGTCCACCTTTTTCCCTAAACTGGCAGTATAGGCCCCAGGGTGCCCCTGGCCCTCCACCTAGGGGCTTCTGACCCCAGCAAGCTAGCCAGGGGTAAACCTCTCTCCTTGGACTTGCAGTAGAGGCCCCAGGGTGCACCCTGGCCCTCCACCCAGGGGCCTCTGACCCCAGCAAGCTACCCAGGGGTCCACCTCTCTCCCTGGACTTGCAGAATAGGCCCCAGAGTGCCCCCTGGCCCTCCACCTAGGGTCTTCTGACCCCAGCAAGCTACCCAGAGGTCCACCACTCTCCCTGGACTTGCAGTAGAGGCCCCAGGCTGCCCCCTGGCCCTCCACCCAGCGGCCTCTGACCCCAGCAAGCTACCCAGGGGGTCCACCTCTCTCCCTGGACTTGCAGGATAGGCCCCAGGGTGCCCCCTGGCCCCCCACCAAGGGGCCTCTGATCCCAGCAAGCTACCCAGGGGTCCAGCTCTCTCCCTGGACTTGCAGTAGAGAACCCAATGTGTCCTCTGGCCCTCCACCTAGGAGCCTTTGACCCCAGCAAGCTACCCAGGGGTCCAGCTCTCTCTCTGGACTTGCAGTAGAGGCACCAGAGTGCCCTCTTGCCCTCCAACTAGGTGCCTCTGACCCCAGCAAGCTACCCAGGGGTCAACCTCTCTCCCTGGACTTGCAGGAAAGGCACCAGGGTGCCCCTTTGCACTCCACCTAGGGGCCTCTGACCCCAGCAAGCTACCCAGGGGTCCATCTCTCTCCTTGTAATTGCAGTATAATCTACAGGGTGCCCCTTTGCCCTCCACCTAGGGGCCTCTGATCCCAGCAAGCTACCCAGGGGTCCTCCTCTCTCCCTGGAATTGCAGGACAGGCCCCAGGGTGCCCCCTTTCCCTCCACCTAGGGGCCTCTGACCCCAGCAAGCTAGCCATGGGTCCACCTCTCTTCCTGGACTTGCAGGATAGGCTCCAGGGTGCCACTTGGCCCTCCACCTAGGGGCCTTTGACCCCAGCAAGCTACACAGGGTTCAACCTCTCTCCCTGGACTTGCAGTCTAGGCCCCAGGGTGCCCCTTGGCCCTCCAACTAGGGGCCTCTGACCCCAGCATGCTACCCAGGGGTCTTCCTCTCTTCCTGGACTTGCAGGATAGGCCCCAGGTTTCCCCTTGGCCCTCCACCTAGGGGCCTCTGACCCCAGCAAGCTACCCTGGGGTCCACCTCTCTCCTTGGACTTACCCTATAGGCCCCAAGGTGCCCCCTAACCCTCCAACTAGGGGCCTCTTACCTCAGCAAGCTACCCTGTGGTCCACCTCTCTCCCTGGACTTGCAGTATAGGAACCAGGGTGACCCGTTGCCCTTCACCTAGGGGCCTCTGACACCAGCAAGCTACCAAGGGGTCCATCTCTCTCCCTGGACTTGCAGTATAGGCCCAAATGTGCCCATTGGCCCTCCACCTAGGGGCCTCTGAACCCAGCAAGCTACCCAGGGGTCCACCTCTCTCCCTGGACTTGCAATAGACGCCCCAGGGTGCCCCTTGCCGCTTCACCTAGGGGCCTCTGACCCCAGCAAGCTACCCAGGGGTCCACCTTTTTCCCTAAACTGGCAGTATAGGCCAAAGGGTGCCCCCTGGCCCTCCACCTAGGGGCTTCTGACCCCAGCAAGCTAGCCAGGGGTAAACCTCTCTCCCTGGACTTGCAGTAGAGGCCCCAGGGTGCACCCTGGCCCTCCACCCAAGGGCCTCTGACCCCAGCAAGCTACCCAGGTGTCCACCTCTCTCCCTGGACTTGCAGAATAGGCCCCAGAGTGCCCCCTGGCCCTCCACCTAGGGGCTTCTGACCCCAGCAAGCTACCCAGGGGTCCACCTTTTTCCCTAAACTGGCAGTATAGGCCCCAGGGTGCCCCTGGCCCTCCACCTAGGGGCTTCTGACCCCAGCAAGCTAGCCAGGGGTAAACCTCTCTCCTTGGACTTGCAGTAGAGGCCCCAGGGTGCACCCTGGCCCTCCACCCAGGGGCCTCTGACCCCAGCAAGCTACCCAGGGGTCCACCTCTCTCCCTGGACTTGCAGAATAGGCCCCAGAGTGCCCCCTGGCCCTCCACCTAGGGTCTTCTGACCCCAGCAAGCTACCCAGAGGTCCACCACTCTCCCTGGACTTGCAGTAGAGGCCCCAGGCTGCCCCCTGGCCCTCCACCCAGCGGCCTCTGACCCCAGCAAGCTACCCAGGGGGTCCACCTCTCTCCCTGGACTTGCAGGATAGGCCCCAGGGTGCCCCCTGGCCCCCCACCAAGGGGCCTCTGATCCCAGCAAGCTACCCAGGGGTCCAGCTCTCTCCCTGGACTTGCAGTAGAGAACCCAATGTGTCCTCTGGCCCTCCACCTAGAAGCCTTTGACCCCAGCAAGCTACCCAGGGGTCCAGCTCTCTCTCTGGACTTGCAGTAGAGGCACCAGAGTGCCCTCTTGCCCTCCAACTAGGTGCCTCTGACCCCAGCAAGCTACCCAGGGGTCAACCTCTCTCCCTGGACTTGCAGGAAAGGCACCAGGGTGCCCCTTTGCACTCCACCTAGGGGCCTCTGACCCCAGCAAGCTACCCAGGGGTCCATCTCTCTCCTTGTAATTGCAGTATAATCTACAGGGTGCCCCTTTGCCCTCCACCTAGGGGCCTCTGATCCCAGCAAGCTACCCAGGGGTCCTCCTCTCTCCCTGGAATTGCAGGACAGGCCCCAGGGTGCCCCCTTTCCCTCCACCTAGGGGCCTCTGACCCCAGCAAGCTAGCCATGGGTCCACCTCTCTTCCTGGACTTGCAGGATAGGCTCCAGGGTGCCACTTGGCCCTCCACCTAGGGGCCTTTGACCCCAGCAAGCTACACAGGGTTCAACCTCTCTCCCTGGACTTGCAGTCTAGGCCCCAGGGTGCCCCTTGGCCCTCCACCTAGGGGCCTCTGACCCCAGCATGCTACCCAGGGGTCTTCCTCTCTTCCTGGACTTGCAGGATAGGCCCCAGGTTTCCCCTTGGCCCTCCACCTAGGGGCCTCTGACCCCAGCAAGCTACCCAGGGGTCCACCACTCTCCTTGGACTTGCAGTATAGGGCCCAGGGTGCCCCCCTTGCCGTCCACCTAGGGGCCTCTGACCCCAGCAAGCTACCCAGGGGACCAGCTCTCTCCCTGGTTTTGCAGTAGAGGCCCCAGGGTGTCCCCTGGCCCTCCACCTAGGAGCCTTTGACCCCAGCAAGCTACCCAGGGGTCCAGCTCTCTCTCTGGACTTGCAGTAGAGGCCCCAGAGTTCCCTCTGGCCCTCCAACTAGGGGCCTCTGACCCCAGCAAGCTATCCTGGGGTCCACCTCACTGCCTGGACTTGCCGTATAGGTCCCAACGTGCCCCCTGACCCTCCACTTAGGGGCCTCTGACCCCAGCAAGCTACCCAGGGGTCCACCTCTCTTCCTGGACTTGCAGGATAGGCCCCAGGGTGCCCCCCTATCCCTTCACCTACGGGCCTCTGACCCCAGCAAGCTACCCAGGGGTCCACCTCTCTCCATGGACTTGCAGTATAGGCCCCAGGGTGCCCCCTTGCCCTCCACCTAGAGGCCTCTTACCTCAGCAAGCTACCCAGGGGTCCACCTCTCTTCCTGGACTTGCAGGATAGGCCCCTGGGTGCCCTTTGGCCCTCCACCTAGGGGCCTTTGACACCAGCATGCTACCCAGGGGTCCACCTCTCTCCCTGGACTTGCATTAGAGGCCCCAGGGTACCCCCTCTCCCTCCACCTAGGGGCCTTTGACCCCAGCAAGCTACCCTGGGTTCCACCTCTCTTTCTGGACTTGCAGTATAGGCCCGAGGGTGCCCCCCTTGCCCTCCACCTAGGGGCCTCTGACCCCAGCACGCTACCCAGGGGTCCACCTCTCTCCCTAAACTGGAGATATAGGCTCCAGGGTGCCCCCTATTACTTCACCTAGGGGCCTCTGACCCCAGCAAGCTACCCAGGGGTCAGGCTCTCTCTCTGGGCTTGCAGTATAGGCCCCAGGGTGCCCCCTTGCCATTCACCTAGGGGCTTCTGACCCCAGCAAGCTACCCAGGGGTCAGGCTCTCTCTCTGGGCTTGCAGTAGAGGCCCCAGGGTGCCCCCCTGGCCCTCCACCTAGGGGCTTCTGACCCCAGCAAGCTAGCCAGCGGTACACCTCTCTTCCTGGTCTTGCAGTATAGGCCCCAGGGTGCCCCCTTGCCTTCCACCTAGGGGCCTCTGACCCCAGCAAGCTACCCAGGGGTCCACCTCTCTCCCTGGACTTGCATTAGAGGCCCCAGGTTGCCCCTTGGCCCTCCACCTAGGGGCCTCTGACCCCAGCAAGCTACCCAAGGGTCCACCTTTTTCCCTAAACTGGCAGTATAGGCCCAAGGGTGCCCCCTGGCCCTCTAGCTAGGGGCTTCTGACCCCAGCAATCTACCTAGGGGTAAACCTCTCTCCCTGGAATTGCAGTAGAGGCCCTAGGGTGCACCCTGGCCCTCCACCCAGGGGCCTTTGACCCCAGCAAGCTACCCAGGGGTCCACCTCTCTCCCTGGACTTGCAGATTAGGCCCCAGGGTGCCCCTTGGCCCTCCACCTAGGGGCCTCTGACCCCAGCAAGCTATCCTGGGGTCCACCTCTCTGCCTGGACTTGCCGTATAGGTCCCAACGTGCCCCCTGGCCCTCCACCTAGGGGCCTCTGACCTCAGCAAGCTACCCTGGGGTCCATCTCTCCCTGGATTTGCGGTATAGGCCCCAAGATGCCCCCTGACCCTCCACCTAGGGGTTCTGACCCCAGCAAGCTACCCAGGGGTCCACCTCTCTGCCTGGACTTGCAGGATAGACCCCATCATGCCCCCTGGCCCTCCACCTAGGGGCCTTTGACCCCAGCAAGCTACCCAAGGGTTCACCTCTCTCCCTAAACTGGCAGAATAGGCCGCAGGGTGCCCCCCTTGCCCTCCACCTAGGGGTCTCTGACCCCAGCAAGCTACCAAGGGGTCCACCTCTCTCACTGGATTTGCAGTAGAGGCCCCAGGGTGCCCGCTGGCCCTCCACCCAGGGGCCTCTGACCCCAGCAAGCTACCCAGGGGTCCACCTCTCTCCCTGGACTTGCAGTATAAGCCCCCGGGTGCCCCCCTTGCCTTCCACCTAGGGGCCTCTGACCCCAGCAAGGTACCCAGAGGTCCACCTCTCTCCCTGGACTTGCCATTTAGGCCCCAAGGTGCCCCCCAACACTCCACTTAGGGGCCTCTGACCCCAGCAAGCTACCTAGGGGTCCACCTCTCTTCCTGGACTTGCAGGATAGGCCCCAGGGTGTCCCCTGGCCCTCCACTTAGGAGACTCTGACCCCAGGAAGCTACCCAGGGGTCTACGTCTCTCCCTGGACTTGCAGTAAAGGCCCCAGGGTGCCACTTGGCCCTCCACCTAGGGTCCTCTGACCCCAGCAAGCTACCCTGGGGTCCACCTCTCTCCCTGGACTTGCGGTATAGGCCCCAAGGTGCCCCCTGACCCTCCACCTAGGGGTTCTGACCCCAGCAAGCTACCCAGGGGTCCACCTCTCTTCCTGGACTTGCAGGATAGGCCCCTGGGTGCCCTTTGGCCCTCCACCTAGGGGCCTTTGACCCCAGCATGCTACCCAGGGGTCCACCTCTCTCCCTGGACTTGCATTAGAGGCCCCAGGGTACCCCCTCTCCCTGCACCTAGGGGCCTTTGACCCCAGCAAGCTACCCTGGGTTCCACCTCTCTTCCTGTACTTGCAGTATAGGCCCGAGGGTGCCCCCCTTGCCCTCCACCTAGGGGCCTCTGACCCCAGCACACTACCCAGGGGTCCACCTTTTTCCCTAAACTGGCAGTATAGGCCCCAGGGTGCCCGCTGGCCCTCCACCTAGGGGCCTCTGACCCCAGCAAGCTACCCAGGGTTCCACCTCTCTCCCCAAACTGGAGGTATAGGCTCCAGGGTGCCCCCTATCCCTTCACCTAGGGGCCTCTGACCCCAGCAAGCTACCCAGGGGTCAGGCTCTCTCTCTGGGCTTGCAGTATAGGCCCCAGGGTGCCCCCTTGCCATTCACCTAGGGGCTTCTGACCCCAGCAAGCTACCCAGGGGTCAGGCTCTCTCTCTGGGCTTGCAGTAGAGGCCCCAGGGTGCCCCCCTGGCCCTCCACCTAGGGGCTTCTGACCCCAGCAAGCTAGCCAGCGGTACACCTCTCTTCCTGGTCTTGCAGTATAGGCCCCAGGGTGCCCCCTTGCCTTCCACCTAGGGGCCTCTGACCCCAGCAAGCTACCAAGGGGACCACCTCTCTCCTTGGACTTGCCGTGTAGGCCCCAAGGTGCCCCTTGACCCTCCACTTAGGGGCCTCTGACCCCAGCAAGCTACCCAGGGGTCCACCTCTTTGCCTGGACTTGCAGGATAGGCCTCAGCATGCCCCCTGGCCCTCCACCTAGGGGCCTCTGACCCCAGCAAGCTACCCAGGGGTCAACCTCTCTCCCTGGTCTTGCCGTATAGGCCCCAAGGTGCCCATTGATCCTCCACCTAGGGGCCTCTGACCCCAGAAAGCTACCGAGGGGTCCACTTCTCTCCCTGGACTTGCAGTATAGGCCCCAGGGGACCCCCTGGCCCTCCACCTATGGGCTTCTGACCCCAGCAAGCTACCCAGGGGTCCAGCTCTCTCTCTCTGGACTTGCAGTAGAGGCACCAGGGTGCCCCATGGCCCACCACCTATGGGCCTATGACCCCAGCAAGCTACCCAGGGGTCCACCTCTCTCCCTGGACTTGCAGTAGAGGCCACAGGGTGTCCCCTGGCCCTCCACCTAGGGGCCTCAGACCCCAGCAAGCTACCCAGGGGTCCACCTCTCTCCCTGGACTTGCATTAGAGGCCCCAGCATGCCCCCTGGCCCTCCACCTAGGGGCCTCTGACCCAACAAACTACCCAGGGGTCCACCTTTTTCCCTATACTGGCAGTAGAGGCCTCAGGGTGCCCCCTGGCCCTCCACCTAGGGGCTTCTGACCCCAGCAAGCTACCCAGGGGTCCACTTCTCTCCCTGGACTTGCAGTATAGGCCCCAGGGGACCCCCTGGCCCTCCACCTATGGGCTTCTGACCCCAGCAAGCTACCCAGGGGTCCAGCTCTCTCTCTCTGGACTTGCAGTAGAGGCACCAGGGTGCCCCATGGCACACCACCTATGGGCCTATGACCCCAGCAAGCTACCCAGGGGTCCACCTCTCTCCCTGGACTTGCAGTAAAGGCCACAGGGTGTCCCCTGGCCCTCCACCTAGGGGCCTCAGACCCCAGCAAGCTACCCAGGGGTCCACCTCTCTCCCTGGACTTGCACTAGACGCCCCAGGCTGCCCCCTCGCACTCCACTTAGGGGCCTCTGACTCCAGCAAGCTACCCAGGGGTACACCTCTCTGCCTGGACTTGCAGCAGAGGCCCCAAGGTGCCCCCCGACCCTCCACCTAGGGGCCTCTGACCCCAGCAAGCTACCCAGGGGTCCACTTCTCTTCCTGGACTTGCAGGATAGGCCCCAGGGTGTCCCCTGGCCCTCCACCTAGGAGACTCTGACCCAACAAACTACCCAGGGGTCCACCTTTTTCCCTATACTGGCAGTAGAGGCCTCAGGGTGCCCCCTGGCCCTCCACCTAGGGGCTTCTGACCCCAGCAAGCTACCCAGGGGTCCACTTCTCTCCCTGGACTTGCAGTATAGGCCCCAGGGGACCCCCTGGCCCTCCACCTATGGGCTTCTGACCCCAGCAAGCTACCCAGGGGTCCAGCTCTCTCTCTCTGGACTTGCAGTAGAGGCACCAGGGTGCCCCATGGCACACCACCTATGGGCCTATGACCCCAGCAAGCTACCCAGGGGTCCACCTCTCTCCCTGGACTTGCAGTAAAGGCCACAGGGTGTCCCCTGGCCCTCCACCTAGGGGCCTCAGACCCCAGCAAGCTACCCAGGGGTCCACCTCTCTCCCTGGACTTGCACTAGACGCCCCAGGCTGCCCCCTCGCCCTCCACTTAGGGGCCTCTGACCCCAGCAGGCTACCCAGGGGTCCACCTCTCTCCCTGGAGTTTCAGTAGAGGCCCCAGGGTGCCCCCTGGCCCTCCACCCAGGGGCCTCTGACCCCAGCAAGCTACCCAGGGGCCCACTTCTCTCCCTGGACTTGCAGGATAGGCCCCAGGGTGCCCCCTGGCCCCCCACCTAGGGGCTTCTGATCCAAGCAAGCTACCCAGGGGTCCAGCTCTCTCCCTGGACTTGCACTAGACGCCCCAGGCTGCCCCCTCGCACTCCACTTAGGGGCCTCTGACTCCAGCAAGCTACCCAGGGGTACACCTCTCTGCCTGGACTTGCAGCAGAGGCCCCAAGGTGCCCCCCGACCCTCCACCTAGGGGCCTCTGACCCCAGCAAGCTACCCAGGGGTCCACTTCTCTTCCTGGACTTGCAGGATAGGCCCCAGGGTGTCCCCTGGCCCTCCACCTAGGAGACTCTGACCCCAGAAAGCTACCCAGGGGTCTATGTCTCTCCCTGGACTTGCAGTAAAGGCCCCAGGGTGCCACTTGGCCCTCCACCTAGGGGCCTCTGACCCAGCAAACTACCCAGGGGTCCACCTTTTTCCCTATACTGGCAGTAGAGGCCTCAGGGTGCCCCCTGGCCCTCCACCTAGGCGCTTCTGACCCCAGCAAGCTACCCAGGGGTCCACCTCTCTCCCTGGACTTGCACTAGACGCCCCAGGCTGCCCCCTCGCCCTCCACTTAGGGGCCTCTGACCCCAGCAAATTACCCAGGGGTCCACCTCTCTGCCTGGACTTGCAAGCTAGGCCCCAGCATGCCCTCTGGCCCTCCACCTAGTGGCCTCTGACCCCAGCAAGCAACCCAGGGGTCCACCTCTCTCCCTGGACTTGCAGGATAGGCCCCAGGGTGCCCCCTGGCCCTCCACCTATGGGCCTATGGCCCCAGCAAGCTACCCTGGGGTCCACCTCTCTCCCTGGAGTTTCAGTAGAGGCCCCAGGGTGCCCCCTGGCCCTCCACCCAGGGGCCTCTGACCCCAGCAAGCTACCCAGGGGAACCACCTCTCTCCCTGGACTTGCAGGATAGGCCCCAGGGTGCCCCCTGGCCCCCCACCTAGGGGCTTCTGATCCCAGCAAGCTACCTTGGGGTCCAGCTCTCTCCCTGGACTTGCACTAGACATCCCAGGCTGCCCCCTCGCACTCCACTTAGGGGCCTCTGACCCCAGCAAGCTACCCAGGGGTACACCTCTCTGCCTGGACTTGCAGCAGAGGCCCCAAGGTGCCCCCCGACCCTCCACCTAGGGGCCTCTGACCCCAGCAAGCTACCCAGGGGTCCACTTCTCTTCCTGGACTTGCAGGATAGGCCCCAGGGTGTCCCCTGGCCCTCCACCTAGGAGACTCTGACCCCAGAAAGCTACTCAGGGGTCTATGTCTCTCCCTGGACTTGCAGTAAAGGCCCCAGGGTGCCACTTGGCCCTCCACCTAGGGGCGTCTGACCCAGCAAACTACCCAGGGGTCCACCTTTTTCCCTATACTGGCAGTAGAGGCCTCAGGGTGCCCCCTGGCCCTCCACCTAGGGGCTTCTGACCCCAGCAAGCTACCCAGGGGTCCACCTCTCTCCCTGGACTTGCAGTAGAGGCCCCAGGGTCCCCCATGGCCCTCCACCCAGGGGCCTCTGACAACAGCAAGCTACCCAGGGGTCCACCTCTCTTCCTGGACTTGCAGGATAGGCCCCAGGGTGCCCCCTGGCCCTCCACCTAGGGGCCTCAGACCCCAGCAAGCTACCCAGGGGTCCACCTCTCTCCCTGGACTTGCACAAGACGCCCCAGGCTGCCCCCTCGCCCTCCACTTAGGGGCCTCTGACCCCAGCAAGCTACCCAGGGGTCCACCTCTCTGCCTGGACTTGCAAGCTAGGCCCCAGCATGCCCTCTGGCCCTCCACCTAGTGGCCTCTGACCCAAGCAAGCTACCCAGGGGTCCACCTCTCTCCCTGGACTTGCAGGATAGGCACCAGGGTGTCCCCTGGCCCTCCACCTATGGGCTTCTGACCCGAGCAAGCTACCCTGGGGTCCACCTCTTTCCCTGGACTTGCACTAGACGCCCCAGGCTGCCCCCTCGCACTCCACTTAGGGGCCTCTGACCCCAGCAAGCTACCCAGGGGTACACCTCTCTGCCTGGACTTGCAGCAGATGCCCCAAGGTGCCCCCCGAGCCTCCACCTAGGGGCCTCTGACCCCAGCAAGCTACCCAGGGGTCCACCTCTCTTCCTGGACTTGCAGGATAGGCCCCAGGGTGTCCCCTGGCCCTCCACTTAGGAGACTCTGACCCCAGCAAGCTACACAGGGGTCTACGTCTCTCACTGGACTTGCAGTAAAGGCCCCAGGGTGCCACTTGGCCCTCCACCTAGGGGCCTCTGACCCAGCAAGCTACCCATGGGTCCACCTCTCTCCCTGGACTTGCAGTAGAGGCCCCAGGGTGTGCCCTGGCCCTCCACCTATGGGCCTCTGACCCCAGCAAGCCACCCAGGGGTCCACCTTTTTCACTATACTGGCAGTTTAGGCCCCAGGGTGCCCCCTGGCCCTTCACCTAGGGGCTTCTGACCCCAGCAAGCTACCCAGGGGTCCACCTCTCTCCCTGGACTTGCAGTAGAGGCCCCAGGGTGTGCCCTGACCCTCCACCTATGGGCCTCTGACCCCAGCAAGCTACCCAGGGGTCCACCTTTTTCCCTATACTGGCAGTTTAGGCCCCAGGGTGCCCCCTGGCCCTCCACCCAGGGGCCTCTGACTCCAGAAAGCTACCCAGGGGTCCACCTCTCTGCCTGGACTTGCAGTATAGGCCCCAGGGTCCCCCCTTGCCCTCCACCTAGGGGCCTCTGAAGCCAGCAAGCTACCCAGCGGTCCACTTCTCTTCCTGGACTTGCAGGATAGGCCCCAGGGTGTCCCCTGGCCCTCCACCTAGGAGACTCTGACCCCAGAAAGCTACCCAGGGGTCTATATCTCTCCCTGGCCTTGCAGTAAAGGCCCCAGGGTGCCACTTGACCCTCCACCTAAGGGCCTCTGACCCAGCAAACTACCCAGGGCTCCACCTTTTTTCCCTATACTGGCAGTAGAGGCCTCAGGGTGCCCCCTGGCCCTCCACCTAGGGGCTTCTGACCCCAGCAAGCTACCCAGGGGTTCACCTCTCTCCCTGGACTTGCAGGATAGGCCCTAGGGTGTGCCCTGGCCCTCCACCTAAGGGCCTCAGACCCCAGCAAGCTACCCAGGGGTCCACCTCTCTCCCTGGACTTGCATTAGACGCCCCAGGCTGCCCCCTCGCCCTCCACTTAGGGGCCTCTGACCCCAGCAAGCTACCCAGGGGTCCACCTCTCTTCTTGGACTTGCAAGCTAGGCCCCAGCATGCCCTCTGGCCCTCCACCTAGTGGCCTCTGACCCCAGCAAGCTACCCAGGGGTCCACCTCTCTCCCTGAACTTGCAGGATAGGCCTCAGGGTGCCCCCTGGCCCTCCACCTAGGGGCTTCTGACCCGAGCAAGCTACCCTGGGGTCCACCTCTCTCCCTGGGGTATCAGTAGAGGTCCAGGGTGCCCCCTGGCCCTCCACCTAGGGGCCTCAGACACCAGCAAGCTACCCAGGGGTCCACCTCTTTCCCTGGACTTGCACTAGACGCCCCAGGCTGCCCCCTCGCACTCCACTTAGGGGCCTCTGACCCCAGCAAGCTACCCAGGGGTACACCTCTCTGCCTGGACTTGCAGCAGATGCCCCAAGGTGCCCCCTGACCCTCCACCTAGGGGCCTCTGACCCCAGCAAGCTACCCAGGGGTCCACCTCTCTTCCTGGACTTGCAGGATAGGCCCCAGGGTGTCCCCTGGCCCTCCACCTAGGAGACTCTGACCCCAGCAAGCTACCCAGGGGTCTACGTCTCTCGCTGGACTTGCAGTAAAGGCCCCAGGGTGCCACTTGGCCCTCCACCTATGGGCCTCTGACCCCAGCAAGCTACCCAGGGGTCCACCTTTTTCCCTATACTGGCAGTATAGGCCCAAGGGTGCCCCCTGGCCCTCCACCTAGGGGCTTCTGACCCCAGCAAGCTACCCAGGGGTCCACCTCTCTCCCTGGACTTGCAGTAGAGGCCCCAGGGTGCCCCCTGGCCCTCCACCCAGGGGCCTCTGACTCCAGAAAGCTACCCAGGGGTCCACCTCTCTCCCTGGACTTGCAGTATAGGCCCCAGGGTCCCCCCTTGCCCTCCACCTAGGGGCCTCTGAAGCCAGCAAGCTACCCAGGGGTCCACCTCTCTTCCTGGACTTGCAGGATAGGCCCCAGGGTGCCCCCTGGCCCTCCACCTAGGGGCCTCTGACCCCAGCAAGCTACCCAGGGGTCCAGCTCTCACCCTGGACTTGCAGTAGAGGCCCCAGGGTGTCTCCTGGCCCTCCACCTATTGGCCTCTGACCCCAGCAAGCAACCCAGGGGTCCTTCTATCTCTCTGGACTCACAGGAAAGGCCCCAGGGTGATACTTGGCCCTCCACCTAGGGGCCTTTGACCCCAGCAAGCTACCCAGGGGTCCAGCTCTCTCCCTGGACTTGCAGTAGAGGCCCCAGAGTGCCCCCTGGCCCTCCACCTAGGGGCCTCTTACCCCAGCAAGCTACCCAGGGGTCCACCTCTCTTCCTGGACTTGCAGGATAGGCCCCAGGGTGCCCCCTGGCCCTCCACCTAGGGGCCTCTGACCCCAGAAAGCTATCAAGGGGTCCACCTCTCTCCTTGGACTTGCAGTATAGGCCCCAGGGTGCCACCCTTGCCCTCCACCTAGAGGCCTCTGACCCCAGCAAGCTACCCAGGGGTCCACCTCTCTCCTTTTACTTGCAGTATAGGCCCCAGGGTGCCCCTTGGCCCTCCACCTAGGGGTCTCTGACCCCAGCAAGCTACCCAGGGGTCCACCTCTTTCCTTGGATTTGCAGTATAGGCCCCAGGGTGCCCCTTGGCCCTCCACCTAGGGTCCTCTTACCCCAGCAAGCTACCCAAGGGTCCACCTCTCTTCCTGGACTTGCAGGATAGGCCCCAGGGTGCTCTTTGGCCCTCCACCTAGGGGCCTTTGACCCCAGCAAGCTACCCAGGGGTCCACCTCTCTCCTTGGATTTGCAGTATAGGCCCCAGGGTGCCCCTTGGCCCTCCACCTAGGGTCCTCTTACCCCAGCAAGCTACCCAAGGGTCCACCTCTCTTCCTGGACTTGCAGGATAGGCCCCAGGGTGCTCTTTGGCCCTTCACCTAGGGGCCTTTGACCCCAGCAAGCTACCCTGGGGTCCACCTGTCTCCCTGGACTTGCAGTATAGGCCCAAATGTGCCCATTGGCCCTCCACCTAGGGGCCTCTGAACCCAGCAAGCTACCCAGGGGTCCACCTCTCTCCCTGGACTTGCAGTAGACGCCCCAGGGTGCCCCTTGCCCCTTAACCTAGGGGCCTCTGACCCCAGCAAGCTACCCAGGGGTCCACCTTTTTCCCTAAACTGCCAGTATAGGCCAAAGGGTGCCCCCTGGCCCTCCACCTAGGGGCTTCTGACCCCAGCAAGCTAGCCAGGGGTAAACCTCTCTCCCTGGACTTGCAGTAGAGGCCCCAGGGTGCACCCTGGCCCTCCACCTAGGGTCCTCTTACCCCAGCAAGCTACCCAGGGGTCCACCTCTCTTCCTGGACTTCCAGGATAGGCCCCAGGGTGCTCTTTGGCCCTCCACCTAGGGGCCTTTGACCCCAGCAAGCTACCCTGGGGTCCACCTCTCTCCTTGGACTTACCCTATAGGCCCCAAGGTGCCCCCTAACCCTCCAACTAGGGGCCTCTTACCTCAGCAATTTACCCTGTGGTCCACCTCTCTCCCTGGACTTGCAGTATAGGAACCAGGGTGACCCGTTGCCCTTCACCTAGGGGCCTCTGACACCAGCAAGCTACCAAGGGGTCCATCTCTCTCCCTGGACTTGCAGTATAGGCCCAAATGTGCCCATTGGCCCTCCACCTAGGGGCCTCTGAACCCAGCAAGCTACCCAGGGGTCCACCTCTCTCCCTGGACTTGCAATAGACGCCCCAGGGTGCCCCTTGCCGCTTCACCTAGGGGCCTCTGACCCCAGCAAGCTACCCAGGGGTCCACCTTTTTCCCTAAACTGGCAGTATAGGCCAAAGGGTGCCCCCTGGCCCTCCACCTAGGGGCTTCTGACCCCAGCAAGCTAGCCAGGGGTAAACCTCTCTCCCTGGACTTGCAGTAGAGGCCCCAGGGTGCACCCTGGCCCTCCACCCAAGGGCCTCTGACCCCAGCAAGCTACCCAGGTGTCCACCTCTCTCCCTGGACTTGCAGAATAGGCCCCAGAGTGCCCCCTGGCCCTCCACCTAGGGGCTTCTGACCCTAGCAAGCTACCCAGGGGTCCACCTTTTTCCCTAAACTGGCAGTATAGGCCCCAGGGTGCCCCTGGCCCTCCACCTAGGGGCTTCTGACCCCAGCAAGCTAGCCAGGGGTAAACCTCTCTCCTTGGACTTGCAGTAGAGGCCCCAGGGTGCACCCTGGCCCTCCACCCAGGGGCCTCTGACCCCAGCAAGCTACCCAGGGGTCCACCTCTCTCCCTGGACTTGCAGAATAGGCCCCAGAGTGCCCCCTGGCCCTCCACCTAGGGTCTTCTGACCCCAGCAAGCTACCCAGAGGTCCACCACTCTCCCTGGACTTGCAGTAGAGGCCCCAGGCTGCCCCCTGGCCCTCCACCCAGCGGCCTCTGACCCCAGCAAGCTACCCAGGGGGTCCACCTCTCTCCCTGGACTTGCAGGATAGGCCCCAGGGTGCCCCCTGGCCCCCCACCAAGGGGCCTCTGATCCCAGCAAGCTACCCAGGGGTCCAGCTCTCTCCCTGGACTTGCAGTAGAGGCACCAGAGTGCCCTCTTGCCCTCCAACTAGGTGCCTCTGACCCCAGCAAGCTACCCAGGGGTCAACCTCTCTCCCTGGACTTGCAGGAAAGGCACCAGGGTGCCCCTTTGCACTCCACCTAGGGGCCTCTGACCCCAGCAAGCTACCCAGGGGTCCATCTCTCTCCTTGTAATTGCAGTATAATCTACAGGGTGCCCCTTTGCCCTCCACCTAGGGGCCTCTGATCCCAGCAAGCTACCCAGGGGTCCTCCTCTCTCCCTGGAATTGCAGGACAGGCCCCAGGGTGCCCCCTTTCCCTCCACCTAGGGGCCTCTGACCCCAGCAAGCTAGCCATGGGTCCACCTCTCTTCCTGGACTTGCAGGATAGGCTCCAGGGTGCCACTTGGCCCTCCACCTAGGGGCCTTTGACCCCAGCAAGCTACACAGGGTTCAACCTCTCTCCCTGGACTTGCAGTCTAGGCCCCAGGGTGCCCCTTGGCCCTCCAACTAGGGGCCTCTGACCCCAGCATGCTACCCAGGGGTCTTCCTCTCTTCCTGGACTTGCAGGATAGGCCCCAGGTTTCCCCTTGGCCCTCCACCTAGGGGCCTCTGACCCCAGCAAGCTACCCTGGGGTCCACCTCTCTCCTTGGACTTACCCTATAGGCCCCAAGGTGCCCCCTAACCCTCCAACTAGGGGCCTCTTACCTCAGCAAGCTACCCTGTGGTCCACCTCTCTCCCTGGACTTGCAGTATAGGAACCAGGGTGACCCGTTGCCCTTCACCTAGGGGCCTCTGACACCAGCAAGCTACCAAGGGGTCCATCTCTCTCCCTGGACTTGCAGTATAGGCCCAAATGTGCCCATTGGCCCTCCACCTAGGGGCCTCTGAACCCAGCAAGCTACCCAGGGGTCCACCTCTCTCCCTGGACTTGCAATAGACGCCCCAGGGTGCCCCTTGCCGCTTCACCTAGGGGCCTCTGACCCCAGCAAGCTACCCAGGGGTCCACCTTTTTCCCTAAACTGGCAGTATAGGCCAAAGGGTGCCCCCTGGCCCTCCACCTAGGGGCTTCTGACCCCAGCAAGCTAGCCAGGGGTAAACCTCTCTCCCTGGACTTGCAGTAGAGGCCCCAGGGTGCACCCTGGCCCTCCACCCAAGGGCCTCTGACCCCAGCAAGCTACCCAGGTGTCCACCTCTCTCCCTGGACTTGCAGAATAGGCCCCAGAGTGCCCCCTGGCCCTCCACCTAGGGGCTTCTGACCCCAGCAAGCTACCCAGGGGTCCACCTTTTTCCCTAAACTGGCAGTATAGGCCCCAGGGTGCCCCTGGCCCTCCACCTAGGGGCTTCTGACCCCAGCAAGCTAGCCAGGGGTAAACCTCTCTCCTTGGACTTGCAGTAGAGGGCCCAGGGTGCACCCTGGCCCTCCACCCAGGGGCCTCTGACCCCAGCAAGCTACCCAGGGGTCCACCTCTCTCCCTGGACTTGCAGAATAGGCCCCAGAGTGCCCCCTGGCCCTCCACCTAGGGTCTTCTGACCCCAGCAAGCTACCCAGAGGTCCACCACTCTCCCTGGACTTGCAGTAGAGGCCCCAGGCTGCCCCCTGGCCCTCCACCCAGCGGCCTCTGACCCCAGCAAGCTACCCAGGGGGTCCACCTCTCTCCCTGGACTTGCAGGATAGGCCCCAGGGTGCCCCCTGGCCCCCCACCAAGGGGCCTCTGATCCCAGCAAGCTACCCAGGGGTCCAGCTCTCTCCCTGGACTTGCAGTAGAGAACCCAATGTGTCCTCTGGCCCTCCACCTAGGAGCCTTTGACCCCAGCAAGCTACCCAGGGGTCCAGCTCTCTCTCTGGACTTGCAGTAGAGGCACCAGAGTGCCCTCTTGCCCTCCAACTAGGTGCCTCTGACCCCAGCAAGCTACCCAGGGGTCAACCTCTCTCCCTGGACTTGCAGGAAAGGCACCAGGGTGCCCCTTTGCACTCCACCTAGGGGCCTCTGACCCCAGCAAGCTACCCAGGGGTCCATCTCTCTCCTTGTAATTGCAGTATAATCTACAGGGTGCCCCTTTGCCCTCCACCTAGGGGCCTCTGATCCCAGCAAGCTACCCAGGGGTCCTCCTCTCTCCCTGGAATTGCAGGACAGGCCCCAGGGTGCCCCCTTTCCCTCCACCTAGGGGCCTCTGACCCCAGCAAGCTAGCCATGGGTCCACCTCTCTTCCTGGACTTGCAGGATAGGCTCCAGGGTGCCACTTGGCCCTCCACCTAGGGGCCTTTGACCCCAGCAAGCTACACAGGGTTCAACCTCTCTCCCTGGACTTGCAGTCTAGGCCCCAGGGTGCCCCTTGGCCCTCCACCTAGGGGCCTCTGACCCCAGCATGCTACCCAGGGGTCTTCCTCTCTTCCTGGACTTGCAGGATAGGCCCCAGGTTTCCCCTTGGCCCTCCACCTAGGGGCCTCTGACCCCAGCAAGCTACCCAGGGGTCCACCACTCTCCTTGGACTTGCAGTATAGGGCCCAGGGTGCCCCCCTTGCCGTCCACCTAGGGGCCTCTGACCCCAGCAAGCTACCCAGGGGACCAGCTCTCTCCCTGGTTTTGCAGTAGAGGCCCCAGGGTGTCCCCTGGCCCTCCACCTAGGAGCCTTTGACCCCAGCAAGCTACCCAGGGGTCCAGCTCTCTCTCTGGACTTGCAGTAGAGGCCCCAGAGTTCCCTCTGGCCCTCCAACTAGGGGCCTCTGACCCCAGCAAGCTATCCTGGGGTCCACCTCACTGCCTGGACTTGCCGTATAGGTCCCAACGTGCCCCCTGACCCTCCACTTAGGGGCCTCTGACCCCAGCAAGCTACCCAGGGGTCCACCTCTCTTCCTGGACTTGCAGGATAGGCCCCAGGGTGCCCCCCTATCCCTTCACCTACGGGCCTCTGACCCCAGCAAGCTACCCAGGGGTCCACCTCTCTCCATGGACTTGCAGTATAGGCCCCAGGGTGCCCCCTTGCCCTCCACCTAGAGGCCTCTTACCTCAGCAAGCTACCCAGGGGTCCACCTCTCTTCCTGGACTTGCAGGATAGGCCCCTGGGTGCCCTTTGGCCCTCCACCTAGGGGCCTTTGACACCAGCATGCTACCCAGGGGTCCACCTCTCTCCCTGGACTTGCATTAGAGGCCCCAGGGTACCCCCTCTCCCTCCACCTAGGGGCCTTTGACCCCAGCAAGCTACCCTGGGTTCCACCTCTCTTTCTGGACTTGCAGTATAGGCCCGAGGGTGCCCCCCTTGCCCTCCACCTAGGGGCCTCTGACCCCAGCACGCTACCCAGGGGTCCACCTCTCTCCCTAAACTGGAGATATAGGCTCCAGGGTGCCCCCTATTACTTCACCTAGGGGCCTCTGACCCCAGCAAGCTACCCAGGGGTCAGGCTCTCTCTCTGGGCTTGCAGTATAGGCCCCAGGGTGCCCCCTTGCCATTCACCTAGGGGCTTCTGACCCCAGCAAGCTACCCAGGGGTCAGGCTCTCTCTCTGGGCTTGCAGTAGAGGCCCCAGGGTGCCCCCCTGGCCCTCCACCTAGGGGCTTCTGACCCCAGCAAGCTAGCCAGCGGTACACCTCTCTTCCTGGTCTTGCAGTATAGGCCCCAGGGTGCCCCCTTGCCTTCCACCTAGGGGCCTCTGACCCCAGCAAGCTACCCAGGGGTCCACCTCTCTCCCTGGACTTGCATTAGAGGCCCCAGGTTGCCCCTTGGCCCTCCACCTAGGGGCCTCTGACCCCAGCAAGCTACCCAAGGGTCCACCTTTTTCCCTAAACTGGCAGTATAGGCCCAAGGGTGCCCCCTGGCCCTCTAGCTAGGGGCTTCTGACCCCAGCAATCTACCTAGGGGTAAACCTCTCTCCCTGGAATTGCAGTAGAGGCCCTAGGGTGCACCCTGGCCCTCCACCCAGGGGCCTTTGACCCCAGCAAGCTACCCAGGGGTCCACCTCTCTCCCTGGACTTGCAGATTAGGCCCCAGGGTGCCCCTTGGCCCTCCACCTAGGGGCCTCTGACCCCAGCAAGCTATCCTGGGGTCCACCTCTCTGCCTGGACTTGCCGTATAGGTCCCAACGTGCCCCCTGGCCCTCCACCTAGGGGCCTCTGACCTCAGCAAGCTACCCTGGGGTCCATCTCTCCCTGGATTTGCGGTATAGGCCCCAAGATGCCCCCTGACCCTCCACCTAGGGGTTCTGACCCCAGCAAGCTACCCAGGGGTCCACCTCTCTGCCTGGACTTGCAGGATAGACCCCATCATGCCCCCTGGCCCTCCACCTAGGGGCCTTTGACCCCAGCAAGCTACCCAAGGGTTCACCTCTCTCCCTAAACTGGCAGAATAGGCCGCAGGGTGCCCCCCTTGCCCTCCACCTAGGGGTCTCTGACCCCAGCAAGCTACCAAGGGGTCCACCTCTCTCACTGGATTTGCAGTAGAGGCCCCAGGGTGCCCGCTGGCCCTCCACCCAGGGGCCTCTGACCCCAGCAAGCTACCCAGGGGTCCACCTCTCTCCCTGGACTTGCAGTATAAGCCCCCGGGTGCCCCCCTTGCCTTCCACCTAGGGGCCTCTGACCCCAGCAAGGTACCCAGAGGTCCACCTCTCTCCCTGGACTTGCCATTTAGGCCCCAAGGTGCCCCCCAACACTCCACTTAGGGGCCTCTGACCCCAGCAAGCTACCTAGGGGTCCACCTCTCTTCCTGGACTTGCAGGATAGGCCCCAGGGTGTCCCCTGGCCCTCCACTTAGGAGACTCTGACCCCAGGAAGCTACCCAGGGGTCTACGTCTCTCCCTGGACTTGCAGTAAAGGCCCCAGGGTGCCACTTGGCCCTCCACCTAGGGTCCTCTGACCCCAGCAAGCTACCCTGGGGTCCACCTCTCTCCCTGGACTTGCGGTATAGGCCCCAAGGTGCCCCCTGACCCTCCACCTAGGGGTTCTGACCCCAGCAAGCTACCCAGGGGTCCACCTCTCTTCCTGGACTTGCAGGATAGGCCCCTGGGTGCCCTTTGGCCCTCCACCTAGGGGCCTTTGACCCCAGCATGCTACCCAGGGGTCCACCTCTCTCCCTGGACTTGCATTAGAGGCCCCAGGGTACCCCCTCTCCCTGCACCTAGGGGCCTTTGACCCCAGCAAGCTACCCTGGGTTCCACCTCTCTTCCTGTACTTGCAGTATAGGCCCGAGGGTGCCCCCCTTGCCCTCCACCTAGGGGCCTCTGACCCCAGCACACTACCCAGGGGTCCACCTTTTTCCCTAAACTGGCAGTATAGGCCCCAGGGTGCCCGCTGGCCCTCCACCTAGGGGCCTCTGACCCCAGCAAGCTACCCAGGGTTCCACCTCTCTCCCCAAACTGGAGGTATAGGCTCCAGGGTGCCCCCTATCCCTTCACCTAGGGGCCTCTGACCCCAGCAAGCTACCCAGGGGTCAGGCTCTCTCTCTGGGCTTGCAGTATAGGCCCCAGGGTGCCCCCTTGCCATTCACCTAGGGGCTTCTGACCCCAGCAAGCTACCCAGGGGTCAGGCTCTCTCTCTGGGCTTGCAGTAGAGGCCCCAGGGTGCCCCCCTGGCCCTCCACCTAGGGGCTTCTGACCCCAGCAAGCTAGCCAGCGGTACACCTCTCTTCCTGGTCTTGCAGTATAGGCCCCAGGGTGCCCCCTTGCCTTCCACCTAGGGGCCTCTGACCCCAGCAAGCTACCAAGGGGACCACCTCTCTCCTTGGACTTGCCGTGTAGGCCCCAAGGTGCCCCTTGACCCTCCACTTAGGGGCCTCTGACCCCAGCAAGCTACCCAGGGGTCCACCTCTTTGCCTGGACTTGCAGGATAGGCCTCAGCATGCCCCCTGGCCCTCCACCTAGGGGCCTCTGACCCCAGCAAGCTACCCAGGGGTCAACCTCTCTCCCTGGTCTTGCCGTATAGGCCCCAAGGTGCCCATTGATCCTCCACCTAGGGGCCTCTGACCCCAGAAAGCTACCGAGGGGTCCACTTCTCTCCCTGGACTTGCAGTATAGGCCCCAGGGGACCCCCTGGCCCTCCACCTATGGGCTTCTGACCCCAGCAAGCTACCCAGGGGTCCAGCTCTCTCTCTCTGGACTTGCAGTAGAGGCACCAGGGTGCCCCATGGCCCACCACCTATGGGCCTATGACCCCAGCAAGCTACCCAGGGGTCCACCTCTCTCCCTGGACTTGCAGTAGAGGCCACAGGGTGTCCCCTGGCCCTCCACCTAGGGGCCTCAGACCCCAGCAAGCTACCCAGGGGTCCACCTCTCTCCCTGGACTTGCATTAGAGGCCCCAGCATGCCCCCTGGCCCTCCACCTAGGGGCCTCTGACCCAACAAACTACCCAGGGGTCCACCTTTTTCCCTATACTGGCAGTAGAGGCCTCAGGGTGCCCCCTGGCCCTCCACCTAGGGGCTTCTGAACCCAGCAAGCTACCCAGGGGTCCACTTCTCTCCCTGGACTTGCAGTATAGGCCCCAGGGGACCCCCTGGCCCTCCACCTATGGGCTTCTGACCCCAGCAAGCTACCCAGGGGTCCAGCTCTCTCTCTCTGGACTTGCAGTAGAGGCACCAGGGTGCCCCATGGCACACCACCTATGGGCCTATGACCCCAGCAAGCTACCCAGGGGTCCACCTCTCTCCCTGGACTTGCAGTAAAGGCCACAGGGTGTCCCCTGGCCCTCCACCTAGGGGCCTCAGACCCCAGCAAGCTACCCAGGGGTCCACCTCTCTCCCTGGACTTGCACTAGACGCCCCAGGCTGCCCCCTCGCACTCCACTTAGGGGCCTCTGACTCCAGCAAGCTACCCAGGGGTACACCTCTCTGCCTGGACTTGCAGCAGAGGCCCCAAGGTGCCCCCCGACCCTCCACCTAGGGGCCTCTGACCCCAGCAAGCTACCCAGGGGTCCACTTCTCTTCCTGGACTTGCAGGATAGGCCCCAGGGTGTCCCCTGGCCCTCCACCTAGGAGACTCTGACCCAACAAACTACCCAGGGGTCCACCTTTTTCCCTATACTGGCAGTAGAGGCCTCAGGGTGCCCCCTGGCCCTCCACCTAGGGGCTTCTGACCCCAGCAAGCTACCCAGGGGTCCACTTCTCTCCCTGGACTTGCAGTATAGGCCCCAGGGGACCCCCTGGCCCTCCACCTATGGGCTTCTGACCCCAGCAAGCTACCCAGGGGTCCAGCTCTCTCTCTCTGGACTTGCAGTAGAGGCACCAGGGTGCCCCATGGCACACCACCTATGGGCCTATGACCCCAGCAAGCTACCCAGGGGTCCACCTCTCTCCCTGGACTTGCAGTAAAGGCCACAGGGTGTCCCCTGGCCCTCCACCTAGGGGCCTCAGACCCCAGCAAGCTACCCAGGGGTCCACCTCTCTCCCTGGACTTGCACTAGACGCCCCAGGCTGCCCCCTCGCCCTCCACTTAGGGGCCTCTGACCCCAGCAGGCTACCCAGGGGTCCACCTCTCTCCCTGGAGTTTCAGTAGAGGCCCCAGGGTGCCCCCTGGCCCTCCACCCAGGGGCCTCTGACCCCAGCAAGCTACCCAGGGGCCCACTTCTCTCCCTGGACTTGCAGGATAGGCCCCAGGGTGCCCCCTGGCCCCCCACCTAGGGGCTTCTGATCCAAGCAAGCTACCCAGGGGTCCAGCTCTCTCCCTGGACTTGCACTAGACGCCCCAGGCTGCCCCCTCGCACTCCACTTAGGGGCCTCTGACTCCAGCAAGCTACCCAGGGGTACACCTCTCTGCCTGGACTTGCAGCAGAGGCCCCAAGGTGCCCCCCGACCCTCCACCTAGGGGCCTCTGACCCCAGCAAGCTACCCAGGGGTCCACTTCTCTTCCTGGACTTGCAGGATAGGCCCCAGGGTGTCCCCTGGCCCTCCACCTAGGAGACTCTGACCCCAGAAAGCTACCCAGGGGTCTATGTCTCTCCCTGGACTTGCAGTAAAGGCCCCAGGGTGCCACTTGGCCCTCCACCTAGGGGCCTCTGACCCAGCAAACTACCCAGGGGTCCACCTTTTTCCCTATACTGGCAGTAGAGGCCTCAGGGTGCCCCCTGGCCCTCCACCTAGGCGCTTCTGACCCCAGCAAGCTACCCAGGGGTCCACCTCTCTCCCTGGACTTGCAGTAGAGGCCCCAGGGTCCCCCATGGCCCTCCACCCAGGGGCCTTTGACCCCAGCAAGCTACCCAGGGGTCCACCTCTCTTCCTGGACTTGCAGTATAGGCCCCAGGGTGCCCCCTGGCCCTCCACCAAGGGGCCTCAGACCCCAGCAAGCTACCCAGGGGTCCACCTCTCTCCCTGGACTTGCACTAGACGCCCCAGGCTGCCCCCTCGCCCTCCACTTAGGGGCCTCTGACCCCAGCAAGCTACCCAGGGGTCCACCTCTCTGCCTGGACTTGCAAGCTAGGCCCCAGCATGCCCTCTGGCCCTCCACATAGTGGCCTCTGACCCCAGCAAGCTACCCAGGGGTCCACCTCTCTCCCTGGACTTGCAGGATAGGCACCAGGGTGCCCCCTGGCCCTCCACCTATGGGCTTCTGACCCGAGCAAGCTACCCTGGGGTCCACCTCTCTCCCTGGAGATTAAGTAGAGGCCCCAGGGTGGCCCCTGGCCCTCCACCTATGGGCCTCAGACCCCAGCAAGCTACCCAGGGGTCCACCTCTTTCCCTGGACTTGCACTAGACGCCCCAGGCTGCCCCCTCGCACTCCACTTAGGGGCCTCTGACCCCAGCAAGCTACCCAGGGGTACACCTCTCTGCCTGGACTTGCAGCAGATGCCCCAAGGTGCCCCCCGACCCTCCACCTAGGGGACTCTGACCCCAGCAAGCTACCCAGGGGTCCACCTCTCTTCCTGGACTTGCAGGATAGGCCCCAGGGTGTCCCCTGGCCCTCCACCTAGGAGACTCTGACCCCAGCAAGCTACCCGGGGGTCTACGTCTCTCGCTGGACTTGCAGTAAAGGCCCCAGGGTTCCACTTGGCCCTCCACCTAGGGGCCTCTGACCCAGCAAGCTACCCATGGGTCCACCTCTCTTCCTGGACTTGCAGTAGAGGCCCCAGGGTGTGCCCTGGCACTCCACCTATGGGCCTCTGACCCCAGCAAGCTACCCAGGGGTCCACCTTTTCCCCTATACTGGCAGTATAGGCCCCAGGGTGCCCCCTGGCCCTCCACCTAGGGGCTTCTGACCCCAGCAAGCTACCCAGGGGTCCACCTCTCTCCCTGGACTTGCAGTAGAGGCCCCAGGGTGCCCCCTGGCCCTCCACCCAGGGGCCTCTGACTCCAGAAAGCTACCCAGGGGTCCACCTCTCTCCCTGGACTTGCAGTATAGGCCCCAGGGTCCCCCCCCTTGCCCTCCACCTAGGGGCCTCTGAAGCCAGCAAGCTACCCAGGGGTCCACTTCTCTTCCTGGACTTGCAGGATAGGCCCCAGGGTGTCCCCTGGCCCTCCACCTAGGAGACTCTGACCCCAGAAAGCTACCCAGGGGTCTATGTCTCTCCCTGGCCTTGCATTAAAGGCCCCAGGGTGCCACTTGACCCTCCACCTAGGGGCCTCTGACCCAGCAAACTACCCAGGGGTCCACCTTTTTCCCTATACTGGCGGTAGAGGCCTCAGGGTGCCCCCTGGCCCTCCACCTAGGGGCTTCTGACCCCAGCAAGCTACCCAGGGGTTCACCTCTCTCCCTGGACTTGCAGTAGAGGCCCCAGGGTCCCCCATGGCCCTCCACCCAGGGGCCTCTGACCCCAGCAAGCTACCCAGGGGTCCACCTCTCTTCCTGGACTTGCAGGATATGCCCCAGGGTGCCCCCTGGCCCTCCACCTAGGGGCCTCAGACCCCAGCAAGCTACCCAGGGGTCCAGCTCTCTCCCTGGACTTGCACTAGACGCCCCAGGCTGCCCCCTCGCCCTCCACTTAGGGGCCTCTGACCCCAGCAAGCTACCCAGGGGTCCACCTCTCTGCCTGGACTTGCAAGCTAGGCCCCAGCATGCCCTCTGGCCCTCCACCTAGTGGCCTCTGACCCCAGCAAGCTACCCAGGGGTCCACCTCTCTCCCTGGACTTGCAGGATAGGCCCCAGAGTGCCCCCTGGCCCTCCACCTATGGGCTTCTGACCCGAGCAAGCTACCCTGGGGTCCACCTCTCTCCCTGGAGTTTCAGTAGAGGCCCCAGGGTGCCCCCTGACCCTCCACCTAGGGGCCTCAGACCCCAGCAAGCTACCCAGGGGTCCACCTCTTTTCCTGGACTTGCACTAGACGCCCCAGGCTGCCCCCTCGCACTCCACCTATGGGCCTCTGACCCCAGCAAGCTACCCAGGGGTCCACCTTTTTCCCTATACTGGCAGTATAGGCCCCAGGGTGCCCCCTGGCCCTCCACCTAGGGGCTTCTGACCCCAGCAAGCTACCCAGGGGTCCACCTCTCTCCCTGGACTTGCAGAAGAGGCCCCAGAGTGCCCCCTGGCCCTCCACCCAGGGGCCTCTGACTCCAGAAAGCTACCCAGGGGTCCACCTCTCTCCCTGGACTTGCAGTATAGGCCCCAGGGTCCCCCCCCCCCCTTGCCCTCCACCTAGGGGCCTCTGAAGCCAGCAAGCTACCCAGGGGTCCACTTCTCTTCCTGGACTTGCAGGATAGGCCCCAGGGTGTCCCCTGGCCCTCCACCTAGGAGACTCTAACCCCAGAAAGCTACCCAGGGGTCTATGTCTCTCCCTGGCCTTGCAGTAAAGTCCCCAGGGTGCCACTTGACCCTCCACCTAGGGGCCTCTGACCCAGCAAACTACCCAGGGGTCCACCTTTTTCCCTATACTGGCAGTAGAGGCCTCAGGGTGCCCCCTGGCCCTCCACCTAGGGGCTTCTGACCCCAGCAAGCTACCCAGGGGTTCACCTCTCTCCCTGGACTTGCAGTAGAGGCCCCAGGGTCCCCCATGGCCCTCCACCCAGGGGCCTCTGACCCCAGCAAGCTACCCAGGGGTCCACCTCTCTTCCTGGACTTGCAGGATAGGCCCCAGGGTGCCCCCTGGCCCTCCACCTAGGGGCCTCTGACCCCAGCAAGCTACCCAGGGGTCCACCTCTCTCCCTAAACTGGAGATATAGGCTCCAGGGTGCCCCCTATCCCTTCACCTAGGGGCCTCTGACCCCAGCAAGCTACCCAGGGGTCCACGTCTCTCCCTGGACTTGCAGTATAGGCCCCAGGGTGCCCCCTTGCCATTCACCTAGGATCCTCTGACCCCAACAAGCTACCCAGGGGTCCACCTCTCTCCCTGGACTTGCCGTATAGGCCCCAAGGTGCCCCTTGACCCTCCACCTAGGGGCCTCTGACCCCAGCAAGCTACCGAGGGGTCCACTACTCTCCCTGGACTTGCAGTATAGGCCCCAGGGTGCCCCCTGGCCCTCCACCTAGGGGCCTCTGACCCCAGCAAGCTACCCAGGTGTCCACCTCTCTCCCTGGAGTTTCAGTATTGGCCCCAGGGTGCCCCCTGGCCCTCCACCTAGGGGCCTCAGACCCCAGCAAGCTACAGAGGGGTATACTTCTCTCCCAGGACTTGCATTAGAGGCCCCAGGCTTCCCCCTCGCCCTCCACTTAGGGGCCTCTGACCCCAGCAAGCTACCCAGGGGTCCACCATTTTGCCTGGACTTTCAGGATAGGCCCCAGCATGCCCCCTGGCCCTCCACCTAGGGGCCTCTGACCCCAGCAAGCTACCCAGGGGTCCACCTCTCTTCCTGGTCTTGCAGTATAGGCCCCAGCATGCACCCTGGCCCTCCACGTAGGGGCCTCTTACCTCAGCAAGCTACCCAGGGGTCCACCTCTCTCCCTGGACTTGCAGTATAGGAACCAGGGTGCCCCCTTTCCAATTTACCTAGCGGCCTCTGACACCAGCAAGCTACCCAGGGGTCCACCTCTCTCCCTGGACTTGCAGTAGACACCCAAGGGTGCCCCTTGGCCCTCCACCTAGGGGCCTCTGGCCCCAGCAAGCTACCAAGGGGTCCACCTCTCTCCTTGGACTTGTAGTATAGGCCCCAGGGTGACTCCTAGCCCTCCACCTAGGGGCCTCTGACCCCAGCAAGCTACCCAGGGGTCCACCTCTCTTCCTGGACTTGCAGGATAGGCCCCAGGGTGCCCCCTGGCCCTCCACCTAGGGGCCTCTGATCCCAGAAAGCTACCTAGGGGTCCACCACTCTCCTTGGACTTGCAGTATAGGCCCCAGGGTGCCCCCCTTGCCGTCCACCTAGGGGCCTCTGACCCCAGCAAGCTACCCAGGGGTCCAGCTCTTTCCCTGGTCTTGCAGTAGAGGCCCCAGGGTGTCCCCTGGCCCTCCACCTAGGAGCCTTTGACCCCAGCAAGCTAACCAGGGGTCCACCTCTCTCCCTGGACTTGCGGTATAGGCCCCCGGGTGCCCCCCTTGCCTTCCACCTAGGGGCCTCTGACCCCCGCAAGGTACCCAGAGGTCCACCTCTCTCCCTGGACTTGCCATTTAGGCCCCAAGGTGCCCCCCGACACTCCACTTAGGGGCCTCTGACCCCAGCAAGCTACCTAGGGGTCCACCTCTCTTCCTGGACTTGCAGGATAGGCCCCAGGGTGTCCCCTGGCCCTCCACTTAGGAGACTCTGACCCCAGCAAGCTACCCAGGGGTCTACGTCTCTCCCTGGACTTGCAGTAAAGGCCCCAGGGTGCCACTTGGCCCTCCACCTAGGGGCCTCAGACCCCAGCAAGCTACCCTGGGGTCCACCTCTCTCTCTGGACTTGCGGTATAGGCCCCAAGGTGCCCCCTGACCCTCCACCTAGGGGTTCTGACCCCAGCAAGCTACCCAGAGGTCCACCTCTCTTCCTGGAATTGCAGGATAGGCCTCTGGGTGCCCTTTGGCCCTCCACCTAGGGGCCTTTGACCCCAGCATGCTACCCAGGGGTCCACCTCTCTCCCTGGACTTGCATTAGAGGTCCCAGGGTACCCCCTCTCCCTCCACCTAGGGGCCTTTGAC
Organism: Danio rerio; assembly: GCF_052040795.2. Lineage (NCBI taxonomy): Eukaryota > Metazoa > Chordata > Actinopteri > Cypriniformes > Danionidae > Danio > Danio rerio. The sequence continues at coordinate 54,207,757 of NC_141027.1, forward strand.
CCCAGCAAGCTAACCTGGGTACCACCTCTCTTCCTGGACTATCAGTATAGGCCCGAGGGTGCACCCCTTGCCCTCCACCTAGGGGCCTCTGACCCCAGCAAGCTACCCAGGGGTCCACCTCTCTCCCCAAACTGGAGGTATAGGCTCCAGGGTTCCCCCTATCCCTTCACCTAGGGGCCTCTGACCCCAGCAAGCTACCCAGGGGTCAGGCTCTCTCTCTGGGCTTGCAGTATAGGCCCCAGGGTGCCCCCTTGCCATTCACCTAGGGGCTTCTGACCACAGCAAGCTACCCAGGGGTCAGGCTCTCTCTCTGGGCTTGCAGTAGAGGCCCCAGGGTGCCCCCCTGACCCTCCACCTAGGGGCTTCTGACCCCAGCAAGCTAGCCAGCGGTACACTTCTCTTCCTGGTCTTGCAGTATAGGCCCCAGGGTGCCCCCTTGCCTTCCACCTAGGGGCCTCTTACCCCAGCAAGCTACCAAGGGGTCTACCTCTCTCCCTGGACTTGCCGTATAGGCCCCAAGGTGCCCCTTGACCCTCGACCTAGGGGCCTCTGACCCCAGCAAGCTACCCAGGGGTCCACTTTTCTCCCTGTAGTTTCAGTATTGGCCCCAGGGTGCCCCCTGGCCCTCCACCTAGGGGCCTCAGACCCCTGCAAGCTACCCAGGGGTCCACCTCTCTCCCTGGACTTGCATTAGATGCCCCAGGCTGCCCCCTCGCCCTTCACTTAGGGGCCTCTGACCCCAGCAAGCTACCCAGGGGTCCACCTCTTTGCCTGGACTTGCAGGATAGGCCCCAGCATGCCCCCTGGCCCTCCACCTAGGGGCCTCTGACCCCAGCAAGCTACCCAGGGGTCAACCTCTCTCCCTGGTCTTGCCGTATAGGCCCCAAGGTGCCCATTGACCCTCCACCTAGGGGCCTCTGACCCCAGAAAGCTACCGAGAGGTCCACTTCTCTCCCTGGACTTGCAGTATAGGCCCCAGGGGACCCCCTGGCCCTCCACCTATGGGCTTCTAACCCCAGCAAGCTACCCAGGGGTCCAGCTCTCTCTCTCTGGACTTGCAGTAGAGGCACCAGGGTGCCCCATGGCCCACCACCTATGGGCCTATGACCCCAGCAAGCTACCCAGGGGTCCACCTCTCTCCCTGGACTTGCAGTAGAGGCCACAGGGTGTCCCCTGGCCCTCCACCTAGGGGCCTCAGACCCCAGCAAGCTACTCAGGGGTCCACCTCTCTCCCTGGACTTGCACTAGACGCCCCAGGCTGCCCCCTCGCCCTCCACTTAGGGGCCTCTGACCCCAGCAGGCTACCCAGGGGTCCACCTCTCTGCCTGGACTTGCAAGCTAGGCCCCAGCATACCCTCTGGCCCTCCACCTAGTGGCCTCTGACCCCAGCAAGCAACCCAGGGGTCCACCTCTCTCCCTGGACTTGCAGGATAGGCCCCAGGGTGCCATCTGGCCCTCCACCTATGGGCCTCAGACCCCAGCATGCTACCCAGGGGTCCACCTCTCTCCCTGGACTTGCATTAGAGGCCCCAGGCTGCCCCCTCGCCCTCCACTTAGGGGCCTCTGACTCCAGCAAGCTACCCAGGGGTCCACCTCTTTGCCTGGACTTGCAGGATAGGCCCCAGCATGCCCCCTGGCCCTCCACCTAGGGGACTCTGACACCAGCAAGCTACCCAGGGGTCCACCTCTCTCCCTGGTCTTGCAGTATAGGCCCCAGCATGCCCCCTGGCCCTCCACCTAGGGGCCTCTGACCCCAGCAAGCTACCGAGGGGTATACTTCTCTCCCTGGACTTGCAGTATAGGCCCCAGGGTGCCCCCTGGCCCTCCACCTAGGGGCCTCTGACCCCAGCAAGCAACCCAGGGGTCCACATCTCTCCCTGGAATTTCAGTAGAGGCCCCAGGGTGCCCCCTGGCCCTCCACCTAGGGGCCTCAGACCCAAGCAAGCTACCCAGGGGTCCACCTCTCTCCCTGGACTTGCCGTATAGGCCCCAAGGTGCCCATTGACCCTCCACCTAGGGGCCTCTGACCCCAGAAAGCTACCGAGGGGTCCACTTCTCTCCCTGGACTTGCAGTATAGGCCCCAGGGGACCCCCTGGCCCTCCACCTATGGGCTTCTGACCCCAGCAAGCTACCCAGGGGTCCAGCTCTCTCTCTCTGGACTTGCAGTAGAGGCACCAGGGTGCCCCATGGCCCACCACCTATGGGCCTATGACCCCAGCAAGCTACCCAGGGATCCACCTCTCTCCCTGGACTTGCAGTAGAGGCCACAGGGTGTCCCCTGGCCCTCCACCTAGGGGCCTCAGACCCCAGCAAGCTACCCAGGGGTCCACCTCTCTCCCTGGACTATCACTAGACGCCCCAGGCTGCCCCCTCGCCCTCCACTTAGGGGCCTCTGACCCCAGCAAGCTACCCAGGGGTCCACCTCTCTGCCTGGACTTGCAAGCTAGGCCCCAGCATAACCTCTGGCCCTCCACCTAGTGGCCTCTGACCCCAGCAAGCAACCCAGGGGTCCACCTCTCTCCCTGGACTTGCAGGATAGGCCCCAGGGTGCCCCCTGGCCCTCCACCTATGGGCCTCTGCCCCCAGCAAGCTACCCTGGGGTCCACCTCTCTACCTGGAGTTTAAGTAGAGGCCGCAGGGTGCCCCCTGGCCCTCCACCCAGGGGCCTCTGACCCCAGCAAGCTACCCAGGGGCCCACCTCTCTCCCTGGACTTGCATTATAGGCCCCAGGGTGCCCCCTGGCCCCCCACCTAGGGGCTTCTGATCCCAGCAAGCTACCCAGGGGTCCAGCTCTCTCCCTGGACTTGCACTAGACGCCCCAGGCTGCCCCCTCGCACTCCACTTAGGGGCCTCTGACCCCAGCAAGCTACCCAGGGGTACACCTCTCTGCCTGGACTTGCATTAGAGGCCCCAATGTGCCCCCCGACCCTCCACCTAGGGGCCTCTGACCCCAGCAAGCTACCCAGGGTTCCACTTCTCTTCCTGGACTTGCAGGATAGGCCCCAGGGTGTCCCCTGGCCCTCCACCTAGGAGACTCTGACCCCAGAAAGCTACCCAGGGGTCTATGTCTCTCCCTGGACTTGCAGTAAAGGCCCCAGGGTGCCACTTGTCCCTCCACCTAGGGGCCTCTGACCCAGCAAACTACCCAGGGGTCCACCTTTTTCCCTATACTGGCAGTAGAGGCCTCAGGGTGCCCCCTGGCCCTCCACCTAGGGGCTTCTGACCCCAGCAAGCTACCCAGGGGTCCACCTCTCTCCCTGGACTTGCAGTAGAGGCCCCAGGGTCCCCAATGGCCCTCCACCCAGGGGCCTCTGACCCCAGCAAGCTACCCAGGGGTCCACCTCTCTTCCTGGACTTGCAGGATAGGCCCCAGGGTGCCCCCCGACCCTCCACCTAGGGGCCTCTGACCCCAGCAAGCTACCCAGGGGTCCACCTCTCTTCCTGGACTTGCAGGATAGGCCCCAGGGTGTCCCCTGGCCCTCCACCTAGGAGACTCTGACCCCAGCAAGCTACCCAGGGGTCTACGTCTCTCGCTGGACTTGCAGTAAAGGCCCCAGGGTGCCACTTGGCCCTCCACCTAGGGGCCTCTGACCCAGCAAGCTACCCATGGGTCCACCTCTCTCCCTGGACTTGCAGTAGAAGCCCCAGGGTGTACCCTGGCCCTCCACCTATGGGCCTCCGACCCCAGCAAGCTACCCAGGGGTCCACCTTTTTCCCTATACTGGCAGTGTAGGCCCCAGGGTGCCCCCTGGCCCTCCACCTAGGGGCTTCTGACCCCAGCAAGCTACCCAGGGGTCCACCTCTCTCCCTGGACTTGCAGTAGAGGCCCCAGGGTGCCCCCTGGCCCTCCACCCAGGGGCCTTTAACTCCAGAAAGCTACCCAGGGATCCACCTCTCTCCCTGGACTTGCATTATAGGCCCCAGGGTCCCCCCTGGCCCTCCACCTAGGGGCCTCAGACCCCAGCAAGCTACCCAGGGGTCCACCTCTCTCCCTGGACTTGCAGGATAGGCCCCAGGGTGCCCCCTGGCCCTCCACCTATGGGCTTCTGACCCGAGCAAGCTACCCTGGGGTCCACCTCTCTCCCTGGAGTTTCAGTAGAGGCCCCAGGGTGCCCCCTGGCCCTCCACCTAGGGGCCTCAGACCCCAGCAATCTACCCAGGGGTCCACCTCTTTCCCTGGACTTGCACTAGACCCCCAGGCTGCCCCCTCGCACTCCACTTAGGGGCCTCTGACCCCAGCAAGCTACTCAGGGGTACACCTCTCTGCCTGGACTTGCAGCAGATGCCCCAAGGTGCCCCCCGACCCTCCACCTAGGGGCCTCTGACCCCAGCAAGCTACCCAGGGGTCCACCTCTCTTCCTGGACTTGCAGGATACGCCCCAGGGTGTCCCCTGGCCCTCCACCTATGAGACTCTGACCCCAGCAAGCTACCCAGGGGTCTACGTCTCTCGCTGGACTTGCAGTAAAGGCCCCAGGGTGCCACTTAGCCCTCCACCTAGGGGCCTCTGACCCCAGCAAGCTACCCAGGGGTCCACCTTTTTCCCTATACTGGCAGTATAGGCCCCAGGGTGCCCCCTGGCCCTCCACCTAGGGGCTTCTGACCCCAGCAAGCTACCCAGGGGTCCACCTCTCTCCCTGGACTTGCAGTAGAGGCCCCAGGGTGCCCCCTGGCCCTCCACCCAGGGGTCTCTGACTCCAGAAAGCTACCCAGGGGTCCACCTCTCTCCCTGGACTTGCAGTATAGGCCCCAGGGTCCCCCCCTTGCCCTCCACCTAGGGGCCTCTGACTCCAGAAAGCTACCCAGGGGTCCACCTCTCTCCCTGGACTTGCAGTATAGGCCCCAGGGTCCCCCCTGGCCCTCCACCTAGGGGCCTCTGACCCCAGCAAGCTACCCAGGGGTCCACCTCTTTCACTGGACTTGCAGGATAGGCCCCAGGGTGCCCCTTGGCCCTCCACCTAGGGGCCTCATACCCCATCAAGCTACCCAGGGGTCCACCTCTCTCCCTGGACTTGCAAGATAGGCCCCAGGGGGCCCCCTGGCCCTCCACCTATGGGCCTCTGACCCCAGCAAGCTACCCTGGGGTCCACCTCTCTCCCTGGAGTTTCAGTAGAGGCCCCAGCACGCCCCCTGGCACTCCACCTAGGGGCATATGACCCCAGCAAGCTACCCAGCGGTCAAGCTCTCTCTCTCTGGACTTACAGTAGAGGCCCCAGGGTGCCCCATGGCCCTCCACCTAGGGGCCTCTGACCCCAGCAAGCTACCCAGGGGTCCACCTCTCTCCCTGGACTTGCAAGATAGGCCCCAGGGTGCTCTTTGGCCCTCCACCTAGAGGCCTCTGACCCCAGCAAGCTACCCAGGGGTCCACCTCTCTCCTTGTACTTGCAGTATAGGCCCCAGGGTGCCCCCTGGCCCTCCACCTAGGGGCCTCTGACCCCAGCAAGCTACCAAGGGGTCCACCTCTCTCCCTGGAGTTTTAGTATTGGCCCCAGGGTGCCCCTGGCCCTCCACCTAGGGGCCTCAGACCCCAGCAAGCTACCCAGGGGTCCACCGCTCTCCCTGGACTTGCATTAGAGGCCCCAGGATGCCCCCTCGCCCTCCACTTAGGGGCCTCTGACCCCAGCAAGCTACCCAGGGGTCCACCTCTATGCCTGGACTTGCAGGATAGGCCCCAGCATGCCCACTGGCCCTCCACCTAGGGGCCTCTGACCCCAGCAAGCTACCCAGGGGTCCACCTCTCTCCCTGGTCTTGCAGTATAGGCCCCAGCATGCCCCCTGGCCCTCCACCTAGGGGCGTCTGACCCCAGCAAGCTACCCAGGGGTCCACTTCTCTCCCTGGACTTGCAGTATAGGCCCCAGGGTGCCCCCTGGCCCTCCACCTAGGGGCCTCTGACCCTAGTAAGCTACCCAGGGGTCCACTTCTCTCCCTGGAGTTTCAGTAGAGGTCCCAGGGTGCCCCCTGACCCTCCACCTAGGAGCCTCAGACCCAAGCAAGCTACCCAGGGGTCCACCTCTCTCCCTGGACTTGCCATATAGACACAAAGGTGCCCATTGACCCTCCACCTAGGGGCTTCTGACCCCAGAAAGCTACCGAGGGGTCCACTTCTCTCCCTTGACTTGCAGTATAGGCCCCAGGGGGCCCCCTGGCCCTCCACCTATGGGCCTCTGACCCCAGCAAGCTACACTGGGGTCCACCTCTCTCCCTGGAGTTTCAGTAGAGGCCCCAGCACGCCCCCTGGCCCTCCACCTAGGGGCATATGACCCCAGCAAGCTACCCAGGGGTCCAGCTCTCTCTCTCTGGACTTACAGTACAGGCCCCAGGGTGCCCCATGGCCCTCCACCTAGGGGCCTCTGACCCCAGCAAGCTACCCAGGGGTCCACCTCTCTCCCTAAACTGGAGATATAGGCTCCAGGGTGCCCCCTATCCCTTCACCTAGGGGCCTCTGACCCCAGCAAGCTACCCAGGGGTCCACGTCTCTCCCTGGACTTGCAGTATAGGCCCCAGGGTGCCCCCTTGCCATTCACCTAGGATCCTCTGACCCCAACAAGCTACCCAGGGGTCCACCTCTCTCCCTGGACTTGCCGTATAGGCCCCAAGGTGCCCCTTGACCCTCCACCTAGGGGCCTCTGACCCCAGCAAGCTACCGAGGGGTCCACTACTCTCCCTGGACTTGCAGTATAGGCCCCAGGGTGCCCCCTGGCCCTCCACCTAGGGGCCTCTGACCCCAGCAAGCTACCCAGGTGTCCACCTCTCTCCCTGGAGTTTCAGTATTGGCCCCAGGGTGCCCCCTGGCCCTCCACCTAGGGGCCTCAGACCCCAGCAAGCTACCGAGGGGTATACTTCTCTCCCAGGACTTGCAGTATAGGCCCCAGGGTCCCCCCCTTGCCCTCCACCTAGGGGCCTCTGACCCCAGCAAGCTACCCAGGGGTCCACCATTTTGCCTGGACTTTCAGGATAGGCCCCAGCATGCCCCCTGGCCCTCCACCTAGGGGCCTCTGACCCCAGCAAGCTACCCAGGGGTCCACCTCTCTTCCTGGTCTTGCAGTATAGGCCCCAGCATGCACCCTGGCCCTCCACGTAGGGGCCTCTGACTCCAGCAAGCTACCGAGGGGTATACTTCTCTCCCTGGACTTGCAGTATAGGCCCCAGGGGGCCCCCTGGCCCTCTGTCCCCAGAAAGCTACCCAGGGGTCCAGCTCTCTCTCTCTGGACTTGCAGTAGAGGCACCAGGGTGCCCCATGGCCCACCACCTATGGGCCTATGACCCCAGCAAGCTACCCAGGGGTCCACCTCTCTGCCTGGACTTGCAGGATAGGCCCCAGGGTGCCCCCTGGCCCTCCACCTAGGGGCCTCTGACCCCAGCAAGCTACCCAGGGGTCCAGCTCTCACCCTGGACTTGCAGTAGAGGCCCCAGGGTGTCTCCTGGCCCTCCACCTATTGGCCTCTGACCCCAGCAAGTTACCCAGGGGTCCTTCTATCTCTCTGGACTCACAGGAAAGGCCCCAGGGTGATACTTGGCCCTCCACCTAGGGGCCTTTGACCCCAGCAAGCTACCCAGGGGTCCAGCTCTCTCCCTGGACTTGCAGTAGAGGCCCCAGGGTGCCCCCTGGCCCTCCACCTAGGGGCCTCTTACCCCAGCAAGCTACCCAGGGGTCCACCTCTCTTCCTGGACTTGCAGGATAGGCCCCAGGGTGCCCCCTGGCCCTCCACCTATGGGCCTCTGACCCCAGCAAGCTACCCTGGGGTCCACCTCTCTCCCTGGAGTTTCAGTAGAGGCCCCAGCACGCCCCCTGGCCCTCCACCTAGGGGCATATGACCCCAGCAAGCTACCCAGGGGTCCAGCTCTCTCTCTCTGGACTTACAGTACAGGCCCCAGGGTGCCCCATGGCCCTCCACCTAGGGGCCTCTGACCCCAGCAAGCTACCCAGGGGTCCACCTCTCTCCCTAAACTGGAGATATAGGCTCCAGGGTGCCCCCTATCCCTTCACCTAGGGGCCTCTGACCCCAGCAAGCTACCCAGGGGTCCACGTCTCTCCCTGGACTTGCAGTATAGGCCCCAGGGTGCCCCCTTGCCATTCACCTAGGATCCTCTGACCCCAACAAGCTACCCAGGGGTCCACCTCTCTCCCTGGACTTGCCGTATAGGCCCCAAGGTGCCCCTTGACCCTCCACCTAGGGGCCTCTGACCCCAGCAAGCTACCGAGGGGTCCACTACTCTCCCTGGACTTGCAGTATAGGCCCCAGGGTGCCCCCTGGCCCTCCACCTAGGGGCCTCTGACCCCAGCAAGCTACCCAGGTGTCCACCTCTCTCCCTGGAGTTTCAGTATTGGCCCCAGGGTGCCCCCTGGCCCTCCACCTAGGGGCCTCAGACCCCAGCAAGCTACCGAGGGGTATACTTCTCTCCCAGGACTTGCATTAGAGGCCCCAGGCTGCCCCCTCGCACTCCACTTAGGGGCCTCTGACCCCAGCAAGCTACCCAGGGGTCCACCATTTTGCCTGGACTTTCAGGATAGGCCCCAGCATGCCCCCTGGCCCTCCACCTAGGGGCCTCTGACCCCAGCAAGCTACCCAGGGGTCCACCTCTCTTCCTGGTCTTGCAGTATAGGCCCCAGCATGCACCCTGGCCCTCCACGTAGGGGCCTCTGACCCCAGCAAGCTACCGAGGGGTATACTTCTCTCCCTGGACTTGCAGTATAGGCCCCAGGGGGCCCCCTGGCCCTCTGTCCCCAGAAAGCTACCCAGGGGTCCAGCTCTCTCTCTCTGGACTTGCAGTAGAGGCACCAGGGTGCCCCATGGCCCACCACCTATGGGCCTATGACCCCAGCAAGCTACCCAGGGGTCCACCTCTCTGCCTGGACTTGCAGGATAGGCCCCAGGGTGCCCCCTGGCCCTCCACCTAGGGGCCTCTGACCCCAGCAAGCTACCCAGGGGTCCAGCTCTCACCCTGGACTTGCAGTAGAGGCCCCAGGGTGTCTCCTGGCCCTCCACCTATTGGCCTCTGACCCCAGCAAGCTACCCAGGGGTCCTTCTATCTCTCTGGACTCACAGGAAAGGCCCCAGGGTGATACTTGGCCCTCCACCTAGGGGCCTTTGACCCCAGCAAGCTACCCAGGGGTCCAGCTCTCTCCCTGGACTTGCAGTAGAGGCCCCAGGGTGCCCCCTGGCCCTCCACCTAGGGGCCTCTTACCCCAGCAAGCTACCCAGGGGTCCACCTCTCTTCCTGGACTTGCAGGATAGGCCCCAGGGTGCCCCCTGGCCCTCCACCTAGGGGCCTCTTACCCCAGAAAGCTATCAAGGGGTCCACCTCTCTCCTTGGACTTGCAGTATAGGCCCCAGGGTGCCACCCTTGCCCTCCACCTAGAGGCCTCTGACCCCAGCAAGCTACCCAGGGGTCCACCTCTCTCCTTTTACTTGCAGTATAGGCCCCAGGGTGCCCCTTGGCCCTCCACCTAGGGGTCTCTGACCCCAGCAAGCTACCCAGGGGTCCACCTCTCTCCTTGGATTTGCAGTATAGGCCCCAGGGTGCCCCTTGGCCCTCCACCTAGGGTCCTCTTACCCCAGCAAGCTACCCAGGGGTCCACCTCTCTTCCTGGACTTGCAGGATAGGCCCCAGGGTGCTCTTTGGCCCTCCACCTAGGGGCCTTTGACCCCAGCAAGCTACCCTGGGGTCCACCTCTCTCGCTGGACTTGCAGTATAGGCCCAAATGTGCCCATTGGCCCTCCACCTAGGGGCCTCTGAACCCAGCAAGCTACCCAGGGGTCCACCTCTCTCCCTGGACTTGCAGTAGACGCCCCAGGGTGCCCCTTGCCCCTTAACCTAGGGGCCTCTGACCCCAGCAAGCTACCCAGGGGTCCACCTTTTTCCCTAAACTGCCAGTATAGGCCAAAGGGTGCCCCCTGGCCCTCCACCTAGGGGCTTCTGACCCCAGCAAGCTAGCCAGGGGTAAACCTCTCTCCCTGGACTTGCAGTAGAGGCCCCAGGGTGCACCCTGGCCCTCCACCTAGGGTCCTCTTACCCCAGCAAGCTACCCAGGGGTCCACCTCTCTTCCTGGACTTCCAGGATAGGCCCCAGGGTGCTCTTTGGCCCTCCACCTAGGGGCCTTTGACCCCAGCAAGCTACCCTGGGGTCCACCTCTCTCCTTGGACTTACCCTATAGGCCCCAAGGTGCCCCCTAACCCTCCAACTAGGGGCCTCTTACCTCAGCAAGCTACCCTGTGGTCCACCTCTCTCCCTGGACTTGCAGTATAGGAACCAGGGTGACCCGTTGCCCTTCACCTAGGGGCCTCTGACACCAGCAAGCTACCAAGGGGTCCATCTCTCTCCCTGGACTTGCAGTATAGGCCCAAATGTGCCCATTGGCCCTCCACCTAGGGGCCTCTGAACCCAGCAAGCTACCCAGGGGTCCACCTCTCTCCCTGGACTTGCAATAGACGCCCCAGGGTGCCCCTTGCCCCTTCACCTAGGGGCCTCTGACCCCAGCAAGCTACCCAGGGGTCCACCTTTTTCCCTAAACTGGCAGTATAGGCCAAAGGGTGCCCCCTGGCCCTCCACCTAGGGGCTTCTGACCCCAGCAAGCTAGCCAGGGGTAAACCTCTCTCTCTGGGCTTGCAGTATAGGCCCCAGGGTGCCCCCTTGCCATTCACCTTGGGTCTTCTGACCCCCAGCAAGCTACCCAGGGGTCAGGCTCTCTCTCTGGGCTTGCAGTAGAGGCCCCAGGGTGCCCCCCTGGCCCTCCACCTAGGGGCTTCTGACCCCAGCAAGCTAGCCAGCGGTACACCTCTCTTCCTGGTCTTGCAGTATAGGCCCCAGGGTGCCCCCTTGCCTTCCACCTAGGGGCCTCTGACCCCAGCAAGCTACCCAGGGGTCCACCTCTCTCCCTGGACTTGCATTAGAGGCCCCAGGTTGCCCCTTGGCCCTCCACCTAGGGGCCTCTGACCCCAGCAAGCTACCCAAGGGTCCACCTTTTTCCCTAAACTGGCAGTATAGGCCCAAGGGTGCCCCCTGGCCCTCCACCTAGGGGCTTCTGACCCCAGCAATCTACCTAGGGGTAAACCTCTCTCCCTGGAATTGCAGTAGAGGCCCTAGGGTGCACCCTGGCCCTCCACCCAGGGGCCTTTGACCCCAGCAAGCTACCCAGGGGTCCACCTCTCTCCCTGGACTTGCAGATTAGGCCCCAGGGTGCCCCTTGGCCCTCCACCTAGGGGCCTCTGACCCCAGCAAGCTATCCTGGGGTCCACCTCTCTGCCTGGACTTGCCGTATAGTTCCCAACGTGCCCCCTGGCCCTCCACCTAGGGGCCTCTGACCTCAGCAAGCTACCCTGGGGTCCATCTCTCCCTGGATTTGCGGTATAGGCCCCAAGATGCCCCCTGACCCTCCACCTAGGGGTTCTGACCCCAGCAAGCTACCCAGGGGTCCACCTCTCTGCCTGGACTTGCAGGATAGACCCCATCATGCCCCCTGGCCCTCCACCTAGGGGCCTTTGACCCCAGCAAGCTACCCAAGGGTTCACCTCTCTCCCTAAACTGGCAGAATAGGCCGCAGGGTGCCCCCCTTGCCCTCCACCTAGGGGTCTCTGACCCCAGCAAGCTACCAAGGGGTCCACCTCTCTCACTGGATTTGCAGTAGAGGCCCCAGGGTGCCCGCTGGCCCTCCACCCAGGGGCCTCTGACCCCAGCAAGCTACCCAGGGGTCCACCTCTCTCCCTGGACTTGCAGTATAAGCCCCCGGGTGCCCCCCTTGCCTTCCACCTAGGGGCCTCTGACCCCAGCAAGGTACCCAGAGGTCCACCTCTCTCCCTGGACTTGCCATTTAGGCCCCAAGGTGCCCCCCAACACTCCACTTAGGGGCCTCTGACCCCAGCAAGCTACCTAGGGGTCCACCTCTCTTCCTGGACTTGCAGGATAGGCCCCAGGGTGTCCCCTGGCCCTCCACTTAGGAGACTCTGACCCCAGGAAGCTACCCAGGGGTCTACGTCTCTCCCTAGACTTGCAGTAAAGGCCCCAGGGTGCCACTTGGCCCTCCACCTAGGGTCCTCTGACCCCAGCAAGCTACCCTGGGGTCCACCTCTCTCCCTGGACTTGCGGTATAGGCCCCAAGGTGCCCCCTGACCCTCCACCTAGGGGTTCTGACCCCAGCAAGCTACCCAGGGGTCCACCTCTCTTCCTGGACTTGCAGGATAGGCCCCTGGGTGCCCTTTGGCCCTCCACCTAGGGGCCTTTGACCCCAGCATGCTACCCAGGGGTCCACCTCTCTCCCTGGACTTGCATTAGAGGCCCCAGGGTACCCCCTCTCCCTCCACCGAGGGGCCTTTGACCCCAGCAAGCTACCCTGGGTTCCACCTCTCTTCCTGGACTTGCAGTATAGGCCCGAGGGTGCCCCCCTTGCCCTCCACCTAGGGGCCTCTGACCCCAGCACGCTACCCAGGGGTCCACCTTTTTCCCTAAACTGGCAGTATAGGCCCCAGGGTGCCCGCTGGCCCTCCACCTAGGGGCCTCTGACCCCAGCAAGCTACCCAGGGGTCAGGCTCTCTCTCTGGGCTTGCAGTATAGGCCCCAGGGTGCCCCCTTGCCATTCACCTAGGGGCTTCTGACCCATAGCAAGCTACCCAGGGGTCAGGCTCTCTCTCTGGGCTTGCAGTAGAGGCCCCAGGGTGCCCCCCTGGCCCTCCACCTAGGGGCTTCTGACCCCAGCAAGCTAGCCAGCGGTACACCTCTCTTCCTGGTCTTGCAGTATAGGCCCCAGGGTGCCCCCTTGCCTTCCACCTAGGGGCCTCTGACCCCAGCAAGCTACCAAGGGGACCACCTCTCTCCTTGGACTTGCCGTGTAGGCCCCAAGGTGCCCCTTGACCCTCCACTTAGGGGCCTCTGACCCCAGCAAGCTACCCAGGGGTCCACCTCTTTGCCTGGACTTGCAGGATAGGCCCCAGCATGCCCCCTGGCCCTCCAACTAGGGGCCTCTGACCCCAGCAAGCTACCCAGGGGTCAACCTCTCTCCCTGGTCTTGCCGTATAGGCCCCAAGGTGCCCATTGATCCTCCACCTAGGGGCCTCTGACCCCAGAAAGCTACCGAGGGGTCCACTTCTCTCCCTGGACTTGCAGTATAGGCCCCAGGGGACCCCCTGGCCCTCCACCTATGGGCTTCTGACCCCAGCAAGCTACCCAGGGGCCCAGCTCTCTCTCTCTGGACTTGCAGTAGAGGCACCAGGGTGCCCCATGGCCCACCACCTATGGGCCTATGACCCCAGCAAGCTACCCAGGGGTCCACCTCTCTCCCTGGACTTGCAGTAGAGGCCACAGGGTGTCCCCTGGCCCTCCACCTAGGGGCCTCAGACCCCAGCAAGCTACCCAGGGGTCCACCTCTCCCTGGACTTGCACTAGACGCCCCAGGCTGCCCCCTCGCCCTCCACTTAAGGGCCTCTGACCCCAGCAGGCTACCCAGGGGTCCACCTCTCTGCCTGGACTTGCAAGCTAGGCCCCAGCATGCCCTCTGGCCCTCCACCTAGTGGCCTCTGACCCCAGCAAGCAACCCAGGGGTCCACCTCTCTCCCTGGACTTGCAGGATAGGCCCCAGGGTGCCATCTGGCCCTCCACCTATGGGCCTCAGACCCCAGCAAGCTACCCAGGGGTCCACCTCTCTCCCTGGACTTGCATTAGAGGCCCCAGGCTGCCCCCTCGCCCTCCACTTAGGGGCCTCTGACCCCAGCAAGCTACCCAGGGGTCCACCTCTTTGCCTGGACTTGCAGGATAGGCCCCAGCATGCCCCCTGGCCCTCCACCTAGGGGACTCTGACCTCAGCAAGCTACCCAGGGGTCCACCTCTCTCCCTGGTCTTGCAGTATAGGCCCCAGCATGCCCCCTGGCCCTCCACCTAGGGGCCTCTGACCCCAGCAAGCTACCGAGGGGTATACTTCTCTCCCTGGACTTGCAGTATAGGCCCCAGGGTGCCCCCTGGCCCTCCACCTATGGGCCTCTGACCACAGCAAGCTACCCAGGGGTCCACTTCTCTCCCTGGACTTGCAGTATAGGCCCCAGGGGACCCCCTGGCCCTCCACCTATGGGCTTCTGACCCCAGCAAGCTACCCAGGGGTCCAGCTCTCTCTCTCTGGACTTGCAGTAGAGGCACCAGGGTGCCCCATGGCACACCACCTATGGGCCTATGACCCCAGCAAGCTACCCAGGGGTCCACCTCTCTCCCTGGACCTGCAGTAGAGGCCACAGGGTGTCCCCTGGCCCTCCACCTAGGGGCCTCAGACCCCAGCAAGCTACCCAGGGGCCCACTTCTCTCCCTGGACTTGCAGGATAGGCCCCAGGGTGCCCCCTGGCCCCCCACCTAGGGGCTTCTGATCCCAGCAAGCTACCCAGGGGTCCAGCTCTCTCCCTGGACTTGCACTAGACGCCCCAGGCTGCCCCCTCGCACTCCACTTAGGGGCCTCTGACTCCAGCAAGCTACCCAGGGGTAAACCTCTCTGCCTGGACTTGCAGCAGAGGCCCCAAGGTGCCCCCCGACCCTCCACCTAGGGGCCTCTGACCCCAGCAAGCTACCCAGGGGTCCACTTCTCTTCCTGGACTTGCAGGATAGGCCCCAGGGTGTCCCCTGGCCCTCCACCTAGGAGACTCTGACCCCAGAAAGCTACCCAGGGGTCTATGTCTCTCCCTGGACTTGCAGTAAAATCCCCAGGGTGCCACTTGGCCCTCCACCTAGGGGCCTCTGACTCAGCAAACTACCCAGGGGTCCATCTTTTTCCCTATACTGGCAGTAGAGGCCTCAGGGTGCCCCCTGGCCCTCCACCTAGGGGCTTCTGACCCCAGCAAGCTACCCAGGGGTCCACCTCTCTCCCTGGACTTGCAGTAGAGGCCCCAGGGTCCCCCATGGCCCTCCACCCAGGGGCCTTTGACCCCAGCAAGCTACCCAGGGGTCCACCTCTCTTCCTGGACTTGCAGTATAGGCCCCAGGGTGCCCCCTGGCCCTCCACCAAGGGGCCTCAGACCCCAGCAAGCTACCCAGGGGTCCACCTCTCTCCCTGGACTTGCACTAGACGCCCCAGGCTGCCCCCTCGCCCTCCACTTAGGGGCCTCTGACCCCAGCAAGCTACCCAGGGGTCCACCTCTCTGCCTGGACTTGCAAGCTAGGCCCCAGCATGCCCTCTGGCCCTCCACATAGTGGCCTCTGACCCCAGCAAGCTACCCAGGGGTCCACCTCTCTCCCTGGACTTGCAGGATAGGCACCAGGGTGCCCCCTGGCCCTCCACCTATGGGCTTCTGACCCGAGCAAGCTACCCTGGGGTCCACCTCTCTCCCTGGAGATTAAGTAGAGGCCCCAGGGTGGCCCCTGGCCCTCCACCTATGGGCCTCAGACCCCAGCAAGATACCCAGGGGTCCACCTCTTTCCCTGGACTTGCACTAGACGCCCCAGGCTGCCCCCTCGCACTCCACTTAGGGGCCTCTGACCACAGCAAGCTACCCAGGGGTACACCTCTCTGCCTGGACTTGCAGCAGATGCCCCAAGGTGCCCCCCGACCCTCCACCTAGGGGACTCTGACCCCAGCAAGCTACCCAGGGGTCCACCTCTCTTCCTGGACTTGCAGGATAGGCCCCAGGGTGTCCCCTGGCCCTCCACCTAGGAGACTCTGACCCCAGCAAGCTACCCAGGGGTCTACGTCTCTCGCTGGACTTGCAGTAAAGGCCCCAGGGTTCCACTTGGCCCTCCACCTAGGGGCCTCTGACCCAGCAAGCTACCCATGGGTCCACCTCTCTTCCTGGACTTGCAGTAGAGGCCCCAGGGTGTGCCCTGGCACTCCACCTATGGGCCTCTGACCCCAGAGAGCTACCCAGGGGTCCACCTTTTCCCCTATACTGGCAGGATAGGCCCCAGGGTGCCCCCTGGCCCTCCACCTAGGGGCTTCTGACCCCAGCAAGCTACCCAGGGGTCCACCTCTCTCCCTGGACTTGCAGTAGAGGCCCCAGGGTGCCCCCTGGCCCTCCACCCAGGGGCCTCTGACTCCAGAAAGCTACCCAGGGGTCCACCTCTCTCCCTGGACTTGCAGTATAGGCCCCAGGGTCCCCCCCCTTGCCCTCCACCTAGGGGCCTCTGAAGCCAGCAAGCTACCCAGGGGTCCACTTCTCTTCCTGGACTTGCAGGATAGGCCCCAGGGTGTCCCCTGGCCCTCCACCTAGGAGACTCTGACCCCAGAAAGCTACCCAGGGGTCTATGTCTCTCCCTGGCCTTGCATTAAAGGCCCCAGGGTGCCACTTGACCCTCCACCTAGGGGCCTCTGACCCAGCAAACTACCCAGGGGTCCACCTTTTTCCCTATACTGGCGGTAGAGGCCTCAGGGTGCCCCCTGGCCCTCCACCTAGGGGCTTCTGACCCCAGCAAGCTACCCAGGGGTTCACCTCTCTCCCTGGACTTGCAGTAGAGGCCCCAGGGTCCCCCATGGCCCTCCACCCAGGGGCCGCTGACCCCAGCAAGCTACCCAGGGGTCCACCTCTCTTCCTGGACTTGCAGGATATGCCCCAGGGTGCCCCCTGGCCCTCCACCTAGGGGCCTCAGACCCCAGCAAGCTACCCAGGGGTCCAGCTCTCTCCCTGGACTTGCACTAGACGCCCCAGGCTGCCCCCTCGCCCTCCACTTAGGGTCCTCTGACCCCAGCAAGCTACCCAGGGGTCCACCTCTCTGCCTGGACTTGCATGCTAGGCCCCAGCATGCCCTCTGGCCCTCCACCTAGTGGCCTCTGACCCCAGCAAGCTACCCAGGGGTCCACCTCTCTCCCTGGACTTGCAGGATAGGCCCCAGAGTGCCCCCTGGCCCTCCACCTATGGGCTTCTGACCCGAGCAAGCTACCCTGGGGTCCACCTCTCTCCCTGGAGTTTCAGTAGAGGCCCCAGGGTGCCCCCTGACCCTCCACCTAGGGGCCTCAGACCCCAGCAAGCTACCCAGGGGTCCACCTCTTTCCCTGGACTTGCACTAGACGCCCCAGGCTGCCCCCTCGCACTCCACCTATGGGCCTCTGACCCCAGCAAGCTACCCAGGGGTCCACCTTTTTCCCTATACTGGCAGTATAGGCCCCAGGGTGCCCCCTGGCCCTCCACCTAGGGGCTTCTGACCCCAGCAAGCTACCCAGAAGTCCACCTCTCTCCCTGGACTTGCAGAAGAGGCCCCAGAGTGCCCCCTGGCCCTCCACCCAGGGGCCTCTGACTCCAGAAAGCTACCCAGGGGTCCACCTCTCTCCCTGGACTTGCAGTATAGGCCCCAGGGTCCCCCCCCCCCCCCTTGCCCTCCACCTAGGGGCCTCTGAAGCCAGCAAGCTACCCAGGGGTCCACTTCTCTTCCTGGACTTGCAGGATAGGCCCCAGGGTGTCCCCTGGCCCTCCACCTAGGAGACTCTAACCCCAGAAAGCTACCCTGGGGTCTATGTCTCTCCCTGGCCTTGCAGTAAAGGCCCCAGGGTGCCACTTGACCCTCCACCTAGGGGCCTCTGACCCAGCAAACTACCCAGGGGTCCACCTTTTTCCCTATACTGGCAGCAGAGGCCTCAGGGTGCCCCCTGGCCCTCCACCTAGGGGCTTCTGACCCCAGCAAGCTACCCAGGGGTTCACCTCTCTCCCTGGACTTGCAGTAGAGGCCCCAGGGTCCCCCATGGCCCTCCACCCAGGGGCCTCTGACCCCAGCAAGCTACCCAGGGGTCCACCTCTCTTCCTTGACTTGCAGGATAGGCCCCAGGGTGCCCCCTGGCCCTCCACCTAGGGGCCTCAGACCCCAGCAAGCTACCCAGGGGTCCACCTCTCTCCCTGGACTTGCACTAGACGCCCCAGGCTGCCCCTCGCCCTCCACTTAGGGGCCTCTGACCCCAGCAAGCTACCCAGGGGTCCACCTCTCTGCCTGGACTTGCAAGCTAGGCCCCAGCATGCCCTCTGACACTCCACCTAGTGGCCTCTGACCCCAGCAAGCTACCCAGGGGTCCACCTCTCTCCCTGGACTTGCAGGATAGGCCCCTGGGTGCCCCCTGGCCCTCCACCTATGGGTTTCTGACCCGAGCAAGCTACCCTGGGGTCCACCTCTCTCCCTGGACTTTCAGTAGAGGCCCCAGGGTGCCCCCTGGCCCTCCACCTAGGGGCCTCAGACCCCAGCAAGCTACCCAGGGGTCCACCTCTTTCCCTGGACTTGCACTTGACGCCCCAGGCTGCCCCCTCGCTTTCCACTTAGGGGCCTCTGACCCCAGCAAGCTACCCAGGGGTACACCTCTCTGCCTGGACTTGCAGCAGATGCCCCAAGGTGCCCCCCGACCCTCCACCTAGGAGACTCTGACCCCAGCAAGCTACCCAGGGGTCTACTTCTCTCGCTGGACTTGCAGTAAAGGCCCCAGGGTGCCACTTAGCCCTCCACCTAGGGGTCTCTGACCCAGCAAGCTACCCATGGGTCCACCTCTCTCCCTGGACTTGCAGTAGAGGCCCCAGGGTGTCCCCTGGCCCTCCACCTATAAGCCTCTGACCCCAGCAAGCTACCCAGGGGTCCACCTTTTTCCCTATACTGGCAGTATAGGCCCCAGGGTGCCCCCTGGCCCTCCACCTAGGGGCTTCTGAGCCCAGCAAGCTACCCAGGGGTCCACCTCTCTCCCTGGACTTGCACTAGAGGCCCCAGGGTGCCCCCTGGCCCTCCACCAAGGGGCCTCTGACTCCAGAAAGCTACCCAGGGGTCCACCTCTCTCCCTGGACTTGCAGTATAGGCCCCAGGGTCCCCCCCTTGCCCTCCACCTAGGGGCCTCTGAAGCCAGCAAGCTGCCCAGGGGTCCACCTCTCTTCCTGGACTTGCAGGATAGGCCCCAGGGTGCCCCCTGGCCCTCCACCTAGGGGCCTCTGACCCCAGCAAGCTACCCAGGGGTCCAGCTCTCACCCTGGACTTGCAGTAGAGGCCCCAGGGTGTCTCCTGGCCCTCCACCTAGGGGCCTCTGACCCCAGCAAGCTACCCAGGGGTCCTTCTATCTCTCTGGACTCACAGGATAGGCCCCAAGGTGATACTTGGCCCTCCACATAGGGGCCTTTGACCCCAGCAAGCTACACAGGGGTCCAGCTCTCTCCCTGGACTTGCAGTAGAGGCCCCAGGGTGCCCCCTGGCCCTCCACCTAGGGGCCTTTGACCCCAGCAAGCTACCGAGGGGTATACTTCTCTCCCTGGACTTGCATTAGAGGCCCCAGGCTGCCCCCTCGCCCTCCACTTAGGGGCCTCTGACCCCAGCAAGCTACCCAGGGGTCCACCTCTTTGCCTGGACTTTCAGGATAGGCCCCAGCATGCCCCCTGGCCCTCCACCTAGGGGCCTCTGACCCCAGCAAGCTACCCAGGGGTCCACCTCTCTTCCTGGTCTTGCAGTATAGGCCCCAGCATGCCCCCTGGCCCTCCACGTAGGGGCCTCTGACCCCAGCAAGCTACCGAGGGGTATACTTCTCTCCCTGGTCTTGCAGTATAGGCCCCAGGGGCCCCCTGGCCCTCTGTCCCCAGAAAGCTACCCAGGGGTCCAGCTCTCTCTCTCTGGACTTGCAGTAGAGGCACCAGGGTGCCCCATGGCCCACCACCTATGGGCCTATGACCCCAGCAAGCTACCCAGGGGTCCACCTCTCTAACTGGACTTGCAGTAGAGGCCACAGGGTGTCCCCTGGCCCTCCACCTAGGGGCCTCAGACCCCAGCAAGATACCCAGGGGTCCACCTCTCTCCCTGGACTTGCTTTAGACGCCCCAGGCTGCCCCCTCGCCCTCCACTTAGGGGCCTCTGACCCCAGCAAGCTACCCAGGGGTCCACCTCTCTCCCTGGACTTGCAGAATAGGCCCCAGAGTGCCCCCTGGCCCTCCACCTAGGGTCTTCTGACCGCAGCAAGCTACCCAGAGGTCCACCTCTCTCCCTGGACTTGCAGTAGAGGCCCCAGGGTGCCCCCTGGCCCTCCACCCAGGGGCCTCTGACCCCAGCAAGCTACCCAGGGGTCCACCTCTCTCCCTGGACTTGCAGGATAGGCCCCAGGGTGCCCCCTGGCCCCCCACCAAGGGGCCTCTGATCCCAGCAAGCTACCCAGGGGTCCACCTCTCTCCCTGGACTTGCAGTAAAGGCCCCAGGGTGCCCCTTTGCACTCCACCTAGGGGCCTCTGACCCCAGCAAGCTACCCAGGGGTCCACCTCTCTCCTTGGACTTGCAGTATAATCTACAGGGTGCCCCTTTGCCCTCCACCTAGGGGCCTCTGATCCCAGCAAGCTACCCAGGGGTCCTCCTCTCTCCCTGGACTTGCAGGATAGGCCCCAGGGTGCCCTCTTTCCCTCCACCTAGGGGCCTCTGACCCCAGCAAGCTAGCCAGGGGTCCACCTCTCTTCCTGGACTTGCAGGATAGGCCCCAGGGTGCCACTTGGCCCTCCACTTAGGGGCCTTTGACCCCAGCAAGCTACACAGGGTTCCACCTCTCTCCCTGGACTTGCAGTCTAGGCCCCAGGGTGCCCCTTGGCCCTCCACCTAGGGGCCTCTGACCCCAGCATGCTACCCAGGGGTCCTCCTCTCTTCCTGGACTTGCAGGATAGGCCCCAGGTTTCCCCTTGGCCCTCCACCAAGGGGCCTCTGACCCCAGCAAGCTACCCAGGGGTCCACCTCTCTCCTTGGACTTGCAGTATAGGCCCCAGGGTGCCCCTTGGCCCTCCACCTAGGGTCCTCTAACGCCAGCAAGCTACCCAGGGGTACACCTCTCTTCCTGGACTTGCAGGATAGGCCCCAGGGTGCTCTTTGGCCCTCCACTTAGTGTCCTTTGACCCCAGCAAGCTACCTTGGGGTCTACCTCTCTCCTTGGACTTGCCGTATAGGCCCCAAGGTGCCCCCGAACCCCCCACCTAGAGGCCTCTTACCTCAGCAAGCTACCCAGGGGTCCACCTCTCTCCCTGGACTTGCAGTATAGGAACCAGGGTGCCCCCTTTCCCATTTACCTAGCGGCCTCTGACACCAGCAAGCTACCCAGGGGTCTATCTCTCTCCCTGGACTTGCAGTATAGGCCCCAAGGTGCCCCCTAACCCCCCACCTAGAGGCCTCTTACCTCAGCAAGCTACCCAGGGGTCCACCTCTCTCCCTGGACTTGCAGTATAGGAACCAGGGTGCCCCCTTTCCCATTTACCTAGCGGCCTCTGACACCAGCAAGCTACCCAGGGGTCCACCTCTCTCCCTGGACTTGCAGTAGACACCCAAGGGTGCCCCTTGGCCCTCCACCTAGGGGCCTCTGGCTCCAGCAAGCTACCAAGGGGTCCACCTCTCTCCTTGGACTTGTAGTATAGGCCCCAGGGTGACTCCTAGCCCTCCACCTAGGGGCCTCTGACCCCAGCAAGCTACCCAGGGGTCCACCTCTCTTCCTGGACTTGCAGGATAGGCCCCAGGGTGCCCCCTGGCCCTCCACCTAGGGGTCTCTGATCCCAGAAAGCTACCCAGGGGTCCACCACTCTCCTTGGACTTGCAGTATAGGCCCCAGGGTGCCCCCCTTGCCGTCCACCTAGGGGCCTCTGACCCCAGCAAGCTACCCAGGGGTCCAGCTCTCTCCCTGGTCTTGCAGTAGAGGCCCCAGGGTGTCCCCTGGCCCTCCACCTAGGAGCCTTTGACCCCAGCAAGCTAACCAGGGGTCCACCTCTCTCCCTGGACTTGCGGTATAGGCCCCCGGGTGCCCCCCTTGCCTTCCACCTAGGGGCCTCTGACCCCAGCAAGGTACCCAGAGGTCCACCTCTCTCCCTGGACTTGCCATTTAGGCCCCAAGGTGCCCCCCGACACTCCACTTAGGGGCCTCTGACCCCAGCAAGGTACCTAGGTGTCCACCTCTCTTCCTGGACTTGCAGGATAGGCCCCAGGGTGTCCCCTGGCCCTCCACTTAGGAGACTCTGACCCTAGCAAGCTACCCAGGGGTCTACGTCTCTCCCTGGACTTGCAGTAAAGGCCCCAGGGTGCCACTTGGCCCTCCACCTAGGGGCCTCAGACCCCAGCAAGCTACCCTGGGGTCCACCTCTCTCCCTGGACTTGCGGTATAGGCCCCAAGGTGCCCCCTGACCCTCCACCTAGGGGTTCTGACCCCAGCAAGCTACCCAGAGGTCCACCTCTCTTCCTGGAATTGCAGGATAGGCCTCTGGGTGTCCCCTGGCCCTCCACCTAGGGGCCTCAGACCCCAGCAAGCTACTCAGGGGTCCACCTCTCTCCCTGGACTTGCACTAGACGCCCCAGGCTGCCCCCTCGCCCTCCACTTAGGGGCCTCTGACCCCAGCAGGCTACCCAGGGGTCCACCTCTCTGCCTGGACTTGCAAGCTAGGCCCCAGCATGCCCTCTGGCCCTCCACCTAGTGGCCTCTGACGCCAGCAAGCAACCCAGGGGTCCACCTCTCTCCCTGGACTTGCAGGATAGGCCCCAGGGTGCCATCTGGCCCTCCACCTATGGGCCTCAGACCCCAGCATGCTACCCAGGGGTCCACCTCTCTCCCTGGACTTGCATTAGAGGCCCCAGGCTGCCCCCTCGCCCTCCACTTAGGGGCCTCTGACCCCAGCAAGCTACCCAGGGGTCCACCTCTTTGCCTGGACTTGCAGGATAGGCCCCAGCATGCCCCCTGGCCCTCCACCTAGGGGCCTCTGACCCCAGCAAGCTACCCAGGGGTCCACCTCTCTCCCTGGTCTTGCAGTATAGGCCCCAGCATGCCCCCTGGCCCTCCACCTAGGGTCCTCTGACCCCAGCAAGCTACCGAGGGGTATACTTCTCTCCCTGGACTTGCAGTATAGGCCCCAGGGTGCCCCCTGGCCTTCCACCTAGGGGCCTCAGACCCCAGCAAGCTACCCTGGGGTCCACCTCTCTCCCTGGACTTGCGGTATAGGCCCCAAGGTGCCCCCTGACCCTCCACCTAGGGGTTCTGACCCCAGCAAGCTACCCAGAGGTCCACCTCTCTTCCTGGAATTGCAGGATAGGCCTCTGGGTGCCCTTTGGCCCTCCACCTAGGGGCCTTTGACCCCAGCATGCTACCCAGGGGTCCACCTCTCTCCCTGGACTTGCATTAGAGGTCCCAGGGTACCCCCTCTCCCTCCACCTAGGGGCCTTTGACCCCAGCAAGCTAACCTGGGTATCACCTCTCTTCCTGGACTATCAGTATAGGCCCGAGGGTGCACCCCTTGCCCTCCACCTAGGGGCCTCTGACCCCAGCAAGCTACCCAGGGGTCCACCTCTCTCCCCAAACTGGAGGTATAGGCTCCAGGGTTTCCCCTATCCCTTCACCTAGGGGCCTCTGACCCCAGCAAGCTACCCAGGGGTCAGGCTCTCTCTCTGGGCTTGCAGTATAGGCCCCAGGGTGCCCCTTTGCCATTCACCTAGGGGCTTCTGACCACAGCAAGCTACCCAGGGGTCAGGCTCTCTCTCTGGGCTTGCAGTAGAGGCCCCAGGGTGCCCCCCTGACCCTCCACCTAGGGGCTTCTGACCCCAGCAAGCTAGCCAGCAGTACACTTCTCTTCCTGGTCTTGCAGTATAGGCCCCAGGGTGCCCCCTTGCCTTCCACCTAGGGGCCTCTTACCCCAGCAAGCTACCAAGGGGTCTACCCTCTCCCTGGACTTGCCGTATAGGCCCCAAGGTGCCCCTTGACCCTCCACCTAGGGGCCTCTGACCCCAGCAAGCTACCCAGGGGTCCACTTTTCTCCCTGGAGTTTCAGTATTGGCCCCAGGGTGCCCCCTGGCCCTCCACCTAGGGGCCTCAGACCCCTGCAAGCTACCCAGGGGTCCACCTCTCTCCCTGGACTTGCATTAGAGGCCCCAGGCTGCCCCCTCGCCCTTCACTTAGGGGCCTCTGACCCCAGCAAGCTACCCAGGGGTCCAGCTCTTTGCCTGGACTTGCAGGATAGGCCCCAGCATGCCCCCTTGCCCTCCACCTAGGGGCCTCTGACCCCAGCAAGCTACCCAGGGGTCAACCTCTCTCCCTGGTCTTGCCGTATAGGCCCCAAGGTGCCCATTGACCCTCCACCTAGGGGCCTCTGACCCCAGAAAGCTACCGAGGGTTCCACTTCTCTCCCTGGACTTGCAGTATAGGCCCCAGGGGACCCCCTGGCCCTCCACCTATGGGCTTCTGACCCCAGCAAGCTACCCAGGGGTCCAGCTCTCTCTCTCTGGACTTGCAGTAGAGGCACCAGGGTGCCCCATGGCCCACCCCCTATGGGCCTATGACCCCAGCAAGCTACCCAGGGGTCCACCTCTCTCCCTGGACTTGCAGTAGAGGCCACAGGGTGTCCCCTGGCCCTCCACCTAGGGGCCTCAGACCCCAGCAAGCTACTCAGGGGTCCACCTCTCTCCCTGGACTTGCACTAGACGCCCCAGGCTGCCCCCTCGCCCTCCACTTAGGGGCCTCTGACCCCAGCAGGCTACCCAGGGGTCCACCTCTCTGCCTGGACTTTCAAGCTAGGCCCCAGCATGCCCTCTGGCCCTCCACCTAGTGGCCTCTGACCCCAGCAAGCAACCCAGGGGTCCACCTCTCTCCCTGGACTTGCAGGATAGGCCCCAGGGTGCCATCTGGCCCTCCACCTATGGGCCTCAGACCCCAGCATGCTAACCAGGGGTCCACCTCTCTCCCTGGACTTGCATTAGAGGCCCCAGGCTGCCCCCTCGCCCTCCACTTAGGGGCCTCTGACCCCAGCAAGCTACCCAGGGGTCCACCTCTTTGCCTGGACTTGCAGGATAGGCCCCAGCATGCCCCCTGGCCCTCCACCTAGGGGCCTCTGACCCCAGCAAGCTACCCAGGGGTCCACCTCTCTCCCTGGTCTTGCAGTATAGGCCCCAGCATGCCCCCTGGCCCTCCACCTAGGGGCCTCTGACCCCAGCAAGCTACCGAGGGGTATACTTCTCTCCCTGGACTTGCAGTATAGGCCCCAGGGTGCCCCCTGGCCCTCCACCTAGGGGCCTCTGACCCCAGCAAGCTACCCAGGGGTCCACTTCTCTCCCTGGAATTTCAGTAGAGGCCCCAGGGTGCCCCCTGGCCCTCCACCTAGGGGCCTCAGACCCAAGCAAGCTACCCAGGGGTCCACCTCTCTCCCTGGACTTGCCGTATAGGCCCCAAGGTGCCCATTGACCCTCCACCTAGGGGCTTCTGACCCCAGAAAGCTACCGAGGGGTCCACTTCTCTCCCTGGACTTGCAGTATAGGCCCCAGGGGACCCCCTGGCCCTCCACCTATGGGCTTCTGACCCCAGCAAGCTACCCAGGGGTCCAGCTCTCTCTCTCTGGACTTGCAGTAGAGGCACCAGGGTGCCCCATGGCCCACCACCTATGGGCCTATGACCCAGCAAGCTACCCAGGGATCCACCTCTCTCCCTGGACTTGCAGTAGAGGCCACAGGGTGTCCCCTGGCCCTCCACCTAGGGGCCTCAGACCCCAGCAAGCTACCCAGGGGTCCACCTCTCTCCCTGGACTATCACTAGACGCCCCAGGCTGCCCCCTCGCCCTCCACTTAGGGGCCTCTGACCCCAGCAAGCTACCCAGGGGTCCACCTCTCTGCCTGGACTTGCAAGCTAGGCCCCAGCATGCCCTCTGGCCCTCCACCTAGTGGCCTCTGACCCCAGCAAGCAACCCAGGGGTCCACCTCTCTCCCTGGACTTGCAGGATAGGCCCCAGGGTGCCCCCTGGCCCTCCACCTATGGGCCTCTGGCCCCAGCAAGCTACCCTGGGGTCCACCTCTCTACCTGGAGTTTAAGTAGAGGCTCCAGGGTGCCCCCTGGCCCTCCACCCAGGGGCCTCTGACCCCAGCAAGCTACCCAGGGGCCCACCTCTCTCCCTGGACTTGCATTATAGGCCCCAGGGTGCCCCCTGGCCCCCCACCTAGGGGCTTCTGATCCCAGCAAGCTACCCAGGGGTCCAGCTCTCTCCCTGGACTTGCACTAGACGCCCCAGGCTGCCCCCTCGCACTCCACTTAGGGGCCTCTGACCCCAGCAAGCTACCCAGGGGTACACCTCTCTGCCTGGACTTGCATTAGAGGCCCCAAGGTGCCCCCCGACCCTCCACCTACGGGCCTCTGACCCCAGCAAGCTACCCAGGGTTCCACTTCTCTTCCTGGACTTGCAGGATAGGCCCCAGGGTGTCCCCTGGCCCTCAACCTAGGAGACTCTGACCCCAGAAAGCTACCCAGGGGTCTATGTCTCTCCCTGGACTTGCAGTAAAGGCCCCAGGGTGCCACTTGTCCCTCCACCTAGGGGCCTCTGACCCAGCAAACTACCCAGGGGTCCACCTTTTTCCCTATACTGGCAGTAGAGGCCTCAGGGTGCCCCCTGGCCCTCCACCTAGGGGCTTCTGACCCCAGCAAGCTACCCAGGGGTCCACCTCTCTCCCTGGACTTGCAGTAGAGGCCCCAGGGTCCCCCATGGCCCTCCACCCAGGGGCCTCTGACCCCAGCAAGCTACCCAGGGGTCCACCTCTCTTCCTGGACTTGCAGGATAGGCCCCAGGGTGCCCCCCGACCCTCCACCTAGGGGCCTCTGACCCCAGCAAGCTACCCAGGGGTCCACCTCTCTTCCTGGACTTGCAGGATAGGCCCCAGGGTGTCCCCTGGCCCTCCACCTAGGAGACTCTGACCCCAGCAAGCTACCCAGGGGTCTACGTCTCTCGCTGGACTTGCAGTAAAGGCCCCAGGGTGCCACTTGGCCCTCCACCTAGGGGCCTCTGTCCCAGCAAGCTACCCATGGGTCCACCTCTCTCCCTGGACTTGCAGTAGAAGCCCCAGGGTGTACCCTGGCCCTCCACCTATGGGCCTCCGATCCCAGCAAGCTACCCAGGGGTCCACCTTTTTCCCTATACTGGCAGTATAGGCCCCAGGGTGCCCCCTGGCCCTCCACCTAGGGGCTTCTGACCCCAGCAAGCTACCCAGGGGTCCACCTCTCTCCCTGGACTTGCAGTAGAGGCCCCAGGGTGCCCCCTGGCCCTCCACCCAGGGGCCTTTAACTCCAGAAAGCTACCCAGGGGTCCACCTCTCTCCCTGGACTTGCAGTATAGGCCCCAGGGTCCCCCCTGGCCCTCCACCTAGGGGCCTCAGACCCCAGCAAGCTACCCAGGGGTCCACCTCTCTCCCTGGACTTGCACTAGACGCCCCAGGCTTCCCCCTCGCCCTCCACTTAGGGGCCTCTGACCCCAGCAAGCTACCCAGGGGTCCACCTCTCTGCTTGGACTTGCAAGCTAGGCCCCAGCATGCCCTCTGGCCCTCCACCTAGTGGCCTCTGACCCCAGCAAGCTACCCAGGGGTCCACCTCTTTCCCTGGACTTGCAGGATAGGCCCCAGGGTGCCCCCTGGCCCTCCACCTATGGGCTTCTGACCCGAGCAAGCTACCCTGGGGTCCACCTCTCTCCCTGGAGTTTCAGTAGAGGCCCCAGGGTGCCCCCTGGCCCTCCACCTAGGGGCCTCAGACCCCAGCAATCTACCCAGGGGTCCACCTCTTTCCCTGGACTTGCACTAGACCCCCAGGCTGCCCCCTCGCACTCCACTTAGGGGCCTCTGACCCCAGCAAGCTACTCAGGGGTACACCTCTCTGCCTGGACTTGCAGCAGATGCCCCAAGGTGCCCCCCGACCCTCCACCTAGGGGCCTCTGACCCCAGCAAGCTACCCAGGGGTCCACCTCTCTTCCTGGACTTGCAGGATACGCCCCAGGGTGTCCCCTGGCCCTCCACCTATGAGACTCTGACCACAGCAAGCTACCCAGGGGTCTACGTCTCTCGCTGGACTTGCAGTAAAGGCCCCAGGGTGCCACTTAGCCCTCCACCTAGGGGCCTCTGACCCAGCAAGCTACCCATGGGTCCACCTCTCTCCCTGGACTTGCAGTAGAGGCCCCAGGGTGTCCCCTGGCCCTCCACCTATGGGCCTCTGACCCCAGCAAGCTACCCAGGGGTCCACCTTTTTCCCTATACTGGCAGTATAGGCCCCAGGGTGCCCCCTGGCCCTCCACCTAGGGGCTTCTGACCCCAGCAAGCTACCCAGGGGTCCACCTCTCTCCCTGGACTTGCAGTAGAGGCCCCAGGGTGCCCCCTGGCCCTCCACCCAGGGGTCTCTGACTCCAGAAAGCTACCCAGGGGTCCACCTCTCTCCCTGGACTTGCAGTATAGGCCCCAGGGTCCCCCCCTTGCCCTCCACCTAGGGGCCTCTGACTCCAGAAAGCTACCCAGGGGTCCACCTCTCTCCCTGGACTTGCAGTATAGGCCCCAGGGTCCCCCCTGGCCCTCCACCTAGGGGCCTCTGACCCCAGCAAGCTACCCAGGGGTCCACCTCTTTCACTGGACTTGCAGGATAGGCCCCAGGGTGCCCCTTGGCCCTCCACCTAGGGGCCTCATACCCCATCAAGCTACCCAGGGGTCCACCTCTCTCCCTGGACTTGCAAGATAGGCCCCAGGGGGCCCCCTGGCCCTCCACCTATGGGCCTCTGACCCCAGCAAGCTACCCTGGGGTCCACCTCTCTCCCTGGAGTTTCAGTGGAGGCCCAAGCACGCCCCCTGGCACTCCACCTAGGGGCATATGACCCCAGCAAGCTACCCAGCGGTCAAGCTCTCTCTCTCTGGACTTACAGTAGAGGCCCCAGGGTGCCCCATGGCCCTCCACCTAGGGGCCTCTGACCCCAGCAAGCTACCCAGGGGTCCAGCTCTCTCCCTGGACTTGCAAGATAGGCCCCAGGGTGCCCTTTGGCCCTCCACCTAGAGGCCTCTGACCCCAGCAAGCTACCCAGGGGTCCACCTCTCTCCTTGTACTTGCAGTATAGGCCCCAGGGTGCCCCCTGGCCCTCCACCTAGGGGCCTCTGACCCCAGCAAGCTACCAAGGGGTCCACCTCTCTCCCTGGAGTTTTAGTATTGGCCCCAGGGTGCCCCTGGCCCTCCACCTAGGGGCCTCAGACCCCAGCAAGCTACCCAGGGGTCCACCGCTCTCCCTGGACTTGCATTAGAGGCCCCAGGATGCCCCCTCGCCCTCCACTTAGGGGCCTCTGACCCCAGCAAGCTACCCAGGGGTCCACCTCTATGCCTGGACTTGCAGGATAGGCCCAAGCATGCCCACTGGCCCTCCACCTAGGGGCCTCTGACCCCAGCAAGCTACCCAGGGGTCCACCTCTCTCCCTGGTCTTGCAGTATAGGCCCCAGCATGCCCCCGTGGCCCTCCACCTAGGGGCGTCTGACCCCAGCAAGCTACCCAGGGGTCCACTTCTCTCCCTGGACTTGCAGTATAGGCCCCAGGGTGCCCCCTGGCCCTCCACCTAGGGGCCTCTGACCCTAGTAAGCTACCCAGGGGTCCACTTCTCTCCCTGGAGTTTCAGTAGAGGTCCCAGGGTGCCCCCTGACCCTCCACCTAGGAGCCTCAGACCCAAGCAAGCTACCCAGGGGTCCACCTCTCTCCCTGGACTTGCCGTATAGACACAAAGGTGCCCATTGACCCTCCACCTAGGGGCTTCTGACCCCAGAAAGCTACCGAGGGGTCCACTTCTCTCCCTTGACTTGCAGTATAGGCCCCAGGGGACCCCTTGGCCCTCCACCTATGGGCCTCTGACCCCAGCAAGCTACCCTGGGGTCCACCTCTCTCCCTGGAGTTTCAGTAGAGGCCCCAGCACGCCCCCTGGCCCTCCACCTAGGGGCATATGACCCCAGCAAGCTACCCAGGGGTCCAGCTCTCTCTCTCTGGACCTACAGTACAGGCCCCAGGGTGCCCCATGGCCCTCCACCTAGGGGCCTCTGACCCCAGCAAGCTACCCAGGGGTCCACCTCTCTCCCTAAACTGGAGATATAGGCTCCAGGGTGCCCCCTATCCCTTCACCTAGGGGCCTCTGACCCCAGCAAGCTACCCAGGGGTCCACGTCTCTCCCTGGACTTGCAGTATAGGCCCCAGGGTGCCCCCTTGCCATTCACCTAGGATCCTCTGACCCCAACAAGCTACCCAGGGGTCCACCTCTCTCCCTGGACTTGCCGTATAGGCCCCAAGGTGCCCCTTGACCCTCCACCTAGGGGCCTCTGACCCCAGCAAGCTACCGAGGGGTCCACTACTCTCCCTGGACTTGCAGTATAGGCCCCAGGGTGCCCCCTGGCCCTCCACCTAGGGGCCTCTGACCCCAGCAAGCTACCCAGGTGTCCACCTCTCTCCCTGGAGTTTCAGTATTGGCCCCAGGGTGCCCCCTGGCCCTCCACCTAGGGGCCTCAGACCCCAGCAAGCTACCGAGGGGTATACTTCTCTCCCAGGACTTGCATTAGAGGCCCCAGGCTGCCCCCTCGCCCTCCACTTAGGGGCCTCTGACCCCAGCAAGCTACCCAGGGGTCCACCTCTTTGCCTGGACTTTCAGGATAGGCCCCAGCATGCCCCCTGGCCCTCCACCTAGGGGCCTCTGACCCCAGCAAGCTACCCAGGGGTCCACCTCTCTTCCTGGTCTTGCAGTATAGGCCCCAGCATGCACCCTGGCCCTCCACGTAGGGGCCTCTGACCCCAGCAAGCTACCGAGGGGTATACTTCTCTCCCTGGACTTGCAGTATAGGCCCCAGGGGGCCCCCTGGCCCTCTGTCCCCAGAAAGCTACCCAGGGGTCCAGCTCTCTCTCTCTGGACTTGCAGTAGAGGCACCAGGGTGCCCCATGGCCCACCACCTATGGGCCTATGACCCCAGCAAGCTACCCAGGGGTCCACCTCTCTGCCTGGACTTGCAAGCTAGGCCCCAGCATGCCCTCTGGCCCTCCACCTAGTGGCCTCTGACCCCAGCAAGCAACCCAGGGGTCCACCTCTTTCCCTGGACTTGCAGGATAGGCCCCAGGGTGCCCCCTGGCCCTCCACCTATGGGCCTCTGGCCCCAGCAAGCTACCCTGGGGTACACCTCTCTCCCTGGAGTTTCAGTAGAGGCCCCAGGGTGCCCCCTGGCCCTCCACCCAGGGGCCTCTGACCCCAGCAAGCTACCCAGGGGCCCACCTCTCTCCCTGGACTTGCAGGATAGGCCCCAGGGTGCCCCCTGGCCCCCCACCTAGGGGCTTCTGATCCCAGCAAGCTACCCAGGGGTCCAGCTCTCTCCCTGGACTTGCACTAGACGCCCCAGGCTGCCCCCTCGCACTCCACTTAGGGGCCTCTGACCCCAGCAAGCTACCTAGGGGTACACCTCTCTGCCTGGACTTGCAGCAG
This sequence comes from Danio rerio, assembly GCF_052040795.2. Classification (NCBI taxonomy): domain Eukaryota; kingdom Metazoa; phylum Chordata; class Actinopteri; order Cypriniformes; family Danionidae; genus Danio; species Danio rerio. The sequence continues at coordinate 54,238,880 of NC_141027.1, forward strand.
AGGCCCCAAGGTGCCCCCCGACCCTCCACCTAGCGGCCTCTGACCCCAGCAAGCTACCCAGGGGTCCACTTCTCTTCCTGGACTTGCAGGATAGGCCCCAGGGTGTCCCCTGGCCCTCCACCTAGGAGACTCTGACCCCAGAAAGCTACCCAGGGGTCCACGTCTCTCCCTGGACTTGCAGTATAGGCCCCAGGGTGCCCCCTTGCCATTCACCTAGGATCCTCTGACCCCAACAAGCTACCCAGGGGTCCACCTCTCTCCCTGGACTTGCCGTATAGGCCCCAAGGTGCCCCTTGACCCTCCACCTAGGGGCCTCTGACCCCAGCAAGCTACCGAGGGGTCCACTACTCTCCCTGGACTTGCAGTATAGGCCCCAGGGTGCCCCCTGGCCCTCCACCTAGGGGCCTCTGACCCCAGCAAGCTACCCAGGTGTCCACCTCTCTCCCTGGAGTTTCAGTATTTGCCCCAGGGTGCCCCCTGGCCCTCCACCTAGGGGCCTCAGACCCCAGCAAGCTACCGAGGGGTATACTTCTCTCCCAGGACTTGCATTAGAGGCCCCAGGCTGCCCCCTCGCCCTCCACTTAGGGGCCTCTGACCCCAGCAAGCTACCCAGGGGTCCACCTCTTTGCCTGGACTTTCAGGATAGGCCCCAGCATGCCCCCTGGCCCTCCACCTAGGGGCCTCTGACCCCAGCAAGCTACCCATGGGTCCACCTCTCTCCCTGGACTTGCAGTAGAGGCCCCAGGGTGTCCCCTGGCCCTCCACCTATGGGCCTCTGACCCCAGCAAGCTACCCAGGGGTCTACCTTTTTCCCTATACTGGCAGTATAGGCCCCAGGGTGCCCCCTGGCCCTCCACCTAGGGGCTTCTGACCCCAGCAAGCTACCCAGGGGTCCACCTCTCTCCCTGGACTTGCAGTAGAGGCCCCAGGGTGCCCCCTGGCCCTCCACCCAGGGGCCTCTGACTCCAGAAAGCTACCCAGGGGTCCACCTCTCTCCCTGGACTTGCAGTATAGGCCCCAGGGTCCCCCCCTTGCCCTCCACCTGGGGCCTCTGAAGCCAGCAAGCTACCCAGGGGTCCACCTCTCTTCCTGGACTTGCCGTATAGGCCCCAAGGTGCCCCTTGACCCTCCACCTAGGGGCCTCTGACCCCAGCAAGCTACCGAGGGGTCCACTACTCTCCCTGGACTTGCAGTATAGGCCCCAGGGTGCCCCCTCGCCCTCCACCTAGGGGCCTCTGACCCCAGCAAGCTACCCAGGTGTCCACCTCTCTCCCTGGAGTTTCAGTATTGGCCCCAGGGTGCCCCCTGGCCCTCCACCTAGGGGCCTCAGACCCCAGCAAGCTACCGAAGGGTATACTTCTCTCCCTGGACTTGCATTAGAGGCCCCAGGCTGCCCCCTCGCCCTCCACTTAGGGGCCTCTGACCCCAGCAAGCTACCCAGGGGTCCACCTCTTTGCCTGGACTTTCAGGATAGGCCCCAGCATGCCCCCTGGCCCTCCACCTAGGGGCCTCTGACCCCAGCAAGCTACCCAGGGGTCCACCTCTCTTCCTGGTCTTGCAGTATAGGCCCCAGCATGCCCCCTGGCCCTCCACGTAGGGGCCTCTGACCCCAGCAAGCTACCGAGGGGTATACTTCTCTCCCTGGACTTGCAGTATAGGCCCCAGGGGGCCCCCTGGCCCTCTGTCCCCAGAAAGCTACCCAGGGGTCCAGCTCTCTCTCTCTGGACTTGCACTAGACGCCCCAGGCTGCCCCCTCGCACTCCACTTAGGGGCCTCTGACCCCAGCAAGCTACCCAGGGGTACACCTCTCTGCCTGGACTTGCAGCAGAGGCCCCAAGGTGCCCCCCGACCCTCCACCTAGGGGCCTCTGACCCCAGCAAGCTACCCAGGGGACCACTTCTCTTCCTGGACTTGCAGGATAGGCCCCAGGGTGTCCCCTGGCCCTCCACCTAGGAGACTCTGACCCCAGAAAGCTACCCAGGGGTCTATGTCTCTCCCTGGACTTGCAGTAAAGGCCCCAGGGTGCCACTTGGCCCTCCACCTAGGGGCCTCTGACCCAGCAAACTACCCAGGGGTCCACCTTTTTCCCTATACTGGCAGTAGAGGCCTCAGGGTGCCCCCTGGCCCTCCACCTAGGGGCTTCTGACCCCAGCAAGCTACCCAGGGGTCCACCTCTCTCCCTGGACTTGCAGTAGAGGCCCCAGGGTCCCCCCTGGCCCTCCACCCAGGGGCCTCTGACCCCAGCAAGCTACCCAGGGGTCCACCTCTCTTCCTGGACTTGCAGGATAGGCCCCAGGGTGCCCCCTGGCCCTCCACCTAGGGGCCTCAGACCCCAGCAAGCTACCCAGGGGTCCACCTCTCTCCCTGGACTTGCATTAGACGGCCCAGGCTGCAACCTCGCGCTCCACTTAGGGGCCTCTGACCCCAGCAAGCTACCCAGGGGTCCACTTCTCTTCTTGGACTTGCAAGCTAGGCCCCAGCATGCCCTCTGGCCCTCCACCTAGTGGCCTCTGACCCCAGCAAGCTACCCAGGGGTCCACCTCTCTCCCTGGACTTGCAGGATAGGCCCCAGGGTGCCCCCTGGCCCTCCACCTATGGGCTTCTGACCCGAGCAAGCTACCCTGGGGTCCACCTCTCTCCCTGGAGTATCAGTAGAGGCCCCAGGGTGCCCCCTGGCCCTCCACCTAGGGGCCTCAGACACCAGCAAGCTACCCAGGGGTCCACCTCTTTCCCTGGACTTGCACTAGACGCCCCAGGCTGCCCCCTCGCACTCCACTTAGGGGCCTCTGACCCCAGCAAGCTACCCAGGGGTACACCTCTCTGCCTGGACTTGCAGCAGATGCCCCAAGGTGCCCCCCGACCCTCCACCTAGGGGCCTCTGACCCCAGCAAGCTACCCAGGGGTCCACCTCTCTTCCTGGACTTGCAGGATAGGCCCCAGGGTGTCCCCTGGCCCTCCACCTAGGAGACTCTGACCCCAGCAAGCTACCCAGGGGTCTACGTCTCTCGCTGGACTTGCAGTAAAGGCCCCAGGGTGCCACTTGGCCCTCCACCTAAGGGCCTCTGACCCAGCAAGCTACCCATGGGTCCACCTCTCTCCCTGGACTTGCAGTAGAGGCCCCAGGGTGTCCCCTGGCCCTCCACCTATGGGCCTCTGACCCCAGCAAGCTACCCAGGGGTCCACCTTTTTCCCTATACTGGCAGTATAGGCCCCAGGGTGCCCCCTGGCCCTCCACCTAGGGGCTTCTGACCCCAGCAAGCTACCCAGGGGTCCACCTCTCTCCCTGGACTTGCAGTAGAGGCCCCAGGGTGCCCCCTGGCCCTCCACCCAGGGGCCTCTGACTCCAGAAAGCTACCCAGGGGTCCACCTCTCTCCCTGGACTTGCAGTATAGGCCCCAGGGTCCCCCCCTTGCCCTCCACCTAGGGGCCTCTGAAGCCAGCAAGCTACCCAGGGGTCCACCTCTCTTCCTGGACTTGCCGTATAGGCCCCAAGGTGCCCCTTGACCCTCCACCTAGGGGCCTCTGACCCCAGCAAGCTAGCGAGGGGTCCACTACTCTCCCTGGACTTGCAGTATAGGCCCCAGGGTGCCCCCTGGCCCTCCACCTAGGGGCCTCTGACCCCAGCAAGCTACCCAGGTGTCCACCTCTCTCCCTGGAGTTTCAGTATTGGCCCCAGGGTGCCCCCTGGCCCTCCACCTAGGGGCCTCAGACCCCAGCAAGCTACCGAGGGGTATACTTCTCTCCCTGGACTTGCATTAGAGGCCCCAGGTTGCCCCCTCGCCCTCCACTTAGGGGCCTCTTACCCCAGCAAGCTACCCAGGGGTCCACCTCTTTGCCTGGACTTTCAGGATAGGCCCCAGCATGCCCCCTGGCCCTCCACCTAGGGGCCTCTGACCCCAGCAAGCTACCCAGGGGTCCACCTCTCTTCCTGGTCTTGCAGTATAGGCCCCAGCATGCCCCCTGGCCCTCCACGTAAGGGCCTCTGACCCCAGCAAGCTACCGAGGGGTATACTTCTCTCCCTGGACTTGCAGTATAGAACCCAGGGGGCCCCCTGGCCCTCTGTCCCCAGAAAGCTAACCAGGGGTCCAGCTCTCTCTCTCTGGACTTGCAGTAGAGGCACCAGGGTGCCCCATGGCCCACCACCTATGGGCTTCTGACCCGAGCAAGCTACCCTGGGGTCCACCTCTCTCCCTGGAGTTTCAGTAGAGGCCCTAGGGTGCCCCCTGGCCCTCCACCTAGGGGCCTCAGACCCCAGCAATCTACCCAGGGGTCCACCTCTTTCCCTGGACTTGCACTAGACCCCCAGGCTGCCCCCTCGCACTCCACTTAGGGGCCTCTGACCCCAGCAAGCTACTCAGGGGTACACCTCTCTGCCTGGACTTGCAGCAGATGCCCCAAGGTGCCCCCCGACCCTCCACCTAGGGGCCTCTGACCCCAGCAAGCTACCCAGGGGTCCACCTCTCTTCCTGGACTTGCAGGATACGCCCCAGGGTGTCCCCTGGCCCTCCACCTATGAGACTCTGACCCCAGCAAGCTACCCAGGGGTCTACGTCTCTCGCTGGACTTGCAGTAAAGGCCCCAGGGTGCCACTTAGCCCTCCACCTAGGGGCCTCTGACCCAGCAAGCTACCCATGGGTCCACCTCTCTCCCTGGACTTGCAGTAGAGGCCCCAGGGTGTCCCCTGGCCCTCCACCTATGGGCCTCTGACCCCAGCAAGCTACCCAGGGGTCCACCTTTTTCCCTATACTGGCAGTATAGGCCCCAGGTTGCCCCCTGGCCCTCCACCTAGGGGCTTCTGACCCCAGCAAGCTACCCAGGGGTCCACCTCTCTCCCTGGACTTGCAGTAGAGGCCCCAGGGTGCCCCCTGGCCCTCCACCCAGGGGTCTCTGACTCCAGAAAGCTACCCAGGGGTCCACCTCTCTCCCTGGACTTGCAGTATAGGCCCCAGGGTCCCCCCCTTGCCCTCCACCTAGGGGCCTCTGACTCCAGAAAGCTACCCAGGGGTCCACCTCTCTCCCTGAACTTGCAGTTTAGGCCCCAGGGTCCCCCCTGGCCCTCCACCTAGGGGCCTCTGACCCCAGCAAGCTACCCAGGGGTCCACCTCTTTCACTGGACTTGCAGGATAGGCCCCAGGGTGCCCCTTGGCCCTCCACCTAGGGGCTTCATACCCCATCAAGCTACCCAGGGGTCCACCTCTCTCCCTGGACTTGCAAGATAGGCCCCAGGGGGCCCCCTGGCCTTCCACCTATGGGCCTCTGACCCCAGCAAGCTACCCTGGGGTCCACCTCTCTCCCTGGAGTTTCAGTAGAGGCCCCAGCACGCCCCCTGGCACTCCACCTAGGGGCATATGACCCCAGCAAGCTACCCAGCGGTCAAGCTCTCTCTCTCTGGACTTAAAGTAGAGGCCCCAGGGTGCCCCATGGCCCTCCACCTAGGGGCCTCTGACCCCAGCAAGCTACCCAGGGGTCCACCTCTCTCCCTGGACTTGCAAGATAGGCCCCAGGGTGCCCTTTGGCCCTCCACCTAGAGGCCTCTGACCCCAGCAAGCTACCCAGGGGTCCACCTCTCTCCTTGTACTTGCAGTATAGGCCCCAGGGTGCCCCCTGGCCCTCCACCTAGGGGCCTCTGACCCCAGCAAGCTACCAAGGGGTCCACCTCTCTCCCTGGAGTTTTAGTATTGGCCCCAGGGTGCCCCTGGCCCTCCACCTAGGGGCCTCAGACCCCAGCAAGCTACCCAGGGGTCCACCGCTCTCCCTGGACTTGCATTAGAGGCCCCAGGATGCCCCCTCGCCCTCCACTTAGGGGCCTCTGACCCCAGCAAGCTACCCAGGGGTCCACCTCTATGCCTGGACTTGCAGGATAGGCCCCAGCATGCCCACTGGCCCTCCACCTAGGGGCCTCTGACCCCAGCAAGCTACCCAGGGGTCCACCTCTCTCCCTGGTCTTGCAGTATAGGCCCCAGCATGCCCCCTGGCCCTCCACCTAGGGGCCTCTGACCCCAGCAAGCTACCCAGGGGTCCACTTCTCTCCCTGGACTTGCAGTATAGGCCCCAGGGTGCCCCCTGGCCCTCCACCTAGGGGCCTCAGACCCTAGTAAGCTACCCAGGGGTCCACTTCTCTCCCTGGAGTTTCAGTAGAGGCCCCAGGGTGCCCCCTGACCCTCCACCTAGGAGCCTCAGACCCAAGCAAGCTACCCAGGGGTCCACCTCTCTCCCTGGACTTGCCGTATAGACACAAAGGTGCCCATTGACCCTCCACCTAGGGGCTTCTGACCCCAGAAAGCTACCGAGGGGTCCACTTCTCTCCCTTGACTTGCAGTATAGGCCCCAGGGGGCCCCCTGGCCCTCCACCTATGGGCCTCTGACCCCAGCAAGCTACCCTGGGGTCCACCTCTCTCCCTGGAGTTTCAGTAGAGGCCCCAGCACGCCCCCTGGCCCTCCACCTAGGGGCATATGACCCCAGCAAGCTACCCAGGGGTCCAGCTCTCTCTCTCTGGACTTACAGTACAGGCCCCAGGGTGCCCCATGGCCCTCCACCTAGGGGCCTCTGACCCCAGCAAGCTACCCAGGGGTCCACCTCTCTCCCTAAACTGGAGATATAGGCTCCAGGGTGCCCCCTATCCCTTCACCTAGGGGCCTCTGACCCCAGCAAGCAACCCAGGGGTCCACGTCTCTCCCTGGACTTGCAGTATAGGCCCCAGGGTGCCCCCTTGCCATTCACCTAGGATCCTCTGACCCCAACAAGCTACCCAGGGGTCCACCTCTCTCCCTGGACTTGCCGTATAGGCCCCAAGGTGCCCCTTGACCCTCCACCTAGGGGCCTCTTACCCCAGCAAGCTACCGAGGGGTCCACTACTCTCCCTGGACTTGCAGTATAGGCCCCAGGGTGCCCCCTGGCCCTCCACCTAGGGGCCTCTGACCCCAGCAAGCTACCCAGGTGTCCACCTCTCTCCCTGGAGTTTCAGTATTGGCCCCAGGGTGCCCCCTGGCCCTCCACCTAGGGGCCTCAGACCCCAGCAAGCTACCGAGGGGTATACTTCTCTCCCAGGACTTGCATTAGAGGCCCCAGGCTGCCCCCTCGCCCTCCACTTAGGGGCCTCTGACCCCAGCAAGCTACCCAGGGGTCCACCTCTCTCCTTGTACTTGCAGTATAGGCCCCAGGGTGCCCCCTGGCCCTCCACGTAGGGGCCTCTGACCCCAGCAAGCTACCAAGGGGTCCACCTCTCTCCCTGGAGTTTTAGTATTGGCCCCAGGGTGCCCCTGGCCCTCCACCTAGGGGCCTCAGACCCCAGCAAGCTACCCAGGGGTCCACCGCTCTCCCTGGACTTGCATTAGAGGCCCCAGGATGCCCCCTCGCCCTCCACTTAGGGGCCTCTGACCCCAGCAAGCTACCCAGGGGTCCACCTCTATGCCTGGACTTGCAGGATAGGCCCCAGCATGCCCACTGGCCCTCCACCTAGGGGCCTCTGACCCCAGCAAGCTACCCAGGGGTCCACCTCTCTCCCTGGTCTTGCAGTATAGGCCCCAGCATGCCCCCTGGCCCTCCACCTAGGGGCCTCTGACCCCAGCAAGCTACCCAGGGGTCCACTTCTCTCCCTGGACTTGCAGTATAGGCCCCAGGGTGCCCCCTGGCCCTCCACCTAGGGGCCTCTGACCCTAGTAAGCTACCCAGGGGTCCACTTCTCTCCCTGGAGTTTCAGTAGAGGCCCCAGGGTGCCCCCTGACCCTCCACCTAGGAGCCTCAGACCCAAGCAAGCTACCCAGGGGTCCACCTCTCTCCCTGGACTTGCCGTATAGACACAAACTTGCCCATTGACCCTCCACCTAGGGGCTTCTGACCCCAGAAAGCTCCCGAGGGGTCCACTTCTCTCCCTTGACTTGCAGTATAAGCCCCAGGGGGCCCCCTGGCCCTCCACCTATGGGCCTCTGACCCCAGCAAGCTACCCTGGGGTCCACCTCTCTCCCTGGAGTTTCAGTAGAGGCCCCAGCACGCCCCCTGGCCCTCCACCTAGGGGCATATGACCCCAGCAAGCTACCCAGGGGTCCAGCTCTCTCTCTCTGGACTTACAGTACAGGCCCCAGGGTGCCCCATGGCCCTCCACCTAGGGGCCTCTGACCCCAGCAAGCTACCCAGGGGTCCACCTCTCTCCCTAAACTGGAGATATAGGCTCCAGGGTGCCCCCTATCCCTTCACCTAGGGGCCTCTGACCCCAGCAAGCTACCCAGGGGTCCACGTCTCTCCCTGGACTTGCAGTATAGGCCCCAGGGTGCCCCCTTGCCATTCACCTAGGATCCTCTGACCCCAACAAGCTACCCAGGGGTCCACCTCTCTCCCTGGACTTGCCGTATAGGCCCCAAGGTGCCCCTTGACCCTCCACCTAGGGGCCTCTGACCCCAGCAAGCTACCGAGGGGTCCACTACTCTCCCTGGACTTGCAGTATAGGCCCCAGGGTGCCCCCTGGCCCTCCACCTAGGGGCCTCTGACCCCAGCAAGCTACCCAGGTGTCCACCTCTCTCCCTGGAGTTTCAGTATTGGCCCCAGGGTGCCCCCTGGCCCTCCACCTAGGGGCCTCAGACCCCAGCAAGCTACCGAGGGGTATACTTCTCTCCCAGGACTTGCATTAGAGGCCCCAGGCTGCCCCCTCGCCCTCCACTTAGGGGCCTCTGACCCCAGCAAGCTACCCAGGGGTCCACCTCTTTGCCTGGACTTTCAGGATAGGCCCCAGCATGCCCCCTGGCCCTCCACCTAGGGGCCTCTGACCCCAGCAAGCTACCCAGGGGTCCACCTCTCTTCCTGGTCTTGCAGTATAGGCCCCAGCATGCCCCCTGGCCCTCCACGTAGGGGCCTCTGACCCCAGCAAGCTACCGAGGGGTATACTTCTCTCCCTGGACTTGCAGTATAGGCCCCAAGGGGCCCCCTGGCCCTCTGTCCCGAGAAAGCTACCCAGGGGTCCAGCTCTCTCTCTCTGGACTTGCAGTAGAGGCACCAGGGTGCCCCATGGCCCACCACCTATGGGCCTATGACCCCAGCAAGCTACCCAGGGGTCCACCTCTCTCCCTGGACTTGCAGTAGAGGCCACAGGGTGTCCCCTGGCCCTCCACCTAGGGGCCTCAGACCCCAGCAAGCTACCCAGGGGTCCACCTCTCTCCCTGGTCTTGCAGTATAGGCCCCAGCATGCCCTCTGTCCCTCCACCTAGTGGCCTCTGACCCCAGCAAGCAACCCAGGGGTCCACCTCTTTCCCTGGACTTGAAGGATAGGCCCCAGGGTGCCCCCAGGCCCTCCACCTATGGGCCTCTGGCCCCAGCAAGCTACCCTGGGGTCCACCTCTCTCACTGGAGTTTCAGTAGAGGCCCCAGGGTGCCCCCTGGCCCTCCACCCAGGGGCCTCTGACCCCAGCAAGCTACCCAGGGGCCCACCTCTCTCCCTGGACTTGCAGGATAGGCCCCAGGGTGCCCCCTGGCCCCCCACCTAGGGGCTTCTGATCCCAGCAAGCTACCCAGGGGTCCAGCTCTCTCCCTGGACTTGCACTAGACGCCCCAGGCTGCCCCCTCGCACTCCACTTAGGGGCCTCTGACCCCAGCAAGCTACCCAGGGGTACACCTCTCTGCCTGGACTTGCAGCAGAGGCCCCAAGGTGCCCCCCGACCCTCCACCTAGGGGCCTCTGACCCCAGCAAGCTACCCAGGGGTCCACTTCTCTTCCTGGACTTGCAGGATAGGCCCCAGGGTGTCCCCTGGCCCTCCACCTAGGAGACTCTGACCCCAGAAAGCTACCCAGGGGTCTATGTCTCTCCCTGGACTTGCAGTAAAGGCCCCAGGGTGCCACTTGGCCCTCCACCTAGGGGCCTCTGACCCAGCAAACTACCCAGGGGTCCACCTTTTTCCCTATACTGGCAGTAGAGGCCTCAGGGTGCCCCCTGGCCCTCCACCTAGTGGCTTCCTACCCCAGCAAGCTACCCAGGGGTCCACCTCTCTCCCTGGACTTGCAGTAGAGGCCCCAGGGTCCCCCCTGGCCCTCCACCCAGGGGCCTCTGACTCCAGCAAGCTACCCAGGGGTCCACCTCTCTTCCTGAACTTGCAGGATAGGCACCAGGGTGCCCCCTGGCCCTCCACCTAGGGGCCTCAGACCCCAGCAAGCTACCCAGGGGTCCACCTCTCTCCCTGGACTTGCATTAGACGCCCCAGGCTGCAACCTCGCCCTCCACTTAGGGGCCTCTGACCCCAGCAAGCTACCCAGGGGTCCACCTCTCTTCTTGGACTTGCAAGCTAGGCCCCAGCATACCCTCTGGCCCTCCACCTAGTGGCCTCTGACCCCAGCAAGCTACCCAGGGGTCCACCTCTCTCCCTGGACTTGCAGGATAGGCCCCAGGGTGCCCCCTGGCCCTCCACCTATGGGCTTCTGACCCGAGCAAGCTACCCTGGGGTCCACCTCTCTCCCTGGAGTATCAGTAGAGGCCCCAGGGTGCCCCCTGGCCCTCCACCTAGGGGCCTCTGACCCCAGCAAGCTACCCAGGGGTCCACCTCTCTTCCTGGACTTGCAGGATAGGCCCCAGGGTGTCCCCTGGCCCTCCACCTAGGAGACTCTGACCCCAGCAAGCTACCCAGGGGTCTACGTCTCTCGCTGGACTTGCAGTAAAGGCCCCAGGGTGCCACTTGGCCCTCAAACTAAGGGCCTCTGACCCAGCAAGCTACCCATGGGTCCACCTCTCTCCCTGGACTTGCAGTAGAGGCCCCAGGGTGTCCCCTGGCCCTCCACCTATGGGCCTCTGACCCCAGCAAGCTACCCAGGGGTCCACCTTTTTCCCTATACTGGCAGTATAGGCCCCAGGGTGCCCCCTGGCCCTCCACCTAGGGGCTTCTGACCCCAGCAAGCTACCCAGGGGTCCACCTCTCTCCCTGGACTTGCAGTAGAGGCCACAGGGTGCCCCCTGGCCCTCCACCCAGGGGCCTCTGACTCCAGAAAGCTACCCAGGGGTCCACCTCTCTCCCTGGACTTGCAGTATAGGCCCCAGGGTCCCCCCCTTGCCCTCCACCTGGGGCCTCTGAAGCCAGCAAACTACCCAGGGGTCCACCTCTCTTCCTGGACTTGCCGTATAGGCCCCAAGGTGCCCCTTGACCCTCCACCTAGGGGCCTCTGACCCCAGCAAGCTACCGAGGGGTCCACTACTCTCCCTGGACTTGCAGTATAGGCCCCAGGGTGCCCCCTGGCCCTCCACCTAGGGGCCTCTGACCCCAGCAAGCTACCCAGGTGTCCACCTCTCTCCCTGGAGTTTCAGTATTGGCCCCAGGGTGCCCCCTGGCCCTCCACCTAGGGGCCTCAGACCCCAGCAAGCTACCGAGGGGTATACTTCTCTTCCTGGACTTGCATTAGAGGCCCCAGGCTGCCCCCTCGCCCTCCACTTAGGGGCCTCTTACCCCAGCAAGCTACCCAGGGGTCCACCTCTTTGCCTGGACTTTCAGGATAGGCCCCAGCATGCCCCCTGGCCCTCCACCTAGGGGCCTCTGACCCCAGCAAGCTACCCAGGGGTCCACCTCTCTTCCTGGTCTTGCAGTATAGGCCCCAGCATGCCCCCTGGCCCTCCACGTAGGGGCCTCTGACCCCAGCAAGCTACCGAGGGGTATACTTCTCTCCCTGGACTTGCAGTATAGGCCCCAGGGGGCCCCCTGGCCCTCTGTCCCCAGAAAGCTACCCAGGGGTCCAGCTCTCTCTCTCTGGACTTGCACTAGACGCCCCAGGCTGCCCCCTCGCACTCCACTTAGGGGCCTCTGACCCCAGCAAGCTACCCAGGGGTACACCTCTCTGCCTGGACTTGCAGCAGAGGCCCCAAGGTGCCCCCCGACCCTCCACCTAGGGGCCTCTGACCCCAGCAAGCTACCCAGGGGTCCACTTCTCTTCCTGGACTTGCAGGATAGGCCCCAGGGTGTCCCCTGGCCCTCCACCTAGGAGACTCTGACCCCAGAAAGCTACCCAGGGGTCTATGTCTCTCCCTGGACTTGCAGTAAAGGCCCCAGGGTGCCACTTGGCCCTCCACCTAGGGGCCTCTGACCCAGCAAACTACCCAGGGGTCCACCTTTTTCCCTATACTGGCAGTAGAGGCCTCAGGGTGCCCCCTGGCCCTCCACCTAGGGGCTTCTGACCCCAGCAAGCTACCCAGGGGTCCACCTCTCTCCCTGGACTTGCAGTAGAGGCCCCAGGGTCCCCCCTGGCCCTCCACCCAGGGGCCTCTGACCCCAGCAAGCTACCCAGGGGTCCACCTCTCTTCCTGGACTTGCAGGATAGGCCCCAGGGTGCCCCCTGGCCCTCCACCTAGGGGCCTCAGACCCCAGCAAGCTACCCAGGGGTCCACCTCTCTCCCTGGACTTGCATTAGACGCCCCAGGCTGCCCCCTCGCCCTCCACTTAGGGGCCTCTGACCCCAGCAAGCTACCCAGGGGTCCACCTCTCTTCTTGGACTTGCAAGCTAGGCCCCAGCATGCCCTCTGGCCCTCCACCTAGTGGCCTCTGACCCCAGCAAGCTACCCAGGGGTCCACCTCTCTCCCTGGACTTGCAGGATAGGCCCCAGGGTGCCCCCTGGCCCTCCACCTATGGGCTTCTGACCCGAGCAAGCTACCCTGGGGTCCACCTCTCTCCCTGGAGTTTCAGTAGAGGCCCCAGGGTGCCCCCTGGCCCTCCACCCAGGGGCCTCTGACCCCAGCAAGCTACCCAGGGGCCCACCTCTCTCCCTGGACTTGCACTAGACGCCCCAGGCTGCCCCCTCGCACTCCACTTAGGGGCCTCTGACCCCAGCAAGCTACCCAGGGGTACACCTCTCTGCCTGGACTTGCAGCAGATGCCCCAAGGAGCCCCCCGACCCTCCACCTAGGGGCCTCTGACCCCAGCAAGCTACCCAGGGGTCCACCTCTCTTCCTGGGCTTGCAGGATAGGCCCCAGGGTGTCCCCTGGCCCTCCACCTAGGAGACTCTGACCCCAGCAAGCTACCCAGGGGTCTACGTCTCTCGCTGGACTTGCAGTAAAGGCCCCAGGGTGCCACTTGGCCCTCCACCTAAGGGCCTCTGACCCAGCAAGCTACCCATGGGTCCACCTCTCTCCCTGGACTTGCAGTAGAGGCCCCAGGGTGTCCCCTGGCCCTCCACCTATGGGCCTCTGACCCCAGCAAGCTACCCAGGGGTCCACCTTTTTCCCTATACTGGCAGTATAGGCCCCAGGGTGCCCCCTGGCCCTCCACCTAGGGGCTTCTGACCCCAGCAAGCTACCCAGGGGTCCACCTCTCTCCCTGGACTTGCAGTAGAGGCCCCAGGGTGCCCCCTGGCCCTCCACCCAGGGGCCTCTGACTCCAGAAAGCTACCCAGGGGTCCACCTCTCTCCCTGGACTTGCAGTATAGGGCCCAGGGTCCCCCCCTTGCCCTCCACCTAGGGGCCTCTGAAGCCAGCAAGCTACCCAGGGGTCCACCTCTCTTCCTGGACTTGCAGGATAGGCCCCAGGGTGCCCCCTGGCCCTCCACCTAGGGGCCTCTGACCCCAGCAAGCTACCCAGGGGTCCAGCTCTCACCCTGGACTTGCAGTAGAGGCCCCAGGGTGTCTCCTGGCCCTCCACCTAGGGGCCTCTGACCCCAGCAAGCTACCCAGGGGTCCTTCTATCTCTCTGGACTCACAGGATCGGCCACAGGGTGACACTTGGCCCTCCACCAAGGGGCCTTTGACCCCAGCAAGTTACCAGGGGTCCAGCTCTCTCCCTGGACTTGCAGTAGAGGCCCCAGGGTGCCCCCTGGCCCTCCACCTAGGGGCCTCTTACCCCAGCAAGCTACCCAGGGGTCCACCTCTCTTCCTGGACTTGCAGGATAGGCCCCAGGGTGCCCCCTGGCCCTCCACCTAGGGGCCTCTGACCCCAGAAAGCTATCAAGGGGTCCACCTCTCTCCTTGGACTTGAAGTATAGGCCCCAGGGTGCCCCCCTTGCCCTCCACCTAGGGGCCTCTGACCCCAGCAAGCTACCCAGGGGTCCACCTCTCTTCTTTTACTTGCAGTATAGGCCCCAGGGTGCCCCTTGGCCCTCCACCTAGGGGCCTCTGACCCCAGCAAGCTACCCAGGGGTCCACCTCTCTCCTTGGATTTGCAGTATAGGCCCCAGGGTGCCCCTTGGCCCTCCACCTAGGGTCCTCTTACCCCAGCAAGCTACTCAGGGGTCCACCTCTCTTCCTGGACTTGCAGGATAGGCCCCAGGGTGCTCTTTGGCCCTCCACCTAGGGACCTTTGACCCCAGCAAGCTACCGAGGGGTATACTTCTCTCCCTGGACTTGCATTAGAGGCCCCAGGCTGCCCCCTCGCCCTCCACTTAGGGGCCTCTGACCCCAGCAAGCTACCCAGGGGTCCACCTCTTTGCCTGGACTTTCAGGATAGGCCCCAGCATGCCCCCTGGCCCTCCACCTAGGGGCCTCTGACCCCAGCAAGCTACCCAGGGGTCCACCTCTCTTCCTGGTCTTGCAGTATAGGCCCCAGCATGCCCCCTGGCCCTCCACGTAGGGGCCTCTGACCCCAGCAAGCTACCGAGGGGTATACTTCTCTCCCTGGACTTGCAGTATAGGCCCCAGGGGGCCCCCTGGCCCTCTGTCCCCAGAAAGCTACCCAGGGGTCCAGCTCTCTCTCTCTGGACTTGCAGTAGAGGCACCAGGGTGCCCCATGGCCCACCACCTATGGGCCTATGATCCCAGCAAGCTACCCAGGGGTCCACCTCTCTCCCTGGACTTGCAGTAGAGGCCACAGGGTGTCCCTTGGCCCTCCACCTAGGGGCCTCAGACTCCAGCAAGCTACCCAGGGGTCCACCTCTCTCCCTGGACTTGCACTAGACGCCCCAGGCTGCCCCCTCGCCCTCCACTTAGGGGCCTCTGACCCCAGCAAGCTACACAGGGGTCCACCTCTCTGCCTGGACTTGCAAGCTAGGCCCCAGCATGCCCTCTGGCCCTCCACCTAGTGGCCTCTGACCCCAGCAAGCAACCCAGGGGTCCACCTCTCTCCCTGGACTTGCAGGATAGGCCCCAGGGTGCCCCCTGGCCCTCCACCTATGGGCCGCTGGCCCTAGCAAGCTACCCTGGGGTCCACCTCTCTCCCTGGAGTTTCAGTAGAGGCCCCAGGGTGCCCCCTGGCCCTCCACCCAGGGGCCTCTGACCCCAGCAAGCTACCCAGGGGCCCACCTCTCTCCCTGGACTTGCAGGATAGGCCCCAGGGTGCCCCCTTGCCCCCCACCTAGGGGCTTCTGATCCCAGCAAGCTACCCAGGGGTCCAGCTCTCTCCCTGGACTTGCACTAGACGCCCCAGGCTGCCCCCTCGCACTCCACTTAGGGGCCTCTGACCCCAGCAAGCTACCCAGGGGTCCACCTCTCTCCCTGGACTTGCAGGATAGGCCCCAGGGTGCCCCCTGGCCCTCCACCTATGGGCTTCTGACCCGAGCAAGCTACCCTGGGGTCCACCTCTCTCCCTGGAGTATCAGTAGAGGCCCCAGGGTGCCCCCTGGCCCTCCACCTAGGGGCCTCGGACACCAGCAAGCTACCCAGGGGTCCACCTCTTTCCCTGGACTTGCACTAGACGCCCCAGGCTGCCCCCTTGCACTCCACTTAGGGGCCTCTGACCCCACCAAGCTACCCAGGGTTACACCTCTCTGCCTGGACTTGCAGCAGATGCCCCAGCACGCCCCCTGGCACTCCACCTAGGGGCATATGACCCCAGCAAGCTACCCAGCGGTCAAGCTCTCTCTCTCTGGACTTACAGTAGGGGCCCCAGGGTGCCCCAGGGCCCTCCACCTAGGGGCCTCTGACCCCAGCAAGCTACCCAGGGGTCCACCTCTCTCCCTGGACTTGCAAGATAGGCCCCAGGGTGCCCTTTGGCCCTCCACCTAGGGGCCTCTGACCCCAGCAAGCTACCCAGGGGTCCACCTCTCTCCTTGGACTTGCAGTATAGGCCCCAGGGTGCCCCCTGGCCCTCCACCTAGGGGCCTCTGACCCCAGCAAGCTACCAAGGGGTCCACCTCTCTCCCTGGAGTTTTAGTATTGGCCCCAGGGTGCCCCCTGGCCCTCCACCTAGGGGCCTCAGACCCCAGCAAGCTACCCAGGGGTCCACCTCTCTCCCTTGACTTGCATTAGACGCCCCAGGCTGCAACCTCGCCCTCCACTTAGGGGCCTCTGACCCCAGCAAGCTACCCAGGGGTCCACCTCTCTTCTTGGACTTGCAAGCTAGGCCCCAGCAAGCCCTCTGGCCCTCCACCTAGTGGCCTCTGACCCCAGCAAGCTACCCAGGGGTCCACCTCTCTCCCTGGACTTGCAGGATAGGCCCCAGGGTGCCCCCTGGCCCTCCACCTATGGGCTTCTGACCCGAGCAAGCTACCCTGGGGTCCACCTCTCTCCCTGGAGTATCAGTAGAGGCCCCAGGGTGCCCCCTGGCCCTCCACCTAGGGGCCTCAGACACCAGCAAGCTACCCAGGGGTCCACCTCTTTCCCTGGACTTGCACTAGACGCCCCAGGCTGCCAACTCGCACTCCACTTAGGGGCCTCTGACCCCAGCAAGCTACCCAGGGGTACACCTCTCTGCCTGGACTTGCAGCAGATGCCCCAAGGTGCCCCCCGACCCTCCACCTAGGGGCCTCTGACCCCAGCAAGCTACCCAGGGGTCCACCTCTCTTCCTGGACTTGCATGATAGGCCCCAGGGTGTCCCCTGGCCCTCCACCTAGGAGACTCTGACCCCAGCAAGCTACCCAGGGGTCTACGTCTCTCGCTGGACTTGCAGTAAAGGCCCCAGGGTGCCACTTGGCCCTCAAACTAAGGGCCTCTGACCCAGCAAGCTACCCATGGGTCCACCTCTCTCCCTGGACTTGCAGTAGAGGCCCCAGGGTGTCCCCTGGCCCTCCACCTATGGGCCTCTGACCCCAGCAAGCTACCCAGGGGTCCACCTTTTTCCCTATACTGGCAGTATAGGCCCCAGGGTGCCCCCTGGCCCTCCACCTAGGGGCTTCTGACCCCAGCAAGCTACCCAGGGGTCCACCTCTCTCCCTGGACTTGCAGTAGAGGCCCCAGGGTGCCCCCTGGCCCTCCACCCAGGGGCCTCTGACTCCAGAAAGCTACCCAGGGGTCCACCTCTCTCCCTGGACTTGCAGTATAGGCCCCAGGGTCCCCCCCTTGCCCTCCACCTGGGGCCTCTGAAGCCAGCAAGCTACCCAGGGGTCCACCTCTCTTCCTGGACTAGCCGTATAGGCCCCAAGGTGCCCCTTGACCCTCCACCTAGGGGCCTCTGCCCCCAGCAAGCTACCGAGGGGTCCACTACTCTCCCTGGACTTGCAGTATAGGCCCCAGGGTGCCCCCTGGCCCTCCACCTAGGGGCCTCTGACCCCAGCAAGCTACCCAGGTGTCCACCTCTCTCCCTGGAGTTTCAGTATTGGCCCCAGGGTGCCCCCTGGCCCTCCACCTAGGGGCCTCAGACCCCAGCAAGCTACCGAGGGGTATACTTCTCTCCCTGGACTTGCAGTATAGGCCCCAGGGGGCTCCCTGGCCCTCTGTCCCCAGAAAGCTACCCAGGGGTCCAGCTCTCTCTCTCTGGACTTGCAGTAGAGGCACCAGGGTGCCCCATGGCCCACCACCTATGGGCCTATGACCCCAGCAAGCTACCCAGGGGTCCACCTCTCTCCCTGGACTTGCAATAGAGGCCACAGGGTGTCCCCTGGCCCTCCACCTAGGGGCCTCAGACCCCAGCAAGCTACCCAGGGGTCCACCTCTCTCCCTGGACTTGCACTAGACGCCCCAGGCTGCCCCCTCGTCCTCCACTTAGGGGCCTCTGACCCCAGCAAGCTACCCAGGGGTCCACCTCTCTGCCTGGACTTGCAAGCTAGGCCCCAGCATGCCCTCTGGCCCTCCACCTAGTGGCCTCTGACCCCAGCAAGCAACCCAGGGGTCCACCTCTCTCCCTGGACTTGCAGGATAGGCCCCAGGGTGCCCCCTGGCCATCCACCTATGGGCCTCTGGCCCCAGCAAGCTACCCTGGGGTCCACCTCTCTCCCTGGAGTTTCAGTAGAGGCCCCAGGGTGCCCCCTTGCCCTCCACCCAGGGGCCTCTGACCCCAGCAAGCTACCCAG
Organism: Danio rerio; assembly: GCF_052040795.2. Classification (NCBI taxonomy): domain Eukaryota; kingdom Metazoa; phylum Chordata; class Actinopteri; order Cypriniformes; family Danionidae; genus Danio; species Danio rerio. The sequence goes on from NC_141027.1 coordinate 54,256,993, forward strand.
GAGCCCACCTCTCTCCCTGGACTTGCAGGATGGGCCCCAGGGTGCCCCCTGGCCCCCCACCTAGGGGCTTCTGATCCCAGCAAGCTACCCAGTGGTCCAGCTCTCTCCCTGGACTTGCACTAGACGCCCCAGGCTGCCCCCTCGAACTCCACTTAGGGGCCTCTGACCCCAGCAAGCTACCCAGGGGTACACCTCTCTGCCTGGACTTGCAGCAGAGGCCCCAAGGTGCCCCCCGACCCTCCACCTAGGGGCCTCTGACCCCAGCAAGCTACCCAGGGGTCCACTTCTCTTCCTGGACTTGCAGGATAGGCCCCAGGGTGTCCCCTGGCCCTCCACCTAGGAGTCTCTGACCCCAGAAAGCTACCCAGGGGTCTATGTCTCTCCCTGGACTTGCAGTAAAGGCCCCAGGGTGCCACTTGGCCCTCCACCTAGGGGCCTCTGACCCAGCAAACTACCCAGGGGTCCACCTTTTTCCCTATACTGGCAGTAGAGGCCTCAGGGTGTCCCCTGGCCCTCCACCTAGGGGCTTCTGACCCCAGCAAGCTACCCAGGGGTCCACCTCTCTCCCTGGACTTGCAGTAGAGGCCCCAGGGTCCCCCCTGGCCCTCCACCCAGGGGCCTCTGACCCCAGCAAGCTACCCAGGGGTCCACCTCTCTTCCTGGACTTGCAGGATAGGCCCCAGGGTGCCCCCTGGCCCTCCACCTAGGGGCTTCAGACCCCAGCAAGCTACCCAGGGGTCCACCTCTCTCCCTGGACTTGCATTAGACGCCCCAGGCTGCCCCCTCGCCCTCCACTTAGGGGCCTCTGACCCCAGGAAGCTACCCAGGGGTCCACCTCTCTTCTTGGACTTGCAAGCTAGGCCCCAGCATGCCCTCTGGCCCTCCACCTAGTGGCCTCTGACCCCAGCAAGCTACCCAGGGGTCCACCTCTCTCCCTGGACTTGCAGGATAGGCCCCAGGGTGCCCCCTTGCCCTCCACCTATGGGCTTCTGACCCGAGCAAGCTACCCTGGGGTCCACCTCTCTCCCTGGAGTATCAGTAGAGGCCCCAGGGTGCCCCCTGGCCCTCCACCTAGGGGCCTCAGACACCAGCAAGCTACCCAGGGGTCCACCTCTTTCCCTGGACTTGCACTAGAAGCCCCAGGCTGCTCCCTCGCACTCCACTTAGGGGCCTCTGACCCCAGCAAGCTACCCAGGGGTACACCTCTCTGCCTGGACTTGCAGCAGATGCCCCAAGGAGCCCCCCGACCCTCCACCTAGGGGCCTCTGACCCCAGCAAGCTACCCAGGGGTCCACCTCTCTTCCTGGGCTTGCAGGATAGGCCCCAGGGTGTCCCCTGGCCCTCCACCTAGGAGACTCTGACCCCAGCAAGCTACCCAGGGGTCTACGTCTCTCGCTGGACTTGCAGTAAAGGCCCCAGGGTGCCACTTGGCCCTCCACCTAAGGGCCTCTGACCCAGCAAGCTACCCATGGGTCCACCTCTCTCCCTGGACTTGCAGTATAGGCCCCAGGGTGCCCCCTGGCCCTCCACCTAGGGGCTTCTGACCCCAGCAAGCTACCCAGGGGTCCACCTCTCTCCCTGGACTTGCAGTAGAGGCCCCAGGGTGCCCCCTGGCCCTCCACCCAGGGGCCTCTGACTCCAGAAAGCTACCCAGGGGTCCACCTCTCTCCCTGGACTTGCAGTATAGGCCCCAGGGTCCCCCCCTTGCCCTCCACCTAGGGGCCTCTGAAGCCAGCAAGCTACCCAGGGGTCCACCTCTCTTCCTGGACTTGCAGGATAGGCCCCAGGGTGCCCCCTGGCCCTCCACATAGGGGCCTCTGACCCCAGCAAGCTACCCAGGGGTCCACCTCTCTCCTTGGATTTGCAGTATAGGCCCCAGGGTGCCCCTTGGCCCTCCACCTAGGGTCCTCTTACCCCAGCAAGCTACCCAGGGGTCCACCTCTCTTCCTGGACTTGCAGGATAGGCCCCAGGGTGCTCTTTGGCCCTCCACCTAGGGGCCTTTGACGCCAGCAAGCTACCGAGGGGTATACTTCTCTCCCTGGACTTGCATTAGAGGCCCCAGGCTGCCCCCTCGCCCTCCACTTAGGGGCCTCTGACCCCAGCAAGCTACCCAGTGGTCCACCTCTTTGCCTGGACTTTCAGGATAGGCCCCAGCATGCCCCCTGGCCCTCCACATAGGGGCCTCTGACCCCAGCAAGCTACCCAGGGGTCCACCTCTCTTCCTGGTCTTGCAGTATAGGCCCCAGCATGCCCCCTGGCCCTCCACCTAGGGGCCTCTGACCCCAGCAAGCTACCGAGGGGTATACTTCTCTCCCTGGACTTGCAGTATAGGCCCCAGGGGGCCCCCTGGCCCTCTGTCCCCAGAAAGCTACCCAGGGGTCCAGCTCTCTCTCTCTGGACTTGCAGTAGATTCACCAGGGTGCCCCATGGCCCACCACCTATGGGCCTATGACCCCAGCAAGCTACCCAGGGGTCCACCTCTCTCCCTGGTCTTGCAGTAGAGGCCACAGGGTGTCCCCTGGCCCTCCACCTAGGGGCCTCAGACCCCAGCAAGCTACCCAGGGGTCCACCTCTCTCCCTGGACTTGCACTAGACGCCCCAGGCTGCCCCCTCGCCCTCCACTTAGGGGCCTCTGACCCCAGCAAGCTACCCAGGGGTCCACCTCTCTGCCTGGACTTGCAAGCTAGGCCCCAGCATGCCCTCTGGCCCTCCACCTAGTGGCCTCTGACCCCAGCAAGCAACCCAGGGGTCCACCTCTCTCCCTGGACTTGCAGGATAGGCCCCAGGGTGCCCCCTGGCCCTCCACCTATGGGCCTCTGGCCCCAGCAAGCTACTCTGGGGTCCACCTCTCTCCCTGGAGTTTCAGTAGAGGCCCCAGGGTGCCCCCTGGCCCTCCACCCAGGGGCCTCTGACCCCAGCAAGCTACCCAGGGGCCCACCTCTCTCCCTGGACTTGCAGGATAGGCCCCAGGGTGCCCCCTGGCCCCCCACCTAGGGGCTTCTGATCC